>NC_082688.1:7133029-7733029 GCF_949987515.2 Delphinus delphis | reverse complement strand
CCTCCAGGAGACTCAGCCCTCACCTCCTCGGGATGAATATCTACCCCAGCCTGATCCAGCCCCAGGACTGACCAACAAAAGCTTTCCCACCCTCCTGTGGGTGACACAGGAGGTCCTGCAGCAAGAGGGACTTGGGGCAGATACCAGAAGCACTTCCCCAACAGAGGGAGATGCACAGAAGAAGGGGGAGTCTCAGAGTGATGCCCATGGCCCATCCTGGAAATCTAAGCAGCAGCTCCACCCCACTCCCATGCAGGAACCTAGGGGAGGCCTCCCTGAGATAGGAGACAGGATGAGCTGCAGCGCCAGCCTGGGCCTCAGGGGCTCCTTACCCCGACACCAGGTAGGTCTTGAGGGCACTGATGATGACAGAGGAGTCGTTCAGTTGTTGCTGGAGAAGAGGATGGTTTAGATCAAGACTGTGGGGGGCGGGGGGTACTGGCTGACTGGCCACTGGCAGGATCACCAGGGGCTCTTAATCCTGACACCCAAGCACTCTGCAGAAGCTGGTCGGGTGGAACCTGGGCATTGTTTGTCTGTCCCTGGAGGTTCACCCCTAAAATCGATGCCCACTGAGCTTTCCCTTCCCCCAGGACCCACTCCCCGCCCTCAGGGAAGCCTGTCCCGAGTCAGGGAGACCCAAATGTGGCTAATGGGGAGGAGAATGTGGGGAGGACCCAGGATCTGAGCCCCGCCCACTCACCCCCTTGGCCTCCTGGGCACTGAGGGGCCGGGAAGACTCAGAAGCTACGTACTAGGAGCCAAGCCCTACACCCTGGAGAGTATGGTTCTCCGTTGATTAACGAAGCAAACCCAGAGGGGCTAAGTGACTAGCCCCAAGTCACATAGCCAGTGAGTGACAGAGCTCCACCTTGAACCCAGTCCACCCTGACCTCAGAAGCCACGTTGTTAAGCTCTGTGGTCCTCTGTCTCCCTTAGACTCACGGGTTCATAAGCCCCAGCTGAGGCCCGGAGAGCCCAAGTTCCTTCCAGGGCTGCAGGGCAGGGCCCAGCTCAGGACAAGCCTGGACAACGGGGCAGGGAGGGAGCTCCCCAAGGCTCACCAAGCTGTCTCCTTCCTGGGCCAACAGGATGGGCACCTTCCTGTAGGAGGAGAACTTGATCTCGGCCCTGCGCACAGGGTTCACCTCCACCACCTGGTAGGGCAGGGTGTGGAAGTCGAGGAAGGCGCGGACCTTGCTGCAGAAGGGACACGTTTTGTACTGGTACAGAGTCAGCTGCAGGCGGCTGGACAGGGAGAGCTGGATGAGGAGCAGAGGAGGGCGCTTCTGAGGCCCGGTGCCCAGGCCCCGCCCCCAGGTCCAGGCCCCACCCCCAAGCAAAAGTTTCCCAAGAGAGTTTTCTAGGATGACCTGAGAACTTCAGGAGAAATGCGGGATGGGTGACAGGGAGAAAGGGAGGTGAAGGGAGGTGGGCAGCAGGCTCCTGCAGTGGACAGCCAAGCGCCCATCCAGTGGGCTCCCCAGGTAGAAAGTCTGTTCTGTGTAGGAGGAATCTTCTCATCTCTGTCCAACGCTAGACAGACATCTCTCCTTTCCTTCCTGTCCCAAGGGAACTTCAGACACCGCCAGGTGTGCCCCCCCAGATGCAACTGTTTCAACTTGGGAGTGCCCACCCCGACCCCTTCAAGGGGTGTGGAGGCAGAGCCCAGCGTTTCCGAGCGGGGTCTACCTCAAATCTACAAGAGGGGAGCGTTATATCTGGGCCACTGGCCTGCATAGAGCAGGAGAGCCTCACGAGAGCTCGCAGCATATTCATGTTTGAAAGCCACAGCTGCAGTACCGCTCCCCCATTGTTCAGAGATGAGAGACTGAGGCTGGGCCACGGAGGTGGGCGGGCAGGCAGACACGGAATTCCACTCCCCATCTACCGTTCCTGTACCCATGGGTTCAGGAAAGGGGCGCCTGTGGGGGTGTGTGTGTGGGGGGGTGCTGGTGCTGTGTACAAAGCATCGCAAGGGCAGCTGGGCCACCACCCGGCTTGGGGGACATACCCTTGTTCCTCCGTGTCTCAGGGCCTGGAGTCTAAGGGTCATCAGTTCCGTAAAAATACTAATAACAGTACTAATAAATACACAACCTCGGGATTTGGAGACAGTGGCAGGGACACGATAAAATGTTTGTAAAGCCATCCACTGTACAAGAGGCTTTCCCTTTTCAGTGATCTCCAAATCTTTCCATCAAAAAGTCTTAAAACACGTTAGAAAAACGACTTTGAAACAACGAGAATTCTAGTCAGCAGGCATCAGTAGCGCCCCATTTCACAGATGAGGACGCTGAGGGCTCGAGGGCTTAAAACCAAGTCACTGGTCCAAGGTTAAGAGCGGACGGAGGAGGCGATTCCTGACACCGCCGGTTCCCAGAAGTCCCGAAGTTCGGCGCTGACCCGAACGCCCCTACCCAAGGCTTGGTCCGACCCGGGCTTACCTGCGCGGCTGAGAGGTCGGCACGGAGGTTCTGGGCGCGCAGGTGCCACCGTGCAGTGTGGTACAGCCCCAGGGCTCCTCCCAGGGCCAGCGCCGCCGCCCCCAGGAGCCGTGCGCCCCCCTTGCGGGTGGTGGCGGCGGGGCCCGGGCCTCCCGCCGCCCCGGTTAAGCCGGCCCGGCTCTGCGCGGGAAGTCCCAGCGCGGGACGACCGCCCAGCCTCCAGGTCAGAGCGAGCCCGCCGGGCCACAGCGCCCGCACAGCGTGGGCCATGTTTGCTCCGCCGGCGCAGCGGGAGGGCGCGAGAAACAAAGATGGCCCGGGCTCAGGCTCCTCTTAAAGGAGCAGGTCTCCGGCGCCCTGCAGGTTGCCGGAGTGACAGTGATGCCGAGTGGGGAGGGCCAGCTCTCGTGGGACTGGGCGTGAGTCCTCGGAGCCCAGTTCCACACATCCGTCAGAGCCGAAGAAACACACCTAGGGATGTCTGCTAAATGCCCCGGCTTCTAAAGTGTAGATGTAACTGGTCTCGGTGGTGACCCGGAGACGAACGCAGGAACTCGGCCACGTAGCTCGCCATGTGGCCGTCAGCGTCATCCGTAATACGCACCCAATCGAAAGAGAGTGAACCCTTCAGACTACCAGGGAAAGCGTCACGGCGTCGGGTCCAGGAGAGTCGCAGAAACCGCCCAGCCCGACCCACAATAGGTGGGAATCCTCGAATCGGGCTTTTTCTGCCCTCCCGCACCGCTGCACCGTTTCTTCTGTGGCCCGAACCATAAAATTTTCCATACACACAGGGGGCCTTAGAAACCACGTGTCTCGTATTTATTTCGCCCACCCGAAGGCGCCGAGTCGCCGACCCGCAGGTGCCCAGCGGCAGGATAGGGCGCAGTGGGGATTCCAAGCCCTCCCGCCCCTCTGTCGGGCTCCTTGGCCCAAACTGAGGGCCCGAGGCTCAACTACCTAGGCTTCTCGGCGGGCAGCCCCGGGATGGCCCCTCCCGGCGGCCGGGCGATGGGTGGGGCTCGAGGAGTGGATGGGGATCTGAAGGCTGGACAGATTGTGGGCGGGGCGATGCGGAGTCCGAAGGCCAGGCGGGCACAAAGCTTCGCTCCCGGGGTGAGTCGCAAGAGCTGGGCTGCGACAGGGACCAGGCTCTGAGTGGGGCGGGACGTGGGGCGGAGTCTCACAGCGGGTGGGGGCGGGGCCCGGGCGCGTTCAGTTGTGGCATTCAGCCCAGCTGGTCCCGAGTTCCACCCATCACCTCCACCTTCCGCCCTGTGCCGGCTTTCTGTGCTACAATCGCTGTGTCCCGTCTTCGCGCTGCCCTTGCGGCGCCCGAGCCCACAATGTCGGGCCCCAACGGGGACCTGGGCATGCCGGTGGAGGCGGGCCCGGAAGGCGAGGACGACGGCTTCGAGGAAGCAGGTGACCCAGGGGGGCTGCTGAAACGACTTTGCTTTCTCTGGGGTGCCCTCCTGGGAAGGGGAATCGGGGCCGGGATAGGGACCGGGAAGGAACCGCAGAGCCCTCCCATCCCCCCGCCCCAGGGTGGTTCCGGAGCAGCAAGCGCCCTCCGGGGGTTTGGGACGAGCACCTGCGAGCGGGTCCCTGGAAACCGCAGCCTTCGAGAACTGTGGGCGACAGGCCCCGTTTTACAGATGGGGAAACTGAGGCCGCTTCAGGTCACTCGCCCTTTGGGACTGGGATTTGCTCCAGACACTTCTTTCAGCCCATGTGGAGACGGAGACTCCTAAGGGGCCGGGGCCGGGAGTGGACCTTCTTGGCTTGGCAGGAGGGGCTATCTGGGTGGGCGTGCCGCCCTGCTGAGTCAGCAACCCCAGGCACCTTTGCTGGTGTGGCCTGGAGCCCTGGCGAATGTGACTTGCTTACAAAGCGGCCTGTTGCCTACACAGCACTGCAGGGGGTGGGGGTAGGGGGGAAGGAGAGAGAACCATTAGCTCCCTTCTCCCCTTCTGCAGCCTCAGTTTCCCCATCTGTAAAATAACAATAATGGTTAGTGTTTCCTGCAATGAGATCTGTCAGAATTAAATGGGGAAATGAATGGGGAGAGTCTGGAGGCTAGTGAGGCTGGGGTGTTTTAGAGACCCCTATTTTTTGCCTACCTGGCAGCTTGCTCCATCTTTGCCAAATACAGAAAGGAAACCCAATAACCCAATCCTCCACCAAAATACTTGGCAAATTCTCACTTTGTCTTCCTGGCCAAGATTGGGCAGGACGTAAGGGCAGGCCCACGTGTCTTGACCTGCCAGCCGATGCTCACTGCCCTGGGTCCCTATACGGCCTCTTCTTTAGTTCTTTCCAGGCAGGAACCTTCTGTCTGTGGCTGAGCTGGATGGATCCCTAGGCCCAAGTCTGAGCAAACCCTAGGGGTAGCTGTGCTGTTCCCTGTTGCTATGGGACATCTGGGGACAGGTGGCCAAGACCCAGGGTTCTCACACGGGAGAGAGGACAGAGCCTCTGTCCAGGCATAGCCCAGATCGTGCCAGCCCAGGAGCCCCATTCTAGGCTGTAGCTTCTGTGACCTCCCATTGGTATGTGACCCTACTAGCCAGTCTCTTGGGCACATGTCCCTCTGAGTCCGTGACCTCACCCTCCTTGTTTTCCTTCACCCTCTCTTATGCGGCCCTGCCTCTTTTTTTTTTTTTAATAAATGTATTTATTTATTTATTTTTGCTGCATGTGGGTTTTCTCTAGTTGTGGCAAGCAGGGGTTACTCTTCCTTGTGGTGCACAGGCTACTCATTGCAGTGGCTTCTCTTGTTGCAGATCATGGGCTCTAGGTGCGCAGGCTTCAGTAGTTGTGGCTCGCGGGCTTCAGTAGTTGTGGCTCGCAGGCTCTAGACCACAGGCTCAGTAGTTGTGGCACATGGGCTTAGTTGCTCCGCAGCACGTGGGATCTTCCCGGACCAGGGCTCGAACCCGTGTCCCCTGCATTGGCAGGCAGATTCTTAACCACTGCGCCACCAGGGAAGCCCCAGCCCTGGCTCTTAAGAACTGGGTTCTTCGGGGTTCATTCTTGGACCCACTAGGCCCCATACACGTGGCCTCGGCCACCTCTTCCCTACCCTGGTTTCTGTTACCATCTGTGTCGTGAATGCCCAGCCTATGGTTTCAGGTCAACCCTATCCTGGGTTTACAATTGCCTCTGGGTCAGCTGGGATGTCCCACAGGCACCCCACCCTCATCCTGGCATAATCACCCAATTGACTATCTTTCCCACCTAACCATTTTCACCTTTTCTGCTCCTGCCTCCGTCGTCAAGGGAGAACCCAAGAGTCCTGCCAACCGCTTCACCCTCCATGACTGCCCAGCCCCTGCTCTGCCACTCCTCCTGACCCCAGCACTCACCCCTCTAACACCCCAGTGGGTTCTACCCAAATGTCCCACTGCCCCTTCATCTCACCCAAAACCTACTGAAGAGATGAATCTCAAAATAATTGTGCTGAATGAAAGAGGCCAGGCAATAAAGCATATGTACTATTTGGTTCCACTTATATACAACTAGAAAATGCAAACTAATTTATGGTGAGAAAGCAGCCTGGGGGTTGCCTGGGAGTGGGGTAGGGGGTGTGTGATGACGAGGAGCAGGAGGGAAGGGGCATGAGGGGTTTTGGGGGTGATGAGTATGTTCACTGTCTTGATTGTGGTGGTGGTTCCATGGGTATTTATATATGTCATAACAAATTGCGCGAAAACTACAATGAAAGCGGTATGTCAAAAGGACTTCAGAGGGCTTCCCTGGTGGCATAGTGATTAAGAATCCACCTGCCAATGCACAGGTTCGAGCCCTGGTCCGGGAAGATCCCACCTGCCACTGAGCAACTAAGCCCGTGCGCCACAACTACTGAGCCTGCGCTCTAGAGCCCGCGAGCCACAACTACTGTAGCCTGCGAGCCACAACTACTGAAGCCCGCGCACCTAGAGCCCGTTCTCTGCGACAAGAGAAGCCACCGCCATGAGAAGCCCATGCACTGCAAAGAAGAGTAGCCACCCACTCACTGCAACTAGAGAAAGCCTGTGCACAGCAACAAAGACCCAATGTAGCCAAAAATAAAATAAATTAAAAATAAGTAAATGTATATATATAAAACAAAGGACTTCGGAGCTCCAATGGCCAAAGTTGGAACAATTTGATCAACAAAATAAAGTAGTATTGGATTATAACCCAACGTATGCAATAAATATTCATGAGCCCATTCTGATATAAATAAATGATTGAATTAATAAGTAAAGGGGGGAGAAGATACAAATCTCTCGTAGAGAAGAATTCCAAATAATTTGTGTAGACATCCTGCCCTCAAGGAGGTGGAGCAAAACTCCACCCTCCTTAGGTGTGGGCTGTGCAGAGTGACTTTCTTCCCAAGAGGACAGTGTGGGAAGGGGGAAGAAGGGTAACTGCAATGGAGAAACCTGACAGTCACCCCCCAGCCAGGTGACCAAGGTCAACATCAACATTGATCAGTCATGTTGACAGTATGTGCCCTCGATAGGATGTGATGCAAAAATGGCGCTTGACCTCTGCACTCTTTCTCCCCCAAAACCCATAAGCCCAGTCTAACCATGAGGAAAACACCCGACAAATCCCGAGAGGGACGTTCTGCACAATACCTGAGCAGCGCTTCTCCAGACTGTCAAGGTCATCAGAACCAAGGAAAATCCGAGAAACTCTCAAAGCCGAAAGAAACCTAAAGAGACATGACAACGTATGTATATGTATAGCTGATTCACTTTGTTGTGAAGCAGAAACTAACACACCATTGTAAAACAGTTATACTCCAATAAAGATGTTAAAAAAAAAAGAGACGTGACAACTAAATGTAATGTGGGATCTTGGAACAGGAAAAAGGGCCTTATGTACAAACCAAGGAAGTCTGAATAAAGCATGGACTTTGGTTAATAAAGTATCATTGATGGTTTGTTAACTGTAACAAATGTATCAAACTAATATAAGATGTTAATAATACAGGAAACTGAGTGCAGGGTATATGGGAGCTCTTTTCACAATTTTTCTGTAACTAAAACTATTTTAAAATTAAAAGTTTATTTTTAAAAACTTGTCAGATTGCGTACTTTGAACATGCTTAGTTTATGTTGCTCGTCTGGTATTTGTGGGAAGGTTTGTTAATGGTTGATTCGATTTCTGTCGTGGCTATAGGGCAGCTCAGATTGAATCCCTTTGGGTAAATTACAATTTACTGGGAAATTTCCCATTTCATTACCCGTAACATTTACCTATCCATTTAATGTCTATAGAATCTATAGTTATATCCTTCTTTTACTTCTGTTTATTTGTGCCTTATATCTTTCTGTTTTGAGAAATTTTTCTAAATTTCTATCTAAATTATAAGTCTTTTCCAAGAGTCAACTTTTGGCTTTGATATTCCTATTGTGTCTTTCTAGTTCATTAATTTCTTCTCTTAACTTCATTTTCTCCTTCCTTCTGTTTTCTTTGAATTTATTCTGTGGTTTCTTTTATACATTTTTATTTTGGACGCCTTGCTCATGACTCTGCAGGCTTTCTAGTTATTCTAAAACACACCCTCAAAGCCATGCATGTCCCTTGTTTATTGTGAGCCCAGCAGGGCGTTAAGAGTCTATTTCACGCTAGATCTGGTTGTCTGGTGGAGGGAGGGCCCTTCAGAGTTTCTAGACTGCTGTTCACCAGGATTGCTTTTCACATGAGTCCTCCCCAAGGTGTACTCCCCAAGGTCCACTCAGGCCACAGGAAGACTGGGCACCCCTCCGTGCCTACCCTTCAGAGCAACAGCCCTATCTTCCCGATAGCCTCCCTTTCTCTCCTCGCCAGCAGGGGCCAATCTTGACCATCCCTCGCCTTTTGACTTCTCTTGGCAGTAGTCTGACTCCAGTCCACAAGCTCCAAGACCAGAAGTCAGCCCTCCACCTTCCACATCGATTCTCCAAAATAGCCTCACTAGGCAGGAGCTGGAGGAAGCAGCTCCCTGCTCCTAGTGGGGATAATTAGGAGGTAAAAAGGGCAGGGCTCTGATCACGGAAGGGAGGGACCCTGCGGCCCTGGAATACCGGCAAGGCCCTCTGGACGGGCCTCTCCCCCCTCTCCCACCTGATACAGCACACACTCGGAGGAAACACTTGGTGTACACTGGGAACCTGTGAGAAACTTCAGCCATGTAGGAAGGGGAACATTGGAAGGGAGGATGAAGAGCAGACAGTGGGAGAAGGGCAAGGCTTCCACGCGCCAGCTGTGCAAACTAGAGGCCCTAGCATAGTTTTAATAGTCCAGGAGGCCTAAAAGATCCTTTAGTAACTCTTTAGGAGAGGGAAATGATGGGAAATCTGTCAGTGTATGGTTTCACTCTGTGAAAGTGGACAGAATATTTGGGATGTTTTCTTAGCCCAGTCTTTTAGGAAGGCTCTGAACAAGTGAAATCAATTTTCTTTTCAGAAAGCTAAACTTTAAAAAAAACTAAACTTTTTTTTAAAAGGTTGACCAGGAATGAAGATTATCTAGGAGATTTAGAAACATGACACTTCTAGGAAGATGGGGGATTAGGAATGGATAGGAAATGTGGCAATTTAGGGACAAAAAGAGCAAGCTTAGAAGTTTAGGATTTAGGAGTCAGTAGATGTGGCTCACGGGCTCTAGAGCGCAGGCTCAGTAGTTGTGGCGCACGGACTTAGTTGCTCCATGGCATGTGGGATCTTCCCGGACCAGGGATCGAACCCGTGTACCCCACACTGGCAGATGGATTCTTAACCACTGCGCCACCAGGGAAGTCCCAACAACAGAAATTTAATTCTTACAGTTTTAGAGTCTGTGAAGTCCAAGATTAAGGCATTAGAAGATTCGGTGTCTGGTGGGGGCCCATTTCTGCCCATTTCCTGGTTCACAGACAGCCGTCTTCTCACAGGGTCTGCACATGGTGGAAGGGGCGAGGAGCTCTCTGGGGTCACTTATAAGGACACTAATCCCATTCATGAGGGCTCCACTCTCATGACCTAATTACCTCCCAAAGGCGCCCCTCCTAATACCATTGCATTGTGGGTTAGGATTTCAACATGAATTCTGGGGGGACACAAACATTCAGTTCGTAGCAGTATCCCAGGACAGGGGGCCCCAGAGGTATGGGTAGAGACCAAGGAGCCATGGGTCACTCAATCCTGGCAGACCCAGGTTGGCTCCTAGGGAGAGCACTCGGGCTGCACTGACCCTGGGGGAGGCCAGTGCCCATCTGAGGGTTGAGGGACTCTGGGCCCAGAGGGAGCACCTATACCTATGCCCTGCATCCTCAGCCTGCCTGTCACACCTCTGTAGAGGGTTCGCACCCCTGAGGTGATTCTGAGAGTCATGAGAAGAGGGAAGGGGGTGGTCCTCCCTCCAGCCCAAGGTCCCCAGAAACTCACACCTCCCCCCGGCCCCTACCTTGTCCCCCTGAGAATTGGACTACAGAGGGGCAGTGGCCAGGCCCAAGGCTTCAATGGGTGTTCTCAGAGTTTTACTCTCCTCTGCTCCCTGCACCAGGCTCCCGGCCCCTCGCCCCACTGTCCACTGGCCCAGGTCGGCCCCTTCTCCTTATGAAAATGGACACACTGCCCCTTTGGAGCCTGACCTTGTCCCCACTGTCACAGTCTTGGTCGTGGCAGGACGGGTGCAGAGCAGGAAGGAGCAGGTCTTGCTGAGTGTCAGGGCCACATACCAGGCAGAGGCCTATGGAAACAGCTACCCCTGCCCAACTCCCCCGGAGCCCAGCATCCACCCACCGCCGGCTGGATGCCTGGTGCCCCCTGCAGACCCTGCTCAGAGCAGTGGCCTCCAGTCCCCTGGACCCCTTGTAATCATCACAGGCCCTCTTGCTTGCATGGCAGTCCAAGCCCTGGAGTGAAAGGCAGGAGCACCCATCTAAGGGGCATGCATGCATGGGCCAGGCACCCAAGGACCAGAAGCAGGACAAGGGCCTGGCCCCAGACCTCATGCTGCTGCTGCCCGGTAGACCCTAAGGATTTCCCCAGAGGGAGGAATCCAGTGGGTGTCTTGTGGGGGGTGTCAGAAGCAGCTGCCTTTCTTTTTCTCTTTTATTCTTTTTTAAAATTAATTTATTAATTAATTTATTTTTTGGCTGCGTTGGGTCTTCTTTGCTGTGCGTGGGCTTTCTCCAGTTGCGGCGAGCGGGGGCTACTCTTCATTGCGGTGCACGGGCTTCTCATTGCGGTGGCTTCTCTTGTTGTGGAGCACGGGCTCGAGGCACGCGGGCTGCAGCAGTTGTGACACGCGGGCTCAGTAGTTGTGGCGCACGGGCTTAGTTGCTCCGCGGCATGTGGGACATTCCCGGACTAGGGCTCGAACCCGTGTCCCCTGCATTGGCAGGCGGATTCTTAACCACCGCGCCACCAGGGAAGTCCGCGGCTGCCTTTCTAAGCTTTGCCACAGGTAGGCTTCCTGGTAGGTGGAAAGGGCGGGAATCAGGAGATCCTCGAGTGACCCCTGGCTGAGAGCTGAGCGATGGGGGTTGGGAAGCTGCTTCTGGAAACCTGAGACTCAAGCCAAGTCTCTGGAGGAGCAGGCACCTCACACTGAACAGTCCTTCGTTCTTCTGGGTGTTTGGACCCGCAGTGGCCAAGGAGGGCCTATCTGTGGACCCCAAGAGTTGCTGTCGCCACAGCTGGCCTCCTGGGGGCACCTTGCCTGCAGGCTGCTCCCAGGTGTCGCCCTGGCCCCCAGGAGCCTAGTCGCCCCTGCCCCGGGGACCTCCTGCTCAGCCCTTCAAGCAGGGGAGAGAGGGGTGCTTTTGCCCCAAACATCCCAGGCTGGGCTGAACACTGCTCCCAAGCTTCCAGAAACAAGTCCAGGCGGTTAGAGTGGATTCCTGAGATGCAAAAGCTGTCAGTGAGCATTTGACTGCCTTCCTGATTGGATTAGACCGGGGATGAGGCCTGGGTCCTTCCATGGGAGTCAGGCCACTGCAGTCCCTGGGGAGCTTCTCCTCTGGGGCCCGTGGAGGGGGAGAGCACCTGCCAGAACAGATTCAGAGCAGCCACCGTTCTCCTGGCTTCTTGCCACAGAGAGCCACGTGCGGATGGTTTCTAAGTTCCTGCCGTTGCTAAAGAGACCCAGAGCAGGACTTGGAAGGTCCAGCCCTGGCTTCTCCCAAGAGGGGCCTGGCCCCAAGACTCCTGTGTGGCTTGTTGTGGCCTCACTCAGGACGTCTGCAGCTCCTAGAGAGACAGCGGGGAAAGCGGGCAGGGGTGGCCTGTAAGACCAGCCCAGGGGCCACAGTGGAAACAAAGAGAGGGGCCAAGGGGAGTCAAACAAGCACCTGGGGTGCCCCACATGGCGCCACGAGTGCAGAGCAGAACTTTCTGAAGCCCTGGAGTCCAGGAACTGCTCCCAGCTCTGGGCAGTGTGAACCTGCAAGTGTCTTCCTTGGCCGGGGGCCCAGGCCCAGTGGGAGGGGGCTGGGCAAGGAACGAGGTCTCCAGGGTCCTGTCCTTGGAGTCGGCCCAAGTCTAGACAGGAGGTCTACACCACGGTCCTCACCCAACCCTCCTAGTACCTAGTTCTGCAGCTTGTGCGAGGTGGGTGTGTGTGTTGAGCTGACCCTTCCCTGAAGCCCAGCTGGACTCTGAAGAGGGTGGGCAGAGCTTTTCACCTTTATCCCCAGCCCACCCTGCAGGACCCTTTCCCTTCCTAAGGCAGACAGCTGCAAGCACCCTCGGCTGACCTCCTGCCGCCCAGCTCCACACAGCCCCAAACCCACCTCTTGTTGGCTGGGATTGGCCTGACCTCTGCTCTAGCCAAGGCCAGGACCATCCTTGGACCCCCACGAGGTATGGCTGGGACACGGCACACTGCTGAGACTCAAATCCCTGGACAGGCCTCGTCCCCTTCACTCCTCCCTCGGCTCCTGGACCAGGCCAATCTCCAGGGCTGGGCCAGGAGAGAAGGCAGAGGCAGCCAGCTGAGGAAGGGGTGATGAGATGGCTGTCACCAGGTGTGTCCGCTGAGGCCAAGACCACACAGAGATAAGGACAGAGAGATAGACAAGGCCAGTGGGTCTGAGACAGGCCTGGAGCCAGCACAGAGAGAATGGGCCCTGCGTGGGTGTGATCAGAAACTCAGAGGTGACGTCCTGTAGAGACCCCCCATGTGTGCACCAGCTGCATGGCCTCGCAGGATCTGCCTGCAGCTCTCTTTACAGACGGGGAGACTGATGGAGTGTGTGTGGGGGGGTGGACAGAGATTTGCAAGCACCCGGAGGCATCAGGACTCCAATGGGGGCCCCTGAGCTGGGCAGCTGGGCCGTCTCCCCTCCTGCACCTGGCCCTGGTTTTCACATGCTGCAGACCTGGCCCAAACACCCGTCCCCAATTCATACCAGGGGAGCATTGGCCACCCTGACTTTATTTTATTTTATTTTATTTTATTTTTATTTTACTATTTTATTTAATTTTATTTTTGGCCACACTGAGCGGCTTGCCGGGATCTTACTTCCCGGACCAGGGATCGAACCTGGGCCCACAGCAGTGCAAGCGCCAAGTCTTAACCACTGGACCGCCAGGGAATTCCCTCACCCTGACTTTCTATTTTTTTTGAGATCGCTCAATGTGAGCAAAAATGTGAACAGGTCTTCATATTTATTGCTCATCAACATCAATGGGAAATCTTAAAACACGGAAGAGAACAGGCCACTCCTCCTTCTATCTCATTCAGTTAGTGTTTTTCTTAGGACCCATTCCTTTTTGTTTTTCAGAGTAATCCTGACTTTTTTTTTTTTTTTTTTTGGCTGTATTGGGTCTTCGTTGCTGTGCACGGGCTTTCTCTAGTTGCGGCGAGTAGGGGCTACTTTTCGTTGCCGTGCGCGGGTTTCTCATTGCGGTGGCTTCTCTTGTTGCGGAGCACAGGCTCTAGGCGCGTGGGCTTCAGTAGTTGTGGCACGCGGGCTCAGTAGTTGTGGCTCATGGGCTCTAGAGCGCAGGCTCAGTAGTTGTGGCGCACAGGCTTAGTTGCTCTGCGGCATGTGGGATCTTCCCAGACCAGGGCTCGAACCCGTGTCCCCTGCATTGGCAGGTGGATTCTTAACCACTGTGCCACCAGGGAAGTCCCAACCCTGACTTTTAGAATCTAGAATATTCCCTGCAGTGGCTCCTTGGTGATCCAAGGTACTGTCCCTCTCCTACTTAAAATTCTTTGAGCCTCCATCCATGAGTTTCCCCAACGTCTAGGAGTCACCACAGACTCGAGGGTACCTTTTAAGGTCAGAGAGAATAGCAGGGGTAGAGGCCCTGGGGCTGCGAGCACGGATGAAAGGGGTGGGGTGGGGGTGGCCACGGGTGCCTGCAGAGGGCCCGGCCTTCGGTGGCAACATCCCTGAAGAGGCTTTGCTCATCTCTACTTCCTGTGCTTTCATCACCCGGAAAGGCCGGCAGGTCAGGGCCTGAGAGGGCAGGGGTCCTGTGGGGGCCTCTCTGCCTCAGTAAGATGCGTCCTACCCACCAGCTCAGGACCCCTCCAAAGCCCCTCCCCTCAGGGCTCGGCACCCCAGAGCCTAGGCTGGGGAAGCTGATTCCCAAGCAGCAGGCAGGCAGCGCCATTGAGGTCCCCGTCAGTCTCATGCGAGGCCAGCAGATCCTCAGTTCAGCCACAGATCAGGCATCCAGACAGCCTTGGCCCTCGTGGTAAGCTATCTGGGAGACATTGCCCGGGGCCTGGGACCCACCATTGCCTCCCAAGGACGGCCAGGCCCCCAGTGAGGAAACTGCGCCCCTCCAAGGACAGAGCTGGGATCAGCCATGGCAGGGACAATTCTGGGGTCCCACGCCCAGGGCACTGGGCTCCAAGGCTGTGGCCAGAGACAGCAGCTGGCCTCAAGGACCTCTCAAAGACAAGTCCAAGTCCCTGCATTCCCTGTGCCCCAAAGCACTTGGTGTTCAGAGCAGCTGGGTGGATAGCCCACCTTCAGGCCCCAGCCCCCAGCGCCCCTCACCCGGCACAGACGCATGCCCCCTGCTGCCCCCCACAAGCATGGCGCTGGGACCGCAACACCTGCTCTCTGCTTTGCCAAGGGTCCACACGTGGGGCTCTAATGCCCAGCTTGGGGTCTCATCCCCTGGGCCCACAGCAGGGACCAAGTCCTTTAGGGGTTGGCTAAGGTCCGAGGCATGGAGGAGGGGAGGGGCTCTTCCTTCAGCCTCTGGCCTGGTGTGCGGCCCCCGGGAGGGCCAGGATCTGGGCTCCGAGAGCTCAGGGCACACACCACACTCTCTGTCCTTCCTGGTTAGAAATGTTCACTCTCAGCTGCCCTACCCTTCCCTGTCCCTTCTGAGAACCAGGCCACAGCACATAGGCTGCCAGGGTGAGCAATGGTCTGTGTTCCTCGGATGTGGGAAGGGGGTCTCACCACACATACCCACCCTGGGCTGGGGCTGAGCAGGGGCCCCTGAAAGTCAGAGATGACAGCTTTTCCTGATCAGGGACCACCGACCATATACAGAGCCGACCAGAATGAAGGGAAGGGGCACAGAGAGAGTGGAGGGAGCCCTTGTGCCTGCCAGACGTGCAGAGCTCTGGGCAGTGTCCGCTCCCCACCTTCTGCCCCTGGTCTTGCACAATCCTGACCAGCGGGGAAAGGGGCAGAAATCTTGCCAGGTGTTTCAGCAAGAGTGCTGGCAAATGCCTCAGCCTTCCCGGATATGGCAAAATATGAATGACTCCACCCTGGGAGGGGCTATGAGGCAGGTGGACCATAAATAGGGTTGCCCAGGCAGCCTCCGCACTCACTTCCCCCCTCAGCTGCTGTAGGGAACGCCAGCCAGCTCAGCCCTGAAGCCATGCCCCTAGGTCTCCTGTGGCTGGGCCTCAGCCTGCTGGGGGCCCTGCACACCCAAGCCCAGGATTCCACCCCCAACCTGATCCCAGCCCCACCTCTGTTCAGGGTCCCGCTGCAGCCCAACTTCCAGCCTGACCAGGTAAGGGCCCTGGAGGGAGAGCTGCAGGGGTGCCTAGGGAAGAGTGCAGGCAGAGGGGAAGAGAGGTGAAGAGTCCTAGCAGACAGGTAAAGGCGGGACGCCCAGGCTTCAGCTTAGCCTGCCCTGGCTCCCCCGATGGAAGACACGCTCCATTGTCCCACACCGACCCCGACCTTGCTGACAAGAGGATCACCTGGGCAGACCTTCCCAGGTCCAGTCTCTCTCCCATAATTGCTGTAGTCCATGCGTGGTGGGGACACCTTTAGTCCCTCTGTGTGAGGAGGAAACTGAGGCACAGGGAGGCCAGCTGGCCACCCTGCCCAGGGTCGCCCCCTCCCTGCCACCGTCGGGCTCCCTCCTGGCCTGGCTGCCTCCGGCTCCCACTGGCTTCATCAGTGCAGGAACTGAATGCCCAGTCCCAGGCTCTGCTGCTTAGTTACTGGTTCAGGGCCTGGTTCAGGGCCTGGTTCAGGGCAGGGGCCCTAGGGTCGTTCGTGGGCTCTGCCTATTACAGCCCCCTGTAGTTCCAGGGGAAGTGGTACATCGTAGGCTTGGCAGGGAATGCATTTAAGAAGGAAAAACAAGGCCAGTTTAAGATGTACGCCACCACCTACGAGCTGAAAGAAGACCGCAGCTACAATGTCAC
Organism: Delphinus delphis; assembly: GCF_949987515.2. Taxonomy (NCBI): domain Eukaryota; kingdom Metazoa; phylum Chordata; class Mammalia; order Artiodactyla; family Delphinidae; genus Delphinus; species Delphinus delphis. The sequence goes on along the minus strand of NC_082688.1, from coordinate 7,716,974 downwards.
CTCCACCCTGCTCAGGTGAGAGCTGCCACCTCCTTGGGGAAAGTGGGAGAGACCTGAGGGGCTGCTTGAGGGTCTAGCAGCAGACTGATGTCACAGTCAAGGGCTGACCGAAGGCGAGAGACAGTCATTCATCCTTCCGCTCAGCACCGGATTCAGGTATTTGTCCATTTCTTCCTTCATTAGATCAGCATTTATTGGTCACTTCAGAGCAGACACACAGAGGGTGCTGGGGATGAACAGTCATTCAGAAAACAAGACAGAGACAGCCAGGACCCCCCCCCCCGCCCCCGCCACCCAGGGCTTCATCAAGGGCTTACAGGGAGGTAGCCTCTGGAACTGGCCTTGAACGAGCCACCTGCCTCAGAAGGAGGCATGAGGCGTCCACGGCAGGGGCTGGTGACCCTGAGTCAGAGAGAAGCACTCCTTCAGGAAGCAGCCGTCGTACAGCTGTTCTGAGCAGCAGCTGAGTGGCTTGGCAGGGGGGCAGCCCTCACACTGCCAGGGGCCTCAGGCACCAGCACAGAAGCGATCTGGTGAGGAGTGGGTCTGAGCAGGGTCCCTCTGGGGGTGGTGGAGAGAGAAATGGTAGGGTGCCAAGGGTCGCCCAGCCCCTATGAGTCTCTGGCTCCGGCACCCAGGGGGATTGAGGCTGGAGCATCTGTGGAGCAAGAAGCAGAAGGATGGGTTTGGGGAGATCAGCTCTGGAATACCAGGAGACAGGGTAGGACTCAGGTCAGGGTTGGCCCAGGAGCTAGAGGAGTCCTTGGCAGGGAGCAGACTGGAACATTGGAGGGCGAATCCCCCAGGAGAGGTTACAGACAGGGAAGCAGCAGAGGGTAGATAGGAGCAGGGATAAATGCCTGGGGTTGGGGGTAGGGGGACAGTGTGTAGGGAAGGCCACCGAGGGGAGACAGCCCTAAAGAGGAAAGGACAGTGGGTGCTGGAGGGAGGGTCTGAGCAGGGTCAGATGTCCCAGGGCAGACCAGGCAGTGACAGACAGGGGTAGGCTTAGAGGGGAAGACCCAGGCCCATCTCAGCTGGGTGGGGTAGGGACCGCCTGCTGTGGTGGGGATGGACTGTCTTGGGCTGGGCCAGGCCAGGGGCATCAGAGTCCCACCCCCTCCAGCTACAGCCCTGGCCCCCACCTTGTCCAGCCCAAGGAGTCCAAGCCTGTGTCCACTCCGGTCTCACTCACCCATCTCTCCCTCCCACAGGGACGAGCACTGTGACCACTGGATCAGAACTTTTGTCCCAAGTTCCCGTCCCGGCCAGTTCACCCTGGGCAATATTAAGGGTGAGTCCTGAATGAGGCGGGCCCTGGGGTTGGGCTTCTGGGGGGGCAGGGTCCTCCAGGAAGGGGCGCAGACCTCCCTGCCTGTCCACACAGATGCTGTTCTGTGGGAGAAGCCCCTGCAGATGGGCCGGGGAGAAAGGAACGGCTCCCTCCTCCCAGCCTGGGCAGGCTGACCCCTTGCCGTCCTCCCCACAGGCTTCCCCGGGGTGCAGAGCTATACCGTGCGAGTGGCGACTACCAACTACAACCAGTTTGCCATAGTGTACTTCAAGAAGGTTTACAAGAACCAGGAGTACTTCAAGACCACCCTCTACGGTGGGTCTCCCCCACCGCCTCGGGGACCCGGCTCCTGGTCACACTGTCAGGGGAGAGGCCCACGCCAACCCAGCCCCCCAAGGTCCTCTCCAGTGTCAGCTTGCAGTCCCTGTGGGCGGCCAGGGAGGGAGGTCCTTCTGCAGACCCTCCATGAGGAAGGGATCAGAGGCCTTGTTCACACATTCAATGATATTTATGGAGTATTTGCCGGCCACTCACTGGCCATCTGGCCACAGGGAGGACCAAGGAGCTGACCCCTCAACTGAAGGAGAACTTCATCCACTTCGCCAAATCCCTGGGCCTCACCGATGAGTACATCCTCTTCCCTGTTCCAATCGGTAATGGCCAGCTGGGGAGAGGAAAAGGGCATGTGGGGACTACCCAGGCCTGATGCTGCCCCACCAGGGAAAGGGGGGGAGGAGGAGCTCGGTCCTCTACTCCAGTCACTGGAGCCCCTGGGAGCCACTTTGGGTTCAGGAAGACCCTGCCCCACCCAAGGATCCGTGGGGCACCCGGGGATCTGGGCCCCAAGGGTTCCTCCCTGACAGATGAGAATTTCAGGCCCAGGTCCAAATTCCCCCAGTCTCCCTGCCCCAGGCCACTTCCCCGACACCCCAGGCCCTACCATCCTAGACCACTTCCTCCTCACACCCCCTCGTCCGGGGCCACTTTCCCCCTTGCCTTGAGGCCGGCTCACCACTGACTTGAAAAGTGCCCTTGTCTTCAGGTGGCCTGGACTGGGCAGGGGGCTCCAGCTAGGCCACTCAGGGAGCCACTGGCTCCCCAAAGCTGAAGGGCTGCCAGGGTCAGCAGGTAAACAGGCAGAAGGCCTGGGTGCCCGAGCAGATGTGTGGCTGGGCCTCACCTGCCTCCTCTGCAGAACGGGAGTCCCCCAGGTCTGCTCGTCCTCAGGCCCTTCTCCCAATCCCCTGCCCCAGCCCCCCAGCCCTGAAGGGAACCCCCAGATATGCCTTTGCTGGGCCAGGCTGGGGCCTGGGGTGCCCAGGGGCAGTGCAGGGGTCCCAGTGGGCAGGGGTCGTACACACACACACCTGCCCATTCTAACAGACTCTCTCCCCCACAGACAAGTGCATCGATGACCAGTGAGGGTGCAGTGAGTATGGCTGGGGAGGGGGCTGATGGGAGCCAGGGTGCAGGCCTGCCTTTGCCCCCCCTGCCCAGGACTGCTCTTGTCTCTACTTCCCCGTCTCCCTCTCAGGTGCCTCCTGTCTCTCTGCTCCCATCACCCTCCTGTCAGCCTTTGCCCGGCTTGGTGCCCAGCTGTCCCCACCAGCCCAGACACCAGTGACAGGAGAGAGTCCAGAGACCCTTCTCATGGCACTGCCCACCAGCTGCTCTCCGAAGCCCCACCTTGCCTGCTAAATAAACACATGCCCCGGTCCCCAATCTGTGCTCCTTGACCCCTGGGCCACCTGGGAGGAGGACAGGCAAAGGATGGGCTCACATTAGCATCACTCCTGGACCCCCCTGTGGTCCTCAGCAAGTGATGGCGGCCACAGAACCCATGGCCAGCTATGGCTGGACACTTCCTAGCTCTCCACCCACCCCCACCCCACCCCCAGGCCCGTCCCTGCCTTTGAGGGATGCCTGGTCCAACAGAAACACTGATGGGGCTCATTCCCACACTCGATCACCTGCAGTGGGTGCCACAGCAGAGGCCCAGCCAGGGCCGGGGAGCTGGATGGGGGCTGCGAGGGCTGAGGTGCTGTCACCCCCAACTCACCAGGACTCCTGTGGATGCTGGAAGACAGCAGCCAGGGCAGGAGGGGTGCACAGTGGGTGGGGCAGAGGCATGCCCAGCTTGAGGGTCGCCAGGGGTGGTCCCCAGCCCCTAGGGGGTGGCAGTGTCCATGCTGACCCCATTCAGCATCTCGTCCTCACCCACACCTCTCCTCTATGATGACCTCCAGACCACCAGGGGCAGAGCCGGGGATGGCAGGGAGGGGAATATGCTGCCAGGAATTCAGATTCCAGGAGACTCGAGGGCTCCAGACCTGTACCCTCCGCTTGGCTGGGCCCAGCAAGCCCTTGTTCACCCACAGGCCGCAGCTGGAGCCCCTCCCTGTCTGTACCACACACAGGAACCCTCTCCCTGGCCTCTTCTTCCGTTGCAAGGTTAGAGGTCAGAGAGGGTGGGGTTCTGAAGAAACCCAGGCTTCTCCACCCACAAACTTGCACACCTACCCCTTCACCCTCGGCTGGGGGAAGGGGAGATACTGGAGCTGTGATAATCCTGGATAATCTCTCTATCTCAAAGGCTCAGTGTAAGCAAGTCTGCAAAGGCCCCTTTCCCAAATAAGGCACCATTCACTGGTCCCAAGCACTAGGACCCAGATCTCTTCGGGGACTGTTACTCAGCCTCTTCCACACGGGGCTTGCAGAGGGGGTGATGGCAGCTCACCATCACCATCACTTGTGAGATGAGGGGTGAGAGGCGAACAGCGATGCCAGAGGCGGGGCAGCACCAAAGCACGCCCCCTCCCCCCATCAGGGCTGGCTGGGGTAGTGGCTGTTTTGTCCTGTGGTCTGCTATGTGGACCTTGACCACAGGAGTGAGGTGGGCAGAGTCCAGGTTCGCTTTGGCTTCTGGGAGCAGAGAAGGGGCCAGCCAGGTAGGGGCCTCACCACATGTGTCACCCAGCTCTCCATCCTCCCACCCTCACTCAGCCACTTAGGGGATGAGGCTTTGGCTGGGCTCTCCTCTCCTCTCCTCTCGCCTGCCTCCCTCTGCCCACACCGCTAGCCCCAGGCCCCGGGCACACGCTCAGGCCCAGGAGAAAGGCCACTCCTTGAATGCCATGGTGGGGTCCTGCTGGGGGCTGTGCAGCGTCCTGCGGACCCTGCCCAGTTCTCCGTGGAGTCTGACTTTCAACCGGATAAGCTCAGTGACTCCCCTGCCTGGTCCCCACAATGGGACAGGCACCTCGGGGTCAGGGAGGGGGTACTCTCTGGGGCTGCGTTGTCTCCTTGAGAAAGAGAGGAGCTGAGCGGGGTCAACACTTGGCAGAGGTGTGAGCAGGGCTGAGAAAGGAGGGCTGGCTGATCAGTGAGAGGCCCTCCCTGAGACCCTGGCATTTCACTAAGACAGAAGAGTCCTGTGTCCTCTGATGGAAGCAGAAACACCTGTGTCTGTGTAGCACACAAGTGCGCAGAGACACGGCAGAAACACAGGTCACATATGTGGACATGCTGACACAATCCAAACATGTTTATCCCTACAAGCATAGGACACCCAAATAAAAGCACAGGCACATGTTTTCTCCCAGTTATGAAATCACACCTGAGATCACAGGACCCCACAGACGAGGGGAGAAACACAAAGACCCCCAGGCACACAGGGACGGGCAACAGACCCTCAGAGAGACATACAGGTTCTCAGAAACATGCCGAGGCATGTACAAATACACACCACACAGACATAGCAGTTGGATGCGAGCGCTCATGCATGCAGCCTGCACGGGGATGCCTGATGCACGTGTCCACCCATCAGAGCGCCTGGCTACCCCCGGGCGCACTCCCATCACCCTCCTGAAGCCAAAGACTCATCCCTCTCCAGGAATGGCCCAGGTGCTGTCTGCCACCTGTTCCATCCATGGGCCTAGTACCTTTTTTTTTTTTTTTGGCAGAAAATTTCAACTTTATTTGGCCAATGTGTCCAGTTCCAGGTAGTGGGAAGAAATAATAGAAATATTGTGGTTGCCCCAGGTGGTGGGAAGTAAGTGGATGCCTGGCTGGAGGAGGGCAGCTGGGGGGATGGGAGGAAGGGTACCCACCCATTATAGTCAAGGAGGGTCAGCTGACCTGGGTGAGGGGTTTTTCACTGCAATCCTTCCTGCACTGGTTCAGCGTGGGCCTCGCCTCCACTCAACCTGCTTCATAGAGAAGGTGGGGCTGCCGTTATCCAAGTCAGTGGTGGCTCACGTTCCTCAGTGAAACGGTAAGGCAGCTCCTGGGACAGAGAGGATCCCTTCCCATTGTCATCATCGGGGAACATGGCTCGGTCTGCCCGCCACCCAGGGATGGCCTGCTCTCAGGAACTACCAGTGTGAGACCAGCACCAGGCTGCAGCAGCCATGTGGCCTCCTCCAGGAGGCCCAGCTACAGGAGTCCCAGTAAGTGAGCCCCTCTCCCCTGGATATGGGCCTCACTCAGCGGTATCCCTGGCCAAGATCACACCCCTGGTTCCAGCTCAGGAGCGACACTTTCCGGCTGTGTAACTTTGGGCAGGGCCCCCTTTCCCAGCTGGTAAAAAGGATGGGGTATGACGGCAGCTGGGCAGACTATCCCGAAGCCTTCCGTGACTGACAGCCACAAGCTGCACTCTGCTGACCGTGACTCTCAAGTAGGCTGTGAACGGATATCTTCCCTACACACTGGGGGCCTCAGAAACAACTCGTCTCAGATTTCTCCCATGCAGAGGCGCCGGCTAGCTTACCCGCAGGTCCCCAGCAGCAGGATGGGGCAGAGTGGGGGGGTCCCAGGCTGCCCTGCCCTTGTGCCGGGTTGCTCGACCTGAGGGCCGAGACCCCAACGCCTAAGATTCTCATGAGGTGGCCCAACCCTAAGATTCTCACGGGGTGGTCCAACCCGGCCGCCGGGAGAGAGGCGGGCCCGGGGACCGGCGGAAGTGGGCGGAGCTCGACTGTGAGGCAGGGTGTGGGCGGGGCTCGAGTGTGGGGGCGGAGTCTTACGGACGGGAGGGGACGGGGTTCTGGCGGCGGGGCAGGGCGGAGCTCTGGCCGCCGGGCTCCGCCTTGGGGGCGGGGCCCCGGCCTACTGGGCGCGTTCTGCCGCGGCGTTCCGCCCTTCCGGCCCCGAGTTCCATCCACCGCCTCCCTCTTCCGCCCCGCGCCGGTTGTCGGCGCGACCGTTCCCGCGGTCAGTCGTCGCGCTGCCCTTGCGGCTCCCGAGCCCACAATGTCGGGCCCCAACGGGGACCTGGGCATGCCGGTGGAGGCGGGCGCGGAAGGCGAGGACGACGGCTTCGAGGAAGCAGGTGACGCAGGGGGGCTGCTGAAACGACTTTGCTTTCTCTGGGGTGCCCTCCTGGGAAGGGGAATCGGGGCCGGGATAGGGACCGGGAAGGAACCGCAGAGCCCTCCCATCCCCCCGCCCCAGGGTGGTTCCGGAGCAGCAAGCGCCCTCCGGGGGTTTGGGACGAGCACCTGCGAGCGGGTCCCTGGAAACCGCAGCCTTCGAGAACTGTGGGCGACAGGCCCCGTTTTACAGATGGGGAAACTGAGGCCGCTTCAGGTCACTCGCCCTTTGGGATTGGGATTTGCTCCAGACACTTCTTTCAGCCCATGTGGAGACGGAGACTCCTAAGGGGCCGGGGCCGGGAGTGGACCGTCTTGGCTTGGCAGGAGGGGCTATCTGGGTGGGCGTGCCGCCCTGCTGAGTCAGCAACCCCAGGCACCTTTGCTGGTGTGGCCTGGAGCCCTGGCGAATGTGACTTGCTTACAAAACGGCCTGTTGCCTACACAGCACTGCAGGGGGTGGGGGCAGGGGGGGAAGGAGAGAGAACCATCAGCTCCCTTCTCCCCTTCTGCAGCCTCAGTTTCCCCATCTGTAAAATAACAATGATGGTTAGTGTCTCCCGCATTGAGATGTATCAGGATTAAATGAGAAAGTGAATGGAAAATAGTAGACTTCAAGCATGCAAGTGTTCTGCATGCAAGTGTTCTGTAAGTGGTTATTATTCCCTTTAGTGTAATAAAATTTAGTTTATTAACAGAGGGCAGGACTTAGTAAATGTGGGGTAAGTTTGGAGTCTGCTTTTGGTTTTGTTTTGGGTAACAGCTTTATTGAGCTATAATTCACACACTGCACAATTTACCCATTTAAACTGTACGATTCAGTGGGTTTTAGGATATTCACAGAGTTGTGCAACCATCACCACAATAGTTTTAAAGCACTTCATCACTCAAGGTCTGCATTTAATAAAGAGGTAGAGTAAGTGGGGTAAGTGGTGGGCTGCCCGGTTTGCCTGGGGCACTGCTGGTGAACAAAGGCCAGGTGTGGTAATCACGCTGGCAGCTGTGCTGGGGGCATCTGGAAGGGTCTCCCAGGAGTCACACTGAGTGGAAGTTGGCAGATTCACAGGACTTAGGGCATTGGGGAGGAGGGTGTCCCCGATGGAAGGCAAAAACTTGGAACCGGGAGGTACCCGTGACACTTGACGCAGACAAAGCCTAGCCCCAGGAGCGGAGAGAGCTGCCTCCCCCGTCTTTCTCCCCATTTGTGTCTCTTGACCGGAATGTGAAATGTTGATAATCGCGACCACCTACTAAGCGCTTGCTGTGGCCAGACCCTGAGTTCTTGATATATGTATTTGAATCTTCACAATAACCCAGTTCTCATTCCCTTTTTCCAGAAAGGCGTAGTAACCTGCTGGGATGGGGCAGAGCTGGGACTGAAACCCAAGTGCCCCTGCTCCCCAAGTCTGAATCTTGGCTCTGCCACCAACCAGCTGGAGGACCCTAGGCAGGTCTCTTCCTTCTTGGGCCTCAGTTTCCCCATTTGTACCACAAGGGAGTTGGACTCCAGGATCCAGCAGAGGCTTTCCAGGACTCTGTCCTCTGTGAGTTAGGACAACTCTGGGCCATGGGTACCCTTCCCCCAGAATGCAGACACATTTGCACCCTTATCCCAGACACTCTCCTCTAGCCTTGGTCGTTTCCACACACCATCAGCCGCTTCCCCTTTATCCCAAGCTGGCAGCTGAGTGTATCTGAGTCATGCGCTGGCTCAGAACTGGGTCCCGCAGTGGGCACAGGCCCAGACCTTGGGCCCTAGGGGACATTGTGTGGCTGAGAGAGGCAGGTCAGGAGTGTCTGTGGAGGAGGGAGTGATGGTTTCTGGTGGAGACCAGGGAAGGATTCTTGGAAGAGGAGGCATTTGGAGCTGGTCCTTGAGCGGCTGAGGCATTCTGGATGGCAGGGGCAGTTAAGGAAAGGCAGAAAGCCTGGAAAGTCAGGCTTCATTCATTCATCCATTCATTCATTCAACAGATGCTTACTGTGTGACACTGAGGGCACTGGGGAAACAGCAGTGAACACAAGTGAACACAGTGAACACATTCCACCTGTCACACAGCGCTCACTGTAGTCTGGTGGGGGAGACAGACTAGCACACAGTCACAGCAGCCGAGCCGGCGGTGGGGGCCGTGGAGGTGTGAGAGGGCAAGGCGATCAGGAATAGAGGCCCGATCAGGCTGGGGCGTGGGAGGGCTCCCTGTGGCAACATCCACGCTGACACTTGAAGGATGAGTGGGGCTCATCCAGGAGGAGAGGAGGGAAGGAAGACAGAAGGAGAACACAGCACATTCCAGGCAGAGGCCACAGCATGTTCAAGGGGCCTGAGGTGGGCAAAGGCAGGTGTGAGAGAGGAAAGGAAAAGGCAGGGGAGGTGGGGCTAGAGAAGGGGGCAGGGCCTTGGAGTCTGCTAGGAGCTAGGGCAGGGGAGCCAGAGGGCTGGAGAGGAGGACCTGTCTGGGGACAGAGGCCGTGACTGCCTGGCTCAGGAGCATGGGCTCTGGCCTCTAGGCAGCTGGTGCAGGAAGTAGAGAGGAGACCTGGCACCTGGCAGGAATTCCCGGGCAGGACACTGTCTGGCTAACCTCCCTGTGACCAACCTAACCCTAGAAAAAGCTGGTACACTAAGGTATTTCTCCAAAGCCTTTCCTCCTTTGATATCCAGCCATTTTCCAGTTGGTGACAGTGAGCCTCAGGAAGGAGTAGGGACTTGCCCAAAGCTCTTTAGAGGCAGGCTGGGGGACAGTGGGGGGGGGGGGGCGGGGTGTGTGCCTGTGATCCCTGAGGAGATATGGGACCTTGACTCTCTTTCCCCTTCCTCCCAGAATACGCTGCCATCAACTCCATGTTGGACCAGATCAACTCCTGTCTGGACCACCTGGAGGAGAAGAATGACCACCTCCACGCCCGCCTCCAGGAGCTGCTTGAATCCAACCGGCAGACACGCCTTGAGTTCCAGCAGCAGCTCGGGGAGGCCCCCAGCGATGCCAGCCCCTAGGCTCTGGGAGCCCCGGCCAGGCTCTGGCCTGAGCACTCACTACCTGGCTTAGATACCTTCTCAAGGGCTGGCCTACAGATTTCCCGGGGCAAGGGGAGGTGGTGTCTGCCGGCCTAGGCCACTCTTCTGGTACTTCACTTGGCGTACCTAGGCCCGCCCCACCTCCCGGCACCCCCTCCTCAGGGCTTCCTCCCCACTGCTGGCCAGGTGTGGGCCAGCGACCCACCCACCTTGCCTGTCTGCCCAACTCCTGGACGCTCCCCACGCTGCCCAGGCCTTGAGCGTCCCCATTAAACTGGTCTCCAACACCACTGCGCCTCCTCTCTCCTCTGTATCTCAGGATGAGGACCCCAGTGGCCGCCAGAGGTAAACAGGGCAGTGGAGGCATCCCAGGCATAGATCACACACCGGCTCATAGGCATGGTGGTGGGGCCGGGCTTCTTGGCCTTGTATTTCTGGACACAGGTGCAGGTGAGGTCAGGGCTTCCTCCCCACCGGGTATGCTCCTGGGCAGCGGCTGCTTCCCCAGCCCAGCTGAGACAGCATCAGCCATGCTGTGTGACCCTGTGTGATGTGCTCAGCTTCTCTGGGTTCTAGGGCCTTTCACTAAGACAACCAACACCAAGACATGCTGTGCAATATGTATAAAATAGATAAGAACCTGCTGTGTAAAAATAAATAAAATTCAAAAAAATAAAGACATGCTGTGCAACCTTGGGTTCCACCCTCTTTCTCCTGGCTTCAGTCTCTCCAGCTGGCCAATAATAGGGCTGGTCTGGTTATCTTGTCTCTAAGGGTCTTTCCAAATGGGGAAGTGGAACTAAAGAGCCAGCTCAGCCTGGGCCCCACTCACTAATGATTCATCATAAGGTCTCCTGACAAGAAGGGTGGGGTCCCCGCTAATGAACATGAACTCGGAACCAGAGGGCCTGAGCAGTGAGGGCCCCCACTCCTGCCCTTCAGCTTCCGTAGGGTCCAGCTGGGAGAGGCCAGGACAGGGGTCCAGAGTTCAGGCTCGGTGTCAAATCCTGGCCACTCACCAGATATATGACCTTCAGCAGGCACTTGACCTTGCTAGGCCTCAGTTTCTTCATCTGGGATAATGGGATAATTTGGGGATAACAAGACCTACCTCCTAGGGACACTGTGAAGATTAAATGAGATCTTACTTGAAGGTAGTACTTTCCTAGCCTGGGTACATTATTAAGAGGGAAACTGAGGCTCAGGAGGTGAAACACCTCATAATCCCAGAGTCCCTGGTTAGGGAGCCTGTCTTCAGCTTTCCAGTTCTGCCACCACACTACCCGCAGGGGCTGGGTGCTGACTGAGAGCTAGCTGGGGGCCCCCTTTCCCTGTCCACCCAGACGGAAGTGCTGGTGGGGACTATACAGCCAAACTACCTTCTTTTATTGGATTTTGAGTAAAAACACCAACCATGTCACAGTCTCCACACAGACTCCTAAAAAGCGTAGCAGATCTAGACCCAGACGGGGCAGCTGTGGGCCGCTCCCTCCATCAGGTTTTGAGGCGGCTTGAGCGCCGGGGTAGAGGGTGCTGAGCGGGTTGGGCTGTCACCTTGCTGGGCGTTTTGGCTGTGTCCTGGGTGCTGGGCTGCGTGGGTGTGCGGCCGCCGGAGGTGAACAGAGCAGTCAGGGCGTTCCGGGCGTTGATTGCACACCGGCGGCTCACGGGCCTGGTGGTGGGGCTGGGGTTCTTGGCCTTCTTATATTTCTGGACACAGAGAGTGCAGGTGAGGCCAGGCTTCCTCCCCACCTGGTGTGCTCCTGGCCAGAGGCTGTTTCCCCAGCCCAGTTGAGACAGCGTCAGACATGCTGTGTGACCCTGTGTGATGTGCTCAGCCTCTCTGGGCCAGAGCTCTAGAGCTAACAGCCCAGCCCTCAGCACCCACCAGAACAACTGCAGAGAGACGTTGGCCCCAACGTGGCTCTGATTCCCTTTGTGGGCAGAGCCTCTCACTGGGCGCTGTACCCAGGGGCTGAGGCCAAACACAGGAGGGAGGTGGCCACTGGCTGTCCCCATCAGCTAGGACACAGTCTTGACTCCCTGGGTAGGGCAGAGCCGGGAAGGGGGTCTGACTCACCTGCAGGTTCTCAAAGTGGGCCAGGGACTTGCAGTGGGAGAGCTGCGCCCCTGAGTTGCTGTGATAGAATTTGTGGCAGATGCGGCAGATGTAGCCCATCACAGGCACCAGGAAGTCCACACCTGTGGGACAGCAGGGTCTGTCTCTCACATGCCTCACCAGCCAGGTGTCCCCCCTTCTCTAGGGGCCCATTTGCTACCCCTCCCCACCCTCCAGATGGGAAAAGAAAAGAGGACGAGGGGACAGGATGCCTGGCCAGGATGCTGTGGCTGGGATCTGGGGGGTTGCCTGGAGGCAACCTGAGGGCCGCAGCTCCTGCAGGTGGGGTCAGGGCTGGGGTCTTACCATATGCCGTGTCGGGGCTGTAGGTCTCCGAGCCTTTCCATTCCTCTATGGATATATCTCTGGATCTCACCTGGAAACACACACAGGTGTGGGCCTCCATTGGTTCTGGCTTCCCCTAGCCTCCTCCTAAACGCAGGCGGGGACTGGAACCCACCCATGCTCTTCAATCAAGGAACCCCGCCTTGATTTCCAGGAGGTTGTGGGTGGCATGCTCTGAGCCTTTGCACATGCTGATCCTGCCCCCCGAGTGCCTTTCCCAATCTATACTTTCCAGGTTCAGCTCAATCAGTCCCCTCCTCCAGGAAGCCCTCCTGCTCCCACACTGGCCATAATCCATGCCAGGTATGCCCAACACATCACACATGTCATTTCTCTGAATCCTCATAACAACTTTCTATGGTTTGCCCATTTTACATAAGAGGAAACTGAGGCCCAGGTGCATTAACTCACTTGCCCAGGGTCATACAGCGGGTTTATGGAGGTGCAGGGTAGTGAGCCCTGGTGAGCCCCCAGCCCGGTTACACTCTGCCATGAGCCCCCCGCCAGCTCCCTAATGCTGCAGCAACCACAATCTTAGGGGGTAGGTTTCAAGTGATCAAGGATCCCTTGTCTCACTGGCTGGACATGAGCCCCTTCCAGACAAGGCCACGCCTAGCAGTGCCTTGCAAACAAATCTGGCTTTTAAGAATAACGACCACCCCCTGGGCTGTGACCCTTCCTTACAGTCTGAGTTGGGACTATTCTAAGCAGAGGAACAGGCTTATAGAGGCCAAGGGGCTTGCCCAGGGTCATGCCACTGCTGACCGCTGAGTAGCAAAGCTGGCATCTCCCCCAACCTGCTTAGGGCTGGAGGCCACCCACGCAACCTTCCATCCACAGCCCCATTATGCACCGCCCCCTGTCGCTGCCCCCTCACCACCCTGGACTGTAACAGACAAGTTCTGTGAGGACAGGGGCCGGAACTTCAACCCCAAGTACCCCTGGTATCCAGCACCAGGGCCTGGCCCAGAACAGATGCTCTGGAAACACTTGTTAAACTGCAAAGCTCCTCCAGCTCCTCGCTCATGGGAAGCAGCAGAGCTGGGGTATTTTGAGCACGGGCTCTGTAGTCTCGCCTCCTGGCATCCAAGTGGGTGAGATTCTGCCAGGAAAGTGCTTGGTACACTCGTGGCATATAGTAAGTGCTCAAAAAATGTTCACTGCTCTCGCCATCATCCTCATCATCATCTTTCACTGACTTTTCCTGTATGCACCACATAGCTCCCCTCTCCATGCCTTTTTTTTTTTTTTTTGCGGTACGCAGGCCTCTCACTGTTGTGGCCTCTCCCACTGCGGAGCACAGGCTCCGGACGCGCAGGCTCAGTGGCCATGGCTCACGGGCCCAGCCGCTCCGCGGCATGTGGGATCCTCCCAGACCGGGGCACGAACCCGTGTCCCCTGCATCGGCAGGCGGACTCTCAACCACTGCGCCACCAGGGAAGCCCTCTCCATGCCTTTATGGTGCTGTTCTCTTGCCCTAGGATGCCCTTTCTCTTCCACAAGTAAAAACAGCAGCCAGGCTTTGAAGACCTTGCGTATTTCACCTGCTACCCTATAGGTGTCATGATGTATATTTACATATCGTCATATTGAATAGAGTTCCTATTGATACTAAATCGTGGCAGGCCTTAGTGCCCAAAGATGCCAGCACAGTGCCTCCTGGCCCCTGGGAGGTGGGGTGAGGTCTCTCCTGGGCTGGGAGTCCAGCCTCCAGCCTCCGTTCCACACCACCTCCCCCCAGGCACCTGCTTGCAGAATTCCTCCTCAACCTCGATCTCTTCTTCATCATCGTCATCCTCCTCCTCTTCTTCATCACCCTCAAAGCAGCCCACGGCGTCCACCGTGATGAAGTGGTCCTCATCTTGGCTGGCAATCTCCTTCTCGAGCATCTTCAGCTTCCCAGGGAGTGGGTGAAGGCTCAAGTCAGCTCTGGGCAGCCAGGGTGCGACACCCCATCCTCCCCACACCCCAGAGAACTCCAGTCCCCCCGGACCTGCTATGAATTTGGACTGGAATACACCTCAACTTGCTGTGTGGCCTTGGCCAAGTCTCTACTTCCCTGGGCCCATGTCCTCTGAGGGAGCTGGGGTTACCTCCTTGGCTTTGTCCTTATGCCCCTGGGACTTCACATGTTCCACAAACTTGCGGGGGGTCTTGAAGTAGCGGTTGCAAACAGTGCAGAAAGGCCGCAGGGACTGTTTGGCGATCTGGGGACAGGAAGGCAGGCCAAGTGGGCGGTGGGCAGCAGCCCCAGGCGCAGCCAGGCAGGGCCCAGCGAGACCTCGCCTCCCACTCGCAGGCCCACCACTTCTGTAATCAGCCGGCTGTGCTGCACAGAACAGAGGCAAACACATCCCGTCCCTGCGCTATAAAGAAGGACGACAGATGGTGACAGAGACAGGACCGTCGGAAGACAGGGAGAGAGGGCAGGCACCTGAGGACCCCACGAGCCCCGAAGCTGAATGCAGGGTGAGATGGTGCCTTGCCCACACTGGACAGATGGGGAAACTGAAGCCCAAAGAGGAAACGTGACTGACTCGTCATGAGTTGCGGCCACGCAGTGACAAAGGCTGACGTTTGCTTTCTGCTCCCAACCTGGGCTCCCTCCTCCGCAGCCCTGGGCTTGGGCGCCTTCGCAGCAGATGGGCCCTCATACCTTGTGGTCCTGCGTCCTCCGGTGCTGGATCAGGTCCCCCATGTAGTAGAGCTGGCAGGTGTTGCACCAGCGCCTGGGTGGAGGCTCTCTAAATGATGACAATCAAAACAAGTACAGTGTGACACCGCATTCTTGCTGGAAAGACAGCAGCTCTTCCAGACGCTCCATAAACGGAATGCAATTCCAACAGAATCGTTTTTTTGGAAACTTAACAAAATGGTCCTGAGGCTCATCTGGAAGAATACTTAAATAGGAATAAGAGAGAAAACTTGGGGGGAGAAATGAGATTTAGAAGCATCTGGGATACCAGGAGGCCACCAGGACGGTGACAGAACTGAGGATATCTGCCCTGGAGATCTCTTCTTATCCTTCAGTTTAGATAAAACCTCCCTTTCCCAGAGCTGTTCTTCCACCTCCCCCCATTTCTGGACCTGTCCCAATCCCAGGTAGCCAGGCCCCCCTCTGGGACCCCAAAGTGCCACTGCTCCAGCATTTTCCACGATGGATCGGGACGACCTGCTCCCTTCTCTGCCCTCACTGGACTGCAAGCTCTGGGAAGCCAGGACACCACCCCAGCATCCCCGGGGCCTGGCACGGGATCAGCCCAGAGTTTCAGAAGGACACACAGCCTATCGGAAGGACTGCCACATTCTGCACAGGGCCAAGTCCAGATTCAAGGGCAGACGTCATCAGAAGACAGTGTAATCGGAATCCCCTCCACCTGAAGCTTGTTTATAGCTTGGGCTACAGCCCTGCAGTTTTCTTCCGTCACAAGATCTTTTTTTTTTTAATTAATTAGTTTGTTTCTTTAATTTTTTTGGCTGTGTTGGGTCTTCGATGCTGCATGTGGGCTTTCTCTAGTTGTGGCGAGCGGAGGCTGCTCTTCGTTGCAGTGCGCGGCTTCTCATTGCGGTGGCTTCTCTCGTTGCGAAGCATGGGCTCTAGGCACGCAGGCTTCAGTAGCTGTGGCACGTGGGCTCAGTAGTTGTGGCGCACGGGCTTAGTTGCTCTGCGGCACGTGGGATCTTCCCAGGACAGGGCTCAAACCTGTGTTCCTTGCATTGGCAGGCAGATTCTTAACCACTGCACTACCAGGGAAGCCCAAGATCTATTTTTATATTGAATATAATCAAACTCATTCTGCAAACGCTATTTTGGATCCTGTTCTAACTTGACACTGCATCACACATATGTTTCCACATTATCAGAAATTCCCTAGAATTAGTTCTACCACCAAGAACTAATTCCCTAGAATTAGTTCTACCACCAAGTGGATAAGACTTAAACTGATCTGACTAATCCCCTAGTTTTGAAAAGATCATCTCCAACTAAATTTTTGCACCATTGCATTAACTCTGCAAGGAGCAACTCTGTGAGTCACCTTTCTCCTGTCTTTATGATGATTTGGCCTAAGTATAACTCCTAGGTCAGCAAGCAAAGGGAGCCTTAAGGCTGGAGAACATCCTACAAAGCCACAGGGAAGCTCTTCTCTTAGTGAGAACTGCCTAACAGAGACACAGAAGCCTTTGGAGAGAGTGCTTCCCGTCACGCAGGAGATGCAAGCTGAAGCTACTCGAGGGCCCTTCCTGTCCCCTCACCCCATGCAGGCAGCTTCAAGCTGTGACCTTCTATAAATGCTCATGGCACAGTCCCCGACCATTGACCCAAGGCCTATCTAGCTTCTGAAAGGGTCTGATTTGGCCTCCACAGGACTTGTTTCATCTTGTTTTAATTCTGAACTAGCTGTTAACATTTTGAAATTGGGAGATTCACATACAAATCTAGGTTTCTAGATGTCTCTGAAAAACCAGGAGGTCTGGAGCTGAGTGGCAGCTGTCCTGTGAGACACAGCCCATATCCCGCAGGGCGTCCCGAGCCAGCACCATCCTGTTTCTTTCACTGATGATGCCTCCCAGCCCCTGCAGGCCTCAGTGATTGCCCACAGAGCACCCCAAGAGCCAGTCCCAGACTCTGGGAGGGCTGACATTTCTGATGGGCCAAGTCCCCACGACAAAGAAAGGGGGTGACCCAGGGAAGCTCTAACCTCAAGCCACAAGATGAGCAGATCCTGACCTTCAGGCCCCCGTGGTTGGGGTCAGCATATATGCCAGGGGAGCAGGGTGTCCCACAACCCACTTCCCTCCCACATACATGGTCACACTGTTCCTGCCTGGATGTAACCTTAAGAGACTGTCTAGCTCATGAGTTCCTGCATTACACCCCTCGTGAGGCCATTTTACAGATAAGGAAAACTGAGGTCCAAGGCCACACAGTTAGTGGTGTGACGAGGTGTCTCAGGGAGGGCAATGCTTAACCCAGAAGCAGACCTTGTGGATGGTGGATTCAGGGTCCCTTTCTGCCGGGGCTGGCTTGCGAGGCCGCCTACCCCCCCTACAGCGGCTCTGAGATCCCCCACTCACTGGTCCTCTCGCTCCAGGACATCCCGGGGCACAGGCAGCAGGGACAGGAGGCAGGCTTGGCTCATGTGCTGGATCTCTCCGAGCCGCTGCTGGTGCTGGGCCCCCAACATGTGGTCCTGGAACTCCTGCGGCAGGCGAGAGGGAGGAAGGGGCATGAGGAGTGAGCCCCAGAACGGTGGGCAAGAGTGCGGCCCGGGGAAGAGGCCTCCAACCTTGGCTTCATGCTCACCCCACCTCCGCTGGGAGGCCGTTTCTCTTACAACCCTGTGTGGGCCAGAGAAGGATGGTGAACGGAGGCACGGAGCGAGTACACGCCAGCCAGAGCCTCTGCTCCCCCTGGAGACTGAGCGCCTCCAAGGCGAGGAGCAGTCTGATCAAATTCCAGGTCCCCGTGACTCTGCTCAGGGGAGGCACAGAGGGACGAAGGTAACAAGAGCGATAGTAATAATCATACCAGTATGATGCTGTTATTAACGCTGCACTCGCTCTGGGCCGGGCCTGGGGCTTATGACTTCAGTGTCAAGTCGCT
Organism: Delphinus delphis; assembly: GCF_949987515.2. Classification (NCBI taxonomy): domain Eukaryota; kingdom Metazoa; phylum Chordata; class Mammalia; order Artiodactyla; family Delphinidae; genus Delphinus; species Delphinus delphis. The sequence continues at coordinate 7,699,223 of NC_082688.1, read as the reverse complement.
GAATCCCCAGAACTTGCCAGTGAGGTGGGTTCTATTTTTTTTTCTAGAGGCGGGTTCTAAATGTTTCCTCCTCTGACACATGTGGAAACTGAGGCACAAAGGGTGGAATTCACCTTCCGAAACCCACATGGCCAGTCAGGGCTGATTTGAACCAGGTCCACCCAACTCTAAAATCCTGCCCCCTTGGCTGGTCAGGAAATGTTTTGTGAGCAAATGTACAGCTGCTGGGGGTGGGGCTTGAGGGCCCATGTGGCCACAGAGGCAGCCGTGGGAAGGGCAGGCTAGGCATCACATACAGACCCCAAACCCTCCGCCCGCCCACGTGACCTCCCCACCCACCCGCTGGGGGCGGTACCTGCTGGCTGCTGCAGCCGGCCTTGCAGATGTAGCAGAAGAACTGAAGGGCCTGCTTAGAGGGCACGCTGGCCGCCACAGGGGTGGCAGAGGTAGAGTCGCCGGACCAGGGCCCAGGTGTGAGGGGTACGGTGCTAAAGGCCCGGCTGTCGCTGCTCTGCAGGATGGTGACCTTCAGGGAGCCCCCAGCACCCCACACCTACACCGGAAGCAGGAGCAGAGCTACCACCAGCTGGGCGCTTACAGTGGGCCAGCCCCATGCTAAACATCTAGGAGCCGTCCTGACAGCCCACTTTACAAGTGGGGAAACTGAGGCTCTGAGTGGTCAGGTGATTGCCCAAGCTCGCTCAGCCAGGAAGCACCACAGTTAGGATTCAAACCCAGGTCCGCCTCACTCTAAAAGTCTACCCACCCCACCCCCCACATGACAGATGGAGACGCATGAAGAAGGGAGGGGGTTTGGCCAGGAGGCAGGGCTGGGCCCCAGCCCCAGGCACAGGCTTCCAGCTGCGCTCCCTCCGCTGGAGCAACGTTACCTGTAGGGGGCTCTGGGGGCTCTAGTTTCGGGGTGGGCCGGCTGGAAGGGACCCTTATCACTAAAAGTACCTCCAGGTCATCAGAGCAAAGGCATGTGAAGGCTGAACCACTGTCACTGAACCACTGTCAAACCCAGTCTGGTCTGCCCACGAACCCAGGTGGAGGGCTGCTGTCACATTTCACAGGACAGGAAACCCGAGGGGGCGCTGAGGGGTGCACCATGTGGTCCTCATCAGCATCTCTACCCACCCCCAGCATCTCTCTTGCTCTTTCTTCACATTCTCCCACATCCAGGCCACTGGTCAACTCTTCCTGGCTCTCCTCCAGGCCAACCTGGGCGCCCACTGGCTCTGGCGAGGCCTCCTCCAGGCCTGAAATGACAGATGTGCTCTGCTTCCCCAGGGTCCATCTCCCACCTGGGCCCTGAGGGACCCAGGCCCAAGAGCCACCTTCTCTGCCCACATCCAGGACCTTGAAGCCTCCAGTGCAGACGGCCCCGAACCCTAGATCCAGGCCCAACCCTCAGTCCCAGGCAGCACCCAGTCAGGGTTGGACAGTGCCAGGGCAGGACTGAAGGGTTCAGGCAGAGCTGTCCCATCACCAGGCCGGCTGGGAGCCACTGCTCGCTTACCTGCTCCAGCTTCCACTGTATCGGGCGGCGTCTCCAGCACTGCAGAGGGAACCGGAACTGGGGCTTTCTCCAGTGCCGGCACCGACACCTGTGGCTGAGTCTGAGGCTGTCTCTGGTTTGGCTCCAGTGGCTGCACTGGCAACTGCACTGGACGTTGCTCCAGTGGCAGCTCCAGCGGCTGGACCCTCGGCTGCGCTTCTGTCTGGACCTGTGGATACGTCTGCGTCTGTGCCTGCTTCTGCAGCAGTGGCTGCACCTGCCTTGGGGACTGTGAATGTGCCTGTGGCTGCACCTGTTTCTGTGGCTCTGCCTCCTTCTGCAGCTGCAGATGCTCCTGTCGCGGTACTAAGTGCTCTGGAGAGGTCTGTGTCTGTGCCTGCTTCTGCAGCTTTGGCTGCACCTGGGCCTTCAATGGCAGCATCTGTGGCTGAGTCTCTGGCTGAGTCTGTGGCTGCACCTGGGCTTGGATCTGCAGAACTCGTGGCTGAAATCGTGGCAGCACTCGAGCTTCCAGTGGCTCAGGCAGCAGCTCGGTTGTCTGTGTCTGCTTTGGTGCCATCAACCGGGCCTGTGGCTGGACCTTTGCCTGCAGCTGCCCTGGGGTCCCCTTCTCTGTGGGCTCCTCTGAGCTAGGAAGGATCAAAAGAAGATCAAATTCAATTGGCCCCAGGGGGTCCCAAGAAAGGCCATGACCTAGGCTCCAGTCCTAGCTATGCCACATACAAAGCTAGGGATTTGGACGAGCCCCCTCGGCTCTCTGGGTCCCAGTTGCACCTAAATAAATTGGATCACTTGCTCCCACCTCCCACAGCTTGCTAATATGTATCCGAGGTCCTGTAAGCCTGCCTACCCTCTGCCCACTCTCTGAGGTTCCAGGCTCACGTCTTCACCCCTCCAAGCTGGCCACCTCACCTGCCTCCAGGTGATTCAGTCACAGTGAAGATGCCAGAGTCCGTCTGGCTGAGGGCCTTCCCAGGTAAGGTGAAGAATTAGGTTTGACATTCCTCCAAGCCAGCAACCAAGGCCCTTTCCTTGAACGATCTCACCCCACCAACCCCCTACCCTCTGCCTTTGCAGGAATCAGGGTACAGGGTACCTGGGCCCCAGGCAGGTTTTCAGCATCAGTTACCTCTTTGACCTTTTAGCTGGTGGCTCAGACGCCACACAAGACTCAGGCTCAGGTGCTGCAGTGCGTTTCTCCTTAGTGATGCAATCTGGGCAGTGGGGAGATTCTTGGTCTGGAATGGAGGGCAGGTGAATGACTGCCGTGCTCGATATAGCACGTACGAGCTCCAGGAGATGGGGCCTGGGCTCACCCCCCCACCCACCCTGCAAGATCCCTGCCTCCATGACCACCCCTGCACCCCACTGCCCTAACCCGCGTCCCCTCTGAAGGGCCAGCAACCTCCCTCCCTCACCTTCAGGTGTGTCTGTTCGGGGCTCTGCGGCTTCCTCAGACCCCTCTGGGGGGTCCGACTTGTCCTCCACAGGCATCGTCTGAGAAGAAGAATCCTGCTTCCTTTCAGAAACCGTTTATGATACCTGCCACCCACCCCAGTAAATACTCCCTTGCCCAAGAGCGGCTGCAACACGTCCCCCAGAGGATGACGGGGCCTGGCCCCAGAGAAGATCCTAAACACCCCAGGAATTCTGTCCAGGGGGTTCCATCTAGCTGCCTGCCGGTTAAGTAAATGCAGGTTTGGGGGATGCAATGCCTTCACGTGGTCCACGGTGTTGCTTCCTGATTCCCCACCCTATTCTCCACAAAGCAGCCAGAAGGATCCTTCTCTCTCTCTCTTTTTTTTTTGTTGGTCATGCCGCTTGGCTTGCGGGATCTTAGCTCCCGGACCAGGGATGGAACCCAGGCCACGGCAGTGAAAGCGCAGAGTCCTAACCACTGGACCACCAGGGAATTCCTGAGGGACCCTTCTCAAACCTGATCATGTCTCTCATCTCTGTCAGGCTGCAACCCTCCCGTGATTTCCCGTAGCCCTGGATGACTCCTTCCTTACCCCAAGCCTGAAACTACCCACCCGCCCCACCCCCCTGCACACTCTGCCCTGTACCCCATGCCCACCCCTGCAGCCTCAGCTCTCCCCATGCTCCCCCTCCCCCTCCCCATGTCCACACTGGCCTTCTCTCTGTTTCCGCAAAGCCCCAGGCCTTCTCCCAGAGCCTCAAAGGCACTCCTTGCAGGAAGCCTTCCTAACCCACAGTACAGGCCCCCAGGGGCCCCAGGCTTCCTTTCTGTGGCGTTTTTCATAGTCATAATTCATTGGCTGGAGTATTATTTGCATTAAGGTCTCACCACTACCACCACCCCCTCCCCAGCCCAAGATCTCCAGGAGAGCATCTCCAGATGCCTTCTCTGCACCAGTGAGTCCTCCACAGGACTTAACAGACATCTGTGAAATGAACACACAGCTCCACGTGGTTCCAGGGCACCCCAGGGAGCCTCAGGAATCCACATGCAGCTTCCCTCCCTCCTACTAAGCCCAAGGAACCAGGGCTGAGTGCAAACATGCACCACATCAGGACTCCACACCCTTCAGAAGCTCCCCAGCTCTCACCCTGCACGACATGGGCACTGGCCTGTGAGTCAGGAGGGCTGGACTCTGGGTCTGTCGCGACAGCTGTGCAGTCCAGGGCAACCTCCACCCCACGGCCTCGGTTTTCCCATATGTAAAATGGGGGCAAGGAGGTAAACACTAGGCCAGACTGTGTTAGGACAAGCCCGACCCGTAAAGTCAGAGGCCGCCTGGACCCCCCTCTGGGGGGAAATGCCTCCCCTCCCGATGTGGGCTGGCGCCAGAGCAGCCAGAAGAGGAGGGTGTTCCAGCCCTCCACCGCCAGGTGCTCTCAGGAGTGTGGTGTGTGTGAGGAGCTGCCAGGACGTTCAGGGACAGGACAGGCTCAGGGAGGATATTATTCCCTTTGAAAACTCTCTGAGGCTTCCTGCTTTTGTCAGGGAAAGGCCTGTAGAGGCTGAGAACCTTCGGCTGGCAACGGAGTAGAGTTGAGGATTTTAGAACATTGCTTTACCCCCAGTCACTTTTCTTTTACTTCTATGTATGGCAATTAATTTAGCTTTTTTTTTTTTTTTAATTTCAGACAGTGATATAATGTTTCCTTTTTAACTAAATGTAGCAGAGAAGCAGCTACTTCATTTAAAGCTGTGCTATCCCAGACCGTAGCTACTAGTCACATGTACCTGGCTTTTGAGCCCTGGAAATGTTGGAAGCCGAATTGAGACATAAGCATAAAATATACACCGGAATTTAAAGACTTACTACAAAAAACAAAAAAAACCGGAATGTAAAATGCCGTGTTCATTTTTTATATTGATTACAGGTTGAAATCATTTTTTAAATATATTAAGTTGAATAAAATATGCTAGTAAAATTAATTTCACCTGTTTCTTTTTACTTTGTTACTGTGATTACTAGAAATTTTTAAATTACATGTATGGCTCACACTTTATTTCCACTGGACAGAGTTGATTTAAAGAAAATTGGTAGAATACACCTAAAATGAATACAATGTTATATGTCAGTTACATATCAGTTTTTTCAAAAAGAGAGAGATATTAGTAAATAATGTAAATAGTAATTAAAAAGGGAATAAATAATAGTACTGGTGGTGTTTGGATATAGCAAAAAATTACATCGGGGTTCAGGAATATTTAAAGTTTGGGAAACACTAAGCGAGTCTAACTCCTGCCCCCTTCCCCATTTTACAGATGAGGAAACTGATGTACAAAGAGGGGTATGACCTGCCCAAAGGCCAATGTGAGCCAGAGAGGGCAGAGCTGGGCTGATCCCCAGATACACCCTCTCCCATTCCCATCCTCGCCTGCTCCAGTCCAGATACCACTCACCTTGCGACTGGGGGTTGTAGAGGAGAACCGGGCCTGTTTCTGGGTGTTCCGCCCTGAAAGGTTGAGCTGCGAGGGGTTTATGGGGACCCCAACAGGAGGAGGGCCCAGCAGGGACTGCCGAGTGGCCTGGGGAAAGAACTGCTGTAGATTTGGGGTGGCCAGCTGCGGGGGTGTGAGGCTGGGAGCTGTCAGGTTTGGGGTTGCCAGGTTGTAGCCACGGAGGTTACCTGTGTGTGAAAAGAGGGGAGAAAAGGGATTACAACTGTGGTTGGGTGGTAGAGGCTAGGGTCAGGGGTCAGTTCCCCAAAGCATCATCACAGTTAACTTCCAAGGGGACCCTCCCCACCCAAGGGCAGCCAGAGGGGAGAGATGACAGCTGAAGACGCAGTCCCACCTGGACCACTGGTGGAGAGGGGGTTTTAGGGCTAGCGTTTTCTGCTCCAGCTGGGGAGAGAAGGGGGCCTTTTCCCACCCCAAATGCCTCCCTGGTCAGTGGCTTAAGCACCCCCAGCAACTCCGCTCACCCTCAGGCCTGCTTTAGTGTACACCTTAAGGTATGTGAAAGATTCAGCACAGGACCCAAAGGGAGAACCAGCAAGATGACTGGTCCCTGGAATAAGACGACACTCTCCTACCAATAGAAGCTACCCTTCATCAAGTTTCCTGGGAAGCAGCCACTTGCTAAGCACTTTCTATGCATGGCTTCACTCACCCCACCCAGCCACCATCAGAGTAAGCATTATCCTCTCTACTGATGACAAAATAGAGACACAAAGCGAAGGAGTGGCTTGTCCAAGGTCTCTGGGAGTGGCACTGCTGTCCACAGCTGGCTACCGGAGAGGATTCAGGGCATCTTCCTGACTCCTCCCTCTCTTCACCCTCCCCAATCCAAGCCAACACCGGATTCTATTAACACTGACTCCTACTCCTCTCCTCAGTCTAGCCTAACCCCTCTTCAAATCTCCACTCCTACCACCCCCCTTCCTCCAAAGCCACTTCATCCCCTGTATGAATTTCAGCCACAGTTTTTGCACTGGATAGCAGCAAACAGTGATCTTTCAAAAACCACATTCTGACTTTGCCCCTCCCCCTGCCTAAACCCTTCCATAGCTCCCTGATACTCAGGAACGAAGCCCATTCTTCACCGTGCAAGGTCCAGTCCTGCGCTCCTCCCTGACCTCCTTTCTCGCAATTCTCCCCACACACGTGCCCACTTTATTCCAGCTACATGCTCCCATGCATCCCTCAAACAAGCCTGGTCTCTGCCTGCCTCTGGGCCTTTGCAAATGCTGTTTCTTCTGTCTGGACTGTTCTACATCCCAATCATCCTTCATTCCTCTCTTTAGGTGATCTCCTTTGGGTGGCCTTCCCAGACCCTCTCTGTATCCCCAGAGGCCCCAGCTTCCCTGTTCTAGGACCACCTGCACAATTTCCTTGTCTGCTTCCCATTGCCCACCACCTAACCACCCTGCGAACTCCTTAAGGGCAGGCACCTCATCTGACTCAGAGATCCAGCACTGGGAATTGTGTGACCCAATAAAGGACAGTTTAAATCCCTGACCCAGTGCTGGGATGGGAGGCACAGGGGTTAAGGGCGTGCATGGGTCAGATGTGCTGGGAGAACTGGTTCAAATGCAGACTCCACAGTACAAGACCTGTGACCTTGAGCAAATCAGTTTCCCCTTCTTAGCCTCAGTTCCCTCATCTGTAAAATGGGGATAGTAAGAGTGCTTGACTCACAATGTTTTATGAGGATTCAATGAGATATACAAGTGTGCCTGGTATTTACTAAGGGTTTAATTAACATTAACTTAAAACAAATACATATACACATATGTGCAGAGAGAATGCTAACGAGCTCTTAAAAACAGTAAGATAAAAGGTGGCACACTCTAAAAAATAGACAAAGCACATGGACAAGTCACAAAAGGAATTACAAATGTTTAACAGACAAATATAAAATGTTCAACCGCACTAGCACTCCAAGAAATGTAAACTAAAACATTAATGATATAGCTTTTGCCAAGCAAATTAGTAGATTAGATGTATATATACATATATATATATATCAAGAGTATAATACCCAATGTTGCCGTGGGCATGGTGAGACCGGCACTGTCATATGTGGCTGGTGGCATTGCAAACTGGTCCAGTCCTTTGGGAAAGCAATTTGGCAATACTTATCAAGAGCCATAAAATACCCATCCCCCCGACCCAGTCATTCTACTTTTGGGAATCCATTCTAAGAGAAAATTCTGAAACATGATATTCATTCCATTATTTAAAGCAAAAAAAAAAAGAAAAGAAAGGAAAAGAAGTAGAAGAAAACAGCTGAGAAAGTTTAGGGACACAAGGGCACACACCTCCAACAGAATATTAAACAGCTGTTCAAAAACAATCTTTACAGAGACTTTCAAATCATTTGGTAAATGATCATGCCACTATATTCAGTGAAAAAGAAACAAGATACAGCCTTTCACTTATATCAATACCACAATCATATACAAGTCCCCAGGTTTGTGCCTAGAAAAAAAGGGGAGGAAATACAACAACACTTTAAAGGGTGGTTTTTTCTTTAGGAGTGAATCTGCATATGACAATTTGGGTTTTCTTATACTCTTTTTAAAATATTTCTTTCACTCTTCTTTGAGGAGTATGACTTTTTATTTTGTTTCTGTTTTTTTGTTTGTTTGTTTCTTTTTGCGATACACGGGCCTCTCACTGTTGTGGCCTCTCCCATTGCAGAGCACAGGCTCCGGACTCGCAGGCTCAGTGGCCATGGCTCACGGGCCCAGCCGCTCTGCGGCATGTGGGATCTTCCCGGACCGGAGCACGAACCCGCGTCCCCTGCATCGGCAGGCAGACTCTCAACCACTGTGCCACCAGGGAAGCCTGAAGAGTATGACTTTTAAAATGAGTAAGAAAAAGTGAAAAAATATATATACATTGTGGGTCCCTGTGTGTGGTTTTATCTCTCTACTCATCATCTATCATTTATAAGCCAGCTCTCAGGACCATCCACACCCATGTGGCCCCAGGAGGGCTGAAGAGTGATGACCATCACATCTTCTGACCTGACTGCATACCCTGCTGGGAGGCAGGATAGCCTGGTGTCTCAGAACATAGCTCTGTAGTAAGACCACTAATCAACACCTGGGTCTCAGTTTCTTCATCTGTAAAATGGGATCATGAGTGTATCTCCCCTTAGGGTTGTCAGCAGAGTCAAGGAATTGGGTTTGTCAGGGCCTCAGCACAGTGCCCAGCCCTGAGGAACCAGCCAGCAAGCCACAGCTACCGTGCGGGAGAGGCTGGGTCTGAGGATGAGCTGGCCCCACGTCTCTGGACCCCTGGATTACTCCTGCAGGGGCTAAGGTATCGGGAGCAGCTTCTTGTAAGGAAGAGATGAAAGACTGCTCTCCACATGCGGAAACTCAGGTAAGGACACAGGCTTAACGCAGAGGGCTAGAGACACCCACTCAGAGACCCAGGGGGTCAGGAGGCCCAGGCCTCTGTCTAGCTCAGCCACTGCTGATGCTATGTGACCCAGGGCAAATGACTTCCCTTCTCTGACATCCTCGGCATCCTCATCTGTCAAATAGGATGCAAAGAAAGGAGGGTGGTCAGAATAGATCTTGCCATCCATCATATCATCTAATCTGAATGTCAGCAAACTGTGCTGAGTAGCACCCACAGAGCTAACACCATGGCCAAGGGTACACCTCTGTGATCAGATAGACCTGCATTCAGTTGAGCAACTTAGGGACTTCCACCTCCTGGAGCCTCAGTGTCCTCATCTGTAAACCAGGACGCTGACACAGCTCCCTCTCAGGGTTACTGTGTGGATTTGATGAGATTCAGTGCCGTGGGGCTGCTGGGGATCTCCCGCTAAGATGGAGCGAGACAGGGCCCGCAGTCATACCTTGCAACTGCTGCAGAAGCAAAGCTCTCTGCAGCACAGAGCCGTTGAGGAGGGAGGCTGAGTTGGTGCCCTGGAGATTCAGGAGCTGCTGCTGTGGCTGCTGCTGGGGGAGCCCCCTGTGTGTTGAGAGCAGTGTCAGAGGGCTCTGGGGAGAGTCAAACCCTCCCTCTTCCCTGAGACCCCTCACCTCCATTCTCTGCCCCCCTCTACTGCAGACAGAGCATCCCCTTAGGGTGGGAATTGATGACCTCCAGGACTCAGACAGGGCTGTTCCTGAGAGAAAGGGCTGGGAGGAGGTCTCCAAGGCATGGGTCAGAGGGGCAGGTCTAGAGCCGCCCACCCCTCCAGTGGGGAGCTTACCTGCTGACGGCCATGGGCAGTGGGGCCTGCGGTGGGGACTGCTGGAGCAGCTGCTGGAGCTGCAGCAACTGCTGCTGCTGGAGCTGCTGGAGCTGCTGCTGCTGCTGCTGCTGGTTGAACATGGCGGCTGCGCGAAGGGAAGGAGTCAGGCCGGGTCCCCGTCGCCCAGCCCCAGCCCGCGGCCCTCACACGCTGCCGACCGAGCTTCACGGCTACCCTCCCGGTCCTGCCCAGAGCGTGCCACGCGTGCGCCCCATCCTTTCCATACACCTCCAATTCCACCAGCAGCAGAGTTCAACCACCCTCCCGCCAATTTCCCCCATATCTTCCCAATAGTCCCTCCTCCAAATGCCCAACCGCACCCTCCATCCCTCCGACTCCCTCCGCTCCGCAGCTCCGGGACGAGCGTCCGACAGAAATACACCTCCCACCCCACCCTTCAGCCTTTCTCTGCGCCAATCACGTAGCGAAGCCAGCCCCTGTCCACTCACACCCCTCTGATACGCCCACCCTGTCCCTTGCGCACATGTTGTCAATAACATCAGCGCCGCCCCACCCCCACCTTTCCCTTTCTTCCACGAACAAAGTAGGAGGAAGGCTTCCCTCCACCCTAATCCCCCCCATTCCGCTGAACCCCTTCCTCTACAGACAGAGCCAGCACTACACGTCAAAACCGGTGTCCCCACCTGTCAACGAAGCCCTCGGCCTCCATTCAAGTGGCCCCTAAGGCTTCCGGCGTCCCCCCAGCCGCGCTCGGCCCGCGCACTTCGCCTCCCAGCGCGGCTTTGGCCTCGGGAACCACACAGCCTCCTCCCCGAACCCCCTCCTCAGTCGCGCAGCCCCCACCGTGGGGGGTGGGCCGCGAGCTCCGGATCGCGGCTCCAACGGTCCCCGCAGCTCCCGGGGTCCCCGCTGCTCCGCCACGGCCTGTCCGCTGCGAAGGCCAGTCTGCAGGCCAGGGCAGGGCAGCGCCCTCTGGAGGACGGGAGGCCCGGGTGCCCACGGCCGCGCCGCGAGATCCCTCCCCGTGCACCCTTCGCGCTGCAGGGGCGGCACCTGCTCGCCCAGCTGCTGGGCGGCGCTGGGAGTGGTTCCGAGCTGCTAGGGGACCCTGGGCAGCGCAGACCCTCTGCCCCGCGTCCTCCGCATCGGTAAGGGGCGGCTCTGAGCCCCAGGTCCGTCTGTCGCCCAGAGGGGTCTCTCGTCTGGCAGGGACATCGCGGGCGACTTTGAGGGGGACCATCCCCAGCGGACCTTGCCGCGGCCGCCACTGTCCCGCGATCCGGAGACCCCGCGCGGGGCTGGGGTGGGAGGGGGCGTGCAGCCGCCGGCTGTACATTCGGGGACCGAGACCCAGCGAGAGGACGACCGGCACAACGGGGCAGAAGAATTAGCCCTGGAAGGGGTGGGGAGATCGGTTTGAAAGTGTTTTTTTGTTTGTTTGTTTCTCCGGTTTGGCTGGGGAGCGGGTGAGGAGGGCAGAGTTTAATGGTAAAAATGGCGCTCATCCTGCCCCTGAACGGTCCTGCCCGCAAGGACCCTTTAATTTCGACTCTGTCCCGCGTCCCGGTGCGCCTCTCCTCGGTCCCCACACAAGCACTGAGGCGAACAATCCGCAGTTAGTAACAACAATTCCCTTTGCTTTTTCTGTTGCTCAGAGCCTACCAGAGCTGTAACAGCCCCAGGCAATGCGCTCACTTTGCATTAAGCGCCGACTGTGTGCCACACGGCGCACGGTGGCGCTAGGGACGCGCAGACTTAAGGTCGGCCCAGCGGAGACCCGAGTGTCAACCAGTTACTGCAGTCATGTGACTGCAGTCATGTGACTTTAGCGCTGCCCTAAAGCTAGGGACCGGCTCTACTACAGCCCCGGGCGGCAGCACAGGTGCCTAACTCTGTCTGGACTTGGAGGCGCGAACGCGGCTTGGCGTGGCCGGAGGGCGGGGCGGGCTCGGGCTCAGGGGACTTTGCGCCTTTGGGTGGAAGGGAAGCCCGGACTATGCGGGCTTTGAAGGCGGGCCCGAAGAGTTGGGCTTTACCCCTGAGGGGCAGGGAGTGGCTAGGGAAGAGTGTGACAGCATCATATCCGCCCAGATTAGATCACTCGGCTCTGGTGAGAACCAAGACGGAGGCAATGGGGAAGGAGGGGTGGGTTGAGTCAAGATCGCCTAGGCTTGCAACCAATAGATCTGGGTGCTAGCCTTGGAGAGGTCCGGTGTTGAATTGGGGCTCCACTGCCTTCTGGCTAGGCGACCCTGGCTGTTGCAGGAGTCCTCTCTGAGCCTGTTTCTTCGTCTGTAAAATGAGTACCCCCTGCCGGGGATTTTTTGTGTGTGTGTCTGTGTGTGTGTGTCTGTGTATGATATTACATAATGTTTAGCACTGGGGAGCTTAGCAAATTGCCAAAGTAAAAAAATAATAATAATGCTCATGCTGGTGAAGGTAGGGAAGGCAGCGGTGGCTTCCTGTGTTAATTCATCTTTCTGGAAAGCAATCTGAAAATTCTCTATCAAGACTCTTGAACGTGTTCTGACCCTTGACCTGGTCCCCACTTGTAGGAATCTAGCCCAAGAAAATAATCAGAAACAAGCCTTTTAAAAGACAGCAGAGAGCTTCCCTGGTGGCGCAGTGGTTGAGAGTCCGCCTGCCGATGCAGGGGACGCGGGTTCGTGCCCCGGTCCAGGAAGATCCCACATGCCGCGGAGCGGCTGGGCCCGTGAGCCATGGCCGCTGAGCCTGCGCGTCCGGAGCCTGTGCTCCGCAATGGGAGAGGCCGCAACAGTGAGAGGCCCGCGTACCGCAAAAAAAAAAAAAAAAAAAGACAGCAGGTTTTGGGCTTCCCTGGTGACACAGTGGTTAAGAATCCACCTGCCAATACAGGGGACACAGGGTCGAGCCCCGGTCCGGGAAGATATCACATGCCACGAAACAACTAAGCCCATGTGCCACAACTACTGAGCCTGTGCTCTAGAGCCCACGAGCCACAACTACTGAGCCTGCACACCTAGAGCCCGTGCTCCGCGACAAGAGAAGCCACTGCAATGAAGAGCCCGCGCACCGCGACAAAGAATAGCCCCTGCTTGCCGCAGGTAGAGAAAGCCCACGCGCAGCAACAAAGACCCAATACAGCCAAAAATAAATTAATTAAATAAATTTATTTTTTAAAAAGACAGCAGGTTTCTGTGATAACCTATATGAGAAAAGCATCTAGAAAAGAATGAATATATGTATATGTATAACTGAATCAATTTGCTCTATACCTGAAACTAACACATTATAAATCAACTATACTCCAATAAAATTAAAGTATACTTTTTTTAAAAAGCCAGCAGGTCGCTCACAGAAACATTATTTATAATAGCTGTCTGGAAACTAATCAACTTGGAGAACAGCTAAATAAATCATGGTGTCTGCCTCTTAAGGAATAGCACACAGCCTTCAGAAAGTATGTCTTCAAAGGATATTTAAACACTCATGATATGATATGAATTGAACCCAGTAGGTTACAAAAGTGCATACACATTATGACCCCAGTTTTGGAAAGAATAAATGTGTGTAGTGGGCTCATGGGTGGGGGGCTGGGGGGGGGATTCACTTTCTCTCCTTTTTTACTAATTTGCTGTGACCAGTTGGATGACTTTATCATGGGGAGGGAGTGAACATTTTTTTTTTGAATGTATATGACCTTGTGCTGCCTCCTTGAAGACCAGACTAGATTGTGGATGGAAACACTCTGGGGACACTGTTTGGGGCTAGACTCATGTTAATTGCTTTTAATCAGTCCCTTACAGGCAAAGCCCCCCAGTGAAGTATGTTCCGAGGGAGAAGAAAGGCCCCATCTCTCTGCATCCCAAATGAAGTCTGACGACGTAGCATCACCTGGAGGCCTCATTCCTGCCTCCACTTTGAGATGCACCTTTATCAGGAAGTAGACTCATGCTCACGTGGCTCTATGTCCAGACCTATTTGCTCCTGGAATCTACTTGTCTCTTCCTGTGATGATATCACATAGTGTGATTGTTATAGTTTTGGAATATATTTTAATGCCTAACCACATAAGCCCCTGATACTGTTATGTTTCTTTAAAATTTGCCAATTCCCAATCATGTAGATTTTGGGGGGTAAGTTACAGAATGATTTTTGTCAAACCTTCTCCCTCCCCCACCCATGCCAAAATCCCATCAGAATTTCGACTGGTGTTGCATGAAATGTGTTTAAGTTGGAGAAACACAGCCAAGTTTATCCCAAGTTTTTCAGTTTAAGAATGAGGTACACATCTCCATCTATTCAAGCACTGCGTTATGTTATGGTTTTGCAGGCTTCTTGATCTAGCATCTGTGCAGTTTCTATAGTGGCTATTGTCGCTATTTTCCCAGTACACTTTCTAACCAGCTATTGATGATGGTGTCCTTATCCTGTAACCTGCTACTTCCTCCTCTTATTTCTGCCCTCAGTAATGGCATGTGCCCTTTGACAGTAGAAAACAGCTGCTGAGTTGTCCCCATGTCCTTGGGACACCAGCTCAGAGCCCTGTACATCATGGTTGCTTGGGGAAGGTTGATTAATGAGCAAACGAATGAACGAATGACTCCAGGATGCAGTTTCCTCCTTCCATCCTCGGGCTGGTGTTCATCACAGCAGCTCTTCCCTTCTTGACATCTACGTCCATCACCGCACAGCAGCAAGTCCCAGCAAGGCACCCAGCACAGCACACCAACGCAGGCTCACAGAGTATACCCACAACCAGACGCCCAGCTCAGAAACCCCAGGAATAGTCCGTGCTTAGCGACAGCTCCCGGCCAGACTAGAGCAGAGAAAAATATAAGGCCATACGGTTATCATGTATCAGTATCTGTCATCCACCTGCGCCTTTACCTATTATGAAGCAGGATGAGGGGAACAGAGAACAGAGGTGGGAGTGGCACGGTGGGCACAGCCTTGTTGCTGCCCCTACCTTCCAGAGAGACCTGGGGCAGGACCCCTCCCGACTTAGGATCTGAGTTTGGCCATCTCTTCTAGACAGGACTGGCTTATGTGTAATAGGGTCTCCCCACCGCTTACCAGGTTCAGCCACAGTGGCTGCCTTCCATCCCCAAAGGAACTAAATTTCCCTTACAATGCTCCCCCCTCCTCTCACTCGTCACCAGGCTGATCCCTGTCCAGTCTTCCTAGCTCAATTCAAACATCGCCTCTTCAGGAGGCCTTTCCTGATTGCCGGATATACCTTCAAAGGCCTCTGTCCACATGGGGAATACTTGGGTAATCTGGGGCCCCCTGGGGCCTGGGATTTCCACAGGCTGAGCCATCCAGGGCTGTTATATTTAGTCACTAAGTCTGCTCAGGGTCTGGCCCTTTGGATTCATTCATTCATCTGGCCCCCAATCCACACCTCCAGACCTAGCTCTGTCTCTCCCCCACAAATCCTGGCGCGTTTATGATCCCTTACCCTTCCCACCAAGAGGTGACATGCTTTGCTACCTTCATGAGGCTGAGGTTTCTTCAGACAGTACAACGGTAATGATGATTATAATTATACTAATCGTAGCTCTAAGGATTCACTGTTTTAGGCATGTTTTCATGTTTTACCTGAATTATTACATCACTGAATCCTCCTCACACAACCCTATGAGTTAGGTAATAGTCTTATCCCCTTTTACAGATGCAGAAACTGAGGGCCAGGGAGGTGAAGTGACTTGCCCAAGGTCACTGGGTTAGACAGTGGTAGGGGTGGGATTTGAACAGCAGGCAATCTAGCTTTGGAGCTGCGCCCTTGATCCTCAGCATACAAGGGATCTAGGCTTATGCTGTTGTTCCAGGCTTATGGGGAGCTCCTCATTGTAAGATGGGGAATTCCAATGGTCCAAGATGCCTGGACCATTGGTGCCCCAAAGCCCCTGGGAAATCTTGGTGCCCATCCCCCAGCCACACAGAGGAGGGCACTATGTGTGCTCCAGCCTGGCCCAGATGCTTCTTCAGCAGTGACCTTGCCCCAGACACGGCCAGGTGTCTTGGCTTCATGCACCTGGTCTGCTTAGCTTGTCTTCTTCTCACAGTGCATCCGCATTCTAGCAGGACAAGTCCTGCATCTTATTAACCTCTTCATCCCCCTATGTCTTGCTTGAGGTCTGGCATGAAGTAGCCACTGATTAATACCTGCTGAAGAATAAATGAATGAAGGAATCCAAAGGGCCAGACCCTGAGCAGACTTAGTGACTAAATATAATGGCTTGACCCAGGAGCTATAGGGTCAAGGCTGCGCAATAAGGCCGTTGCACAATTTAATGCAATTAGCATTTGTTAAGCACCTGCTGTATGCCCAACAAAAACCCCATCAGAAGGGACTAGTGTTTTATTTCATGTGCATTAGAAGTATATAGGTTGCAAGGGCTGGTGCAGTATAGGATATAAACATAGAAGCCCTGGGTCTCACCTACCTCCAATTCACATCTTCACTCCATCACTTTCTGGCTTTGTGACCTCAGCCACATTCCTCTTTGTGCCTCAGTTGCCTCATCTGTCAAGGGGAACTAATAAGAACTTCTCCCTCCTGAGGGTTGAATCAGCACAGTAACCTGGCCCAGGAAGAAATGCACAGTGAGTGTTCCTGCTACTGATCTGCAAGCATAGGTGGTGGTTACAGCTTCAGGGGGTCCAGAGAGAATTCTCCCTCGTCAGCGCTCAAAGTAGAGGGTCAAAGCCATTTCTAAGACTCTCATTTAACTCATTGGCCTTCTGGATCCCCAACTTCTCAGCACCCGGGAGAACCATCTACAGTGTCCCTCCTTCGGTCCTCACCAAGCCCTGTGGGAACAAAGACAGGGTAGACATCAGGTTCGTTTCCTTTCTGATTCCATACCTTTGCTTATGCTGATTCCTCTGCCCAGAACATCAGCACTTCTCTATTCACACTCCCCTCCAAGTGGCATTTTATCCATCCGTTCTTCAAGCCCAGCACAGTCATTTTTAGCAGACCAGGGAACAGAACCAGAGCACTGCCAAACAGTGGGAAACTATGCAGCCGTGAACAAGGAATGTGACCAAACTGTTCTTACGCTGAAAGACGTCAAAGACATACTGTTGCTAAAAAAGCAAGTTGCATGTGATAATATGTATTAGAGTTCCAACTTTGATGTGCAACGGAATCTCCAGGGGCCCTTGGTTCTGGTTGAATGCAGGTTGTGATCCAGCAGGTCATGAGTGAAGCCTGAGAGTCTGCATTTCTGACAAACTCGCGGTGATGCCCAGGCTGCTGGTCTAGCATGGGTGATACAGCAGTACAGGATTTATAGTATGATCCCATTTCTATGAAAACAAAATGAAACAAAATGAATATATATGGGATAAGCCAGAGAATAAACTCTAAGCTATAAGTAGTGGTTATTTCTGGGTGGGAGAATGACCAGAAGCTTTCAAACACTGTGTAAAGTCTGATTTTTACAATAAGTTTCCCTATTGTAATTAGGAAAAACAACCCAGCCATAGTGGTGCTCTTCTAGGCAGACATCTGTAACCTGCACCCTCTTTCCAAATTAATGGCTCCAATTCAGGCTTCATCTCTGCCCTCTCTGGCTCTCAGAGCATAATAATGGGCTGGCTTGGAGCAGCTGCACGGGATGTGTGTTGTGTGTGACTGATGCTCCAGCTATCTAGAAGGCTGTGATCAACAGCAGCAGTTTAATAAGGGTCTCCTAAGTGCCAGGCCAGGGCCATGCCCTTCGCAGTCATTCCCACATTGGATAACGGCGGCTCAAAGATCTGCAGGGACCTGGATCACACAGCTCGTCTGAGACCCAGGCCCGGCTCCTGGGATGGGATCCGCTTATTCCCCTCTGCCTGCCTGGAAAATTCCTCCCCTAGATGTCCACATGAGCTGCTCCCTCACTTCCTTCAGGTCTCTGCTCAAATTTTTACCTTACCAGAGTCCTCCTCTGACCACTCTATACAAAATAGCAACACTACCCCCTCCTCCAACTTCCCCAGCTTCCTTGCTTTCCAAAGCACTCATCACCATCTGACAGTCATATTTATTGGCTTATTTGTGCTTTGTCCTTCTTTTTCCACTAGACTATAAGCCACATGTGGGTAAGGGCTTTATCCATTTTGCTCATTGCTTTATCACTGGGGTCTAGCATAGTTCCTGGCTTAATAAATATGCATTAAATGGGTGAATGCACAACAGTCCCCAATTCACAGGCCGCTGATCTCCCAGCAGTGTCCCCACTCTGTTCACAGACAGAGTAACCTGCTGATCCCCAGTAGCACAGGGTAGGCGGGCCTTTCTTTCCAGCCTTGTGGGGAGTCCAAATTAGGTTCCTTAAATGCAGACGTGGATGCCTAGACCTGGGGCCCCATGGTCTCTCCATGTGAAAAGGATAAACAGGGTAGGGTTGTAGAAGTCCTGGATTCACATCCCACTGTTTTACCACCACCCTGATGGTTTGGGGAAAAGACTGTCACTCTCCAGGATAAGAAGTCCCAACTGTCCCATGAAGGTCCTTCCAAGGGTCAGGGTCTTTGTACTTGCCATTCATTTGGCCTGGCTGGCTCCTTCTCAACATTTAGGTCTCTTCTCAAATGTCACCTCCTCAGAGAACCCCCCTAACCTCCCAGGCTAAAGAGGACTCTGCACCCACACAGGTACTTCTCTTCACACCCCATGTTTATTTCTCCCATCACTATTAGTATATTTTCACTTTTACTGTTTCATTTATCTGTTTATTCATTTACTGTCTGTCTCCACTGTAAGATCTATGAGGGAAGATCTTGTTCTTGTTCTTGTTTACTGTTGTATCTCTAACTGTCTGTCTTGTTTATTGTTGTATCTCCAGCGCCTAGAACAGGGTCTGACTTATAGTAGGTGCTCAGTAAATATTTGTTGAATTAATGTTCTATATCTTCTCCTTCTAGAAATGGGGAAACTGAGGCCCAAAGTCGGGGAGGGAAATGTCAGAGATAAATTAGTCACAACCTAGAGTAGAAGGCAGTGAGGGCAAGTGGAACTGAAGGTCAGGAGACTATGACCTTGGAGGAGGCCCATGTCTCCAAGCCTCAGTTTCCACACCTGTACGATGGAGTCAGGCAGTCATGACCACTATCCGAGGGGCCTGGTACTAACGGTACCTAGTACCTAGGAGACCTTGACCATTTCCAGGAATGATATCTGCGGTGCAGCATCCGCGCTTCCCCCAGACATGGCTCGAGCGCCCCAAAAGCCGCAGAAGGAGAAAACTACAGTCCCCATAGTGCCACGGGCGGCGCCTGCGCATGACTGCCGGCCCGGAGGGCTGCGGACGCCCTCTAGCGGCACTCTGGCACAGCGCTCCGCTCCGATCCCCGAGGGGCGGGGGCCCGCGGCGCAGGCAGTCAGAGCGCGCGCTGCAGCGGCAGAGCCAAAGCCGGGAGCCCAAGCGGCCGCCGGATCGCAGCCCGTGGGGCCAGCCGCAACCATGGGCAACCGTGGCATGGAGGATCTAATCCCGCTGGTCAACCGGCTGCAGGATGCCTTCTCCGCCATCGGCCAGAACGCGGACCTCGACCTGCCGCAGATCGCTGTGGTGGGCGGCCAGAGCGCCGGCAAGAGCTCGGTGCTCGAGAATTTCGTAGGCAGGTAGGAGCGGCGCGCCCCTGAACTCGGACTCCCCCCGCCCGGGTCCTCCGGGCCTCGCTACCCGGCCCCGACGGCAGCCCCTGGCGCTGCACCGTGGAAGGCGCGCCCCCCGCCTCCAGCCAGAAGGAGACGGCCCACCCCCGCCACGAGAGCCCCTCAGGGGCGCAGCGCCCCCGGCTTGTCCGCAAACGTCAAGCCAGCGGCCGCGGGATCACGCCCCCCTCCTCCGCCCCATCCTTTGGGGAAGACAGCGAGACCCTGGCAAAGGGCTGTCCCCCCAACCCCCCTTGGGTACTGAGGGGCCTGCATTACTCAGCTCCTCCCTTCGGCTCTGGGGGTCTCTTGAGGCGGGCAGCATCCCTGGGGCAGTCCCCCCAACCCCAGGCCCTACGGGGGACAGCTCCCTCCTCTCATGGGAATTCCCGGCCCGTGGCAGGGGACCCCCCCCCCATAGCCCCTGGGAGAGGAGATAGCCCCGTGGGCATCGGGGAGCAGACGCAGCTCCCCCCCCCCCCCCCCCCCCGTCACACACACACCTCTGCGGCTCCAGCCGCCATCCGTGCGCAGCGCGGAAGAGGGGGGCGGCGCGGGTTGCAGGATGAGGAAGAGGACGGGGTGGGGGAGAAACCGCTTCTGATCCTTTACTGAGCAGCCGGCCCCTTGCCTCGCCGCCGCCCCTGGGTGGGGGCACCTGTCAATGTCGTTCTCCCCTTGGCCTGGCAGAGGGATTGTAATGGAGGGAGAAGGCGGCGGAGGGCAGAGATGACTAAGACAGGGAGGCAGGATGGCGGGGAGGGGGGAGCCATTTGCACAACCTAATCCCCCTCCTGTCTCTGATCCCACAAGGCGCTGGGAGGGCCGGGTGGCAAGGAGTCGGGGGCAACCACAAAGACAAAGGGTGTCCTGGGTTTAGGGAGGCAGGCAGGGTCGTGACCCCCACCCCAGGGTCCCCCAAGAAAGGGGAGGCGGAGATGGCTTTTTCGGGTGCTGAGAAGGAGAGAAAGAGGATGACGCTCTCGGCCCGGTGCTAGAGACCGAGTGGGGGCTGGGCAGACTGAGGGGGGTGCGGGAGAATTGACACTGACCGGCCCACTGTGTCATCTCCCTCGGAACTCTCGCCTTCTTCAGAAACCCTAGCTTTGTGCCAATGACCTTCATGGCTAAAGAAGCGAACGACATGTGGGAGAGGGAGGCAGGTAGAGGCTTTCGCCCTCAGAGGGACAGCAGTTCCAGGCCAGACATCCTGGGTCCAAGCCAGCTTCTGCTGTGAAACCTCAGGCGAGTCACTGCCCTCTCAGAGCCTCAGTTTCCCCATCTCTAATATGGACAGTTGGACCAGGTGGTTGTTCCTGCCCCACAAATGACCTGGGAAGCCCAGTGTCAACCCCAGGGATGAGAGGGAAGGATCCTGCCTGGAGCTATGGATCTGGGGGGGCAGCCAGACCCATCTGGTCAGCAGAGGGGGACGCCGTCTGTCTCCCAGGGACGGGCTCCCAAAGAACCTCCCTCCTAGTCACGTGACCCCCCAGAGCAGCAGAGGCACAGGCAAGAGACCCACAGATGGTCCCCGTCCCTACGCCTGGCTGTCAGAGTGAGGGGCTGGGAGGACCCTGGAGACAATAAAGCCCCGGGGTCTTCGTGCTTTATATAACACTCGTGGACATCCAGAACTTTCCAGTGTACAAGCCATAGGCCTGCCTTTCATCCCCTGGACATCTGCTGAACGCCTGCTCTGTGCCTGCTGCGTGCTCTGGGCAGGGGGCACAGAGGGGAAGGTGACCTCGGCTCCCACCTGCTGGGCCCTTCCCATGTGCCCCATGCCATGCAATATGGGATGGGTCGCAACAGCCCCATGAGGCAGGTACCATGATGCCCATCCTGCAGGTGAGGAAACTGAGACACTGAGGTTAGAGGCCATGTCCAAGGTCACAGGGCCAGGAAGGACAGCATCTATTAGACTCCAGTCTGGAGCCTGCACAGCCTCTAAGAGCCCAGCTCTGCACTGAGCAAAGGGACGTGCAGGGGTGTGGGTCCCCATTTTCCCCATCTGAGTGATGGGCAGACTGACAGCTGCTGCCTTGCCTTCCTGAGACAGTGGCCGTGGGGCTCCAGTGAGTTCACGGGTGTCAAAGCCCCCTTTTGTAAACACGTGGGAGGGAGGTGTTGATTGTCAGTTAGGTTTGGGGCCTTCATGTGCCAGTACAGACCAGGCCCCTGCCCTTCTGGAGTTCACTGTCCAGCAGAGAGAGGTGCCAGGAAGTAGACAGCACAGCAGGCCAGCCTGGTCACAGCTGACTTGGGCAACTGTTTGCTTGTTGAGTGGTGGAGTGAGATGTGGATTCTGCCCCAGGAGGCCTGGGCCCTCTCACAACCCAATACCGTTTGACTGTGGCCCTGCAGGAGGATGCACGGGGTGTACAGACACAGGCCAGGGGCAGAGCAGGGGTCACTGGGCCTGAGGCGGAGGAGTGAGCAGGGAAGCATTACTTGATCCTCATGAAAGCCAGTGAGGAGGCCAGTGTTGGAGTGCTTTCGGGAAACTGAAGTTCACCGGGGCCCCCAGCCAGCCCTGCCTGGTCTGTCATGGGTCCCAGCCTCTCTACCTAGGACTAGGTCCCCAGACGCATAAGCATGGTAACAGTGGCTCTGCCTCCTGGGGCTTCCCGGCAGTCAACTCCCCATGGAGAGGAAGTGGAAAATACAACAGAGGAAGCAAAGATTGCTCCAGGCCAGCCCGGGCTCCCGGGCAACAAGGAGGACCCTGTTGTCAGCTCTGCAATGGAGGTGACCCAACCAGCTGCCCAGGACCCCGCTAGGACTGGTCTGGGTCTATGCTATTTCTTTGTCCCCCTTTTACAGAAGGGAAAACTGAGGCTAATTCATTGAGTCATTCAGCAGATATATGAAGAAGAAAACTGGGGAATGGGGTCAATGCTGGGAGGGAAAAGGGCCACTTTCCACAGGGAGGTCAGAGAAGGTCTCTAGGAGGTGGTGGCATCTGAGAGGAGAACTGAGGGATGAGAAGCCACGTGACTATCTGGGGAGAGCATTCTAGGTGGAGGGAACAGCAAATGCAAAGGCCCTGGGGCAGTAATGAATTTGGTGTGTTTGAAGAACAGAAAGGAAGCACTGGGGCTGGTGTTTTGTGAGCAAGGCGAACACAGCATCGGGGAGTAGGCTGGGGCTAGATCTACAAGGCCCTCAGATTATGCTGAGGAGCTGGGTTTGTTTTCATTATTATCAGAAGCTTTTAAGTAATGGAGTGACTTGAGCTGATTCCAGCAAGTATGTGACTTGGGAAGGGGGGCAGGAGACACATGAGGAGGCTGCTGCGGTGGGCAAAGGTGACAGGGCCTGGACCAGGGCTTTAGCAGAGAGAGGAGGAGACCTGTGGGGTTCCGGATGTATTTTGGAGGAAAGTCCCACAAAACCTGCTGGTGGATGGGATGTGGAAGGTGAGGAAAGAAAAATCCAAGATGACTTCCGCACCTTTGACCGCAGGTGGGTGTTGGCGCCATTAACAGAGTACGGGAGGAGCCAGTTGGGGGGCTGGGGGTAAGACCAGGAGTTTGGTTTTGAATTCTTTGAGTCTGACATGTCAGGTAGGCAGTGTGGTGATGCAAGTCGGAAGCTCAGGGGGAAGGCTGGCTGGAAATATAAATTTGGAAGAGATGGAATGTAAACCCGTGAGCATAGATGAGATCATCTTGGGGGTGAGTGCAGACAGAGGAGTGTGTGTGGGCCCCAGGACACCCCAGCATTTTGTGAGCAGATGTCTGGTGCCCTAGTTTTCCCTTTGTCTGCCCCCAGCTGTGTGCCCCCTCCCCGCAATACCCATCCTACGTCAAGTCTGGTGTCCTGGGATAGGCTTCCAGCCTCCGACGCCCCTGGCCTTACTCACTTTGGTGCCCGGGTATGCTGACATTTGGGCAGTGCCCACCTTCCCTCCCGTTTGGCCCCTGGGGAGGCCAAGGCCAGTGGGAGTGTGGTAGAGGGGCTGAGCGCTCAGGCTCTGGAATCAGACCCGGGTTTGTAGCTTACCTCTGCCACTTACAAGCTGGGCAACACTGGGCATGTTTCTTAAACCCTGCTCAGCTTCTATTTCCTCATCTGTAAAATGGGGATAATAATAGCACCTCCCTCATGGGATTGTGGCGAGTGTTGACGTCATACCCGTGAAGCACTCGGGGTAAGGTCTGGCACAGAGGATGCACCCATTCTGTTCCTGCCTGGGCATAGGTACCAGCTGGGAGGAGGGCCAGGGTGAGGGTGGAGGTGGGAGAATCTCCTCTAGCCAGGATAGCGGGAGTGAGCCTCTGCCCAGAGCCCATGGGGCAGCCTGGGGGTAGTGTTTTGGGTTTCCCTGGTGACTCTGCCTACCCCTGCTCAGGCTCCCTGCCTCCTACCAATCCCCTTGCCCCTTTCTCTGCATTCGCGTCCCAGCAGAGACTTGTGCTGGTCTCTGGCCTCAGAGAGCCCCTCTCTTGGTCAGCCCCAGCTCCTGCCATGGGGGACAGCCCACTCCCCACTACTAAGATCTGTCGCTTCCTCTGAACACTTCGGGCTACATCTTAGTGGTCCCATTTCCCAGGTTTGGAGACTGAGGCCAAAGATGATTAGGGGATAATTGAGACATCAAAAGTAGAAAGTCACTGACTGGAGGGGGCAGAGAGAACTGACATCTCCTTGGCACTTGCAGCGTGCCAGGCCCTAAGGATACAGCTCTGAAGAAGCCAGACCCACCCCTATTCTGGGGGAGGGGGGGCTGCGGGGGAGGGGGGGCTGCGGGGGAGGGGGCTCACAGCTGAGCAGGACAGACAGACGCTACATCACACAAAGAGCTCTTTTTTTTTTTTTTTTTTTTTTGGCGGTACGCGGGCCTCTCACTGTTGTGGCCTCTCCCGTTGCGGAGCACAGGCTCCGGACGCGCAGGCCCAGCGGCCATGGCTCACGGACCCAGCCATTACGCGGCATGTGGGATCTTCCCGGACTGGGGCACGAACCCGTGTCCCCTGCATCGGCAGGCGGACTCTCAACCACTGCGCCACCAGGGAAGCCCACAAAGAGCTCTTTTGTTGTGTGTTGGAAAAAGGGTACCAGGAGCCTCGATTTTGAAGGGAGGGGAGTCGTCAGGGGGCCCGGGAAGGCATTTGAGCATTTAAGTCTGGGCCTGAGCAAAAACGGGACTTGGTCAGGCCAAGGAGTGAACACACTCCAGGTGCAGGGTCCCACCTGAGCAAAGGCCCGAGGTGGGAGGGAGCCCAGTGGGTCTGAGAACCCGGACGAAGGGCAGTGAGGAGCAGAGGTCACAGTGAGACCAGGAGAGTCGGGGAGGCGCTGCCGGCCCTTCAGCCATCCCCAGCCAGAGAGCCCGCGATGCTGCCGGGCAGCCACACTCTGCTCCCCGTCTCCCTGCTCAGAGCGCGCACCTGCCACGCGCCCACAGCCAGACCCGCGTGCCCAGCCCCGCCAGAGGACGTCTTCCCCAAACCCCCGCCCCACCCAGTGGCCCCAAGGAGCTGGGAATGAAAGGTGACTCTGGCAGACGGCAGCTGATCCCGGCGCCAGGAGAATCGAGTTTCCCAGGCCTTGGCTGGGGTCGGAGGGTCGGAACCTGGCGGGCGGGTGAGGAGGGGCGGGGCGGGAGCGGAGGCAGCCATTCACGGACGTGGTGTTATCAGCCCCGGAACAAGAGCAGAAGTGGAGCCCACGTGCCGTAGGTCTAAATACTCCTGTTATAAATCAAGCTAAGGAATTGCTAAATACAATACATTCTGCCCTCCCACCTTGACAAACACACCTTCAACGCAACCTGGCAGGCTGGTGTTGAATATCGAATTTCAGACTCCTCCGAGCTCTGTGATGGGATGGGAAGCGTCTCTCTCCAGGCCGCCCTCATATTCCAGCTCCATCCCCGTCCCCAGAAAGGATCCCCCTTAGCCCCCCAGGGTTGCCTCCCCGAAGCGAGGGCCGCCCCCAGTGGGGACAGAAGCTAGAGGTAGGCTTGAGACCCCTAGGAGGGGTGCACAGGCTCCAGTTGGGCACCTTCCCTTGGTCCTTGGGAACCCCATGCTTCATGGGGATGGTGAGGCCCGAGATCTCAACTGGGATGGGGTGCAAGGTCAGGGCCCCGATTCCCCAGCTCCAAGGGCAGTGCTGATTGTCTTCTTGGAACCAACAACCTGTCAGTAGGAGGAGCATCATCCCAAGTTTTCAGGTGGTGAAGTGGCACAGAGAGGGTAGGGGACCTGCCTGGAGTCACACAGCGGTGGAATCAGAGGCAGGACAGGAACCAGCACAGGTCTCCTGCCTCCATGTGAATGTCCACCATCTTCACCCCAACCCATGTGCTTACATCTCCATACACCTCAGCTTCTCCTCCTCTGCTCTCTCTGGTTGTCTCTCGGGCACTCTTATCCCCTCCCTGGACTGAAATCTGGCTAGGGAATATGAACTGTTTGCAGCAGTCAGCTCTAGCAACTTGGAATTACTACAGGCAACAGGAAAAAGAGGAATATTGGCCTTGGAAGGTGTTTGAGACAGTCACCTAAATGGCATCTTCCCACTGCCCTGGCCAGAGGCCCCGGGATCAACTCCCCCCTCCTCTCTCATCCTCTGCATCCATTCAGTCTACAAGCCCTGTGTATTCTGCCCCAGTCCACCCCCCTCTCTCTACCTTGGCCACCACCACCTTTGTCTTAGCACCTGGGGCATCTGCCTCTCTTGCCATTCTCCATCTGACAGCACAGAACTCTCTATGGCTTCCCAATCTGATCCCCTCTGCTTGAAGCCCTCCTTAGCCCCCCTGCCCTCCAACCAGAGACCTAGCTCCTGAGTTGGGACCCTGAGGCCTGCCTTACCCAGCCTGGATTCCCCTCCAGCCACTCCCTGCTGGGCCACCTGGGTACCTTGCAGTTCATGGGGAAATGGGCCATCCCTCTCTCTCACTCTCCTGAGTGCCGTTGCGTGTGCTGTTCTCTCTTCCGGGAAGGCTCTTCACCGCACCTCTGTCTTCTTCCTTCACTGGCTCAACCTCCAAGGCTCACATCAGCCAACACCTCCTCCAGGATGCCTTCCCTGATCACCCTCCAGCCCATGACCTCCGTGTGTATGGTAGGGCTCAGTTTTTCCAGAATGAGGGACCATAGAGGGAGGAAGAGGCCCATGGCCTTGGGCTGAGAGCGAGTTCCAACCAGGGTTACTATGAACATTTTACCTGTTTGTTACTGCGTCACTCTTTTATCACTGGTCTTAGCACAGGGAGACAAGGCCACCAGCCAGGACGGGGAGAAACATCTCAGCAGGTGAATGCAATGCTCTCTAGCACACACAGGCACCTAGCACATGATGGGCACTCAGGTGGCTCATGGCATCACCAATGGGCACTCTGTTAGATGTTAGATCTTTCTACAGCCAGGATCTCAAGGCATCCCCTCAACAACCCTAGGAGGGAGCTGCTGGATTGTGTCCCATTTCACTGATGAGGAAACTGAGGTTAGGAGCAGGGAAATAATTTAGTGGTGGAGCTGAGATTCCTTCACAGCAAGCTGCTGGTGATAAGAAATAAGGATCCAGATGTAGCTCTGTATTGAGCGACTTGGGAAAAGTTTGTGCTGAGCTGTTAGGCAAGCAGAGCCACTACCCAAGTGTGGCTCAGAGCCCCGGGCACAAGTGGGCACGTGAGGGGCACCTGACTTCATCTCTCTGAGCCTCAGTTTCTTCCCCTTTAAGTTGGGGAAACTGGACATGCCAACCTCACACAGCCATTCGAGAATCAAACGAGAGGATGCAGATTTCTTAAACAGCTTTATCAAGGTATAATTTACATGCCATAAAATTCACCCATTTTTAGTGCACACTTCAATGATTTTTAGCATATTTACAGACTTGTGCAACCATCATCACAATCTAATTTTAGAACACTTCCATCACCCCCAAAAGAAACCTCGTGATGATGCAGATTTCAAAGCCTCCGGCAGAGTCCTTGGCCAGCAGTCAGCAATGCATCAGTGTTTGCCATGACTATTATTATAAATGATAAAATGTTTACAATGGTGAGCCCCAGGTGTTGCGGTGTTGGTTGCTTTTTATTTTTTCAACATTTTATTTATTTATTTATTTTTCTGACTCAATAGCTGGAAACAGCAATTTCTTTTTTTTTTTGAATTTTTGAATTTTATTTTATTTATTTTTTATACAGCAGGTTCTTATTAGTTATCCATTTTATGCATATTAGTGTATATATGTAAATCCCAATCTCCCAATTCATCCCACCACTACCACCACCCACCCCCGCCGCTTTCCCCACTTGGTGTCCATACGTTTGTTCTCTACATCTGTGTCTCTATTTCTGCCCTGCAAACCGGTTCATCTATACCATTTTTCTAGGTTCCACATATATGTGTTAATATATGCTATTTGTTTTTCTCTTTCTGACTTACTTCACTTGTATGACAGTCTCTAGATCCATCCACGTCTCTACAAGTGACCCAATTTTGTTCCTTTTTATGGCTGAGTAATATTCCATTGTATATATGTGCCACATCTTCTTTATCCATTCGTCTGTCGATGGGCATTTAGGTTGCTTCCATGACCTGGCTATTGTAAATAGTGCTTCAATGAACATTGGGGTGCATGTGTCTTTTTGAATTATGGTTTTCTCTGGGTATATGCCCAGTAGTGGGATTGCTGGATCATATGGTAATTCTATTTTTAGTTTTATAAGGAACCTCCATACTGTTCTCCATAGTGGCTGTATCAATTTACATGCCCACCAACAGTGCAAGAGGGTTCCCTTTTCTCCACACCCTCTCCAGCATTTATTGTTTGTAGATTTTTCGATGATGCCCATTCTAACTGTTGTGAGGTGATACCTCATTGTAGTTTTGATTTGCATTTCTCTAGTAATTAGTGATGTTGGGCAGCTTTTCACGTGCTTCTTGGCCATCTCAACATTTTATTTTGTGAAAAAAAAATTTTCAATTTTATTTTAATTTTTTATTTTTTAAATTTATTTTTATTGGAGTATAGTTGATTTACAATGTCGTGTTAGTTGCTGCTGTACAGCAAAGTGAGTTAGTTATACATATACATGTATCCACTCTTTTTTTAGATTCTATTCCCATATAGGTCATTACAGAGTACTGAGTAAAGTTCCCTGTGCTATACAATAGGTTCTTATTAGTTATCTATTTTATATATAGTAGTCAAAAGTTTTTTTAAAGGGAGAACATATGATTTTTTAAGGTACAGGCAAAAGAGAAATTGATTTTCATTTTGAGAGTATAAAGTCATCAACACTTGAAGGAAAGGAAAGAGGAAAGAAGGGAGGGAGGCAGGAAGGAAAGAAGCAAAGAAGAAATGTAGGAAGGATGGAAGGATAAGGTGGAAGGAAAGATCACAGATTTTCTTTTTTTAATTAATTAATTTATGTTTAACATTTTTTTAAAATTTATTTTACTTATTTATTTAGGCTGCGTTGGGTCTTTGTTGCTGCGCTCGAGCTTTCTCTAGTTGCGGTGAGCGGGGGCTACTCTTCGTTGTGGTGCACAGGCTTCTCATTGCAGTGGCCTCTTGTTGCAGAGCATGGGCTCTAGGTGCCCGGGCTTCAGGAGTTGTGGCTCACGGGCTCTGGAGCACAGGCTCAGTAGTTGTGGCGCACGGGTTTAGTTGCTCCACGGCATGTGGGATCTTACTGGACCAGGGCTCGAACCCGTGTCCCCTGCATTGGCAGGCGGATTCTTAACCACTGCGCCACCAGGGAAGCCCCACAGATTTTCTTTAATAGAGAAAATGGATGTTGTGGAGAGAGCACCGGGCTTGGAGTCCAGAGCCCTGGGCACCAGTCCTACCCTGTCGCCAACTTGCACTGTGAACTTGGGCAACACTCTTCCCCTTTTTATGCCTCAATTTCCACATCTGTGCAATGAAGGCGATGGTGGGAAAACTGTAGGAGCTTCATCAAATCATTCTTTTGGTTGACAGGGGTGTCCCGAGTGCCCGCTCAGTGCCAGGCTCCGAGCTGGGTGCTGGGAATACGGTGGTAAACAGGACCAACCCTGTTTACTGGACATCAGAATATCAGGGGAAGCTAAGGCCAGGGCTGCTCTAAAATGTTCAAACCTCAGCTGGAAATTCATGGGCTATGCAACGAAGTGGGCCAGCCTGGGACCTCCTGGGGCAGCAGGAACAGAGCAGGACTTGTTGCCTGGCCTCACCTCCTCCCCACTGTGTTTCTTGGCCCATCCACTCCCTCACCTCCACCCTGGATCCCTGCTTCAGAGGGCATCTCACAGCCTGCCTGGCCCGCTTGCCTTCCACCTCCAAGGCAAGGTTTGGCAGGAAATATCCTAGCCTCCGTCCACGCTTCCGGCCAGCCCCCAGGAGACCCACCTTCCAACTCCCTCCCTGCTGCATCAGTTGGTGACATGGTTGTGGGAGCCCAGCCTGTGTTCTCAGATTGCTCAACAAGTTATATTTATAATCAATGCTACCATTTATTCAGGCATTAATTTATATAAGCCTCACAGAAACCCATTTTACTGATAAGAAAACTGAGTCTCAGAGAGGCCTGGTCATTTGTCCATAGCCACACAGCTCCTAAGTGGCAGCTCTGACATCCAACGCCTGGCCCGTCTGACATCAGAGCCCAGGAAACAAGAGACTTATAAGGATGACTGCCGCTGGGTACACGCCAGACCAAGCATGCTACTTTCTGCTGTTGTTTACATTCAGCAGGACCCGGAAACCAGGGTTCCAGAGCAATAGTCCCGGATCTCGGACACCAGAGTAGGGGTGGGGTCACTTCGGCCCTTTGGTGTAATTTCTCCAGGCCCCTCTGGGGTGACAGTGCCAATTCAGACGGGGAGTATGTAGTGCCTGGAGGTCGTGAGACGTGTTTATTTCATCCTCCCTGTGCTTCAGGTTTGAAGGTACTTCTGCAGATGGCAAGGCAAGGCCTCCCCGGGAAACCACCATCTGTCCAGGATGAGTGGGAGGGGCTGGCCTGTCACCATCCACCCCTCCCACATGACACTCGAGGCTGGTGGGCCCGGCACACTTTTCTCTGGGCACCTGTTCTGTCCTCCCTCAGGCTAACCAGGAGCTGGGTGGGAGGTGCAGGGGGGGCTCTGGCTGGAAACCAGATCAGGCCCGAATCCCCAGTGGGGAGGCACCAAGGTACACTTTAACAGAGGGCGTGGGGCAACCTTTCCGGTTGAAAGGCAGGAGCTGTGGAGCCGCTCCGCCGTGCTCGCTCCTACCAGTGTCCCCTGAGCCCCTGCTGTAGCCCAGCCTGTGCCCAGCGTGGGAATCCAACAGGGAGCAAGGCGCTCAGTCTGGGCATGGGAACCAGCCGGTGCGTCACTGCCTGTCCAGGCATGCGGGGCCGGAGAGCCAGCCTCCTGGTCCTGGTCCCATCACGACCACCTCTCCTACCTCTCCTACCTCTCCCATTGCTGTGTGGCCTCGCAGCTCCCTGCCCTTCTGTGGGCCTCTGTTCCACCCTCTGGATAATGACAGGGGAGTGAGATGTTCTCTGAAAACTGCACCTCCTTGATGTCCATCGTTTCCATCCAACATTCTGTGGTCAGAATCCCAAGATCCAATTCAGTGCCCGAAGGAGGTGAGGCAGAGGGCTCTTCAGGATCTTGGATCCCTTGCTGAAATTTGGGGAGCCTCCGAGGGAAGAGACCGAGGACGGGAGGACCTCCTTGACAGGCCCCTGAGACTGCTGAGCGCCTACTATGTACCAGGCATGGGCTAAGCTCTTGGTGAAAGGGCTCCAGGGCTCCTCCCGCAGCCATGCGTGGTAGTGTATGATGCCCGGTTTAGATCATGTGCTTTACAACTGAGGCCCCTGAGGCCCAGAGCATGAAGCAACTTGCCCCGGGGGCACCAGGCCGGGGAATGGCCAAGGCAGGATTCGAACCCAGGGCCTCTGTCTGGCACTGGCTCCTCACCACTGAGCCAGTGATCCTTAAACTTGACAGGAACATGAAAATCATATGGGGATCGTGTTTAAAATCCAGATTCCCTCCTCCCCTCCCCTGCACACCCCCCACCCCGCCCCTAGATTCTAACCCAGCCTGTCCGAGGAATGTGCATTTGAACAGGCTGCCTGGGGAACTCTGACACAGACTGTGTGAGGGCCTCCCTTTGAGAACCTGGGCCAGGGCCAAGATGGGGCCCCTCCCCACCTGGGCACCCCATCCCCACCCTGGCCCTGGGAGATCCTGGTCTGAGGAGGCGCTCTTCTCCCACACATGGCCCTGTGCTCTAATCTCAGCTTCCCATAAGCTGCTTGTCCTTTAAGTAGCCCTGGGAGGCAGCAACTGGGAGCAGGCTGGCGCAGACCCTTGACCACCCCTCCAGCTGGGCCCTGGGCTCCCCACACCCTCTATGTGGCACCTCAGGGACCTCCACCCCTCTGGCCTGCCAGGGCCAAGTGGGCCCATCGGTGTGGGGGGGCGGAGGGGTGCTCTCAGGGAAGAGCTCCAGGGAAGGTTCGTGTCTCTGCATGGGGAGGGGGCTCTCTGTGGGGAGTCCCATCCTTCCCAAACCCTCCTGCAGTTTCCATGGCAACTACTGTTGCCATGGTACTGCTGGGTGAGGAGCTGGTGGGGAAGAAGGTAGACCCCAGGCCCCCAGGCCCACCCCAGCCTCTGTGAGAATAGATGTCTTACCTCCACAGCCCTGAGGGATCCCAAGTACTAGGGGGTCACCCCTGCAAAGGCATCAGCGGATAAAGGATGGGAGAGACAGAGACAGGAAGCTCCCACCCTGCTCGCTTCCCCCTGTCCCCAGTTAATCACCTCCCTCTCTGTGCTGCCTGGTGCACCTCCATTCCAGCACATGTCACATTGCATTGCATTATCTGTTTACTTCTGTCTCTCCCACCATGCTGTGAGCTCCTCGGGGTGGGAACTGTCTGACTCATCTCCTCCCATCCCCAGGGCCCAGCACAGAGCCTGGCACAGAGCAGCTGCTCCCAAATATATTCTAGACTGAATTTAATTGAATTACATAAAAAGCCAAGTCTGGCTCCTCAGGTTTCGAGGGCAGCAGAGTTTGATGGGAAAGTTCGCAGGCTCTGGAGTCCAACAGCACCAGGATTGAATCCCAGCTCTGCCATTCCTCATTGGGTGAATTTGGCCAAGTCACTTCACCTTTCTGAGCCTCAGTTGCCTCATCTGGAAAATGATCATTTCCATATGAGAGCACTTTTGGAGGACTTGGGAATTCAGTGCCCATTTATTAAGGACGTCTTGTGTGCTAAGCCTTGTGCTGAGCCATGGGATACAGCGACAGACGGAAAGAGGCAAGCCCACCCTTCTGAAGCTCAGAGTCTTGCACAAATGAAAAGCATTTGCCTGGCACCTAGAAATGATGGATAAATGCAGGATTTATCATTCTCCTTCCCCATAAGGTGGCTGACTCTTCCCAATTAGCCTCTGCTCTCCCCAGAGGTGGGGCAAGGTGAGAACAGGGGATGAAAGAAGCCTCCCCAGGGCCCCCAGATGAGGCCTTGAACCCAGAAACCTGGGCCTACTCTGTTGTCCCCAAACCCTCTGCCCCAAACCTGCTTTGTGAGTCCAGGTCAGGCTCTGGGCTGGGGGCAGGGGATCCATGTTCATGATCTGGCTGTGTCCCAGCCCTATAGGATCTTTTTTTTTTTTTTAATTAATTTATTTATTTATTTTTGGCTGTGTTTGGTCTTCGTTGCTGCACGCGGGCTTTCTCTAGCTGCAGCGAGCGGAGGCTACTCTTCGTTGTGGCACGCGGGCTTCTCATTGCAGTGGCTTCTCTTGTTGTGGAGCACGGTCTCTAGGTGCACGGGCTTCAGTAGTTGTGGCTCGCGGGCTCTAGAGCACAGGCTCAGCAGTTGTGACACATGGGCTTAGTGGCTCCGTGGCATGTGAAATCTTCCCAGACCAGGGCTCGGACCCGTGTCCCCTGCATTGGCAGGTGGATTCTTAACCACTGCGCCACCAGGGAAGTCCCCCTTATAGGATCTTGAGTGTATCCTTTCCCCTCCCTGGGCCTCCATGTGCCTCTCCATGAATGAGGTGACTGGCCAGATCTCTGTGGTCCCTCAAGCTCTGGCCTCCTCCCCCCTTTCCTGAGTCCTGGGAATCCCATAACTGTGATCCCAAGAGCCTGATCCCTGGAGAGGCCTCCACCCTCCTTCTTGTGCTGGCCTGGGTGGGGCCGTGGTTGTGTGGGTGGGGAGATGAGAAGAGCTGACAGGACAGAGAGAAGTGTCACCCTCAAAAGTTAGCTGAAAGGACTGCTGAAGTTGACACAGCAGATGTCTGAGGAATAGACATCAGGTCTAGGGGCATGAGGTGAATTTGGGACGTCTCAGTCCAGTCCTTCAAAGGGAACTGGGGGGCTTCCCTGGTGGTGCAGTGTTTGAGAGTCCGCCTGCCGATGCAGGGGACGCGGGTTCGTGCTCCAGTCGGGGAAGATCCCACATGCCGCGGAGCGGCTGGGCCCGTGAGCCATGGCCGCTGAGCCTGCGCATCCGGAGCCTGTGCTCCGCAATGGGAGAGGCCGCAACAGTGAGAGGCCCGCGCACCGCAAAAAAAAAAAAAAAAAGGGAGCTGGGTCTTCAGGGAGTTGAGGGGCAGAAAGCTTTCACCAGAGAGTCAAACAGATCTGTGCCCAGGGTCTGGTAGATACTGGCTGGGCAACCTGAATGTCTCTGAGCCTCAGTTTCCTTGTCTGTAAAATGGGGATAATAACAGTATCTTCCTCATGAGGCTACTCTGTGGAGTCCAGGAGATATTGCCCACGTAAAAGCCTGGCATGCAGTAGGTACTTAAGGAGCATGAGTTCTTTTCCTTGCCTCCTCCTTCCCCCCATCCCCCTCATCCTCAACCCCAACCAGATGGGGCCAGGGAAGGGGAAGTGAGATGCTGCCTTTCCCCACAGCGGAAGGGGGGGAGGAGGTGCAACTCCGTTTCCTTGGCATCCACTCTGTGGCCACTGGACGCTTGGGCA
This sequence comes from Delphinus delphis, assembly GCF_949987515.2. Lineage (NCBI taxonomy): Eukaryota > Metazoa > Chordata > Mammalia > Artiodactyla > Delphinidae > Delphinus > Delphinus delphis. The sequence goes on along the minus strand of NC_082688.1, from coordinate 7,664,935 downwards.
CATGAGGTGGGGCACCCCATGCCTCAGTTTCTCCTGAGTTGAATGGCAGTGGCTGGGTTGGGGCAGGGACTTCCTGTTGGCTCAGAATTAACACAGGGCAGACCTGAGAGAGGTCTGGGGGCCAGTTCAGAAGCACAAATTCTGTGACTCAGAGGATTTGGGGGTGATCTGTTACACCTTTCTCAGCTGCCCTCTTCCCATAGTGAAGTCCTTAGGCTAAGGTGTGGCAGGGAACTTTGGGCAAGCTTTGGGGCTCCCAGTGGCAGGACAAGTGCCCCTGGGACAGAGGGAGCCTCCTCAGACCTTGCCTCTCTTCTCACCCCCAACTCACTGCAGGGACTTCCTGCCCCGAGGATCTGGCATTGTCACCCGACGCCCCCTGGTCCTGCAGCTGGTCAATGCTACCACAGGTATGGGCTTCCCCTCTTTGGGCCTCATTCCCCATCCGAACAGCGGGGATAAAAATGCGTAACAGAGAGGTGGCTTTGCGTGGGGGGAGGGAGAAGAAGGCAACGTTTTGTGTGTTTGTGTGTGGGGGGGTCTTTTCCCAGCGGAAGATGGGACCCAGGTGGGTGCCGGCTATTATGATGCTTACTCGCCCTTGCCCCCCTCCTTCTGGGGCAGAATATGCCGAGTTCCTGCACTGCAAGGGGAAGAAATTCACCGACTTCGAGGAGGTGCGCCTGGAGATTGAGGCTGAGACCGACCGGGTGACTGGCACTAACAAGGGCATCTCTCCGGTGCCCATCAACCTCCGCGTGTACTCGCCGCACGGTGAGACCTGGCCCTGGCCCCGCCCCCAGCCTCTTGGCTCCGTCTCTGAGCCCCGCCCCTTGGGAACCATCTTATTGGCCCCGCCCCTTAGCTGGCACCTCCTCAAGGGCTTCACTCCTCCTGTAGACTCCGCCCCCACAGCGACTCCTCCTCTGCGCGTCCTACCCCAGTCCCACACGGCCACGGCTCCGCCCACCCCTGGCCACGCCTCTAACGGGCCTCCGTTTAGCCCTTCGCGTTTCCCTAGCCCCACCCACCTACGGCCACGCTCCCAAACAGATCCTCTTTAAGCCCGGCCCTGTTCCTTAATCCGCCCGCCCCCGGCCACGCCCCTCGCCTTCAACGCGCCTTCTCGCCGCCCTGTCCAGTGCTGAACCTGACCTTAGTGGACCTGCCCGGAATGACCAAGGTCCCAGTGGGGGACCAACCTCCCGACATCGAGTTCCAGATCCGGGACATGCTTATGCAGTTCGTCACCAAGGAGAATTGCCTCATCTTGGCCGTGTCCCCAGCCAACTCCGACCTGGCCAACTCTGATGCCCTCAAGGTCGCCAAGGAGGTGGACCCCCAGGGTAGGTTTTCACAGGTAGCCGATGCGCAAGGCCCTGGGGGTCTATTCACAGCGTAAGGGGGAGCCACTGGAGGGTCTAAGCGAATAGGGGTGGGATCAGATTTATGCCTTTAAAAATCATTTTGGCTACTGTGGAGAATGAATGAGGTGGGGAGAGCAGAGGCAGGCAGTGGGTAAGGGAGGGAGTGGGCTGGGAGATGGGGGAGTGGGGTGGGATTGGGAGTGCCTGGGGTCGCCTGTGTGAGGGCAAGTGTAGACAACCCTCTCCCGCCACCCCCAGGTCAGCGCACCATCGGGGTCATCACTAAGCTGGACCTGATGGACGAGGGCACAGATGCCCGTGATGTTCTGGAGAACAAGCTGCTCCCGCTGCGCAGAGGTCGGCAGGCCACACACCTGACCCACCCCCACTGCCCCTCCTCGTAACACCGCCCCCCCACCCCCCACAAGGCTGGTTGCCCCTGACCCCCACCCCATCCACAGGCTACATTGGAGTGGTGAACCGGAGCCAGAAGGACATCGATGGGAAGAAGGATATCACGGCTGCCTTGGCTGCTGAACGCAAGTTCTTCCTCTCCCACCCTTCCTACCGCCACTTGGCTGACCGCATGGGCACGCCCTACCTGCAGAAGGTCCTTAACCAGGTAGGGGCTCCTTAACCAGGTAGGGGCTCAGGCCAGGATGAGGCCTGAAGAAACCAGCGTAACAGAATCATTTAAGCGTATTTTGTGAGGGTTGCCCACTGTCCCACAGTGAGGTAGCACCAGAGAGCTTTGCTGACCGTTCCCTGTCCGGGGCCAGGAAGGGGAGCCCTAGGAACGCCCCAGAATGGAGAGAAGTCCAAGACCTTGTGTGGACGGTGGCATTGACAAGGGCTTGGGCTTGGGGGCTAGGATTGGAGTATGGTTGGCTAAAGACCTTTGCTCCTTCTGAAATGGGGAGAGGCTGATCTGCGGAGGGGGTGATCCCAGGGGCTTCCCTAGGATGTTTCTCCAGCTGGAATGGGGCTTCCAGAATTACCGAGGGGTGTGTGTGTGTATGTGTATTGACAGTAGGAAGGCAGTGTGGCATGGGACAAAACTGGGGTCTCTGGAGGCCACATACCTGGGTTCTAGTCTCAGCTTTGTCTTTCACCCACCAAGACTCTCCAGCTCTCTGAGCCTCTATTTCTGCATCTGTAAAATGTTGATAATGGTGATGTGACCTGTTTCTTAGGGTCATTCTGCAGTTCAGGGAGATACTGCGTGTGGAGACCTAACCAGAGTGAGCCTCAGAACTTGAGAATTACCTTAAGGGAGGCCTTAAACCCAAAGGGCACAAGGGGGCAGTCTTCCAGCCATCACTGCCCCTGATTCATTTCATCTGGCTCTTGTGGTGTCTAAAACTATTAAATTAGTCAAGATCAGGCAATTTCAGATAAAAATCTAGATTTCTGGCTTCTACTGAAAATGGAGTTATTGACTCATTCATTCAATTAATACACCTCTGTGAGCACCTACTGTGTGCCAGTCCCTGCCCTCAGGCAGCTTTCATTCTGGTGGGCAGGACAGCAGTGGGCAGGGCTGTGGCTCTGCACCTCACCACATCCACATGGGCCCCAGACATCCTGGCCCCTGCTTGGTCCTGTGGGCATTCTGGGTCTGTGACCATAGCCTTAACCCTTTCCTCGCCCCCACCGCCAGCAACTGACAAACCACATCCGGGACACACTGCCAGGGCTGCGGAACAAGCTTCAGAGCCAGCTGCTGTCCATTGAGAAGGAGGTGGAGGAGTACAAGAACTTCCGCCCTGATGACCCAGCGCGCAAGACCAAGGCCCTGCTGCAGTGAGGCCCTCCCCATCTCCTGACTCCCCATCATGGGGCTGTCCCTCCCCGCAGCCTCTCAGCACAGGGCTCTCCCAGGGCTCCCTGCCCGGGGTGGCTGCTGCCCCCTCAGGTCATACCACTCTCTCCCCAGGATGGTCCAGCAATTTGCTGTAGACTTTGAGAAGCGCATTGAGGGCTCAGGGGACCAGATCGATACCTATGAACTGTCGGGGGGAGCCCGCATCAACCGGATCTTCCATGAGCGCTTCCCCTTTGAACTGGTCAAGGTAGGCAGACCCCCCAGGGGCAGGAGGGCTCAGGACTACCCTCCCACCCACCTACCTAAGACTCTCTCATGCATACATGTGCTGACCCCACTAGAGGCCCTGATGCCCAGCTCTGGGAGTGAGGTGGACCCTGTTTGACCTCCCAGGTAGCAGAACAGGCCCTGACCAGCCATCTCTTTGTCTCCTACACAGATGGAGTTTGACGAGAAGGAACTCCGAAGGGAGATCAGCTATGCCATCAAGAATATACATGGCATTAGGCACGTATTGGGACCGGGGAGGGGAGCTGAACCCTGCAAGGCAGGAGGGGTCTAGTGCAGAGACAGAGGGAGTGATGGAGTGAGCCTCCCTGAGGAAGGACCAAGAGCCCTACCTAGTCCCCAATCTCCTCAACCCTGACTTTCTGGCTCCCAGCTTGGACAGGCTCTGGATAGGGGAGGTGGATGGGAGACCCAGGCCATCGCCCTACCTGCAGCCTGCTACCCTCCTTTGCTTGTCCCTGGGAGCGGCCCGGAGGCTAGAACAGTGGGGTAGAGCCCGAGACACAGGTGGCTGGGGAAGCACCCTTCAGGCTTGGGCCCCCTGCCCATCCCCAGGGTAGGACAGCTCCCCCCAGTGCTATCCAGAACAAAGCTGCCCAAACCACTGGGTAGGGCCTGGGCTGGTGCATCAGGTGTTAGTCTGTGAACCTTTTATGATGGGATGAGGCCTCTCAACCCTCCAGACCCTGCCACAGTCCCATTAGCCCGAAGTTGGCCCCATTCCACCCCACTTCCCTCCTGCTAGCCAGCCCCAGGGCCTGTGGAGCCGGGACAAAGGCTGGAAAATAGACTGTTCCTAAAAAGCTTCGCCCCGCTCCAGGGACCCAGATCGACACTGTCCGTTCAACAAGAAAACTTAAAGCACCTGCTATGTGCCAGGCAGTGAACAAGACTGAAATGTCACTGCTTTCATGCAGGTTCAGTTCCAAGGTTTGGCATGGAATTTACAGACTGCATTGGCTAAGGCACAGAAAAGAAAAAAAAATCTCTTTCCTAGTCTTAAAATAAAATGCTTTATTCCCAGAAAGGCTCTTAAAGAAAACCCAGTTTGACAGTTTTCAAACCATTTCTAGCCATAGAACATTTTGTATGAGCAGAATCTGAAGACAAAGCAGGACAAATGCAACAGTTATAAGCAGACCTTGTCTTGCCCTAAAGAGCTTCGATTGAAAGGCCTTCATCAGAATCCCTCCTGCCCATTTTACAGATGGGGACACTGAAGTCCAGACAGGGGTAGTGGGAGGACCCCGAGGGCAGAGCTCAGGGGGGCGGGGCGGGGCCCTGGCCTGGTGCTCCTGGCAGGAGCCGGTCTGTGACACCGTGCCCTTCTTCCGCTCCGGGCGTTCAGAACGGGGCTCTTTACCCCAGACATGGCCTTTGAGACCATTGTGAAAAAGCAGGTGAAGAAGATCCGAGAACCGTGTCTCAAGTGTGTGGACATGGTTATCTCGGAGCTAATCAGCACCGTTAGACAGTGCACCAAGAAGGTAACCAGCTGCCCGGCCAGCCCCTGCCTCTGCCCCGCCCTGCTCTGCTGCCAGGCGCTCCTTCCCCACCTCCCCCAGTGCCTCCTGGTAGCATGTACAGACCTCAGCGGGGTGGGGGAGGCAGGCCACCACAGTCCAGGAGAGGGGGACTCTCTGAGGGGGCCTCACCCAGCCCCGGCCCCCAGACCAGGGGAACCAAGGGATTAGACATTGGAAAGACAGGTATGATGGTGGTAATTTGCCCTGAGAGCCCACCAAGAGCTGCCCCAGCTCAGGGAGAAGAGGGGACCCTGAGCCCCCTCCCTGCTCTCAGAGATGGGGTCATCTTTGGGGGCTCCAGGGAGGGGTCTTGGGGAAGTCTTGTCCCTGGAGACAGATGAAGTACAGGACCTTCTTGGGTGCTGCCCTAGGGGCCTGGAACACCAGAGGGATTCAGAGGACCCAGGTCAAGCAGGTACCCTGACTCCCCACTGTCCTTCATCTTCCCCATCTCACTCCATCCTCACTCAGGACCCTCACTCAGGACCTTCCCCGTCCCTTCCATCCACATCCAGCCTTCCAGGGACAGAGCCCCCTCTGCTATGTCATTTGAGCCTCACAGAACCACTCAAGGAGGGCACGGCAGGGCAGGGAGGATGGCGCCCACTTCACAGCAGGAAAACTGAGGCTCGGGAGATCAAGTGACTTGCCCGAGGACTTGAGCTAGGAGGTGGCAGAGCTGTTACTTGGAGCCAAGGCTTTGGACTCCAAGTCCAGTGCCCCAGACTCCCTTCCTTTCCCCTCCCCACTGCTGCCCTGGCCCCTCTCTATCACCATCTCCACTCTTTCTGTCTTTCCTCTTCTCTCTCTGTCTTTCCAAACTGAGCTCCTCCAGACTCCTTAGGAGGAGAGGCAAAGGATGCCCCTTGAGGAGAAAGGGAAGGGCAGGAGTAGAGCAGGGAGCTGGAGAATGGCGATCAGGCAGCTACACAGCAACTCCAGGAGGCATCATCTGCCCCGTAGTCTATGGAAATGGAGCCCCCTGGAGTTGTGCAGTGCACAGCCTGGGCAGCTGAATGCAACAACCTTGGTGGAGAATAAGGAATGGTGCTGGGCTTTGGAGTCGGGATGAAGCGAATACAGGAGGTTCTGGGAAACCTAGAATTGAACAGAATGTGGGTGGGTGGGTGTGGCCTGGGTCAGCTCCTCAGCAGGATGGCATAGGAAAAGGACAAAGAGAGAGAGGGCAGGCTCGGTGTAGCTGAAGAGTGGGGGAGAGGAGGGAGGCAAGCCCTGGGGAGAGAATATGAACTCAGTAAGTGCCCTTGGACGGGGCAGGGGCTTGGTCCCTCAGACCCCTCCCACACCCTCAGAGCCCTGGGGGTTGCTTGGCAGCACCTGGGAGGTGCCGATCCAGGTGGGCAGGAGGGCCAGGTCCCACGCTCACATTGTCTTCTCTTCTGTCTCTCTTTCTCTGTGTCGGTGTCTCTCTCTTCCCTCGTGTCCGTGCCATCCTCCACCCCGGCCCCTGGCTCTGCTTGGCTTTCACTGCCCTCCTTCTCCTCGCCCGCCCACCCCGGCTGCTCCTCCCCTGTTCCCCTCCTCCTCCCCGGGTGCAGGACAGGCCTCTTCACACCTGACCTCGCTTTTGAAGCCACAGTGAAAAAGCAGGTGCAGAAGCTTAAAGAGCCCAGTATCAAGTGTGTGGATATGGTAGTCAGTGAGCTCACAGCCACCATCAGAAAGTGTAGCGAAAAGGTATGATGGCCGCCCGGGAGGGGCTGGGCCTGGCCACCCCTTCCTCATGGCCAGGGCCTCCCGTGGGCAAGAACCAACTGCTGAGCAAGCCCGGCAGCCTCTCAGCCACCCAGGTGGACCCAGATGCCCAGGCCGGCCCGGCTGATTCCTGGCCCCAAGGTCTCATGCCGGCTTCTAACCCTGGGTCTACTGTACTCATGATTCCTTCAGGCCCCCACCTCTCCCAGAAGACTTTGCTCTAACCCAAGCATCCTCAATGGCCGCTTTGATGGTGATGATGATAAGGAGAATGGCTGCTGTTTATCGAGCACCTACTGTGTGCCAAGCACTAGGCTAAGTGCCTGCCCTTGTCATCTGACTTAATCCTTTTAACAACCCTAAGCAGTGAGTAGTCTTATCTCCATTTTACAGATGACAAAACTGAGTCTCAGAAAAGAACAGCAGAGTGGGATTCAGATTTAGGGAGGCTGAGGGAAGAGATCTGGGATCAGGGCCTCCTGGGGCAGGGGAGCTATCCCAGCCCCTCAAAACCAATTTGCCTAAAAGCATATTGGGTTACTCACTTTACTGTAATCCATACATGTTTGACAGGGTCAGCCTCTTTTGAGTCGTCCGTGACCTTTTAGATGGCTTTTTCCTATTTGTCTACTTTGGGGCATTTTGGGGACTTTTCGCCAGATCATCTAAAGCAGTGCTTCCCAGGGGCCTGCATGAGCCCAGCCTCACTTGTATTTGCAAAAGCTCCCTACACTGGGAGGTGGGGGAACATCTGCCTTAACTTCATGTTTTAAATAAGTATCACGGTTTTTGTGGCTCATATATAATTAGTCCTGTGCGCCCCTTACACAATCCTATCTCACTTTTGCCAAATGGGGATAGATTAAGCAAATTAGCATCCACTCAGTGCCTGATCCAGGTGGAATCAAATCTGGGCTGGACTTTCCCTTGCATAGTATATATCATGATATCTAAATCATGGTCCCACTGCATCATTAATACTAAGCAATGCAATCTTAACTTTTGTTAAACTAAAAAATACCGAGTTTATTTTAAGCTGCCTCAAATCTCTTTACAAAAGAACACAAAATATATCTAAATTTTTAAAAATTTTGGGTTTTCATTTTGAAAGGAACACACTCTCAATTAGAGAAAATTTGGAAAATGCCCAAGAGTGAAAAGGAGGCAACAACACTCCCTTTCCAAGAGCCACACTGAGATTTTTGTACATTTCCTGCAAATACACTCCTTTTTTTAAAAAATGAAATTATCGGTATTGATTTTGTTCTGATCATACATGATTGTTATCAAAATATTCAAACTGCACAGAGAAAGCAAAAGTCCCTATAAGCTCACAGCCCTAGAGATAAAGGCTGCTAGCAGCACACCCTTCCTAACTAATTACAAATATGCACCGGTTTTAACCTAAAAGGGATCACACTGACCACACTGATAGTGAACTCTTCTTTTTTACTGAGCAATGTGGAGTGGAATCCTTGTAGTAGCTACGTAAAGATCATGCCCTTGAACAGCTGAATTGTATTCCACTGTAGAAATATGACACGATTTATGTATTCAATATCCTATTGACAGACATTTAGGTTGTTTCCACTTTTTCTTTTCTTTTACAAACAGTGCTGCAGTGAATAGCCTTATAAATATATTTGTAGTACTTATCCTGTCATTTCTTTAGAGCAAATTTCTAGCATAGAATTGCCTAGTCAATGGATGTGAGCACTCACAGTTTTGGTAACTTCTGCAAGATTTGCTCTCCAAAGAGTTTTCACCAATTTATTCCTCCAAACTCTTTTTTCTATACATAGGTTTATTTACTTTGTTAGGTATTTACACTGTGAATATATTAGTATCCTGCTTTTTCTCTTAATAACATACGTTTTGGTGGGTGTTATTACATAGTCTATGTGAACATTTTTTTAAATAAATTTATTTATTTATTTATTTATTTAATTTTTGGCTGCGTTGGGTCTTCGTTGCTGCGTGCAGGCTTTCTCTAGTTGCGGCGAGCAGAGGCTACTCTCCGTTGCAGTGCGCGGGCTTCTCATTGCAGTGGCTTCTCTTGTTGCGGATCACGGGTTCTAGGCACGCACCCTTCAGTAGTTGCAGTGCATGGGCTCAGTAGTTGTGGCTCACCGGCTCTAGAGCACAGGCTCAGTAGTTGTGGCGCATGGGCTTAGTTGCTCCGCGGCATGTGGGATCTTCCGGGACCAGGACTCGAACCCGTGTCGCCTGCATTGGCAGGTGGATTCTTAACCACTGGCCCACCAGGGAAGTCCCTATGTGAACATTTTTAATGATTGCATAATATTCTATTGAATAGATTTATCACGGTTTACTTAACCATTTTCTTATTGGTGAACACTGAAACAGTCTCTAGTTTTTCAATATTATAAATACCCTGGCAATGGACATCTTTGTGTATAAAGAATTTTATTTTTCTTTCTCTAGGATTATTTCCTTAGGATAGATTCCTAGAAGACTGATTACTAGATATAAACATTTAAAAACTGTGGAACACTTTGCTGAATTGCCTTCCAAAAAAGCACTAATTAGGGTAAATGGTAATATTTTGGAAACAACCCAGATGTCCATCAAGAGGGGATTGACTATGGTATCACACAGACAATGAAAGACTATAGTTGTTAAAAGGGCAAGGGATATTTATTTCCATTCACGTGTCCTTCCACAATGTACTGTGGGGGGAAAAGCAGGTTTCGGAGACGAACGTATAGAATTTGGGGGGGAAAGTAATATATATAAATGATAAATATATATAATATAATAATCTACATAAGTGATAAAATTCCAAAGGCATAGTTACTAACCATTATTTTAAGAAGGCAAAGAACACAGGAATTTTTTCATTTCTACTTCACAAACTTTTGTCATATTCAGATTTCTTACAGTGAGTCAGTAAATTTTTGTAAGGAGAAAAATTGACCAACAAAAACTTTAGAAGGGAAAGCTTATAAATTATTTCTTTAAAAAAATTGCCTTTTAATTGATTTAATGCATAGTAGTTTTTTGTTTACATAGCAAAATTCACCCATCTTCCTCTTTTTTTTTCCCTCCCCAAATCTTCTAAATTTAGCAAGCCACCCCTGCTGATTATTCCTAGCCCTGCTGGGATTAGAGTTTCATCTCTGGATGAAATCTGGAGTTTAATGTCCAGCACAGGGTGTGCTTCTCAGTCCTCTCAACAACCCTAAGAGGGAAGGTGCCATTATTACCTCATTTCACACATGGAGAAACTGAGGCTCAGAGGGGTCCAAGCACTTTCCCAAGGAAGGTCAGCAGGGTAGGGGGCTGGCTTTGAACCCAGAGCCATGGTGGCTCCAGGGCCTGCATTCCTGACCACTAAACAGTGGGCTCCAGGCTGACTGCCCCACTTAGCCAAGACCTGAGAGAGAAAAGTTCCATTTTAAAAACTGGCTGAAAGTTCTGGAAATGCTCAGAGGCAGCCAGAATGGAAAAAGATGCTCAAAGGGAACAGAACTTCTCAAAGGGGCTGAGGCTGCCCTGTCATTTGTGACACATGGAAAACTTGACAAATGTAATATCCAGGCCGTTAGTGGGAGAACTGGTCATGCTCTTTGGCAAATTGCTCCCTCCTCCTCCCTCCTTGCCCCTCCCGCGACGCCACCCAGGGAGGGAGCACTTGGGACCGTCTCAGAGGAGGCTTTGCTGGTGGCCGTGACTCGGTCCCAAATCTACCCCAACTCGGGGATCGTGAGAAGGAGTGATGGCCTATCCCTGAGCCTCTCGGTGCAGAAGGGTCCACTGGGTCCCTCCAGCCAGTGCTGTTTCTAAGCCCCGCCTCTCAGGCTGCCTCTCTTCCAGGTCCCCTGAGCTTGGCCACATGAGCCACACCCTTGGCAGAGCCACGGAACAGTCAGGGGGGAGTGGGGAGGATGTGGCATCTCTCAAGTCTGCCTCTCCTGGGCTGGCATCCAGGGCGCTGCTCTCTCCCCCATCCTCCTGCCTCTCCTGATGCCCCCCACCCCTCCCCCACCCCATCCCCTTGGCCTCCATCTTGCCCTCAGAATCACTACCTGTGACCCAGGCACGCTAACCTCCAGCTCTCTTCCCACATAGGGGGATCCACCTGCGGGGCCTGACCCAGGATAGGAAGAGGGACAAGGTGTGGGTCTAGCTTTGCCCAGCCTGGGCCCCTCCATGGCAGAGGAGGAAGTCCCCTTGGATAGACTCCCACCATCAGCAGCTCAGCGAGTCCCCCTCTCCAAGGAGCTGCCGGTTCATGAGCCAGAGGGCAGAGGAGCCCATGTCTGCTCACCCTGGCAAGGAGGGCAAAGACTTCCATCCTTCATTCATTCCCTCATTCTTTCAACGTGCCCTCTTTGGGCACTGGCAGTGTGCCCAGCCCTGGGCCCTACCTTCAGGGCAATTACAGTCCAGTCTGGGGAGGGAAGTGGGGTGGAGAGGGATGGGGCACATGGAGGTGGTCACAGTAGGCTCTCTGGAAGACACGATATTCAACAGAGTCCTGAAGAAGGAGTCAACCCGGGTTTTGTCCAGAGCCTGGCTGAGCTGAAGGCAGAGTCCACAGGCAGGGGGGAAGGGTTTGGAGCAACTTCCCTTTGGCCTCAGTTGATAAAAACTGCGGGGGGTGGGGGGTGGGTAGAAGGGTGCTGCTGAGCTTCTACCCCCAGAGGAGTGGGGTAGAGACAGGCTGGCCGGCCAGCTCTGAGCCAGGCAGATGTGTCGGGTTAGCGGTGCCGGGACAGGGCATGCAAAGGGAGGCAAAGCCGGTGGATTCGACCAAGAGGGCCCCCGCGGGGTACTGCTCATGCTGCTGGCACTCCCACTCCGCATGCCCACCCCACCCCCAATGCCCTCGCATGCCTGTGCCTCCTGCATGTCCTTTGTGTAGCCGCTGGTCTTCCCCTGCTCCCCTCCCCCAGCTCTGACAAGGAGCACTGCCTGTCCCCAGCCTGACTCAGGAGGCCACCTGGCACCTCGGGCCCTGCCCTCCCCAGATTCTCCCTGGATCGTAATCTGCGGGCTGTTACCTGCCTGATTCCCCACCTGACTGTGCCTCCAAGCCTTTGAGGAGGCAAGGGGTAGCCCTGAGGATCAGTGAAAGTTTGGGGCGCTAACAGCGCCCCAAACAGAGGCCTCAATCGAATAGGTCTTTTTCCAAATGGCTGCCACCAAGATGGCGGCCGAGGACCAGGCTGATTCCCAAGGCATTTGTGCTCATGGGAACTGCCGGCCCCCGTGAAGTTGCCCAGGTAGGCTAGTGAAGAGGGCCCGGGACTGGGAAGACCCTTGACTTGCCATTTGGAACCCACAATTGGGGGAAAGGGGTGGCTGTGGCTGGGTGCCATCAGCTTCCTGGGCCCCCAGGTGTGGGGCATTCTGTGTGTCCCTCCCACCCCACGGCCCTGGATTCTGGTGGGGTTTGGGTGCCCCCTACCCGTGCCCCCAGTGTACGTGGCTCTCTCCCCTGCCCCCCCGCCGCAGCTCCAGCAGTACCCCCGGCTGCGGGAGGAGATGGAGCGCATCGTGACCACCCACATCCGGGAGCGCGAGGGTCGCACCAAGGAGCAGGTGAGCCCACGCACCACCCCCTCTTCCCTCACCTTTCACTCCTGCCCTTGGGCTCACCTCCTTCTTCCCACTTTGTCTCTTCTGTCTCAGTCTCTCTTATACTTTCTCTCCTTGTATTAACTTTCTGCTTCTCTCTTGCTCTCTCTTTTGTTGTGAGAAAATATATACATAACATAAATTTTACTATTTTAACCGCTTTAAATTGTGCAGTTCAGTGGTATTAAGTACATTCAGATTGCTGTGCAACCATCACCACCAGCCATCTTCAGAACTTTTCATCTTCCTAAAATGAAACTCTGTCCCCCTTAACCAGTGACTCCTAGGGACTTCCCTGGTGGTCCAATGGTTAAGACTCCACGCTCCCAATGCAGGGGGTGCGGGTTCAATCCTGGTTGGGGAACAAAGATCCCACATGCCCCACAGTGCAGCCAAAAACAAACCCAAAAAAATGACACCCATTCCCCCTTCCTCCCAGCCCCTGGCAACCACCATTCTCCTTTCTGTTTCTATGAAGTTGATGACTCTAGGTACCTCATATAAGTGGAAGCATACATTTGTCCTTCTGTTTCTGGCTAACTTCACTTAGCATAATGTTCGCAAGCTTCATCCACGTTGTAGCACGTGTCAGAATATCTTTCCTTTTTAAGGCTGAATAATATTCCATTGTATGAATAGACCACATTTTGTTTATCCGTTTTTTCCCACTTTTGGGCCATTGTGAATAATGCTGCTATGAACACAGGTGCACAAATATCTCTTTGAGAGCTTGCTTTTAAATCTTTAGGGTATATTTCCAGAAATGGAATCGCTGGATCATATGGTAATTCTATGTTTAACTTTTTGAGGACCTGCCATACAGTTTTCTAGAGAAGCCGCTCCATTTCACAATCCCACCATCTGCTTCTCAACTATCTATACTCTGGTCATCTCACTTGGGGCCTCTCTCTCTCTCTTTGCTGTTTCTCTGGGTCACCATACACCCCTCATAGGCGCCCTCCCTTCCTTTTATGTAGTCATTTATCAAATATTCTTTCATTCATTCATTCATTCGTTCATTCAATAAGAAGCATATTCCCTGAATGCTCCTCTGAGCTGGGAGGGGCAGAGGTGAGCAGGCTCCCTCATGGCTCTCACAAAGCTCACAGGCGAGTCCTTTTCCCTTGGCCATCTCCCTGTCATCTTCTGTCTATACCCACCTCTGGCTCCCAATTCCCAGCTTCCATCCTCATACACCCCTTCTCCACAATGGTGCTGTCCCTAATCACTCACATTTTTGTTGCCGATGTTGTGTTTCTAAATCCTCACTGGTCTCTTTTTAATGACAAAATGAGAAATACTCAATAAAATATTCAATCAGTATAGAAGTCATTAACTTACGAGTAAGTGTTCCTCCATTCACGCTTCCCCGCCCGCAGTCTCCCATAAAAGAAACATTATTAAAAGTGTGGTGTGTCTCCTTCCAGACATTTTCCCTAGGCACATACAGATTCCAGACTTCCTCTTACTCTTAAAGAATCACAGTCCTGCGGTGTGTCTTGCCTTTTTTTCTCTGAAGATAATTGTAGCTAACATCTGTTGAGCACCTATTACAGGTCAGACCCATGACCTTCCTCCTCTCACCGTGTCTTCACCACTCCTGTGAGGCTGAAACCCTTCATTTGTGGAATTTGAAGCTCGGTGAGGACAAACTCACAGGAAGCAGCAGGGCCCGGGTCTGAACCCGGCAGTGAGCATCAGGAATGTCACCCCCATCACAATTTGGTCACAAATCCCATCACTCTTAATTATTTGCAAAGGGGATTTTCCCATGCCAGAATCTGGACGTTATCCTCATTCTTCTGAACAGCTGTAGAGTGCCTTTTAGTTTAGAGGATACCATAATCTATTTCACCTTCTGATAGCCATTGGCTTGTTCCCAGTTTTTCTCTGCAACGCACCACACCAGACTGAACACCCTGGTACCTGTATCTTTGCTCACTCAAGGAGCTTATCTGTGAGATATAGTTCTAGAAGTGAATATGTGCATTTTAATGTTGTCAAATATTGCCAAACTGCCCTCCAAGAAGGTGATACTAATTTACAGTTCCACCAATGGCATGTGAGAGAATCTGTCTTCCCACAGTTGTGCCCACACTGGTCATTATCAATATTTATTATTAATTTGATAGGTTAAAAAGGGGTCTCACTTTAACTTACATTTCTTTATCAATGAGAGGGAGCATTTTTTACATATCCTTATTGGTTGTATGCATTTCTTCTATGGGTTACCCATTCATGTTCTTGGACTATTTTGATTTGTGTTTCTTGTCTTCCACTTATTGATTTATAGGAATTCTTTGTTTATTATGGATACATTTATTTATTGTGGCTTATACATTGATTTATTATGGACTCTATACATGCTGCAAGTATGCTTCTCCCAGCTTTTCATGCATTTTAAAACTCTGTGGTATCTTTTCCACTTTACTGCTGACCTGTGTATCCTTGAAGGTCATGCTCCTCATCGATATTGAACTGGCTTACATGAATACCAACCATGAGGACTTCATAGGCTTTGCCAAGTGAGTGCTCCCTGGTCAGAGAAGGTGACACCTCGTGTGACTGTGTGTGTATGTGTGTGTAGGACCCAGGCCTGTTGGGTTAAGCCTCTGGGTCTGGTGCCCACTGAGCAGTAGCAATGAAGCCGGGCCTCTTGAGAGAAGTTTCTGGGACTCTTCTTTCTCTCCTCATTAGTGCTCAGCAGAGGAGCAACCAGATGAACAAGAAGAAGGCTTCAGGGAACCAGGTGAGTGAACTCCAGTGTCCCAGCCGGAGGGATGGAGGGTGCCGGATGGACGCCAAGCTCTGAGATCCCCCTCCCCCGAGGGGAAGGGTCCCACAGGGGCCAGAGAGCCTGTCAGATGCCAGCCACAAGCCTCCCACTCTGCATCAGTAACCCTCTCTCCTCTCTCCCGGTGCTTCTCGTGGTTGCTATGGTTACCTCTTTGCAGGATGAGATTCTGGTGAGTACCAGGACTGGGGCTCTTGGTTTGTGTAGTGAGGGGGAGGAGGGGACCCATTTGTAGTGGGGATGTGCAGGGGTCAAGAGGGCACCCTTTGGTTTGCACACACCAGCCCATGGGTGTCCACATAATGCGCTCAGGCCAGAGGCAGGGTCTAGCCACACACAGAGTCCCACCAATCTGTCCATCACTGCGCATGAACTAAGCATCTACTTCAGCCAGAGGTAGACCATGTGGGCTGGGGTGGGTGAAAATGCCTGGCAGGGGCCTGGCACTGAGTAGGGGCTCTTTAAATATCGGTCGGATGGATGGATGGATGGATGGATGGTTGGATAGATGGACGGGTGGATGAGAGAGAATGTTTTTAAGCTGGCATCTCTACCAGAGAGTTGAGTAAAGAGTGAATGAAGTGTCAAGAGACCAGTGCCTCCTTACCTATTCTGTCCTTCAGATCTCTGCTGAAACATCACTTCTCAGCCCCGGTTGTACCACCAGCCATAGAGTTTGAGCTCTTCCAGAAGCTGTAGTTTCTTTGTGATAATATAGGTGTTTGTGTGATTACTGGCATCATATCATTTCCCTCTTGAACCCTATAAGGGGAAGGGCTGGGTCTGTCCTGTTCACCAGTAAATCCTCAGCCCCCAGTGCAGTGCCTGGCACACAGTAGGTGCTAAATAGAATGAAGGAGCTAATGAATGCAATATCCCAGGGCAATGCGGTTCAGCAAACACTCACTGGTGCCTGTACTGTGCTGGCCCCTGGACAGGAGTCAGACTCTGGCCCTGCCCCTTGGAAGCCTGTGCTTGTAGTCAGGCCCCAGGCAGGGTGGAAGTGGGGGGAACAGGAGGTCCCTGGTGCTGGGGCTCTGGAAGGGGGTTTTGGGTGAGCAGGGAGGAGGGCAGAGCTGGGGGTGGCGGAGGGAGGACAGGAGTCAGGGCGGGAGCAGGGTGGAGAGGTCTGTTGGTCAGACTGGGGAGATGGAGGGCCAGGGAGTGGCATTCAGACTCAATTCCAAAGACAGTGACAAGATGCTGAGGGGATCCTCTCCAGACCGGGACAGGGTGGGAGGGTGGTCACGAGGCACTTGGCTACCACATCCCTGTTACTGACTAAGGCAGCTACTAGCTGTGATCCGCTGTGTGACTTGGGTTCTCCGCAAGGTTCTCAGGGAAGCCAGAGAGGTTTAAGGAGGGCTGGGAGTGGGGGCGGGGGGCGGGGGGGGCGCTTTGAGGGCCTTAGATGCAGGCTTGACCCCAGAGGGCTTTCCTGCCAGCCCCAGGCTGCTCAGTCTTCTCCGGATGCTCAGGGGAGAAGCTAGGGAGGCCAGGGCTGGGGGAGGGAGCAGAAGTAGCTCCCTTGTCCCCTCAGTCTGTCCCACCACCGGGGTCTGGTCAGTGTCCCTGCCCTTGGAGCAGAATCCACAGGCCCTAATCTGCGTCAGTCGCTCAGGACAGTCCCAGAGCAGCTGCTTCCTGCTGTGAAAAGAGACCTTTGCCTGTTACTCTGGGCTTCTCCAGGGAAGAGGAGTCTGGACAATTTGTGCTCAGCTCCTCCCCGCCGCGTCTGTGCTCTACCACCACACCCCTGTCCTGGGGCTTGGAGGCAAAGACTCTTAGAACCCTACTATCACAGCATTCATGTATTCATGCCACAAATATTTATTGATAACTTACTGTTTGCCTAGCCCTCTGCCAAGTGCTGGGATACACCAGTGAGGGAGAGAGTTCACAATTTAGCAAGACAGACTGACATCAACAGATAATCACACACACGCACGCAAATTCAAAATTCCAGTCATCGTCATAGAAGAAAGCTTAAGGGAGTGATGAGAGATTATACTAGGGGTCCTGACTTATATGGGGGGCCGGGGAGAGTCTGCCTGAGAATGTGACTTCTGAGCTCATACCCAGAGGATGAGTAGGATTTGCCAGGCCAACAGGAGGAAGTGCTTTCTAGGCAGAGTCAACAGAAGCACGTGCAAAGTCCCTGAGGTCAGAAAAAGTCTTTGAATAAACTGACTGTTAACCTGAAAAGATACTCAGAGTTATCTTGCCCAATCAGCCACCTGAACTCTGCTTGCACACTTTTTAGCAGTGGGGAGCTCGTCCCCTACCAAAGCCACCAGTCCCCTACTCAGATGGCTCTGTCAGAAGGCTCTTTATCCTGAGCTGACCTCTGCCTTCCTCTGTCTTCCTCTCTGTTCACTTGTGGTTCAAACCAGGGCAGGTCTGGCCCCCACCCTCTCTGACCAGCCAGGCCTTGAAGAGCTGGGGGAGGGGTGAGCTTTTGAGGGTCTCTCTTTGCCCACCCCATCCTCCATGGGGAATCCTCGCCTCTGTCCACTGACTTCCTGCACCCCCCCACCCTCCAGGTCATCCGGAAGGGCTGGCTGACCATCAACAACATCGGTATCATGAAGGGGGGCTCCAAGGAGTATTGGTTTGTGCTGACCGCCGAGAATCTGTCCTGGTACAAGGATGACGAGGTAAGTAAAGGGCCACTGGTCATCAAGGGGTTTGGCTGGTGGCCAGAGGCAGGCTGAGACCCTACCACAGGCTTGGAGTGGACTGAACCACCCAAAAGGGGGATTTAAAACTCTCATCAAAGACCTCTGGGTGGAGGTGGGAGGTCAGGACCAGAGGCAGGCAATCCTGGGGGCTCATCCAGGCTGGATGGAGAAGAGGGCTTGGCAGGACTGGGGAGCTTGGGGCTCAGCGCCCTGGGGTGGCAGAGGTTCTGGGCATCCCTCCCTGACCCCACCAGCCCCGCAGCCTTCCTGTTTTCTTGCTCCAGGGCGTGCCTCCTACTCCGTGGCCTCCACAGGCCCATGACACACACGAGTCCAGCTGCCAGACACGCTGTTAACCCCTGCACCCCAGCCCCCCAGCCCCCAGCAGTCCGAGGGGGATGCCCAGGGTGCCTCCAGCCAGAGGGGCGAGGAGCGATGGGGCCCCACAGAGGCACCACCCCAAACCCCTCCCTGCCCACTGGGCACAGAGAAGCCCAGCCACCCCCCTTCCCTGCTGCTGGTCTCCTTTAAGAACGAGTCCCTTTGGCTTCCACATCTGGATTCCAGAGGTGACCAGAGAGAGCAGGGAGGGCTGGGGGGGAGGGGGCTTGTGGTAATGAACTCCAGCTGGCCAAGGAGTGGGGGGAGGGACCCCCTTCTTCCTGAGGGGTCTGTTGAAGGCGAAGGTGCTCTCCATGGGGGAGCAGAGCCTGGGGCAGTGGCCTCTGATTTCGCTCTCCAAGCCCCCCTCCTTGATCCCTGCCCCCTCCAAGTCTCCCCAGGCAGGGCCCCCCTCCTCACTTTGGGCGGGGCCCTCTGTCGTCACCGGCGGGGGCGCCAAGCCATCTGGACCTCATTACCCCAACCCTGGCCTCTCCCAGAGCATGGGGCCCCTCGAAGGGTGGAGCGTGAGGCTGTGCGGGGCACGGGTGTGGGGACCGCTTCCTGCTCTACCGCCTGGGCAACCTTCCTAGAAGTGCCCGTGCCCCACCATTCCTTGGGCTCCTGTGTTGAGGTTCCTTGCACAGGGCCAGGGGACAGTGTGACTGGGGCTGGGGTCTAGAGATGGGCTACACTGGGGGGAGGAGGGAGTATATCTGAGCAGGGCCCCCGTCCTTGTATATGTGTGTGTGTGTGTGTGTGTGTGTGTGTGTGTGTGTGTGTGTGTATCGGGGGGCTGGTCTCTATGGAACTTCGTGTGTACATTTGAGTTGAGTCGAGTGTGACCCCGGCGTTTAGTGTACGTGTGGGTGGGGGAGGGCTGGGCAGTGAGTGCTGGGAGGTGAGGGTGTGTGTGAGGCTTGTGGACGTGGGGTGTGGGTGTTTGACAGGAGAGGGTCTGGGGTATAAGCTTCGGGGCGTGTTCGGTGTTTGAGGGTTTGCATGTGTGTTTAGGGGCAGACCATGTGTGCCTGAGGCGTGTGTGCCCGTGCCCGGTGTGTAAGCATCTGTGTGTATGTGTGGCGAGTGGACTTGAGGAGGGAGGGCGTGCGTGTGGCACGTTTGAGGATATGTATTGTACGTGTTGGGGATGTAAGGATGGGAGAGGGCTGGTGTTCCATTGTGAGCGGGTGTGTGCGTCTGTGTGCGCATGTGTGTGCATGCACTTGTGTGTGCTTGGGACACGGATGTGTGGCTTAAAATTCGAGTGTGGGGATGTATGTCTCCGAGTTGTAGGTGTGTTCGTGCCGAGGTAAAGTTGCGTGTGTGTGTGGGGTTGTGAGTGGATCTTTCTGCCCTAAAACAGCTGGGGACAGGGAGGTGGTCCGGGCTGGGCGGAGGGTGATCTGTCCCCCTTCTCCACCCAGCCACCAACCGTCTGGTCTTTGGGACTTGGGTGATCCTCTGGGCAGACAGGCAGCCGCCCACATCCCCAGCCCTCACTGACCCCCCATCTTCTCACTCTTCCTCCGCCACCCATCAGCAACCCCACCCCGTCCCACAGCATGGTGGCGCCCCCATCCCTGTTGCCTCCTCCCAGCCCACCCTGTGCCCCCCAAGCCCCCTGCCCCGGCTCCAGGCTCCAGTTCTGGGATGGCGCGCGGGGGCCGCTCCAGCTCTCCGGCGGCGGTGCCGAGGGTCTAACCCAGCCCAGCCTAACCAATGTGCAGACTACTGTACAATTTGGAAGTCCTGAACAGATAGTCTAAACACTGGGTAGACGGAGTGGAGGTGTCCTCTGATCCATCCAGGCTGCAGTGTCTGTCCGTCGGGTGAGAGCTTCAGCCCCATGTCCTGGAGATGCAAGGCCCCCAGCCCAGCCCAGCCAGCCCGGGGTCCCCTCTCTGCTCTGACTCCCCTTCTGCCTCCTTTGACGTGGCAGGGGTGAGCGGGAGCTCTGGCTGGGGAGGAGGGGCCTGGGGACGGGCCGGCCTGCGGGGAGGAGGGGGCTGCTCCTACCTAGTGTCCAACCCCAGAGCAGAGCGCAGGGCGGGTGGCGGCGGGGCCTCCCTCGAATGCTTCCAGATGTTCCCTGGCCGCGTGTGCAACTTCCTCCTCTCCTCCCCCAGCCGCCCTCTGGGGCTCCCGGCCACCCGCCTGGCATAAAGAGGGCTTTATGTGGCTGGACGGGCCAGGGGGGTGCGGGGGGCAGAGAGAGGTGGGCAGGATGACGCCAGGACGTGGAGCAGGGTCCTCCGAAACCCAGCCCCCGACCCGAGATCCGTGGCGAGGCTCATGCCCAAGCCCCGAGTCCTCCAAACCCACACAGTCACCCCAGCCCGGGCCCCCGGGTGTGGGCCCTGTGGTGTTGGGTTGACTAGTGGGGTACAGGCAGCAGAAACCCCTCCCCTCCTCCCAGAGCCCCATCCTGGGGTACCTCCTCCGAAGATCCCTGAGCTCCTCCCCTCTGTCTGTAGGACACAGGAGCCTACAGTCACGTGTCAGCCCCCACCAGACGTACACACATGTGCACACAGGCCTGGCACCCACATGCCATCCACAGATAAGCGTAACTCCTCCCAGACGATACAGATAAACCACATAGACTCAGCCCATTACGAAAACTCTATGCACGTAAGTACGTGCACCCACAGTGCAGGTCCCGCAGGTACATTCACGCAGACATATGGACACTTACAGTTGCCACACACACACACATGCTCACACGCACACACAGCCGGGCTGGCACCTCCTCAGGCGCCCTCGTGCACACACAGGGACACATGGGCACACGCACGGTGGTGAGAGCACACGTGCTCAGACATGCACATGTTTGCACAGACATACAACCACACACGTTGCACACGCACACTCACCATCTCCAGGCTTGTGCCGTGTGCCTGATCGCTAACACATGGGCAGCTGTGGGGAGTGGGCTGAGCCAGCCCTTTGAAGCTGCCAGGCCTGGTGGCCGCCCCCCTTCCCCGTCTCTCCAGTCAGGAAATGAAGTCAGAGGCTTATCCAGAGCAGGCCCCATCGGCCAGGCTGGCGGCAAGAGAGGCCGAGTGCGGGGTCCCTGGCTGGGGCTGGCCTGGCTTGCGTCCAGGGCTGGCTTGGGGCGGGATGTGGGAGCCAAGCTCAGCCTCGCCACCCCAGGCTCTTGAGCTCTGGCATGGATGCGGAGGCGGTGGGAAGGGCTTGAACGCCGTGGGGAGCCGAGGTGCCCAGCAGACCCGGGGCCCTGTGGCCAGGCTTTCATCAGACAGCGCCCACGCAGTGCAAGGGGGCTGGTGGTCTACAGCCCCAGGTCCCCCCACGCCGCAACATGGAGCATCCTTAGGGAGTGAGGCGTAGCACAGACAGCACCAACCTCACCCATCGCTCCTCCCTCTCCCCCAGGAGAAAGAGAAGAAATACATGCTGTCCGTGGACAACCTGAAGCTGCGGGATGTGGAGAAGGGCTTCATGTCCAGCAAGCACATCTTTGCCCTCTTCAACACGGAGCAGAGGTGCGCCTGCCTGCTCCCACGGGGCCCTGGGGAGTAAAGACGGGCCCACGGATCCAGAAGACAGAGAGATCTGCCCGGGCTCCCCAGCAAGTCATTCACTTGACAAATATTTGTTGAGTTTCTAATCTGTGCTACACTCATGTCCAGATCTCGTTCCTGGCCTCCCTCCCGCCACCCCTTCCTTTCTCCTTCCTG
Organism: Delphinus delphis; assembly: GCF_949987515.2. NCBI lineage: Eukaryota > Metazoa > Chordata > Mammalia > Artiodactyla > Delphinidae > Delphinus > Delphinus delphis. The sequence goes on along the minus strand of NC_082688.1, from coordinate 7,643,049 downwards.
CCTTTCCTCCCTCCCTCTCCGTCTCTCTCTCTCCCTCCCTCCCTCCTTCCTCCCCTCCTGTCCTTCTGCAATCACTCGGTTAGTACCTGCCCTGCATGAGATACTGGCAGTACCAGGCCTCTCCCCTCCCAACCCAGGGCTGACTCTAGTGGACTTTCTCCTACTCAGAGATGAGGGTTCAATACAGCTGCCAAGAGGGGAAAGCCTGGGAGGGGGCCAATGGGGGTTGAGATCTAAGCCAGGGGCTGCACTGTCATGGGTGCCCCTTTCATGAGAGCTCAGTCCCTTTCTAATAGAGTACTTTACTGCTCATTTCACTAAATCCTCTCAATGACCCTAAAAGGCAGGAATTGTTATTATTAACCCATGTTCTGGATGAGAAAACTAAGGCTGGGAGAGAAGAAGGGACTTGCCACAGCTGGCAAGTAAGAAAGCCAGGATTGGCCCAGAGGCACGATGACCCCAGTCCACGCACGCCCTTAACCACCAAGGTGAATGGGCTTTGCCCCCCATCTCCCCTCACCACCTGCCCCATCTTGCAGGAACGTCTACAAGGATTATCGGCAGCTGGAACTGGCCTGCGAGACACAGGAGGAGGTGGATAGCTGGAAGGCCTCCTTCCTGAGAGCTGGCGTGTACCCCGAGCGTGTTGGGGTGAGTGGCAGGGGAGGTAGGGGAGGGGCAAGCTGCTTAAAATAAGGGGCTCCGGGGGAAGCCATCCACAGTGATGCCAAGCCATTCCATATTTTCCGGCTCTTATTGGGCTCAGAAATAGCAGGGATCCTCCCCCTACCTGCTCTGGGGTGGGATCAGAGTTAACCCTTCCTCCCATCCTTCTCCAGTGCAGTTTTACATGACTCTTTGTCTGACACAGATGGCATTTCCGACATCCCTTTCATATGATCATGCTTTCTTCTGACTGCCTTCACTTTTCTACCCTCTTTCACTGTGACAATGTCTAGAGTTGCCTTACAGTTGGGGTGCAGTGCCCTGGGTTTACTCAGTCCCTCCTCTTTTCCTGTGTGTGTCTGCTACGGCTGTGCTCGCTGGTGGTGGCGGCGATGATGGCAATGCTGGTGTGGTGACCTCTATGGCTTTGGTGTGGGCCTCCCAGGACAAAGAGAAAGTGAGTGTGTCCCTCTCTCATCTTCTGCCAGGCATCTCTAGCCTGGCGACAGATCTGGCCAGGCCTTTAGAATCAGGAAGGGTCCTTGGAGATGTCCTTTCCTAATTTATGGACTGGGAAAGTAAGGCAAATTCTAGGTACTAGAGTCAGAGCCAAGATAAGGCTGAATGAGGGTTTGGGGTCCTGAGAGGCACTGGGGTGGACAGAGCCCAGAGACCCAGAGCTATGGGGGAGCTGGTGTCTTTGTGTACAGGCCAGTTGCTTCTCTCTGTATCTTAGCGTTCCAGGCATCCTTGAAGGGGCTGGGACCCTGGGGATGCCTGGAACCTGGCTTTGAGGTCCTAGCCATCCTGATGCCCTGTCCTCAATGGCAGGCCAGTGAGACGGAGGAGAATGGCTCAGACAGCTTCATGCACTCCATGGACCCACAGCTGGAGCGGCAGGTGGAGACCATCCGGAACTTGGTGGACTCATACATGGCCATCGTCAACAAGACTGTCCGGGACCTCATGCCTAAGACCATCATGCACCTCATGATCAACAATGTGGGTGCACCACCGCGTGGGGGGCGGGTGCTCTCGTGGGACCAGGGAGGCAGGTGGCCAGGTTGGCCTGGAGTAGGCACGGGCTAGTCATGTGGGACCAAGTCTGGGGAGGGAGGCATGGGTCCACGCCAGAGGTATCCAATAGAAATGTAATGTGAGCTTCATATATTATTTTGTAGATTCACATAACCAAGTTGTTCCAAGCATGCTTAAATGCTTTCCAGGAGGGGCTAGGAATATGCATCTTTTGAGAACTCCCACACCATGTTTTGAGATACACACCCCACGGAACCACTTCCACCCATGGCTTAGTGAAAAAGCATGGCCTGAAGGGAATTAGAACTGTGTTGGAATCCTGGCTTTGCCTCAACCCTGTGTGACTTTGAGCAAACGAACTACCCTCTCTGAGCCTCTGTTTTCTTATATGTAAAATATGGATAATGATAGAGTTGAGGATTAAATGAATATAAAGTGCATAACAACACAGTGCCTGGCATGTAGTAGGTGCTCAACATAAATTTAGATGATGAATAAATGAGACACAGGCCTACGGCATAAAAAACCTCAGCATCTCTCCACAAATGTTCCAGAGCCTGGCCCAGGTAACATCTGGGAATTTTTAAGGAGAACATTAACCCATGCCCTACACACAGACACTCACATTTCACCCGATCCAGGCACACATTCACACCTGCTACTCAAGGGCTCAGAAAATTTTAAACTGTCGTCTTCCTTATCTTGGTCCACTGGAGCATACAAGTCTTTGGAAAGGGTGTAACTACCCCATTTTACAGATGAGGAAACTGAGGCTGAAATAAGCTGAGTAACCAGGTGTCCTGGTGCATAATAGGCCCTGAGTGTTCTCCTAGATCTATGACCTTGAACAGTTCACTTTTCTTCTCTGGACCATCTGAGAAAAAGGGCAAGCGGGGAGGCGGGGAAGCAAGGGAGATCTCTTGAGTTTAGGCAGTGGCAGAGCCCCATCCCCGAGCTAGTAGGGCCCGGCGGGGAGGGCAAATTGGTACAGGCGTCAGGTCCCAGCCCTCTCCTCTCTTTGCCCGCCCGCAGACCAAGGAATTCATCTTCTCGGAGCTGCTGGCCAACCTGTACTCGTGCGGGGACCAGAACACACTGATGGAGGAGTCGGCCGAGCAGGCGCAGCGGCGCGACGAGATGCTGCGCATGTACCACGCACTGAAAGAGGCGCTCAGCATCATCGGCGACATCAACACGACCACTGTCAGCACGCCCATGCCCCCGCCCGTGGACGACTCCTGGCTGCAGGTGCAGAGCGTACCGGCTGGACGCAGGTACCAGGGCCGGCTCCCACGGCCCCAAAGCCCCCCAGCCCGGGGCCCGCTGGAGGAGGGCCGAGACCGGGCAGTGACGCGACGGCGTCACCGGGATAGCTCCCACCTGGAGCGAGGGGCGGGGCTTATCGCGGGGCGGGGCTTATCGCGGGGCGGGGCTTGCCGTGGAAAGCTGGCTGCCGGGAGGGGTGGAGCTGGAACATTGGAGCCTCTGGGGGCGGGCTTAAACTCCGGCGAAAACCTAAGGCGCGGAGGGGCGGAGCTTGCGCGCATGGGCATGACAGGCACCCAGCTGGGGGCGGGGCCTCACGGTGGGGCGGAGCCGCTCATCTCTCTCCCCTCCTTGTCCTTCGCTCCCTGTCGCCCGCAGGTCACCCACGTCCAGCCCCACACCGCAGCGCCGAGCCCCCGCGGTGCCCCCAGCCCGGCCCGGGTCGCGGGGCCCTGCTCCTGGGCCTCCGCCTGCTGGGTCCGCCCTAGGGGGGGCGCCCCCCGTGCCCTCCAGGCCGGGGGCTTCCCCTGACCCCTTCGGTCCTCCCCCCCAGGTGCCCTCGCGCCCCAACCGCGCCCCGCCCGGGGTCCCCAGGTGAGTAGGGGCTGAAAGCGGCGGCAGAGACCGCCGGGCGGGCGTGGCCGGGAGGGAGGTGGGGCCGGATTCCGGAGCATCGGCCCAGGTCGCCAGAGCCGGCCCTCTCTGTCCGGGTCACTCGGACCGTGGGTGCCAGAGCCACCGGGGGTGTGGCCGAGGGCTGGCGGAGCCTGCCCCCAGGGAGCGCTGAGTTCCGCAGGTGGTCGTTTCTGGGGAGGGGGCCGTGGGGCTCATCCCACCTGCCCTCTTCTTTCCAGCACTTGCATGGCGCTTCCCTCCTTTTTCACTCTCTCTCTCCCACGCGTTGCCTCCCTTCTCCTTTCCCCTTCTAGCCGCTCTCCTCCGTTCTCCATTCCGTCCTCTACTTCTGTCTCCCAGCTCCTAGTGAGCCTACCTCAGGTCTGAGGATCTGAACCCAAATCCTCTCTGGATGGGTAGATTTTATTCACTTACACTCAGGGCTACCCTGGTGCCCGCACTTCCCAGTCCTGACTCTTTGGACCTGTCCCCGAGGGTTGTGACTGTGTGACCAGCAAGGTGTGTGATGTGTGTGTGGGCGTGCACACGGATGTGAGAGTGTAAGAATGGCACCCAGGCATGCGGTAGGACGTGGAGCAGCTGGGAAAGGGGCCTGGGAGCCATGGGACAGCCTGATGGCTTCCTTCCTTCCCCTTGCCTCTGGCCCTAGCTGGCCTGGACCAACGTGGTGGGTGTGCGGGCAGGAGTGGAGGCTGCCCCATTCCCAGAAATCTCCAGGGAAAAGGGTTCTACTTCATCCCTTGCCTTTGCCTTCTTGATCCATGACCCTCTTTCAAGGAAGCTCACTCTGATATTTAACTCAGTCTGCCCTGTTTCCACTGGCCATGTTCTCTGAGGAAGAACACATCAGACCAATAATATCCATTTATGTTTCCAGATGGCTGGAGGGTAGGGCCATGGGTCTAACCTCCATGAACCTACAGTGAAGCAGAGATGGGGCTTGCTCTATGGTGACCTGACGGCCAAGGCAGATGGGGTAACGCAGGCAGCGTGGTGTTGGTCAGGGGCACTGGACTGGAGTGGGCCTTTAGGCGAGTCACTTTCCCTTCCAGGGCCTCAGTTTCCCTTCCACCAAATGATATTTAACATTCTGCCTTTCTCCCAGGGTTGGTGTGGGGATCAGGGGAGGCAGTGGCTATAGGGATGCCACATTAACTGCAAAAGTGGCTATAGGAACTATTTGCTAACTTCCAATGTGAGTTCAGATTCTTAAGGGTATTTGACATGTCCAGGCCTGTGCTGAGGTGTGACATGAGAACTGTGAGATCTGGTACCTGCTCCGCTCTAGTCTGGCTGACACATGGGAAGTCACAGCCTCAGAGGAGAGAGCAGTCTGGGGAGCTTCAAGGCAGCTTGACTTCGGTGAGATCCCAGGGTTGATGGAGATAAGGCTCAGGTGGTGAGGAGTCAGGAGGGCGTTTGGGTAAGGAGCAGCAGGTGGGCAAAAGTTGAGTGCGGAATGCGTTGAGAGCTGCTGGCCAGAGCAGAGTGCAGGTAGAATGAGGAAGAATAAGAAGAGGTTGCCCTGGGGACTTCCCTGGAGGTTCCAGTGGTTAAGATTCTGCACTTCCACTGCCGGGGGCACGGGTTCGATCCCTAGTCAGGGAGCTAAGATCCTGCATGGTGCACAGCACGGCCAAAAAAAAGAAAAACAAATTTGCCCTGGGTAAGGTGGGGCAGGTAGGAGAACCTTCAAAGTCCACAGAAGAGGTTGACTTGGGACTCAGTGCTGTGAGCAGCAGGGAGCCATGGAAGGCTCTTGGGTGGAGACATGACAGCTGGACCCTAAGAAAGCAAGACCTGTCCCTTCTGGAGCAATGCAGGTGGCCCTCTGAGCACGCCAGGCACGAGTGTGCAGGGAGCTGGTGCAAATGCCTCCTGTGTGGGGGCGAGCTTCTGTGTTGTGACTCCGCCCCCGCGTGTGCTTCAGTGTGCCAAGTGGCTGCATGCCCCAGATCCATGCTGCACGTGCCGGCCAGCGAGGTTGCTGGGCGTTGGGGGGTGGGGTGTATGCGTGTTGTTTGTGGGCATGTGTGTCAGCGTGTGCATGCGGGGCCGTGGGGCCTCACCGCATGTGTGTGCACGCCCGGGCGTGTGCGTGTGCGTGTCCCCCCACCCCCAGGCCTGACCCGTCTGTGAGCGTGAACTGCCACGTTGATTTCGTGCTGTCTTTCAGAATCACTATCAGTGACCCCTGAGGAGCGTCAGCCACGGTAGGTACAGGCCTCTCCACCTGCTGCATGAACCGGTGTGTCTGCCCCCTGCCGCACCAGCTCCACACTGCAGGGCGAACCTGGGACCTCAGAGGCAGGCCCCCTCCCTCTCCCTTCTGCAGCTCCAGACTTATTCTTTCCTCTTTCTGTCCTCGCTGCCAGCTGGCTCTCTCACCTCCCTTCTCAGCGAGCCTCGGGACTCAGTGCCACTGCCCAAGACCTCCATGGCTGAGCCTGGGGAGGTCTTGGGACAGGCTCCGCACCCAAGCAGGCAAAGCTGGGTGCTCTCTGGAGGCGTCAGAAAGAGCGCAGAGCTCATGGTTCGTGGTGTTAGGGGCAGGGAGCTTGGCTGGACTCAGGCACCCAGAGGCCTTGGCGTCTCACCCTGGGGTGCGATCTCACCCTGGGGTGCCACACTCACTCCCCGATCTGAGCCCTGCCGCGGGGGCAGGGCAGCCAGCTCCCAGCCTGGGAGCTCTGGAAACCGAATCCACGATAGGGCAGAGGAAGTCAAAGTCCCACCTCCTTTATCGAGCCAGCAAGCGAGCAGCAGCTGGGGGTGAAGGCTCTGGTTATTTGATGATTTGGGAAAGCCTGAGTGTCCCCCCCACCATCAGCCCAGAGCACAGCTCACAGGCCAGGCAGGTCACACCGCCCCTTCCCCTGCCTCCGCGGTACTGTCACTCCTGCTGGTGCAGGACTGAAGGCAGCGTCCTCAGCCCCAGGTGGAGCACCGTAGCCGGCCCGCAGGCTCATCCACCTGGGCCTGTTGCTCCTAGGGGTGACCTCCGCTTTTCCGCTAAGGGGATGACGGTGTCTGCGGACCTGGGCAAGCCAGCTTCTCTGAGTTCCGCCCCAGCTGGGCCCCAAACTCGCCCAGCAAGCCTGCCTGCCACTCCACGCCTGCGCTGACTCTTGCTCTTCTGCTTTTCCCCAGCAGGAAGGGCCCAGCCTCACCTACGCGACCTGCGGCCCCCCGACCAGCTGAGGCTCCCCTCTTAGACTTATAAGCCTGTGGCCACTGGCATCCGGCCGCCTGCCCTCCCTGCCTCCCCAGGGTCCCTATAGAGGACTCGTGGGCTTTCTGCCCACCCAGAGGGGCCTCTAGCGCTCCCTCCAGCCATTCTGTTAGCTTTGCCCTCCTGGTTCAAACAGTGTTCTTTCTCGTGTGTTCCTCCATCAGGCCTGGTGGCTGTCGCGTGGGGCTCACGGCCCCATACTCCCTGAGGTTAGGGATGGCCCTGCGCCAGTGGGTTGAAAGACAGGGGGCCAGAGAAGAGGGAAGCCAGAGGGGGCCGAGCACGTGTCTGGAGCTGTGGGTGCACTGCCTGGTGGTGTGTGAGAGTCTAGCGTGTGTGGAGGGGTGGGCGCTGCCCCAGCCTTTACCCCAGACCCCCGTGAGGCTCTGGCCCCTGCCCATCTCCTGCCCTTCTACCTTCCCTTTCTCGTCTCTCTTCTCTATTCCAGAACCCTTGCCCACACCTGGGTCTTCTGCCCCCCCCTCCTCTCCCCTGACTGCCGGGCTAGGCTGCCCTTGCCTTACCAGCTCTCTCCCCCTTTTCTCTCTCCCGTTCTCTCTTTGCTTTCTCTCCAACTGCCAGCCGATCGGGTCAGGCAAGTCCATCCCGACCTGAGAGCCCCAGGCCCCCCTTCGACCTCTAACCAGATCCCTCCTATTCCTCGGAGACCTCCCTTTCCAAGCCTGCCTGGACGGCTGTTCTGTGACTTGACAGTGGCTACCCGGCCCCAGAGCTTCCCCTTCATCTGTGACTTAGTCTGTTGTAGTGGTGAGCTGACACATCCAGGCGTGATGTTGGTGAAACTTGTGCCCCTCTGTGGTCTTGCTCCTGCCCAGTTCTATAAATATCTATAAATACTCATATATATATATATATACATATATATATATATATATACACACACACACACACACACACATATATGGCCAAGCCTCACCTCTAGTGTCGGGAATCAATCACCATGCTGTCCTTGAGGAGTCTTGTGGCCCAACTACAAGGGAACGCTGTCACCCTGACATCCCCCTCCAAAGCGTGCCACCTCCGATGAGCCCCCGTCGTACGCAGCCTGTGGACAGCCAGCCCCCCTCTGCCGCCCTCCCGTCCCTACCCCCCCTCGAACACGGGGGTGCCGTACTGGCAGCTGTGTGGTTCTCTGACCACTACCGGTCTTGCTGTCTCTTGGCTGAGAATAAAACCCATTTCTGGATGATGGGGAACAGCGTGTCCTCTGTGGCCTGTGTTCTCTGTGGCGCTCAGGGAGAGGTAAAGGTTTAAACATTGGGGTGAGGGATGGGGAAGGGCCCAGCTATTGCTAGGGTGCTGTAAGATGTGGAGAAAAAAGCCGCATCCTCTCCGAGGCCTACTGGGAAAGCCCCTGGAGTCAGCTGATCCTCGTCCTGTGAAACCTGCTCTGGCCACTAGGGGGCGCGGAGGGAGGACCGTGAGGTGCTGGCCAGGCAGGCACTGTGGAAGGACAGGCAGAACAGGCCACCAGAGGGGCAGGGCGATGGAATGGAAAACACCTGGACCACAAGTCAGCACTCAGGGTGCTGTGGCACCCTGCTTTCCCTCCCTGGGATTAGATCTGACTTCTGAGTCTCTCCGTCATTAAGGCAGGACTGCCCCGAGAGCCCCACGGCGGTCCCCCGGGAACCCCCAGTCTTCACCAGGCAGCATGCAGGTGACAGGCCTTGGAAGATCTCTTAACAGCCCGGTTGGATGTGCTCAGACACACTGGGGACCAGCACTACCAGAAGCTTGCCCTCTGCTGGCAGGACCCACTCCCTGTTCAGTGCTCACGGCACAGGACCCAGCGACAGAAGAAAAAGGAACACGCAAGAACAAGCAGTATGGCTAAATTCATTTATTCTGAAATAAAAAGTGAAACAGGAGTCGAATCACCCGGGCACAAACCCGTCCCCGCCTCCACCTTCTCTCTCCGACCTACACTATCAATAAATAATTTTCCCCAGCCCCAAATATTTAATAGAAGGTCCTCCCCATTTACCAGCGCCAACCTCCAATGTGATACAGGGGGCTTCCCTACCTCCAGAATATACAAAATGTTACACAGTTACAGTATAAACACTGGGGAGGGAGCCCACCCTGCCACCAGCTTATGTCCTTGCCTGGCCTCGGTTTGCCCAACCTGCCCAAGGCCTGTGAGAGTGCTGCCCAGTTGTCTGGCTGGGCAAGGGGGAGGGGGGGCACTTGTGCCCCAAAGTGCCTCTGAATGGAGGACTGCTTGGTGGGGGTGAGGAGACCAGCAGGGAGCCCCTGCTCCCCAAGAACGGCAGCCTCTTAAATAAACTACCTTTACTGAGCCTCCGGCTCTTTGTTTTTCTGGAACTATTAATAGCCCAGAGATCAAGACACAGCCCTGGCCAAGATGGCAAGGGGTCTGCACCTATTTGTCTCCCCCCATTAGACAGGGGGCTATACCCCTTTTCAGGGGTGTTTTTAGGGATGAAGGGGTGCCAGGAAGGAGGGACGGGGCAGCAGGTACGGGCAGGGGCAGAGCGCCCCAGCCCCAGGTCTCCGGTCTTTGCCCGCTAGTGTCAGGCAGTTAGACCACCAAGATCTTCACTTCATCGTTGTCGTCAGTCTCGTAGAAGAAGGGGACGCAGGTGCTGCTACCCAAGACTGGGCACTCCTGGGGGTTCTGGATCTCCCGCAGCAGTTGCATGATCTGCTGCGCAGTGGGGTTCTCAGGGGTCGTCTGGCCCCGCAGGGCTTCCCCCTGGGTGGGGTCCACGTTGTCCTTGAGGCTCACCTCACGGAGACCTTTGTAGAGAAAGAGAGAGGCAGGGCTCGGAGTGGTGTGCCAGCTCTCCCCTGCCCGCCCGCCGGTCCTCCCCGAGGGCGCTACTCACCACCGTGCTCGGCAGCACCAGGCTCCTGCGGGGCTGGGGGCGCTGTAGTGGGCTCGCCAGCAGGGTTCTGGGCAGCCAGGAACTTGCCATACCATTCATTTCGCTCGCCCACCAGGCGTAATACCAGTTCCCGGAGCTCCAGCAGCTTCACCTGGAGGGACAGGCGCTCAGCACCCGCACCCCACCCCACCCCCACCCACAGAGCCGGTCACAAGGACCCCTACCTTCATTTCCTCCTTGTCCTGAGCCAGGCGGCTGATGTACTCCTCCTTCTCCTGGTGCCGCGCCTTCAGCACCGCCCTCTGACTCTGATAAAGGGCGATGTACTCTCCTGCGGGGAGCAGGGAGGGCGAACAGGGCTCAGGTGCGGGGCTGCCCCGATCCAGCCCTCGGCCCCCCGCCCCGGGCCCCCGCCTCTCCACTCACCAATAGTGTCTGTTTCTCCGGACAGCTGGATACAGCGATGCTCCAGCTCCTCTACCCGCTCCTTCAGATCCACTTTCTCCTGCATGAGCGCTGTGAAACGGCCCTGAAGCCACAACAGCAGGTCAGGGCTCGGCAGCGATCTGACCGCAGGCCCCCACCCTTCCTGGACCCCACTGGGGGCGACCCACTCACCTGCAGCTTGTCCATGGCCACCTGGAGGGCCTGGTGGGTCTCCGCAGGCACACTGTCCCCCCCGATCCCGGAGGCTGGGGCCTCCTTCTCCGCCCCGTCCTGGGCCGCGGCTGCCAGGTGAGCCAGGCGCTGGCAGCGCAGCTTTTCCTCCTTCAGCTGCCCGCGCAGCCGGGCCTGCTCTTCCTCAGCACTGGCTAAGGCCGAGTTAAAAAATGCCACCTGCGGGCAAGAGGTGTGCGCATGCTTTTGTGGGGGATACTGAGGACCAGCGAGGGGCGGCGGGCGGAGGGATGCTCCCCCTCTCGGGGTCTTTGAGGGCATGCCTGTGGTTCAAGGATGACATGGCATCTGACTATGGCTCCCAGGGGAGCTTGGGGGTCCAGAGAAGTCAGAGGGAGGGAAACCACAAAGAGTGTCTGAGAGGAAGCACAGGAGGAGGTAGGAAGTAAGACAGGCAAGGAGTAGGAGGTCAGCTCACCAGCAGCTCTCGGCTGTCGAGCTCCTCCGGCACGCTCAGCTTCGGCCGGGGGGCCTCCTCATCCTTCTCCTCACCGTCTGGTCCACCTCCTGCTGGGGACACATGGAGGGGCCTCAGACAACCCGACAAGGCAGGGCGAGCAGGCCGGGAAGAGAGCGTGCCGCCCAGCTCTGCCCCTCACCTCACTCGCTGCAGGAGGAGGATTCGCTGTCCTAAAGGTCTCTTCTAACTCAATTCCACGCTGCTAAAAGTCCCCCTGCTCCTCAGGCTGGGTGTTCTCCCTGCAGGCCGTCCTACTTACCTTCCCCAGGCATAGCCATGAGGTTCAGCTGGGCTTGTAGCTGCCGGTTCTGCTGGTTGGCTGCTTCCAGGCGCTCCTAAGAGGCCAGGAAAGAAAGTGAGGAGGGACACAGGTTGCAGGCTTTGCCGTCAGGGGCCCAGCACTCCGACGCCCTCACCTGGGTCTCCTGTAACTCCTGGTGGGCCATCTGGACCGCCACCTTGCCCTGGACTTCCTCGTGCTGCAGCTGGTCCATGAGCTGCGTCTGCAGCAGCGCCTGCTTTTGCAGCCCCGCCTTCTCAGAGGCCAGCTGCTGACAGGCAGCCACGTACTGCTGCAGGTGGCTCAGGTACTGGTCCCGCTGCTGCTGCAGATCCTGAGCCTCCTGGCTCTTCACCTCCACCTGCGGGAAGACCCTGGGGGTGAGGACAGGCTGTGGCTCGCTTCCGCAGTCGGAGCCCATAGACTGGGGAGGTTGGGCACAGACCCCTCTGCCTGAGGCAGGCACCGCGAGGCTCTGCTGGCTGCCCAGAGCCCCATGCCGCCTTCACCCAGCCCTCATAGCAAGCTTCTTTCTATCTTAACTTGAGGCCGCAGACGGGTGGAAAAGTAGAGCTCCAGCCAACATCTGTGAGGTGCACACTGAACGCCTAAGGCTTTACATGCATGATTCTCTAATCTCCAACACCTCTAGGAGGAAAATGATAACCTCCTTTTTTTTTTCTTTTCTATTTTTTTGGTAGCTCCACACCACCACGCAGGATCTTAGTTCCCCAACCAGGGATCAAACCCGCACCACCTGCAGTGGAGTCTCAACCACTGGACCGCCAGGGAAGTCCCGCTAACCTTTTAAGATAAGGAAACTGAGGCTTAGAGATGCGAGGGCTGAATCCAGGGCTGAACCCAAGGAGCTGGCCACCGTACACACTCTCTTCCCCTCTAATTAGGGGCTCGATGCCTCTAGCGGGGACAATGACCTATGGCCCAGGGCTACTCAACTCTGAAAATCAGAGGCCAGGGGGCAACAAGCAGTCACAGGCTCTGAAGGACTCTGGGGTCACCTGTCCTGGCCCCAGGTCCCTGGCTCCCCAGAGGCTGGTGCCTATCTCCTGGCCCTCCCGCTGGGGCAGGGCTTACCGTCTCCTTCAGCTCTCCTAGCCTCCCCTGCAGCTGCTCCAGCTCCTTGGCCAGCTCCTTCTTGATGTGCTGCTCCGAATGCAGCGCGCTGGTTATCTCCATGTTCTCGTTGGACTGCACAGAGAGAAGCAATCAGCGGCCACCCAATGCAGCTGGAGACCCCAGAACTTGGTGTCTGCCACCCACAGCTCAGGGAAGGGTGGAGGCAGGTAGGAAAGTCTGCCCCTTCCCCCCATAACCCTCCGAGCAGGGCTCTCCGACTCACAGCGTGCCTTCGTGGGCACCATTTCACAAAAGGTCCATATCACCCATTTTACAGGTGCGAAAACCAAGGCCCCAGACAGGTTAAGTGCCTCGCCCCGCCCCCAGAGGACTTGGCCAGGGAGGAGGGCAGGCTGGCCGCGAAGGGCTGCGCACCAGCCTGACGAATCCATTCTGCAGTTCAGCCAGCTGCTCCTTGAGCTCGCGGTTCTGGAACAGCGCGCGGCTGATGGTGGTGCGGTCGCTCTGCATGCTCTCTAGAATCTGCCTGCGCTCCTCGGCCTGCTGCCCCCAGCACTCGGCCGCCCGCTCCAGCTCCAGCAGCCGCTGCTCCTGTTCCTGATTCAGGCGACTCAGACTTTCGTTGTCCTTTACCTGAGCCTGCAGCTGCTGTGCCAGGCTCTGCAGTTCCTTCTGTAGCTGTTCGGCCTCCGCCTGCAGCCGTTGTTCTACCTCTGAGGGCCCGGCTGGGGGCTCCTGAGGCGGAGGCACAGCTGAGAAAGCGAGCACACCGTCAGGGCCTCTCGCCTCTGCAGTCTCCAAAAACCGCTTTTGTTTTGTTTTTTTTTTTTTGGCCACACCAGTGCGACATGAGGGATCTTATTTCCCCAACCAGGGATCGAACCCGTGCCCCCATGCAGCAGAAGCACAGAGCCTCAACCACTGGACCGCCAGGGAAGTCCCTCCAAAACACCCTCTTCGTGGTCCACAGCTCCTGATTCAGCCTCCTTGCCCCAAATCTTGGCTTCCTGGCTCAATCTTTCAAGACACGTTCAGACAGAGTTCCTCACATCTTTATGCTCAAGACCACAGTGGGCACTTCACCCCTTTTTTGCAGATGGGGACCCTGAGGCGCAGGGAAACTGCAAGACTTGCCAACTCCTGGGACAGACCTCTTTCCCTTGGCCACGGTGCCCTTCCACCCACTCACCTCCATTCTCAGCCGCCCTCACCAGTGCCGACACAACCCTGCTCCCGGATCCCCTGGCCCTGGCTTACCCATCTCGGTCCTCAGTTTGGCCAAACTGGTCTCCAGCTCCCGCACCTGACTCATGCTGCACTCCTTTTCTTCCCTCAACTTGCCCATCTGCCCAAAGCATGGGTGGGGGGGTGGGGGGAGAACACAGGAGGGGGTCAAGGCCGGGCGACCACCTCCCTCTCCACCCCCACCCTCTAGATACACACTTCCACCTCTGGCTGCACACAGCAAGTGTCGTGATTCCTATTTCACAGATGCCCAGGTGACCTGTCTAAGGAGGGGGGTAGAAGGTCACCTCTCACCTGCTCCAGCATCTGCTGCATCTTCTGCTGCCAAACGGCGTTCTCTTCTTTCATATTCACCACATACTGGTCTCTCTCTGCCTGCAGCTGCTTCAGAGAATCCTTCAGCTGCGAGAGTGGGCACAGAAGTTACCACGGGCTGTCTGGGGCCTCACCTGCTCCCGGTCACCTGGGGTCATCGTCCTCCCGCACCCCTCTCCCTGCACAATCTCACCTGCTCCACGTGGGTCTCCAGCTGTGCCTGCTCGTTCAGGGCCTGCTGTAACTGCTGGCTGCTGTCAGCGGTAGGTTGACTAGAAAACTGGATGGTGAAAAACGAGGTTGGATTTGGGAAGCCCAGGCTGCCCCACGCAATGCCCCCCAAAAGGTCAACGTACAACTCAGGGTTGTCCTCGTGTTATTAGAACCAGGTCCACAGGCTTTATTTTTACTAAATACTCATGGCTCCCCAACCACCCCAATCCAGTGTGTATCCTTCTCGACCCTTCTCCATACACACGCAAACACGTTTAATTAACGCACAGTGCGGTTGTGCTGTCACGGGGTGTATCATATATGGTTCTGCACCTTAATTTCACTTTGCTGCAAACAAGATATACTTAATTTCTGTAATGGTTGCACAGTAGTCCAATAAATGAACATGGCATACTTTAACCGTACCCTTACTGAGGGCAGGAAGGCAGAGAATCACTGTGCATGCAGGAAAACTAAAGAGGAGGCTCTCTGAGACCTGAGCGCCCTGTCTACCTGGAGGCTTGGCCCCGAGGGGAAGGGAGCGGACTCTCGGGCTAGCCTTGTAACTGTCATCCATAAAACAATGGTTTTCAACCAGGATGCTTTAAAAATAAAACTAAAAAAGGCCTATCCCTGAGCTTCTGATTCCAGAGGTCTGGGCAAGGCCCCAGTTTTTCTCCTATCTCTAGAGGAGTCTATGGCAGGACCAGAACGAGGATCCAAATGTTCTGGCTCCTGGCCGGAGGCCACCCACAGTGACCCTAAGAGGCCCGGGCCCCGCCAGGTGGGGCCCGCACTCCCTGGGGCTCCAGGCCCACCTGCCGCAGCAGCAGCTCGGACATCTCCACCTTCTTCTGCAGCTCCTCCATCCCCAGCTGCATGGCCGCCTTCTCTTTCGCCATGACCCGCAGCTTCTCCTCCAGCTCCGAGGTCTGCTGCTTCAGGTCCTCGTTGCTTTTGCTGTGACCGGCGGTAGTGGAGGGAGGCGTGAGTAAAGAACAGAAAGGGTCACTCCGGTGACCAACCCACTACCTTTGCCACAGAACCACAGAACAGTTGCTTTGGAAGGGACCCCAGGATCAAGAGTCACAAGTGGCAGGCCACAGAGAGGACATGAGTGGCCTGAGGCCACAGCAGGAGTCGGTGGCACAGCTGGGACAGCAGAGCCTGGCTCTGCACGCATGCGAAGCTGTACCAGCTCCTCACCCGCTCCCTCGGCTCCTCCCCACTTCCCAGCCCTCCCCCACTATCCCTATCCTACTTGTTCTTGTATAAGTCCAGCCTGAGGGCATCTCGCTCTTTGGTTAATTCTTTGTTGTACTGCAAACACAGAGAGGCGAGGTCAGGAGAAGGGAGGTGGAAGATGCAGACTAACAGCAGCAACAGGACGACTCCCAGCAACACGTCCTCACCTGGTGTCAGGCTTTATATTTTTTCAAAGCACGTCCAAGCTCACGTTCTCATTTGGTTTTAATAAGAACTCGGGAAGGGTGGAAAAGGCAGGTGGAGAGCTCTAACTCACGGCGGGCTCACAGGCCCAGGGGCAGCAGGTAACACTGCCATCATTCTCACTGTTACCAGCCCCACGTCTGAACCTTTCCTGAACACTCTCTCAGCCAACATTCCCATTTCAAGCTCACAATCACCCTGGGAGGCAGTTACTATTACTACCTCCATTTTACGGGTGAACGACACGGAGCGTTAGAGGTTAAGTGGCTCGCCTAACATCACTTAGAGCTGGGACTCTTGAACCATGTTCTCTCCCCGGGGCGGGAGCACAGATATGATGGGGGGATTAAATTGTATTGTAATCTCTTGTTCATTTTTTGAATGGATGATACCCTCACACAGCCCCTAACTCAGAAGGTGCCGAAGTGCCGCGTCTCTCAGCCATCCTGTTCCTGTCCCCTGGGCTTTTATGAATCCTTTCCCACCTGTCTTATACGTATTTCACACACGTACTTCTCTCTCTCTTAGCGTGGTAACGGATAAAAATACTGTTCTGAACCTTCACAGCCCGAACACCTAGCACTTGGGCCAGAGCCCGCAGCCAGTAAAGGGCAAGGCTGGTGCTCTGGCTGTGGGCTCTGCATCCAGCGCTCGCTCTAGACAGCACTCCCCCCTCCCCCAACAACTCGCCATAGCAACCAACTCGCGCCCGGGTTGCTTCTCACAATCACACAACTTTAAAGCAGCAACACAGGGCCAGTGCTGCCTTCTGGGCAGCAAGTCACTCCATGCTGCCGAAGGGACCTTTAGGCTCACCCCACCCACGTACCACCTCCAGTGGATGGGCAGACTTGCTGGGCTCACCCTATCGGCCTGCTTCTGCTGCGTGGAGACGGCAGACAGCGTCCGTTCCAGCTCTCCCACACGCTGCCTGGATGACCGCAGGCAATTAGCAAGGTCCTCCAACTCTTCTGAAATGACAACATGAGAAGGGAAGCCCAAAGAAGGAATCCCGCTGAAGGCCAGCCAGTGCGCCCCTCGGGCCGAGGGGTCAAAGGGTGCCTAGATTCCCACCTGCTTTCTGCCTGGCTGCCTGTTGGGTGTGAGCCAGAGCTGTCTGTAATTCCGTCTTCTCAGACACCAGAATCCCTATGGTCTGGATGTGGACCTTTGGGAGAAAGGGCAAACAAGTGCTAAAAGCAGAAAAGCAATGTTTCCTGGGGGCCGTGAGGGACCCTGGTTCAGCCCACTCACCTGCAGCTGTTCTCTCAGAGCCCCTTGTTCCTTCACGAGCTTCTTCTCAAATTCCTTCTTCTCCTGCAGGAAAAGAGAAGAAACAGCTCTTACTGGTAGGCAGAGGTGAAATAGCAAAGGATATAGCCCCCAGAATGTCATCACTGGCCCAGGACAGGCCCACCGATGAGAACAGATAATTGGCCACCCCGGGAGTAGGGGATGGGCGGGGAGGGGCAGGGGGTAGGCCCCCTCTTTCTCCAGGCTGCCAGCAGGCAAGAGGAGAATGGGCCTCTACATCTGACTCCTCCCCCAAACCCATCAGCCACGGGAGGAGCAGACAAAGAAATCGCGTTACTTTTTCCAGTCGATCCAAAGTTTCCTGTTTCTCTTGTTTCTGTAGGGAGAGTCATAGGAAGGTGACTGAGATTGTCCCCCTTTCTCACGATCCTCAGACCAAGGAGGAGGGACGGGCAGGGGCCAGGAATGGGTTAGAAAGGGAGAGTTCATGGGGACATAAATGGATGAACGCTTCTCAAGCTAAGAGACTTTGGGTCTTGGGAAGTTTTAATCACGGCTACAGTAGTGAGAGTCTGGATCTGATTCCCTTGAAGGGACAATGACATAAACCTCTAGAAATGGAGTCTGAGAAGGTCAGACCACCCTCTGCCAGCTCACAATATGGAAGGGGGCATTCATTCACTCAAGGAATGTTTCCTGAGCACACACTGCAGGCCAGGTTCTGTTCTTAAGAGCAAAGATATGGGAACGAAAAGGACCTTTAAATCTCTGATTTTTTGAGCTTAAAGGGACCTTGGACACCCTCTAATCCTACCTCCTCAGGAAACTAAAGCCCAGAGAGGACAGCTGACTTGCCCAAGGTCCAAGTCGGAACAAATCAGGGGCTGAGTCAGGGCTGGGACACACCGGTCAAGCTAGTGCTCCCCCTACAGGCAACAGCCCCAGGGCAAGCGTGGGGAGGACTCAAGCGGGGGTCTCTGGAGAACAGAGTAGGCAAAGAGGGCAGCCACAGAGAGAGCCATGCTGCGTGCCATGCTCCGGGGTCCCTCCAGCTGAGACCTAGGCCCCCCTGCACCCCATTCTCCCTTGGCACCAGGGTCCCCAGCCCCTTTCTTCAGAGCCCCAAGGTGAGACTGGGGCCCCAGATTGGCAGCGTGGAATCCGGGGACAACGCTGGACTCTTACCAATTGCTCTATCTTGCTACTGAGTTGTTTGTTTGTTAGATTGCTGGAGTCCATGGCTACTGATAGTTCTTGGTACCGGCTCTGAGGCGCATGCAGAGAGGAAGAGGAGGACTTGGAGGAGGGGTGGGGGAGGCAGAGAGAGCGATCACTAGGGTTGGGGGGTGTCTGGGCTGTGTCAGCTGGTAGTGGGGCACCCAGCCCCCGCTGTGGGAGGAGGGACGTGGGGGCAGGTGGGGGCTGGCCTGCAGGGTCACCGGGCCACGGTGCAGGCCCCCTTACCTCCAGATTCTTTATGTCAGTACAGGATGCTAGACCCTCCCCGTTGATGTAAGATGGAGACTAGGAGAGATGAAAGGGTTCACATGGAAACGTGATCTATCCCCCTCAAGGCCTAAGCCCTCCAACATCTTCCCCATCAACTGGCAACATTTCCTTTTCTGCCTAACTTGCCACCCGCCCCTTAACCCCTTCCTGTGCCAATTTCTCCTTGTTCTTAATTCCCCCTTGTCCCCCCCTCCCAAGCAGCTCTCATCTACAGGATAAAATGATGTAACCAATCTCATGATCCAACCCCTTCATTTGGACAGCGTCAAAGAGGAGACTCAGGGCTTCCCTGGTGGCACAGTGGTTAAGAATCCACCTGCTAATGCAGGCGACACGGGTTCGAGCCCTGGTCTGGGAGGATCCCACATGCCGCGGAGCAGCTAAGCCCGTGTGCCACTGAGCCTGCACTCTGGAGCCCGCGAGCCACAACTACTGAGGCCCGCACGCCTAGTGCCCGTGCTCTGCAACAAGAAGACAGCGCAATGAGAAGCCTGCGCACCACAACGAAGAGTGGCCCCCGCTCGCCACAACTAGAGAAAGCCTGCGTGCAGCAACAAAGACCCAATGCAGCCACAAACAAACAAATAAATAAATAAATTTATAAAAAAAAAAAAAAGAGACTCAGAGAAGTAATGACTAGCTAAACATCATCCAGCCAAGCTGCCTGGTCCCAGGACCTTCCCTTCCTCTTGGGAACCTCTGTCTCGGTTTCTTTCCATCATATTTTCCTTCCCTCTCTAGCCCACTCCGGGCTCCAATTTTGGGGGTGGTACCTCGGACACAAGACCGTTGAGCTGCTGAGATAGCTGTCGCAGGCTCTCAGTGGATGAGAAAGATCTGAGGATGAACACAGCAGTCAGGGGTGCAGGAGGCTCGATGGGAAAGAGGGGGTCACGGGCAGTGGCCTAGGGATTGCTGGCCCCGCGGGAGACACTCACGTGCTTTCGTCAACGGGACTAGGATCATTGTCAGCATCACGGTTCTGTTTGGAAAGAAACGTATGAATCGGTCATTCAGTTTCCAGTAAGAACCACCCATGGCGCCAAGCTCATTCCAACCGCTTTCCGTCTGCCCGCACCTCAAGGAGAACCTGCTCTTGGCCTCCCCCACCCCAGTCCTCAGGAAGGGCGCCTCGCTCTAGGAGCCAAGCTACCTGAAGAAAGGGGAAGAGGCTCCACGGTAGGTCCAGTCCTCCAGGAAGGAGGAGGGGGTGAGCACAGAGTGGGGCAGCAGGCCAAGGGGGAAGAGGCACGAACCTGAGTTGATGCCATGCTAGTGACACGGGGGGGACTAGCACAGGGGGAAGGGACACCGCCAGGTGACACGGTGTCATCAGCAGACGGTGTAACAGGAGCGGCGCGGTCTTTGGGCGCCTGTCACAGAACAGAGCAGGGGGTTAGGGGGGGCCACGCAGGGCAAAAGTCGTCTCACTGCCATGAATGGAGGGGTGCAGAGCGGGTAGGACAGGTGTTGCTGCAGTCAGAGTGACAGTCACACATGCTGGGAGCCACTCTGGGGGGTGGCTACGGCTCGCCCAGACCTCGGGCCAGTCTGCAGCCTTCCGGGACTGCACAGCCTCCTTCGAGAACACGAGGGCCTTGTTCTCCCTGGAGCTCAGCTCCCTGGCTGACCTACGGCAGCTACAGCAGGTGGAAGGAAGGTGTGCCAAGTCAGGGAGAAGCAAGGCCCTGCTCTTCCAGAAAGCCAGTCTGTGCCCAGAGGGCCCCTCACCCGGGGCCCCACGCTGGGCAGAGGGTGGCAGTGATGAAGGAGCAGAGCGATCTGCCTCTTTCTTCTTGTTCTCCCTTCCTTCCTTCCCTCCTTCCTGCAACTACTGGTGTGTCTCCATGACTCAGGCCTTTGCTGGGAAAGAAGCTGCCCAACGAGAAGGCTCTCCCTGCTCTTACAGGTAAAAAGAAAACCATGGCCACTACCCATCCCAACCTCCTGGCTCCAAAACACCTACCCAACCAAGAAACAGCTGAGAAACCAGAGGTAAGACGTCTACGCTTTGACTCCTGTCATCCTGGAGAACAAACATGGGATTGAGGGCCAGGAGCCACGGAGAAGTTCTCTCTTGGCCCAAATGGATCCACTTGCTTGACCAGAGCCCCACTCGGCCTCTCTCCAGGCTCAGGCCTGACACTTAGTCCAAGCCTCTGGCTCGAGGGATCTAATATTCAATAGGTGAGATGGGGAAGAGGGCTGATAAGCCAAAGCTTGACGAGGGAAGAGCACCGGGGAGCCAAGGCCTGGCCAACGAAGCTGAGTCTGGAAGGAAGAGGCTTCACCTCTCTTGGGGGAAAGGGCTGCCTGCTCTCTGGAGCCTCAGCCCTGGCCTCTGAAAACCCAAAGCTACTGCCCTCCTTAGAGCAAGCAGCACAGAGCCTGGGGAGCTGAAGATGAATCAAGCTGTTTGCTTGGTGACTGTCCACGCTGTGACCTTTGACGCCAGAACCTGGTGTTGCCTTGTCAACCTGGACTACTGAATCTAATAGGTAAGAGCGGGGGTTCAGCAGCTGGCTAGGCATGAGACTTTGGGGGAGGGGAGCACACTCTTAGCCACGGGCCCTGGCGAGCCCTGGGTCCCTCCTGGCCTCTTGGGTGCCCACGGATCCCTAGCATTAGAAACAAGAAAGCTCAGAAGGGAAAAAAGTCTTTTTCTGAGGACTTAAATATACTTAATATGACAATTTTGTGAGCAACCAAGTTATTTCATAATTTTGAGTCATATAGCTAAGTATGGAATTTTAAAAAACATTGTCCACTCCCCTCCAATGTCCCATCCCATTAAAAAAAAAAAAACCTTTTTTTTCTATCCACTAGTCCTCAGTTCTGGAAATGTCATCAGCTCTGCCCAGGATACTGCAATCACAGGCCTGCACTACTAGAGCAGAAAACTTAAGTGAGAAACAATTATCGATATAGAGAGAATTTTAAAACGACAAGAAGGGAATATGGGGATCTGCGTCTTCATTTCCAGGAGAGCAGAAGGATGCGGGCCCAGGGTCTTAGAACAAGAGTACAGATGCACAGCTTCGGGACTCCTGTAGGCCTGCGCTCCCCTCCCCGTGCCACCCAGCATCTCCTCTGAGTCAACAAGGTGAGTCACAGCACCTGGACAGACCCGACCGACTGGGCATGAGCAGTCCTGATGATTGAAAGACTCTCTAACCCCAGCCAACAGTTCCCCGTCCCAGCCCCTCTCCCCGTGCCCATCTCCAGCAGGACCTGGCCCCCTTCCAGCCCTACTCCTCTAGCCTGGCAGATGTCCCCCGAGGAAGTTAATTAAGGAGGAAGTGACAACATCATGTCCGGAGGAGGTCATCTCCTAGTCCAGGGGCACCCCAGGCTCCCCGCCTTTCTGGAAAGTACTCTGCGAGCTCATAATCCTGGCTGTTACCTGTATTACACCCTCTGCCTGGGACTCCCATTTCCCCTACTCTCACTGTGGATGACTGCTACCCACCTCTAATCTTCAAACCGGCCTCAAATGCCACACCCTCCAGCCTCGAGTCCATTTAGAACCAAGCTCTGCCTTGTCGAGCATTTGGAATATTGCCATATTCCAAATGCTTCTTTCATCTGTTTTCTACAGCCCCTAGCAACATGCCTCTGCTCTCAAGGGCCCACTGAATATGGTTAAATGTCCAGTTAATTTTTAAAAGAGAATAGGGGCAGAATGTCCTGACCACTCATGTGTTTGGTTAACCTCACATCCCTTACAGATAGCTCCACTGAAAAAAATAACCTCAATCCTTGTAACTATAATGCAAACTCCTTTTCTCTTAACCCTACATTCCCTACTGCCAAACCAAAATGAACTGATCAACTCAAAAAAAAATCACCAACTACTTTGTGGTCTATTGGTCTTTTGGGGTCAGATGCCCAGGGGCCAAGACTTGAAGGTTTGGTTTTATTTAACCTCTCCTAGTTTGATAGCACCACGGACATTCAGACTGGAGGCTCAAAGAGCCCAAATCCCACACACCTGCTCTGGAAGCTATTCCCAAGTTACCTTTAACCTCCAAGGAGCATCTCACCTTCTCCAAGACGATAAAAGATGGGGGGGGGGGGTCAGGGGGGAACCCAATCAACCAAGCAGGTGAAAAGCAGACATGAACAGGCCCAGGGTTAATGACAGCAACATAAAATAAGCCAGAGGCCAAGTATCCCCCAAACCAGAGAAGCCTCAGGGCATGCAGAGCTGGGAGGGAGCAAGCCAGAGAGGGGGTCTCGGCACTGCCTCACCTTCCACTTGTCCAATGGGGGGATCGCTACCCCATTGGAGCGGTTAAGGTCGGACACCAGCACCTTCAGAATGTCCTGAATCTATAGGAGGCGAAAAGGGAAAAACAAGGGCAGGGAGAGAAAGAGAAAAGTGGCTTAGAGAGGCAAGAGAGTCAGGGAAGGAAGAAGAGATGGGTTCAGGGCAATGGAATGCTGGAGAAGACAGAAAGGGATCAATACCACAGCCTGTGCCATTATCCAAACAGCCACTTGCTGCCTTGCCAGAGGCAGAAATCAAGGTAAACAGATGGAAAAGTCCCTGGAACAATGCAGTCACATAGCTCCTTAGGCCAACAGTGCAGCTCTTAATAGCTTCTTAGACCCTCAGGCCCAGACTTTTAAAAACCAGACTTCAGAACAAGGGTCCGCTTGAACAAAGTGGGCTACAGCTAAAAAATAAGTCTGAAAGACAAGGATCTGATCCAACAGTGTCATCTTACAGATGAGGAAACAGAGGCCCAGGGGAAGAAGTGATCTTCTTGAAGTCACCCAGCAAGCTGGTGGCAAAGATGGCCTTGAAACTCAGATGATCTCCTAATCCAAGGGACTAGGGACTCTCCTCACCACACCCTGGGGTTCTGTTGGTGCCTCTAAATGGAGAGCCTGAGGACAAGAGGCTGTTCTCACTGCCTGGCTTCCCACTGAGGACGGGGCTGAGGAAGATCACCAGAGCAGTAAGTCAAATAGCAACTACTCTTTACTGAATGTTTACTCTGCACCAGGCCCTGTATTAGGGGATTGTTATAAAAACCACAACAATCTCATTTAAACTTCATAAGTGTAAGACAGTATTACCCCAGTTTTACCAATGTGGAACCAGAGACCCAACGAGCTTAAACAATTTGCCCAAAACCATATCCCCAACAGAGGGAGAGGTAGAATTCAAACCCAAACTTCTTAGCCAATATCTGACATTTCTTCCACAATCTTAACCACTGCCCTCTCCTGCTGTCCCTTGAGCACCCCATCCCCGGAAGGTGGCAAGACTCACATCCTCAGGTGAGGGACAACCACCAGAAGTGGTTTTCTCCGGACTACTGCCATTCTTGATCTTTCTTTTTTTCTTAGCTGCTGCAGGAACACCAGGGCTGTTCTTCTGCTGATACTCCCTTAACTGCAAAAAGGAAAAGCAGTGAGGCTCATGAGACCTATAAGCCCCCTATATTCACATCTTACTTTACAGTTTACAGGAAGCAGAGGTGGAAAAATAAACATTTAATCAGACATCAGGGTCCTTTCTTACACCTCTTTTAGAGCTGCACACCACTGCTTCTCAAACTTTTACATCAGTGTATCCTAATGGCAGAAGGCAGTGAAGGCACACACCCCTAGTGAATCTGGGAACGTAACAGAAAGAGGACAACCCAAACACCATTTCAGAGAGAAGTCTATTATAATCTTACAAATCTATGCAAACGTCATCCCTAAGCACATTAATATAAAAGGCTTTTTCTCTTTCAAGAGAATCAAGCAAAACTGATGCTCCAGTCCCATGTTTATCCTGTGGCACTCAGGGCAACCCATGTTCAGATGATGATTTGGGAAAGAGTCCCAGCTGTGAAGTTCAGTTTCACGCGATCTGTTCCACAGAGGATAAGCAGATCTCACTCCAAAGGAGCACTGAATGACGGGCATTCTGGTCTCAGAATCACAGCGCATTAGAATGTAAGGTAGAAGATTCAGATTAAAACTGTGAAAGTCTCTCTGGATAGAAACCTGGGAAAAAAACCAAACTAAACAAAGCACATTCTCCCCACTGCCACCCAGAGATATTGTCAATGTTTCGAGATCACTGGCTTTTTACGCTATCGACACCAAAGGATGGGGTACAGACTAGAGTGAGGGAGCCTGAAACCCAGGTGGGACCTAGGTCCCATAGTCCCAAGTCCCCTTCAAGCTAGAAATTTGTGCTGCGACCAGAGAATCCGGAAAGAATGTGAAGACACAGGGGGACTGGGTAGTAAGATCAAACACCGGGCTCGTGGCGGTAATGACAGTTCAGAGGGGGATTATGACGTAACTACTTTCCACTCCTCCCTACCGATGCCCGAGTCACCGTTCAGCGGTGGGGGAGGGGAACGCAAGGCCAGGACCGAGGTCCTTGAGACCGGGAGCCCAGGGAACCCAGGAGGTCCGGTTCTGGGCGGCAGGAGGCGAGGGCCGAGCCTGGTGCGGGAAGCCCCCGGGGTCACCGGCCCAAAGTCACCCCGGGGTGACGAGCGAGGGCGGGGGCTGGGCTGCCGGGGGGCGGGACTGGCTGAGAATACTTTTGGAGGGGGACGCCAAGGGGCGCCGAGAGGCTCGCCCCGTGTGCCTCGAAGGCAGCACAGACTCTGGCCATGGCCCGGCCGTCGGAGGGGTCTCGGGCTGGGTCAGGGAGCCGCGACCCCGCACGTTTTACCTTTTTCTTGGCCGCAGCCAATTTGCTCTGTCGGGTTTCTTCCGACATCCCGGGACGGGGCGGGGGAAAGGGGGGGGGCCACATCAGCACGATCCCGGCAAGCACTGCGGAACTGCTTCCGGCAGCCACAGCGCCGCTGTGAGACGAAGCCAAAAGAGGAGGGACCAGGGCGTTACTAGGCCGCAGCGGTTTGAGCAGAGCCTCAAATCCCTAATCCTATTAGTCGATGAGAAAGTTGAAAGGGAAAGAGGCGTGGCTAAACCACAGTTTACCAGGAGGGACGGGGGAAGGCCTAATAAAGACTGCGTGCGCAGCCGCTCTCCTCGTCCACCTGGTCGACGAACGGCGGGGAAGGGCGGGGCCGGATCTCGCAGCGTGCTTACGTAGCTATAGCTCTGTGGAGTTTCGGTGTGCGTCAGAGAACTGCGAATGCCGGGCGGACCTGAGGGGCCGCTTCTCCGCACCCGCCCTGGACCCTCCGGCACTGCAGAGCTCCCCGAGTCAGGGGCCCCGGACCCCAGGGCTGAGGAGGTGGGCGAGGAGCGGACAGCAGGGGGAACGCACATCTCTTCCCAGTCACTTTTCCTGACTCCCCGAAGCTCTGCCCCAGACTTTTCTCTCCCCAGAGATCGCCTCCAGAGACCACCCCCCCCCTTCCCCTGTTCCACATCAGAATCTCTCCTTCCTCCAGGATCCCTACCCCGATCCCGGGAGCGTTATCTACCCTCTTCCCAACCGGATCCAGTCCCGGTCTCTGTACTTCACAGCAGTTCCTCCTCTCACACCCTCCCAAAGCGGCCTCTAGGTCCAATCAGCCTTTTTCCCTCGGATTCCTCTACAGGACTCAAGCAGGACTTTCCAAAAGTTGCCGCGGGGCTTTCCGATCCCCTGTGAGTATGCTTGTGCCCCCTTCCTTGCCCTCCACCCTGCACCCCACTGCTGCTCCCAGCCCTCCTCTCCGTCCCCAGCAGCAGCTGACCCACCCCCAGTCCTCTTCAAGGTCTTCCCCCAGCTGACCTCATTCTGCTGAGAAACTCTAGGTCATTCCTCAGTCCTTCCCCATCTTTTCTTCCTGCCCACCAAGCTTCAAAGAAGAAACAGCGTCCTGTACTTTGTCAGTGGTACCCCCAGGCTCTCCAGATGGGCTCTGTCTCTCATCCTTCCTGACAGCACCACAAGTGGCTGGTTGGTTTTGTTCTTTTCACACCACTATCCCTCCCTCACCCATTCTACCCACATGGAAACCACTCCGTTTTCCTCGAATACGTGTACTCTCTCCTGCCTTAGGGCATTTCTATACACTGTCTGGAATCAGCTTTTTGCCAAACTGATGCCTACTCATCCTTTAAAGTTGAGCTTCCTCAGAGAAGTCTTAGGCCCACTTCGGGCTCAGGCCAATAGCTTTGTTAGCCACTCCCCTAGAACACTGTACTTCAACTTCAAAGCGCTTTTCAGACTGGTAGTTAGTTGATTGGTTATTTGTCATTCACTCATTCAATTTGACGAATTCATTCGAAATAGTGCTTACTATGTGCCAGGTACTGTTGTAGACACAGGGCAATCAGTGGTGAATAAAACAGAGTCCCTGCCGTCATGGTGTTTACACTCCAGTGGTATAAGGCCGTCAGTGAAAATAATATTAATGAAATATACAATATGTCAGGTGGTGATAGATGTTAGAAAACATCAGGACAAAAGGATAGTGATTGAGGTGTGGCCATGTAAACGGGGTGGTCAGGAAAGGACTTTCTGATGACGTGTGACCTGTGAGCAGAGCTTTAAACGGAAATTTCTGGAGGAAGAGCGTGACTGTTGGGGGTTCTATGTCTGGGACTAGGCTATACGTTCCGTGAAGGCAGGGGGCTGGGCTTGATGTCTTATCCATTGCTGAACCCCTGGAGCCTTTGCCATGGTAGCTAGTGTTTACTCACGATGTGTTGACTGACTGGTTAAAATCCCCTGTCCTAAGAATGGGAACCACGTCTTCCTCGGTCTCTTGTATTACAGTTGCTCCAACAAACATTTCCTGAAAATTAGCAGTGTACCAGGCACCGCCCTTCACAGCTTGTAGACGCAGAAAGGACAAAGATGAACTGTAGCCCCAGGGATGGGTTTTGCTACCCAATGCGATTATAAAGCCAGTGACATCATAGACTTGACAGGAGAATCCAAGATTCTCTGGGGTCAGATTGGGAACCAGGATGGGCCCTTTAGTTAAAGTTGGGTTTGGCTGGGAGTGAAAGAAAACCCCAAATAATGGTGGCTTCAGGGACCAACAGTCATCAGGGACCCATAACCTCTATCATCCAAGACACCAACTCCAGCATCCCTCCAGCTGGTAAGAAAGAGGGAAGCTAGAGAAAGGCATGCCCTTTCCCTGGAAGGACAGTTCCCAGACATCGCATATGCTATTTCTAGTTAAGTTCCACTTGCCAGAACTTAGTTATAGGGCCACATCTAATTCCAAGGGAAGCTGGGAAATGTAGTCTTATTCTGGGGTGGAGGGTGTCTATTACCAACCAGAAGCAGGGAGTGGATATTGGGGGATAATGTGTAGGTTCTGAATTGTAGATAATTGGTCAGTCTGGCTTATGACTCTTTGTGCCACGCAGCGGCCATCTCCCAAGTCTGGCCAGGCTGATGGGGCCAGCGAGGATTCTCTGCACCTTGACGTTCAGAAGCTGAAGGAGAAGAAGGACATGCTGGACAAGGAAATCTCCCAATTAATATCTGAGTAAGTCTCTTTGGCTTCCTCAGTGTGCTTAAGATAACTTTTTTTTTTTTTTTTGGCCATGCCACGCCATGCAGCTTGCAGGGTCTCAGTTCCCTGACCAGGGATTGAACCTGGGCCATGGCAGTGAAAGCGCCGAGTCCTAACCACTGGACTGCCAGGGAATCTCTAGATAACATTTAACTAGTGCCCAGTAACTGCAACCTAGCTTAGCATAAAAACAGGACTGTGCCAGGAATTCCCAGGAGAATAAGGGGACCTGGGAACTGGAAAGCCATGGCTCTCCCAGTCTTTTCTGGGGCCCACGGTCTCTACCTCTGCTTCTGTCCGCACATGGGCTCTGTCCTCCCTCCGCAGGTGGGGTTTTCAGTGCCCAGGGGAAGCTGGCTCTTCCACAACTCCTGGGTTTTCCCGTGCCCTTTGCTCCAGTCACATGGCACAGACTGAGCAGCCTTTGAATGTGCATGTCACCCTTGAGGGGATCTGATTAGCCACTCATGTGCCCATCTGTGAATCCCTTGGCTGTGACCAGGGTTACATAGTACCAGCGTGGCTGAGGCTGCCTCCCTAAGAGTACAGGGAGAATGTGCCAGGAGTGAGGGAGTAGGCAGATCTCCTGCCCTACCTTAAGCTTCATGAGGGCAGGGTCTATCTTGGCATCACTATCTTAGTTCCCAATGCCAAGCACCCAGTAGGCCCTTAGTGAACATTTGTTAAATAGATGCCTCGTTACTCTCTGAACCTTGGAGCAGCTTTCTCAACGATATTTTCTCTCTCTCTCTCTCTCTCTCTCTCTCTCTCTCTCTCTCTCCATTTCTCACCCCAGAGGCTACAGTGTCGATGAACTGGAGGACCACATCTCCCAGCTCCATGAGTATAATGACATCAAGGATGTAGGCCAGATGCTGCTAGGCAAACTAGGTGAGGGAGTCCCCATGCCCCAGGGGTGGTGGGATTTTGCTCCTGGGCCTTCTAAACTTACCCAACCCCCCTACCATTCTCAGCTGCCACACTCCCTGAATGCCCTTCCCCTTCCTGGCCACCTCGCGAAGCAGCTGTACAGCTCTTACCTGAGTGCCTGCGGTTTTTCCCTCGGGTATAGAGCCTGCTTTGGAGCTATAGGCAGGTTTGAGTCTGGGCTCACCCGCCTGCCTGAGGACTAGGGTTCCCAGTCCTCCGGGGCCTACTCAGACCAATGGAGACCCCAGCCTCGCCTCAGGTGGCCGACATGCTACAGAGGCAGAAAGTGCAAGGGGAACTCTGTGGCTTAAAGGGGTATTTTGTTCCTCCTCGAACACAGTCTCACTATCTAGAGGGCTGAGCCGAGACACAGGCACCTGTGTGTCTGAGCTGGCTGGGACAGCCCACCTTGGAGGTGAGGAAATGTGCAGGTGGCCTTGGTTCCATCACCTGGCGTGGATCGGTGGGCACTCTGATGTTCAGCCAGCAGGGACCATTTGGGACAGTGCCCAGAGCTGGGCTGTCTGCCCGCTGGCTGCCTGAGTTGTAGCTCTTGTCGCAGAATTGCCCATCAGCATCCGGGATTCCACGGCAGGAAGGGCTTCTCCGTGTGTCAGTGGGGAATGGGTCTCAAAGGAGGGGAGGGAGAAAACAGAAGGGGGTGGAGGACGATCAGGGCCCGAGAAGAAAGGAATGTGAGGGGACTGTCGCCTAGAGGCCAAGGGGAATAAGCTCTTGTTTCGACAGAACCCAGTTTGAGACCTGTCCTTCCAGGTCATAGGACCTGGAGCAGGCGGAGTGTCCTCTTTCATTCATTCAGTGAGTATTTCCTGAGCACCTACTCTGTGCTACTCAACAGGGTATGGGGACATTTTGGTGAACCAGACACTTGAGTGTCTCCATTCTCATGTGACTTATGTTTTGGTGTTGGGGTGGGGGAGGGGAATGGTCAAGAAGTAAAGGAACACAAATAAATGAATTATAAAATGCGTTAAGTGCAGTGAAGGAGACAAAAGACAGATGGAAAATATTGAGGTATGAACAGGGTGGCAGGTGGGGATGAGACAGGGTGGTCAGGGCAGGCCTCTGAGGAGACCCCTTCCCTTGGGAGGAGAGAAGAGTCTGTGAGGAGGCATGAGGAAGGGCATCACCAAGTGGCAAGGGCATGCACGTGGGCCAGGGTTTGCAGCTGGCCACTGATGCAATGTGAGTGTACACTTACACTTTCAGCACATGACTCTTGCTGCTGCTTCACGTGGGTGAGGGTTAAGTGAGTCTAGTTTGGAGGGACCAGACAGGGCCCACCGTGGAGGAGCCTGGAAGGGGTAGCAGGAGGGTTATCTGGGCCAACTAGGGGAGCAGGAAGAAAGTGCTGGAGAGGGTCCTGGGTAGGCCAGGGTTTTGGCCATTTTCCCTCCTACTTCTCCCACTGGACATTCTTCCTTCCTTCCTTCCTTCCTTTCAGCTGTGATCCGAGGTGTCACCACCAAAGAGTTGTATCCAGAATTTGACCTGGACATGAATGAC
The DNA here is from genome assembly GCF_949987515.2 of Delphinus delphis. Classification (NCBI taxonomy): domain Eukaryota; kingdom Metazoa; phylum Chordata; class Mammalia; order Artiodactyla; family Delphinidae; genus Delphinus; species Delphinus delphis. The sequence continues at coordinate 7,612,925 of NC_082688.1, read as the reverse complement.
TGAGCTCACAGCCCCTTGTCCACGGCCCACTGGGAGAGGCCGATGTGGACATGAGAAGCAGTGAAAGCCCAACCAGAGCACCTACAGGCTTTCCAGTGAGAAAGTGTCAGAAGCCCTTTTCTAGAGAGCCCAAGCCGAGTCAGGAAGGGGTGTTCCCAGCCCTGAGGTTCCTGAAATGTTCCAGTGATACCTGTGTATGTGTATATGTATCCTGTTTGTAAATAAACATATGAGCGATTTTGGTGCGAATCTGTATGCTGATTCCCTCTCCTCTGATAGCCCCCGATCCTACCCTGGAAAAAGACAGCCTGCCTTGGATTATAACAAACTTCCATGTGCCAGGCACTGTACTAAATGCCTTATATCCATTATCTCTTAATGCTTCAATCCATCCTATGAGGAATTAGTATTACTATCCCCGTTTTACAGATGAGGAAATTGAGGCTCAGAGAGGCACAGTGACTTGCCTGAGGTCACACAGCCAGTAAGTGGCAGAGCAGGGATTTGAGCCCAGGTCTTAACTCTGAAGCTTCTGGTGTGCAACACTGCCTTTCTGGGCTGGGAAACAAGTGGGTAAGAGCTGAGAGTGAAATAGTGACATTGGGAGGAATTCTTCCCTGATCTATAGAATCAGGGTTCCACTGCCCAGTTGTAATTCTCTGCCAAGCATGGGTGAGCTGTTGTCATTTCCTCACCGCGTGTCGCTCATCCTGAACGACCATCACTGGCAGAAGTACAGCTTGAGTGTTGCAACTGCGGAGTGCAATCCAGAAGAGCAGGAGTCCACTCGGACTTGCTGAGTATTCTGACTGCTCCCGCTGGACATTCTCATGAGATTTCAGAAGTTAGAGCAGTGCTTGGGGACAGGCTTTCACGAGGTGAAGTACGTTTAGTTTCTAAACACCAGCCATGCAAGTCAGGCCTGGGCTTGAGTTCCAGCTCTGCCCGCTTACAAGCTGTGTGACCGTGGGCAGCTGTCTTGGCCTTGATAAGTAGAAATGATAGTAGTGCCGTATGCATCAGGGCAATTAGCATGAATTGCCTCAATGACCCCCAGACCTCCGTGGCTGAATGCAGTAAAGGTGCCTTTGTTTCACAAAGTCCGATGAGGATCTGGTGGCCCTCCTACGTTTTGGAGCTTCACCACTGGAACCCACAATTGGGGGAAAGAGATGGAGAAGACACGTCAGCTCTGAACCGACTCACCCCCAAATGGGCAGACGTCACTTCCGCTCACAGACAGTGGTCCAGAACTAGTCATGTGGCCTGAACTGCTCTGGGTGAGCACCCAGGTATTTGATGGGGACCAGCTGCTGTCTCAGCCACAAGTACCTACCTCCAAAGAGTGCTTCAGGGATTTGATGAGCAACTGCCTGGGACCCAGCACCTGGGAACGTCAGTCCAGCTCCCCTTTAATGCTGGACAGCAACCCGTCCTGCTCAGGGGACGGCGTGACCCAGGCCCATGCTCTGGTTCTGTTGCAGATCGCAGACAGTTGGCTTATCCTGCCTCTGTCCGCAGAAGGAGGAGCTGGGAGTCACGGTGTCTGGGTCTCTGCCACACAGCGCTTCTCTGCCAGCAGTAAGTAAGAAGCAATGACAGTGCAACGTGATAAAGGTTGTCATGGGGTTACAGGAGCACATTTAAGCGGCACCAGCCAATTCGGGACATTGGGGAAACGCTGGGAGAAGAGACATCGAAGCCTGCGCAGTAAAAGGAGTCCGCCAGACAAGAACGTGGGAGAGTAGTATTCCGGGGGGAAACTATTTACAAAGGTCCAGAGGCCGAGAATTTAGTGGACCCAGGACTCCAAGGGACTCTGGTTGCAGAGTGATTAGGAACGAAGCCTCTCCCAAACACAATTGTAACCCAACTCTGCATTTTGGGCCAGTCTTTGTTTTGTTTTTTTTTTGAGATGGGTGTGGTTTTTACTTTCCACAACTTACAAGTTTCATAATTTAAATCTTTTTTAAAATAAATTTATTTATATTTATTTATGGCTGCGTTGGGTCTTCGTAGCTGCGCGCAGGCTTTCTCTAGTTGCAGTGAGTGGGGCTACTCTTTGTTGCAGTGTGCGGGCTTCTCATTGCGGTGGCTTCTCTTGTTGCAGAGCACGGGCTCTAGGCGCGCGGGCTTCAGCAGTTGTGGCACGCGGGCTCAGTAGTTGTGGCTCACAGGCTCTAGAGCTCAGGCTCAGTAGTTGTGGCGCACGGGCTTAGTTGCTCTGTGGCCTGTGGGATCTTCCCGGACCAGGGTTCGAACCCGTGTCCCCTGCATTGGCAGGCGGATTCTTAACCACTGTGTCACCAGGGAAGTCCCTATAATTTAACTCTTATGATTTGAAAAAAATCCAATAAAGACTTTAAAAGCAGACACGTAGGAAGCAAAAGCAAAGGGAATGAACCATAATAATGCTTAGTTAAGATGGTAGGATTATTGGTGGTTTTCCCCTTTTTTTCCCACTTCTCTATACAGCATGCAATGTTATTATACTGTCGTCAGTACCACAGTTGTAGGACCACGTCTCCACACCTCCACCACTTCTTACTCTCTTAGTTCTCAATCTAGCTAGTTAATGTTGACCTTCCTGTAATTAATTCATCCTTCCTTTTATTTTATTTATTTCTCCCACCTCGTTTTGGTAGCTAATTTCAAATCTTATAGCAAGAGGGCTTCCCTGGTGGTGCAGTGGTTAAGAATCCGCCTGCCAATGCAGGGGACACAGGTTCGATCCATGATCATCTTCCATGATCCGGGAAGATCCCACATACCGTGGAGCAACTAAGCCTGTGCGCCACAACTACTGAGCCTGCACTCTAGAGCCCACGAGCCACAACTACTGAAGCCTGCGCACCGCAGAGCCCACATGCCGCAACTACTGAGCCTATGCTCTAAAGCCCATGAGCCACAACTACTGAGCCCATGTGCCACAACTACTGAGCCTGCTCACCTAGAGCTCATGCTCCACAACAAGAGAAGCCACCACAATGAGAAGCCTGCGCACCGCAACAAAGAGTAGCCCCCGCTCGCCGCAGCTAGAGAAAGCCCGTGCACAGCAACAAAGACCCAACGCAGCCAAAGATAAATATAAATAAGTAAATTTATATTAAAAAAAACTTATAGCAAGATATCTTTCCCTCTTTAACTCTATACTAGTCATTTTGCTTAACTCTAACCTTATCCTCAACCCTAATTCCAGCTGTAATTCCAAATGTTACTAGAAAGCAAGGACACTTCTCACTAGTTCCCTAAAATCCCTGCCTCTTTACGATTTTTCGTTTTTTCCGCCTTGCCACGCGGCTTGTGGGATCCTAGTTTCCCAACCAGGGATCGAACCCGGGCCCTCGGCAGTGAGAGCACAGAGCCCTAACCACTGGACCGTAACCACTGGACCGTCAGGGAGATCCCCCTGCCTCTTTACAAATTACAGACCTCCTGTGGCTATGCACTTGTTTTCTGATGATCGCCCAGAGTTGCATTCTTCTGGAAGGCAACAAAAGGCACTAAGGTAGATTCCAGGTTCTCAAATTGAGAATGAATACACTGCCAGTGCTCCAAAGACTTTTGCATTTGGGGCCAATTTTAAGGCACCCCTGGAGGATGCTTGGAAAGCATCATCTGGGTCCTCTTCCCTCTGTGTGAAGTCAGCGCTCCCAGGTGTGATGGCAAGCAGAGGCCTCAAGGGGGCAGTGTCTGCTCAGAGATGCGTCCAGCTGCCGGGGAAGCTGCCCCTGGGAGGGCTCTGCCTGGGAAGGTCTGGTCCTGCCAAGCCACTGGCCACAGACAAGATCCTCAGAATGCCCCACATAGAAGAGGGGGTTCTCTATGGCAGCACCTCTCCCAGAGTCTGAAGTGACCCCAACCGCCACCCTGGGCAGTAAGGAGCCAACTGGTGGTGAGATGTGCATAGTGACACGTGCCATTGGTCAGGGCGTGCCCTGATGGTGCTAGGAAACAGGCTACCAAGGGCAACTGACACTGTGAGTGCAGGAACATTGTTTGATCACATCCAGTGTAAACCTTACTCCAAAACATTCATCATTTGGTACATACTAGAGTTCAAAACACTAATGAAATACAGCCTGTATTCTCATCCCTGAGGGCAGAAAGGGGTCGTTTCCGGGCAGCCTGACCTCATCGAGGCAGTGTCACCAAATAACAGCCCACTTTAGCTTTGCTCAGAAACAGAGGACAATTTGCAGAGGGGAGGAAGGCCAGATGGGGGGCGTCTGTTACGGAAGAGTGGTGCCTGAGGGGCCCGCAACCTTGACACCTGGAGGCTCTGTGATGAAAGCTCTGGGTACTGTCAAGTCAGGTGTTGTCACCAGATGAAAGGTGACGGCCACCATTCAAACCAGTCACAAGCTGAAGGTTTCCCCAGAGAAGGGTTGATGGAGATAACTAACATTTCTGAAACCCTGTGGGTCAGCAGGGAGATGGGCAGTATGCTTCATGGGCAGTATCTCACTGGCACCTTCCAACCAGTGTGTGGTTAGGTGGAGTATCCCCATTTCCAAACTGAGGTCTGAGGGGCAGAGTAACATGCTCAAGGTCACAGTTCCAAGAAGCAGCTGAGCCCGTCTGGCTCCAGAGCCTGGCTGATGGTGAGCTGTCTTCCTCCCAGCCGAGGCTCAGCCTCTCTCTTATTTTTAAAAAAAATTTTGAGATTTTTAAATGTTTTCTGTTTTGTTTTGTTTTTTTGTTTGTTTGTTTTGTGGTACGCGGGTCCCTCACTGTTGTGGCCTCTCCCATTGCGGAGCACAGGCTCCGGACACGCAGGCCCAGCGGCCATGGCTCACGGGCCCAGCCGCTCCGCGGCATGTAGGATCCTCCCAGACCGGGGCACGAACCCGTGTCCCCCGCATCGGCAGGTGGACTCTCAACCACTGCGCCACCAGGGAAGCCCAAGGCTCAGCCTCTCTTGAGTCTCACCCAAGGTCATACATTAATAAAAGAAGTCAGAACTTGAATCCAGAACTCTGAGCCTTTAAGCCCAAGGTCTTAGCCACAAACCTTCACTGTGCTTCTTCGAAGTTGTACCTGCCCAAGGCCCTGACCTAGAGGCCTCTACCTTGAGTTTGGCCTTGGCACCTCTCTCCTGATTCCTCTTGAGCAGGAGACTTCGCTCCCTTCCCAGGGAGCCTCTCATCCCCGACATTGGGAACTCTGAACAGGAGCAGATCCTCTCCTGGCCTTTAGCTCCCTCAGCCTCTCGTGTTCATTCCAGAATCCCAGAGGATCTCAGCGGCAATGATAATCATAGCAGCCAACACTGGGAGCACATACTCTGTGCCAGGCCCCAAGCCTAGAGCTCAGCATGACTACAACAAGTATTTCCAATGACAGCCCTAAGAGGTACATCATTAGCCCCATTTTCCAGATGAGGCAAATGAAGCTCAGAGAGGTTAAGTCACTTTCCCAAGGAAACAAAGCTAAGTGGCCAACTCCAAGGTTGAAGTTCCACAATCATTCTCTCTCTCTCTTTTTCTTTAAAAAATATTTATTTATTTATTTATTTTGGCTGCACCGAGTCTTAGTTGCAGCATGCATGAGGGGTCTAGTTCCCCGACCAGGGATTGAACCCGGACTCCCTGCATTGGGAGCGCGGAGTCTTACCCACTGGACCACCAGGGAAGTCCCCACAGTCATTCTCTTTAAAGACCAGGTAATAATTTCCAAACCTCTTGAGTGTCACAATTACCTGAGAGGGCTTTTAAAGGAAAAGATATGGGTCCCTAACTCCTCCCTAGGGATTCTGCTTTGGTAGGGGGGGCAGGCCTGTATTTTTTGTAACAAGCTCCCCAGGTGTTTTTGATATCTGGCCTCTCCGGTGAGCATTCCTGGATCGTTGACAGGTTGCTTCTAACCACCAGGAATAACATCCAATCAAATCCTGCCTCCAAACCAGCCATCTTCAAACCCATCTACAGAGCCACCAGACCCTAAGAGCCAGCTCTGGATCAAACCTAGGTGAGATTGTATCTGGCTTCTCCCCAGAGCCTTCTCATAGGCCCAGGCATTTGCTAGCTCTGCTCCTCTGACCTCCACCCTGGCACCAGCAGACCTGCCCAGCTGGTTTGCCCGGAAGGAGATTGGCCTGTTTTGCCATCTTAGGGCTCTTCTCGTTTCTGATTTACTAGGGGCTCAGGAAGTACCTGTAGGGTTGGGGGCGGGGACTACTTGGAGAAGATTGATGGGCAGGGGGTCACAGGCTGCTTTGCAGACCACAAGGGGGCTGGAAGGCCCCGGGACAGCCCACCACCCCACCATCACACCCGGCCACCCACCTGATGCTTGTCTCTCTTAGTCAATGTCCACTGCCCCGAAAGCATCCCGATCCAGGTCTCACCAAGAGGGAAACTTCTTGGAGTAACTAATGTCTGTCCCTCTGGTTACCCAGCCCACCTCCAGGTGAGTCCCACGCCTCCTGCTGAAGTGCTCGAAGGAGGGGGTTAGTCAGGGTCTGACTGGATATTGCAGAAGAAATCAGATGATGATACGGTGGTGGGAACGGGGTTTTGTTTGTTTTTATTCTATGGCCAGAGCTAAAGCTCAGCAGGCCATGCCATGTGTAGACAGATGCAGGAGGCTGGGCTGGTGGTGGCGGGACCTCCCCAGACCTCAGTTTCTTCATCTATAAAGTAGGTAAAATAATACCTGCCGTGGCCACTTCACAAATGATCATAGATATAAAAGCTGGATTAATGACTCTAATGAAATAGGCAAATGTCAGCTCATTGTTAGGATGATAGATTTGGGCGTTCTAAGCATATTCCTGGCTCCCCTGGGAATGCAGGGTCCTTACAGCTCAAAGTGGGGCCTTAATGAGCTAACATTCCTGGTGCAATAGGGTGGGGTGGGGGGAGTGAGCTGGGGAATGTAAGAAGAGAAAATTCGTTACCTTGAAAACTGCGGTTATCTGGGTATTGATATTCATTCATCTAAGGTGGGGGAGACAGACAAGAAAGCAAATAAAAAATAAATCATTCTTCAGATGGTGGTAAGTGCTGGCACTTATGAAAAAGGGTTGGGACCCAGGGACTTCCCCAGCGGTCCAGTGGTTAAGACTCCATGCTTCCACGGCAGGGGGCACGGGTTTGATCCCTGGTTGGGGAACTAAGATCCTGCATGCCACGAGGTCAAAAAGGGTTGGGACCTGAAGCTCATAAAATTTGGGCCTCCCTCCCCTCCCTGCCGAATACATATATTTTTTTAAATTTTATAAATAGCATTTTTTTAACAGAAGTATAGTTGATTTACAATGTTTCAGGTGTACAGCAAAATGAGGGGGTAAGTGGACGGAGGTGAATGGTCAGATTCTGGGACTTCCCTGGCGGTCCAGTGGTTGAGACTCCACGCTTCCACTGCAGGGGGCACCGGTTCATCCCAGATGGGGAACTAAAGAAAGAGAGGGAGAGAGGGAGGAAGGAAGGGGTCAGATTCTGGAAACAACAGTCTTTTGACGGTAGAGCCAGCAGGATTTGCTGATGGGTTAAATATGGGGTGTGAGGAAAAGGGGGCTTTTAGGATTTTGGCCTGAGCGAGTGGAAGGGTGGAACTGTGAGTTACTGGAGTGAGGAATTCTGGGGGAGAGCAGGGTGCAGGGGAAGATAAGCAGTCAGTCTGGGGATCTGTTAAGTTTGAGATGCCAGCTCAACACGGAAGTGGAAATGCTAAAGAACAGATATTTAGGAATGGAGTTCATGGGAAGGGTCCGGTGAGAGGTAACATAAATATGGGCACCAGAAGCATGACAGATTGATGGGATTCAAGCCATGTGATTTCAGACTGACATCCTCAAGGAGCGAGTGAGGGCCGAGAGTAGAGCTGCCTGGAGCTTGTGGGCACCGCGGAGGAGAGCAGGGGAGGAGGGGCCCCAGCAAAGAGGCTGAGAAGGAGCCAGGGAGGGAGGAGGAGACTGTTCCAGGAGGAGGCAGTGACCGGCTGTGTCAGACCCTGCCGAGAAGGAGCCGCTGGATTTAAAGAGGAGGAGGTCGTCCTTGACCTTGGCAAGAGCGGTTCCTGGAAAGCAGTGGAGAGTGAGTGTCTGATTAGAGTGGGTTCCAGGGAGCATATGGTGAGAACTGGGGGCAGCGACTAGAGACAATCTTTCCAGGAGCTTTACTCTTTTTTTAAAAAATAAATTTATTTATTTATTTAATTTTGGCTGCGTTGGGTCTTCGTTGCTCCGTGCAGGCTTTCTCTAGTGACAGAGAGCGGGGGCCACTCTTTGTTGCGGTGCGCAGGCTTCTCACTGTGGTGGCCTCTCCTGTTGCGGAGCACGGGCTCTAGGCACGTGGGCTTCAGTAGTTGCAGCACGCAGGCTCAGTAGTTGTGGCTCACGGGCTCTAGAGCGTGGTCACAGTAGTTGTGGCACACGGGCTCAGCTGCTCCACAGCACGTGGGAACTTCCCGGACCAGGACTTGAACCCATGTCCCCTGCATTGGATTCTCAACCACTGCGCAACCAGGGAAGCCTGGAGTTTTACTTTTAAAGGAGGCCGAGGCTGCAGCTGTGCAACTCGGTGATGTGGGAGCAGCCGGAGGCCGAGGAACAGAAGCTGCCTGAGGCCACTAGAGCCAGCGGACACTGAGATGTCAGCTAACAAGTTCGAGAGCCAATTCCTGATCATTGGAATTCATACCCCTTTCTGGTTTTGATGGATAAGGGCAAAGAAGGGAAGAAAAGATATACTCTCTGGAATCTTTCTCCCCTTGGATGTGCAATTGCTGATGTGTCTCTTCAGTACGCAGCCTCTCACTGTTGTGGCCTCTCCTGTTGCGGAGCACAGGCTCCGGACGCGCAGGCTCAGCGCCCATGGCGGACTCTCAACCACTGCGCCATCAGGGAAGCCCCACCTTTATTCTTAAAAGGGTAGGATTGGATCCCTGGTGATGGAACTAAGATCCTGCAAGCTGCGTGGCCAAAAAAAAGAAAGAAAGAAAAAGAAAAGCACTTTAGGTTTTTAATGTACACAACTATTTTTAATTTTTTAAAAATTTATAAAGAAAAGTTATATAAATAGCCCATTGAACATATGTTCAAATAGAGATGTAAAATGTGAGTAAAATCTTAGTAAAGCATAAGGACTTGCATATCCATTAGTTCCATTATGTTGATTGGATTAACCAAATCCTCTGTTTTAAATTCAGGTATTCTTGTGTAGGGTGAAATAAGGTCATGTGTTAAAGCATGCCAGTAAAATTAGAAAGTTGTTGGTTTGTCTTTCAGTGGCTAACCTTGTTTTTTTTGTTTTGTTTTGTTTTGGCTGCGTTGGGTCTTTGTTGCTGCACGTGGGCTTTTCTCTAGTTGTGGCGAGCAGGGGCTACTCTTCCTTGCGGTGCACGGGCTTCTCATTGCCGTGGCTTCTCTTGTTGTGGGCTCTAGGTGTGTGGGCTTCAGTAGTTGCAGCACGTGGGCCCTAGAGCACAGGCTCAGTAGTTGTGGTACATGGGCTTAGTTGCTCGTGGCATGTGGGAAATTCCCAGACCAGGAATCGAACCTGTGTCCCCTGCACTGACAGGTGGATTCTTAACCACTGCGCCACCAGGGAAGTCCCTAACCTTGTTTTTAATTGCATGCCGATTAATTTGGCGCGTTGAAGTTCAAGTTTGATTGGTATTCATCACTGACTGTGCTTCTCTTCTATTATTTTTGCTGGATATTAATATTGTTGTCTTTTCCTTAATTGGGTGTAGGTTTCTGTAACATATATTTTTGGCTTTAAGCTCTTCCACATCATTCCGTTTTAATCTAATTCTTTAGAAGCAGATTTTTTCCCAATTTTGTATTTTGATACAATCTCAAATGTTTGCTTCCTATAAACAGAATTTAAACCATAACATTTTGCCTTATCTAGTGTATTTGTTCTGTCCGTGAATTTTTTGTTCTGTAAATAATTCTGAAATGATTTAGAATATATGTATCCTTGTTTTTAATCAAAACAGACCTTAGGGCTTCCCTGGTGGCGCAGTGGTTGGGAGTCTGCCTGCCGATGCAGGCGACGCAGGTTCATGCCCCGGTCCGGGAAGATCCCACATGGCGCGGAGCAGCTGGGCCCGTGAGCCATGGCCGCTGAGCCTGTGCGTCCGGAGCCTGTGCTCTGCAACGGGAGAAGCCACAACAGTGAGAGGCCTGCGTACCGCAAAAAAAAAAAAAAAAAACAGACCTTAGGTAAAAATTCATTTTCCAAGATTTTTACAGACATATTTACCTAATTGAAATTAAAAAAACAACTTTTGACTTCTCAAAAAAAAAAAAAAGGAGGCAGAGAAATGCAGCAACTGGAGAGAGATGGAAGGTTAAGAAAGAGTATGCTTGTTTTTCTGTGTGGAGCTTTTTTGAGGGTAAAATATACATAAAACACACATAAAATTTACCATTTTAAGCGTCATTAAGTGTACAATTTGGTGGCATTAAGTACATTCACATTGTTGTGCAACCATCCCCACTGTCTATCTCTATATCTCTTTCTGCCTTGCAAAGCTGAAATTCTGTACACATTAAACATTAACTCCCCACTCCCCAGCCCCTGGCGACCACCATTGTGTTTTCCGTCCCAGTGAATCTGGCTACTCTAAGTACCTCATATAAATGGAATCACACAGTATTAGTCTTCCTGTGACTGGCTTATTTCACTTAGCATAATGTCTTTAACGTTCACCCATGTTGTAGTAGGTGTCAGGAACTCCTTCCTTTTTAGTGTTTGAGTAATATTCTGTTGTGTGGATAGACCACATTTTGCTCATCCATTCATCTATCGATAGACACTTGGATTATTTCCACCTTTTGGCAACTGTGAATAATGCTGCTCTGAACATGGGTACACAAACATCTGTTTGAGTCTGCTTTCAGTTCCTTTGGGTATATACCCAGAAGTGGAATCGCTGCATCATATGGTAATTCTATGTTTAATTTTTTGAGGACCTGCCATGCTGTTTTCTGTTTGTTTGCTTTTAAGATAGGAGATTAAATAGCAAGTTTGTATTCTGGTGGAAATTATCAAATAAAAAGGAGGAAATTGGGCTTCCCTGGTGGCGCAGTGGTTGAGAGTCCGCCTGCCGATGCAGGGGACGTGGGTTCGTGCCCCAGTCCGGGAAGATCCCACGTGCCGCGGAGCAGCTGGGCCCATGAGCCATGGCTGCTGAGGACCCTTAGTTCCCTGACCAGGGATTGAACCCGGGCCACGGCAGTGAAAGTGCTGAATTCTAACCACTGGACCACCAGGGAATTCCCCAGGGCAGGAATATTTCAAATGTTGATACATACTACCAAATTACTCCTAAAAGGTTACACAGTTGTATATTCCTACCAACAGTACAGATTGCCCATCTTCTCACATCCTCCCCAATACTGGGTGTTATCTTTTCTTAATTTATTTGAAAGGCAAGGAAAAGTCATCTCATTTTCATCTGAATGTCTTTCATTATTAGAGAGGTTGAGCATCATTTCAGGTTTACTGGCCATTTGGATTTCTTTTGCTGTATAAACACACAATTCATGTCATTTGACCCATTTTCTTGTCATCTTTTTCTTATTGTTTTATAAGAGCTCTTTATATCTTATAGATATTAGTTCTTAAGTATATAACAAATAGTTTTATCAGTCTGTCATTCGTTTAGCATCTTTTCCACTGTACAGAAGTTTTTTTCTTTTTAACTAAGCCAAGTCTGTTCATCTTTTTTTTTTCTTTTGGCCATGCCATGCAGCTTGCAGGATCTTAGTTCCCTGACCAGGGATTGAACCCAGGGTCCTGGCAGCGAAAGCACCAAGTCCTAACCACTGGACCACCAGGAAAGTCCCTGTTGGTTTTCTGTCACGTGTTAAAAAGCTCCCGCCCACCCCCCACATTCTGCACAATCATCAGTTCTGGCTCATGAACAATTCTTATCTTTATACACCCACCGCTCCCCCAGCAGCCTGGCCTTTCAATGTCCCGCATGGCTCTCCAGCCCCAAGGCAGAGCTTGGCCCCTCAGAGTCCCAGGGCCAGCCTGGACTGAAGGGCTACTGGGTGCCCAGCCCCGGCCTCAAGTTCTTCTCCAGCTCTGCTGCCACTCGGGGTGCTGCGGACTGGATGGCATCCTGGATGCTGGGTAGGTCCCATTGGGTCCTTAGGAGGGCATCGTCCAGGGTGAAGAAACCATCGCGTGTACGCCGCACCTGGGTGCAGACAGCGGTGCTCTTCAGTTCCAGGCCGATTTCGTGCACCAGCCTTCGCAGCTGCTTCTGCGTCTCATGCATGCACTGCACCTCTGCCAGGGACACACAACAGAGGTGGTGGTCAGAAGCACAGCCTCTGGTGTCCGCTGATCTAGATCCACACCCCTTGAGACCTCCTGGCTATGTAATAACCTTAGCAAGACAACTTACTTCTCTAGGGCTTTGTTCTTCGAAGTGTAGCCCAGGGTGGGTCCTGAAAGTTTGTTAGACATGCAGAATATCAGGCCCCACCCAGACCTGCTGAGTCATAATTTGCCTTTTTTTTTTGGTCTCGCAGCTTGTAGGATCTTAATTCCCCAACCAGGGATTGAACCCATGCCCCCCTGCAGTGAAAGTGCCGAGCCCTAACCACTGGACCACCAGGGAATTCCTAGAATTGGCCTTTTAAGAAGAATCCCAGGTTGGGAATTCTCTGGCGGTCCACCAGTTAGGACTCAGCGCTTTTACTGCCGGGGCCTGGGTTCAATCCCTGGTCAGGGAAGTAAGATCCCGCAAGCCATGTGGCATGGCCGGGGGTGGGGGGAGAAGAACCCCAGGTGATTGGGCAGGTTAAAGTTCGAGAAGTGCTGCTCTAAGGCTTGGTTTGCTCATCTGTAAAATGAGTGGTTGTGAGGAATCTAAGAGATAATTTCTATAAGGCACTTAGCATCAGAGAAGTCTTGGTCAGCACTCAAGAAAAGGAGCAAGATAGCACAGAGAGATCAGCTCAGTGCTTTGTGACCACCTACAGGGGTGGGATAGGGAGGGTGGGAGGGAGACACAAGAGGAAGGAGATACGGGGATATATGTATATGTACAGCTGATTCACTTTGTTATAAAGCAGAAGCTAACACACCATTGTAAAGCAATTATACTGCAATAAAGCTGTTAAAAAAAAAAAAAAAAAGAAAAGGAGCAAGGAGCCCTCGTTAATACGATAAACAAAGAAAGAAGTGGTGGTCGGGTTGCTGAGTTGGGTGGGATCCGGGAGCGGAGAGTGGTGTCTGATGCCGCACAATGACTTGAAACACTGGGCGGCTCTGGAAACGAGCCACTAAATATAATCTCTGCTTGTTAAGGTCTGGCTTCAAAGGGGGACTTGGCAGGAGACAGGACATCATTTGTTCTGTGCTGTGTGATCAGCCAAGTCCAGCCTCAGGCTAGGAAGGAAGTCGGCCCCGGTGCCTTGGCCAGCGGAGCTTAGGGCTCACGCGTGCTGGCCTCTGCAAGGGCCTTCCACAGTGACCCCCCCAAACCCAGGAGCCCAGTGGCACTTCTCCCAACGTCCTGGAGCAACTTACCTAAGAGGAATTCTGGAGGCGCAAACTGGAGGCATCGGATGCCAGTTACCAGCATTGGGGACTTGTTCATGGGCCGGAGCACGCCGCTCACGGCCATCTCATAGGCCTCCTGGGTCTGTAGGTCAGCGTTGGAGTACCTGGGGATCAGGAGGCACCAGAGTGGGCAGCTGACTGCCTACCCCTGGCCCTGCCCTATTCATGCCTTTCCTGAAGCTCTTCATTCGCTTTCCACCTTCCCTGCCCCTCTAGCCACCTTTGCAGCAGCCTTGTTCTGTCCCCTCCAATCCCTAACTGCAGGCTCTGACCGACCCCCTCTCACACTCTCCTTGGCTTCAACGGTCATACCTGTGTTGACCACTTCCACCCCCTGGTTCTGTGCCGTGATGGTGCGGACCCCTAGCTCTCCTCTCCCTTAGCTCATATACTCCCTAGGAGGCCAGCTGGGATCTCTTGTTCCCCTTGGTCTCCCCAGGGGCTGGCCCAAGACCCAGCACAAAGAAACACTTCTGCAGGCTGTGAAAGGAATGGGTGCTTGTGTCTGGTTTTGGAATTTGCCCCAGAGTAGGCGGAGCCTACAGGGAGCCTTGTGGGCAACTTCTTGCCCTTCCAGCACTTCCTTGAGGGTCCCCTTTCAGGGAGGTGTGGGTCGGGCCTCACTTACATCACCAGAGCCTTCTGATGGGAACCTTGGATCAGGGACAGGATTCGCTCCAGCTTCTCTCTGGTCACGTGGTCTGGAAAAGCCAGGGGATGGTCAGCACACAGGTGCCCACTGAGGAGGCAAAACTGGCAATTTCCCTTCCCACCAACCAGCCCTGTCCTTGGAACCTAGCTGGGGTCCCAGAGCATCCTCTGGTCCCAGGGTTCCCATTTAGGGGGTTGAGAGTCCTTTGAGAATCTTATGAAGGCTGTGGACCCGCTTCTCAGAAAGATACACATGAACTCAACATTTTGAGGACATTTTCAAGGGGCTCACACACCCCAAGTTAAGAACACTTCCTTCTGGAAATGAGGCTCCAAAGATGTAATGTGATTTGCCCCATATTCTTTTTTTTTTTAATAAATTTATTTTATTTATTTTTGGCTGTGTTGGGTCTTCGTTGCTGCATGCAGGCTTTAGTTGCGGTGAGCGGGGGCTACTCTTTGTTGCAGTGTGCAGGCTTCTCATTGCGGTGGCTTCTCTTGCTGCAGAGCACAGGCTCTAGGCATGCAGGCTTCAGTAGTTGTGGCTCACGGGCTCTAGAGCACAGGCTCAGTAGTTGTGGCGCACAGGCTTAGTTGCTCTGCGGCATGTGGGATCTTCCTGGACCAAGGATCAAACCCGTATCCCCTGCACTGGCAGGAGGATTCTCAACCACAGCACCACCAGGGAAGCCCCTTGCCCCACACTGTAAGCCTGGTCCCCTGAGCCCCAGTCTGGGGTTTTTCAGGCCAGGGACACCAGGAGGGAGGGTGCCATCTGTCCAAATGCAGAAATGGGTGGCAAGAAGTGGGAGTGGCTCCTCTGCCTGCTGGTCCAACCAAGTGACTGTGGAGCAGGCAGCTGCAAAGCCTGGGGATGCCCACGGACTGCAGGGAGGCCGAGCCTGCAGGCCAGCTGGGGCAGCCACCAACTTCTGACTCCACAGGCCAGAATCTCTGGGAGCAGGTGTAACTGACTAAGGCCTGGCCAGCTGGGAAGGGCCTGGGCCTCTCATCCCTTCTGTCTGGTCTCATTCACGCTGTTGTCTTATCTGGAGGCGCCTGCTGCAGCCTCCTCCCCACTCATTTACAGCCCAGCTCAAATGCCGCCTGCTCCAGGAAGCCCCTCTTACAGCACGTGGCTTCTTCCTTCTGCACCTGGGTCTCTTTCCCAGCACTTAGTTTTCTTTAGTGTTTATGTCATTATTTTATTTATTTATTTATTTATTTTGGACCCAGGCCCCGCCAACCAGGGACTGAACCCAGGCCCCATCAGTGAAAGCACACAGTCCTAACCACTGGACCGCCAGGGAAGTCCCTATAGTATTTACTTATTTATTTAAATTTATTTATTTTTGGCTGTGTTGGGTCTTTGTTGCTGTGCACGGGCCTCCTCTAGGTGCGGCGAGCAGGGGCTACTCTTCGTTGTGGTGCGTGGGCTTCTCATTGCGGTGGCTTCTCTTTGTTGCGGAGCACGGGCTCTAGGCGCGCGGGCTGCAGTAGTTGTGGCTCGTGGGCTCTAGAGCGCAGGCTCAGTAGTTGTGGTGCATGGGCTTAGCTGCTCCGCGGCATGTGGGATCTTCCTGGACCAGGGCTTGAACCCATGTCCCCTGCATTGGCAGGTGGATTCTTAACCACTGCACAACGAGGGAAGTCCTATTTTTAATTATATAATTGATACAAGAATCTTCTTCAAAAAATTTAGATCAACACCAACAAACATCTCCCCTCCTCCAAATTCTGGCTTCCTCCCTCTCAGAAGTGTCAACTTGGTAGTTGTCTTTAGACATGTTTTGGATGTTGACACACACATACAAGTACAAATATATAGACAGCACTGCTTCGCCACATGTTTTTAATCTTCTCCAGGAGACGCAGAGGTGTGTGTCTGCTCTCCCTGCTAGACTGTGAGGCCTAAGATTGGGGACCCCATCTGATTCATCATATGCCTCCGGCCCCTGCCCCCAGTGCCTGGCACGTGGTTGGTGCTCAAAAAATGTCAAATAAGCAAATGCAACAGATCATATAGGACGTCTAAGAACATGGGGAGAGTGAGAAATGAAGAATAAGCCAGCCATCCACCCACCCATGCATCCACCCGTCTACCCATCCATCCATCCATCAATACAGCACCTCCCATGTCCCAGGCGCTGTGTTGTGTGTGACCACAGGAGTGGAACTACACAGTTCCTGCTCTCATGGTTGACATTCTGGTGGGGAGACAGATATTAAATAATCACTAATCATTAGTTGATTACTTTTCTGACAGTACACTGAAACCGCTTAAGGAGGTAACATTTAAGCAGAGCACAGGGGAGCACAGGGCATTCCTGGAAGTCAGAATCACACGTCCGTGCCAACAGCCAGCCCCGGCTTGGTGTGTCTGAGAATAACTGAGCGGGGGCCCTCACAGCCCACCTCAGGGTTAGGAACCAAAGGAAGCAAATGAAGAGGCAGCCACGCCCACCCCTCCCGCCCGCCCTGGACTCCCGTGGGCTCTCACCATACGTCGTCTTCTCCACCAGCCGCCCGTCCTCACAGAAGTCGTCTGTGGCTTTGCCCAGGAGGCCGTGCACTGTGTAATCCTGCGAGGACAGGGAGAGGGAGGTATGACCAGCCTCTCGGCTCTAAGCCGCCATGGCAAGGAGGGAGATGTGGCCCAGCAGCTCAGGCCCCCGAGGCGCTAGACTGAGGCTGGGGGGCCCTCTGGTCTCCCCTCAGGGAGTTCAGGTGCTCAGCCCCTGCCCAGCTGCCCCTGGGGAAGGACACCCGACTTCCTCTCCCATGACAGCAAGCATCAGAAGCCTGCGAAGGGTGCCCCGAGCCACCCTGCAACAACCCCGGGCCTCCGCACCTCTCCACTTCTGCCCAACCTGACAACTCATGATGCCAGGCCCCTCCCAGGATGCTCTGTCAGCTTCTCTCTCCCCTCCAAATTCGATCTGTGCAGCTGCCTGCCTCTGCGTCCAATAACAGTAATGACGATAACAGAGAGGACGACGACAGTGACATCGATTGAGCATCCACCACGTGCCAGTGGCTGTGCTGAGCACATTACATACGGTCACTGACTAAATATTCAAAGCAACCGTACGGAGGAGGTACTACAATCACTCCCATTTCAAAGATGAGGAAACGGAGGCACACAGATGTTAAGTAATTCACCCAAGGAGACAGAACTGGCAGAGTGGTACAATCTGAGTTTTGAAGCGAAAACTTGGCTGCAGAATCTGTGCTCTTAACCACTGAAAACACGGGCCTTCTAATGTGGCGTCTCCACACATGATCGTGATGCCAGAGCCTGCAGCCCAGCATGGATGTAAGCTTCCTGACACCCAGACGGTGTCAGACAGAACCAGGTTCAAATCCCAACTCTGCCCCTTAAAGGCTGGGTGACCCCGAGCAAGCGTCGTCTCCTGAGCCTCATTCTCTCATCTGTAAAATGGGTTAACAATTGGACATTTTACGGGGATGCTGTCAGGCATCCGCAAGGGAGTCCGCGTACAGTACTCAGCGCAGAGTAGCCAGCATGCGATAATGCCAACTGTCATTATGATGTTACAGCCTCCCTTGGTACATGACCCGAAAACAAAATGCTTGCTGATGGCCTGGGTATTCTCCATGGAATCATCTCTGCTTCAGAATCGTACCAGTGACCCCCAGGGAAAGGGCTAAGGGATAAGCAGGCCGTCCCCAGCCCCCGTACCTTGGTGAGGTGAGCGTTGTACATGTCGGTGAGGAGCCTTCGTCCACGTCCCACGCCGAGCACTGAAAGGCACCCAGCCTGGTCTCACACCTGGGTCCCCCTTCCCGTTCCCCTGGGTCCTCCAACCCTCACCCCCTCCAGCAGAATACTCCCACTTCCAAGGCTGTGGAAGCCAGCAAGGAGGCAAGAAGAGCTTCTTCTACAGGGAACAAGTGAGCTCCTCTGTGCATATATGAAAATGCAGATTTCCGGGACCCACCCACATATACGGACTCTGACTCGGGTTGGGGTGGGAGCCTAGGGATCCTTAGCAAGCTCCCTGGGGTCCTGATGCACTCAGAAGTAGGAGACCACTGGCCCAGTCACACAGACCTGCACTCACATCTGGGGTGGCTCTAAGCATGTCCTTTAACCTCCTTGGGTCTCAGGCTCCCCATCAGTAAAACGGGGATAAAAATACTGTCTGATCCCTGTGGGTATTGTGATGATCGAGGCAATGCACACAAAGGAAGAAGCCGGCAAATAAATGGGGGCATTGTGGCCACTCCCTGCCTTTCCTCCGGTCTGTGTCTCCCTCTGGCTGAAGGAAAGAATGACCATCCATCACTCCTGGAGGGAGCGGGGCATGAGATCACGTCCGCCTGCCTGTGTCCCAGGAAGCAAGACAAGTTGCTGTGACTGTTGTGTATGAAGGATGTGGCCGCCGCCTGACCCTGGGGACACAGATGGCTCATGACTCAGGGCTTTGTGTGTCCAGCTCCAGCGACATCCAGAGCCCAGCCGGTGGGGCCAGGGTCACACACTTGGCTACCCCATGCAAGCGATGATGGTTTTCCCTCTCTGGTCCAGGGACCTTCACTAGCCACATGACCCAGGATGGGTTACCTATGCTCCTGGAGCCTTACTTTCTTCCTAAAATCATATGGTATCTACCAAATAAGGTCATTATGGTGAATGCATGTGCACAAAGAGTTTCAAACCACACGTCACAGGCAGGAATCACTTGATAAACGTGGGTGATCACGACTTCCCCCTTCCCACCAGTCACCTCTCCAGGGGATCAGACTTGGCAGGAATCAAGGGAGTGAGCAGTAGCGGGAAATGGCTGTCAGGTTAGAAATGGGCTGCGCTCCTGGGAGCTCCCCGATCCTCTCCCAAGCCTCTATCATTGCACCCCAGGCTCACCACACCACCTACCAAGCACCCCAGACGCCTGGGCATCCAGTCGGTGCCCCATGCCAATCTTCAGGCTGGTGAATGCTGGTCCACGTACTGGAAAGAAACAAACGAGGTCCTTTTCCTCAAAGAATCCAGCCTCCAGGATGGCTCTGGGCTGCATGGTGACCTCATTCCTAGAATGAGGTCCAAAACCAGCATCAGGCTGGACTTTCAGGTTTCCTCACCATGGAATTGGGGGCCCAAAACCACTTCTTCAGTTTCTTGGGCCCAGAGAAAGGGCAACCCAGGGGGCCTGTTAAGTCCGTCCATCACCATTCCCCCCATGAGACACTTCGAGTGGACTGGGCAGAACACTGGAATCAAGACTGGGGGGGGTTCCCTAACCAGCTCCTGTGGAAGGAGAGTCCTGGCCACTCTCCCAGGGAGAAAATGGAGGCTGCGAGCTCCTTAAGGCAGGGGTCTGGGTCTGTGTGTTCACAGTTCTGCCCCCACAGCCCAGAACTCACTGACTGCTCGGGAAATAACCCATTTCCCGAAAGAATGAATGACCCATCAAATTAATATACATTAAGTATGTATAGTTTTTTTGTATATCAGCTATACCTCAAGAAAGCTGGGAAAAAAAATGAATGAATG
Organism: Delphinus delphis; assembly: GCF_949987515.2. Taxonomy (NCBI): domain Eukaryota; kingdom Metazoa; phylum Chordata; class Mammalia; order Artiodactyla; family Delphinidae; genus Delphinus; species Delphinus delphis. Next base: position 7,593,221 of record NC_082688.1, on the reverse strand, counting down.
CAGGAATGAGCTAGATGCTTTTACACTTCTGTAGATCAAGAGGAACCTAGGAGACCAGTATGGGGCGGTTAAGAGCCTACTGAATCCAGGCTACATGACTTAACATTAGTCAACACTGAGCATCAGTTTCCTCATTTGTGAAATGGGACTAGGACCCACCTCACAGGATTCAGTGGGATAGTATTTGGGAAAAGCCTAACACAGTACCCCGTACAGAGTAGGTCCTCAACACATCAGACTTGTTATTGTTGTTACACTGTAAACTCACTGGTTTCAGAGGTTCCTGGTCAAGCTCCTCAGCCCTCCTATAGAGCCTCCCCAACGCATGCTTTAATCATGTCTAATGACAGGGGCTCATTGTCAGAACTAGTTTCACTGTTGGGCAGGTTTGTTGACTATAGTAAGTCACTCTTCACAGACACAGATACAGATTTGTGGTTGCCAAGGGGGAGGAGGAGTGGGGGAGGGATGGATTGGGAGTTTGGGATTAGCAGATGCAAGCTATTATATACAGAATGGGTAAACAACAAGGTTCTATCATATAGCACAGGGAGCCATATTCAATATCCTGTGATAAACCATAATGGAAAAGAATATGAAAAAGAATGTACATATATGTATAACTGAATCACTTTGCTATACAGCAAAATTAACACAACACTGTAAATCAACTGTACTTCAATAAAATAAATTTTTAAAAAAATCACTCTTTCACAGGAGCCCAAAACTGCCTCCTTATGACTTCTGCCTGAGGGTCTCAATTCCTACCTGGAGTCCCAGAATAATAGAGGTCAACAAACTATAGTCCACAAGTCAAATCCTCAAGCCTGTTTTTTTTTTATGGCCCACAAATTAAAATGGTTTTTACATTTTTCAATGGTTCAAAAAAATCAAGAGGATAATTTTCATGACATATGAAATTATATGAAATTCAAATATCAACATCCACCAGTAAAATTTTATTGGAACACAGCCAGGCTCATTGCTCTACATACTGTCTATAGCTGCTGCTTCCGCACTACGGCAGAGGTGAGCCTGCAAAGCCTAAAATATTGACTATCTGGCCCTTTCCAGGAAATTTTGCCAATCCCTGATCAAATACTTCATCCCCACTGTGGCCCTACACTGGTTTGGGACAGAAGGAGTCTGAGCTCTGGCTAGGACACTGACTCTGGGCAGGGATTTCCTGGGAAGTGACATCCAGGCCCCTTCCTGAATGTGCTTTACCCAGCGGATGGTCGATGAGGGTGGGCACACTGGTGGCTGTGAGGGTCAGCTCCTTCTCTTCACTGCCTTCCACGGGGCCCAGCAGGAAGCGAACACGATGTTCAGAGGCAGGACGCTTCCCAGCATTGAGACCTGAGCACACACAAGTAAAGAACATCTTGTCGATTCTGTCTGAACACCGGGGGTGGGGGACAGAGGGACAGGTAAGTATGGAAATGTAGAAGACAGATGAAAGCCCACACAGCGCCTAGTACAGAGTAGGTCCTTAACACATTATCCTTGTTATTGTTGTTATACTGTAAACTCACTGACTACTTCTGTCCAAGGGGTTTTAGAGATTTTAGAGTACTCTACTTCTGAAAGCAGAAGTTAAGAAACAGACTTGGGTTTAAATCCTGACTTTACTACTTATTAACTATTTATGACAACGGACAATACTGAGCCTGTTTACCCATATGAACACAGGGGAAGGCGAGGAGTGTATAGAACAGTCGATTAGGAAACCGCTCTGCCCAGACGACTAGGTCACATGACTTTATTTTGCAGCAAGGATCAGAAGCGTAGATGGCCTCCCGGGAAAATGGGAGCGGGATCGTGGGTCTCGCTAGAGGCACTCACCTTTCAAAAGCTGCAGCTCCACGGTATCGCGCAGATGCTTCCACTTTAGTCCCGGGGGCTTGTAGGCGGCGAAGAGCCCATGCAGCCGCGCCAGGCCGTCTAACCCCATGCCTGAAGCCCGTGTCCCGGGTTCGCGGAAGAGCTGAACCCGGACGGAAGTGCCTTATGGTCCCGCTCCCAAATGTGGTCCTTCCAATGGGCGCCGCCATGTTTCACAGCCGGAAGAGGTTCTTGTCTTATTGTCCTCGGGGAAAACGCGCTTCCGAGAAGGGAGTAGGGTCCGGAGCTGAATCCCCAAAGCTAGCGGAGCTTACTTGGAGACACTTTCTGGGGTTAGGTGAAACGGGGAGAATTTTATATCTGTGGAAGTAGGTTGCCTGGGTTTCCTCATACTTAGAGACCTTCCCTGTCCGTGCTATCTTTCCCGCATAAAAGGCCCTACTTAGCGCAGTAGGGATCGAGTCCTTGTGACTTCTCCGGCGCGTCGTCGCCAAAGGAGCTTGAGGAGTCGGCCTTGCCCCGCCCATCCTCCCTGGGAAGTCCTACAGTGCCCGCTGCCATGAGGACGCTGCTGCGCGGGGTCCTGCGCCCGCTCCGCGCGTTCCGAAGCCGTCCCTGGCCCGCTGCAGGCAAGTGGTGGGGCCGGGAAGGAGTGCTGGGGACCCGCCACGTCGCTGTCCCCCCCAACCCCCCCGCTCCTTTCACCGCGGCTGTTTTCTTTCCCCGCAGATGTGCCCCTTCGAGCCACGAGCCATGGCACCGGCCTGCTCTACCCCGAACACATCCCCACCTCCCCGCTGCAGAAGGCGCTGCTGGCCGCGGGCTCTGCTGGAATGGCGCTCTATGACCCGTATCGCCACGGTAAGGCAGCCCACGCCGGCGCTTCCTTGGGGCGGCTTGGGGTCTGGGCGCGCCCTTGCCTTGCCTTGAAAGCCCGGGGAGGTCCCGGACACTGTCAAAGCCTCCGTGTGCTTTGGGTAACTGGAGACTAGACTAGGCCAGGGTACCCAACCCTGGCTGCACCTCATAATCACCCGCAACATTCATAAAAATGCAGATGCCTGGGTCCCACCCTAAACTTACTCAATTCGAATCTGCCGGGAGTGAGAGAGGAGGGGAGGGGAGGGAGGAAGGGGCGTGGAATCTGAGCTTCTGCCTTTTTAAACTTAAAAAGTTTAAACTTTTTAAACTTCCTAGGAGATTCTGTCATCCAGCCACACTGAGAACCTCTGGATTAGATGATTTATGAGGGCCCATCAAATTATAACATCCCATTAGCATCTTAGATAGTGCATGGCACATAATAAATGCTCAATAAATGTTTGCTGGATGTTTTAATAGAGCGTTTTGGGATCCTACAGTGTTTTTCTCATCTCCTCCAGGATTCTTAAGTCTGGAAATTACTGTTACTCCTTCTAGTAAAAACGATAATGCTAACTGCTCACTGAGCCCTTGTTTTGCTTACTCAGTGTGCTGTTTTATATGAATGTTGTGATTGATTTTTCGCATTAACCCTATATGAAAGGTATCACCTGCGCTTCACAAATTAGGACATTGAGGCTTGGAAAGGTGAAGCAGTTTGCACACGGTCACCTAGATAGTGATCACACCAGCCCTCAAACCCAGCACTCTCTGATACCAAAGCCTACACCCATCCATGGAGACATGGTATTCTGTCGTGATCATGGATGTGGAAGTGATTTATGAACTCTTTAGAGCACTGTGCTAACCAGAGCCATCTCACCCCATGAAACTAACAACCATAGTAGTAACTATAGATATATTGAGCTTTTACTGTGTGCCAGGTGATTCACTAAGTGTTTAACTTGAATCTTCATAACTAAGAGGTAGATATTCTGTTTTATCGTGTAGGAAATTAAGGCTCAGACCAGGTCAGGTAACTTACCTAAGATCATATTCTCCATTTGTCCCCATTTCTTTCCTTTCAGACATGGTTGCAGTTCTGGGGGAGACCACAGGATGCCGTACCCTGAAGGTCCTCAGGGACCAGATGAGGAGGGATCCGGAGGGTGCCCAGATCCTGCAGTAGGTCCCAGCTTTGCCTGGGGGATTGAGGGCGTTCTTTGGGGATTCTGATCTCTCTGGAATCACGTTGTGTTCCTCCAGAGAGCTCTTCTTGATACCTTGGCCATGGATGATTGCACAGGCTGGGCACTGCCCAACTCCGTGGGTGCCATTCACATAGACACTGTGATGACCCCTGGGTAGTGCAATATGGTGGCCTCAGCCCAGTTCCAGCAACAGGGCTCTTGTGCCTTCACTAAGGTCCCATAACATATGCTGCCTATAACCCCCACCCCTCAGTGCTCTTTGTGAATACCCTGATCACATCTGAGGCCTGTTTACCTAAGGCAGGAACCATAGCCTTAGCTTGTGGTAGTCTCCTCAGTCCCTGCCACTGGCCTGGCCAGTAGTAAGTGCTCCATTAGGACTTGTGGCCCCATTGCTGCTCTCTTCCCTTTCACCTTTCACACCCTTGATCTAGTTGGACCTTTCACCTGCCTTTGCTGGTGCCCTCCCAATACCTGAGTCCTGCCTTCTGCCTCACAGGGAGCGTCCCCGGATCTCGCTGTCCACCCTTGACCTCGGCAAGCTCCGGAGTCTGCCTGAGGGCTCCCTTGGCCGCGAGTATCTCCGTTTCCTGGATGTGAATGTGAGTTTCCAGCTTCTGTGCATTTGGGAGTCACCAGGAAGGGGAGAGGAAGGGCACAGGAGTAACGTCCTGAGGAAGGAGGAGCCTGAGCTGCCAGCATGGGCAGGAGTGCCTTGCAGTCTCTTGCGCCAAGGCTTTGTCATTCTCTATGGGACAGGCAAATGGGCTGGGAACATCGCTGCGAGCAATTACACTGGCCAGCACTTATTAACCTCTTACTGCGTGCCAGGTGCCAGGCTCGTACATGATCTCACTGAATCCTCCCAACAACCCTGCCGAGTATGTTCTATTATTATCTCCTTTTATTTTTATTTATTTTTTTATAAATTTACTAATTTATATATATTTTTTGGCTGCATTGGGTCTTCTTTGCTGCGCACAGGCTTTCTCTAGTTGCTGAGAGCAAGGGCTGCTGTCCATTGAGGTGCATGGGCTTCTCATTGTGGTGGCTTCTATTGTTGCGGAGCATGGACTCCAGGCGCGCGAGCTTCAGTAGTTGTGGTGCGCGGGCTTCAGTAGTTGTGGTGCATGGGCTTAGTTGCTCCGCGGCATGTGGGATGTTCCCGGACCAGGGCTCGAACCCGTGTCCCCTGCATTGGCAGGCAGATTCTTAACCACTGCGCCACCAGGGAAGTCCCCATCTCCTTTTCGTAGATGAGGAAACTGAGGCCCAGAGCAGTTAAACAACTTACTGATTTCACAAACCAGTATTAATGGAGGCAGTATTCAAACCCAGATTATGTTCTTAACTGTTGCATTGTGTCCCCCTGTTCTAGAGACAGTGTCTTCCCTGGGTTTGACAAGTGTGGCACTCTCCAACCCCAGGCAGAGAGGACAGGGACTGGGGGGCAGAGTCCCATCTATCAAGGGACTCATTCATTTGTTCAGAATCGGTCATGTGCCATCCATTGTTCCAAGTGCTGGGGATACAGTGGCAAACTAGACAGACAATGTCCTGCCCTCATGGAGCTAATATTCTAGCTGGGGAGGTAGACTATAAAGCAGTAAAAGAAGAAAATTTTCATATAAAAATTCAGGCAAAATATTTATTTAGTACTGTTCTAGCGGGTGGTGCTGTGAGGACAGCAGTCAACATGATAGAGGACGGGGCGGAGTGGGGGTGGCAGGTGGCCACTTCTAACAGGGTGGTCATGGGAGGCCCTGCTGGGGAGACTTGGAAGATGGGGAGGAGCCAGTTCTGAGGAGAGATGGGGAACCGCATTCCGAGCAGAGGCACTGGCAAGTGCAAGGCTCTGTGTGGTTAGGAAAAGGAAAACTGTCCAATGTGGCCAGTATGACCTTAAAGGAGTGAGTTGGGGGGAAGCAGGCAATGGGCTGGGAGGTCAGCCTGGCCCAGCCAGACCCTGCCTGCCACGGGAAGTGTTACCCGAAAACTGTGTTTGCCTCTTGGTGGATGCTGAGCCAAAAGAAACAATCAAGCCAAAGATGGGGAGAAGGAAGGATTTATTACTTGCAGCAAGTAAGGCGAACACTGGGGAGCTTTCCCAAAGCAGTGTCTGTTAACAGCAAAATTGGGGAAGTTTTAACCTAAGGGTATATGCGTATTTATAAAGGGACTTGAGCAGAGGAAAATTCAGCATAGAATTGGGGCAGAGGTCAACGAAGTCCAAGTCTTAGTTGATTGAAGTCAGGAGGGTCAGGAAAGGTCAACATCATCATTTCTTAGGTACTGACTAGTCCGGGATCTTAGCATGTAGTTACCATCCTCCATCTGGGTGTGGGCCTTAGTTCCTATAGAAAAGCTTAAAGATACACATCAGATTGTTATGTATATTCTTTGAGGAGGAACGAGGACACTGTTTTATTGCTGAACTATTGGGGGTTTTTTTCATTTTTATTTTTATTTTATTATTTATTTATTTATTTTTGGCTGCATTGGGTCTTCCTTGCTGCACACGGGCTTCCTCTAGTTGCGGCGGGCGAGCGAGGGCTACTCTTCCTTGCAGTGCACAGGCTTCTTTTCGCAGTGGCTTCTCTTGTTGTGGAGCACGGGCTCTAGGCACACAGGCTTCAGTAGTTGTGGCACACGGGCTCAGTAGTTGTGGCTCACGGGCTCTAGAGCACAGGCTCAGTAGTTGTGAAGCACAGGCTTAGTTGCACCACAGCATGTGGGATCTTCCCAGACCAGGGCTCAAACCCGTGTCCCCTCCATTGGCAGGCAGATTCTTAACCACTGTACCACCAGGGAAGTCCCTGAGCTATTGTTTCTTGACTGCTCTTCCTCTGTTCCTGCATTCCTTTATTCCTTGAAGATCATTAATTACTGAGACCTGTTGAAGGGCAAGCATTGTGTCTAGGCTTAGGTCACAAAATGGCTTAGGTCAAAATGGCTTCTCTAATGTCAAGAATGCCATGCCTCGTTCTTTTTCTCCAGGGATCCCCTACCGTATCTGCTTAGAGACAGAGTCTGTATTTTGTAATAGAAGCAATAGGAAGCCATCGAGGTTTCGAGCAGGGTAGTAACATGATCTGATTTATAGAAGGACCCAAGGATACAGCAGGGCACCTTCCCTGTCCCTTCCCCTCCCTGCGCCAACACAAATACTTCCCATCAAAGCGCCTCTGTCAAGTGGCTCTCCAGTCCAGCTGCAGGAGCCAGCCAGGCTGGAGGAGGTGAAGGAGTGAGCAAAGGTTGCTCTAGAACTGGGTTTCTCAGCCTTGGCACTGTTGACTTTGGGGGCTGGATAATTCTTTGCTGTAGGGCTGCCCTGTGCATTGTAGGATGTTTAGCAGCATCCCTGGCCTCTACACACTAGATGATGGTAGCATTCGCCCTCCCAAGTTGTGACAACCATAAATGTATTCAGACATTGCAGATGTCCCGTGGTGGACAGTTGAGAACCCCTGCTTTAGGAGATTATTGTCCCTGAGGAAATAATCTGTTCCCCATACTCTCCTAACACTTGCCTCTGCCCCATTTTATACCATCACCCGGAGGTTTCACCAAGATGCAAGTTTATTTCATCAGTGGGAAACCCACAAGGGTGACCTGCTCCAGGTGCCACCCAGGAATGGAGAATCTTCTGAAGTTCTCCTAGAGCCTTTTGTCCTCTTGTTGTGGAGGGTATGGGACTGCCAAGGCCCCCCTGGGTTCGCCTTGTTCAGCCACAGCCTTAGTTGTGGTAACAGCCCTAGAGACTGTGACACTTCTGGAGCCTGGAAACCAGCAGCCCACACACCGTAAAAGAACACCTTTGTCCCAGCAGAGCTTTAGATCAGAGTTCAAGGTGAGGCCACCCTCCCTGAGGCTGACTCAGAGGGGTGGGTGGTTGTCCTTGTGGCATCAAGATTACTGGCATGGGCTCTGGCGTAGCCTGAGTTAGAAGTCTGTCTTTCTTCCCAGCTTTAAAGCCCTGGGCAAATCATTTGACCTCTGAGCCTCAGACTCCTTATCCGAGGTAAGGAAACCTCATGTTTATCTTCCAAGGCACTTATATGGCTGATTAATAATGGACGCTAAGGCGACTAGCTTTGGAATCCAGCAGGCTTTGTTTCGAATCCTGACTCAGCCACTTGATTAGTCAGCTGTGTGAACTTGGGCAAGCTGCTTTATATCTCTGAGCCTCATTTTTCTTATGTGTATCTGAGGCTCATAACAGTATCTACGCCCAGGTGGTCTCAGGGATGCAGAATGACGATATGTGTAAAGGACTTCATACAGTGCCGGCACATAGTAGGTACTCAATAAATGTAGGCCGTCACTGACCACCTTCAGCTTCACACAGCAGGTAGAACTCTGTAGAAGAAATTAGGACCTGGGACCCAATGAAGTCACAGACACAGACCATGGCACAGGGCCAGCAGCCCCAAGCAATAAAGGCATCAAATCCCTTGGCCTCTGGACAGGCTGAGGCCATGCTTTGGCACTAGGAAGACCAGGGTGTCCCTACTGTGCATAGGTGCTGCCAAGGACTCAGAGAGGGTGGGTAAAGGAGGACAGTTGCCATCCCTACCTGAGGTCAGAAAAGTGCCTGGGGCTGGCCTTTTACTCCTGCATTTAAGGTATGTTTATTCATCCAGGCCCTGGAGATAGAACAGTGAGCCCCCGTCCTGTGCATCCTGTGCTGCTGACAGCCTGCTGCAACACTCTTCATAGCAATAGTGTGTAAGCCCCATAGGTAATCTGCTGCTAGCAGATAAATAAAAGCAAATAGAAACAGGTGGAATTAATTTCAATAAGATATTTTGTTTAATCCAGCATACGAAAATGTCATTTTAACATGTAATCAATATTTTTAAATTATTGAGATTTCACATTATTCTCTTCATACCGTCTTCGAAATCCAGGGTGCACTTTACATGTACAGCACATCTCAGTTGGAACTTGTCACATTTCAAGGCTCAGTGGCTGCCATGATTGGCTGCTGTACTGGACAGTGCAGGTCTAGACGAGAGACGTTAACAATCACACGCACTAAACGTCACGATACAATCATGTCGAATGCCACAAAAAGGTACGGGTTGCTGCAAGAGACCATAAGATAGGTAGGAATTGTCAAGGTGAAGGTGAGGGGGGAGGGAAAGAGCATCCTAGGCTGGGAGCAGCTCATCTGACGAATTCGGGACTTTGGGTGCTTCTTGTTTTTTCCCCCCCATTTTATTTCTAATTGTGGTTTTAAAAAATAATAATAACCTAAGATTTACTGTGTTAACCATCTCTAAATGGGCAGTTCAACAGTGTTAAGTATAGTCACATTGTTGGGAAACCAATCTCCAGAGCTTTTTCATCTTGTAAAACTGAAACTCTATATCATTAAACAAACAACTCCTGCTTCCCCCCACCCCACCCCCAGGGGTTTCTTTGCCATAGATTCCAACAGGGTGTGTACATTATGTGTGAGTTGGGGTAGGCAAAGGGGGCGCCAATCCACCATATTCCCTGCCTGAGGACTCCCCTGTCAGCAGCTATGCACAGAAACAAAGTCCCCAGAGATTTTTGGTGGGGTTTGAATTTGGTGGGTGTGGTTGAGAGTCAAGGAGAGGCTGGCAAATTGGACCCTGGGAGCCATCAGGAAGGGGTCTAGGGGAGGTTCATGGTTGTCAGAGGGTCTCCCCAGACACCAGAGCGCCCACCCGGTTCGTGGACAGTGAGGAGCTGGCATACGTGATGCAGCGGTACCGGGAGGTGCACGACATGCTCCACACGCTGCTGGGGATGCCCACCAACATCCTGGGTGAGTGCCAGCCAGCCAGCTGCTGAGTGCATCTGGAGTGGGCGTGGGGCATGGGTGGGGCAGGGCGCTCCGGCCAGGCCAGCGTGTCTCCCAAGTCTGTCTTCAGGGCAAGGGCAGGGCACACCTGTCCAGCCACCCACCAATCAGCTGGCCCAGTGCCTCATTGTTTGCTTTACCCGAACATCTTGGTGCACCTGTGCCGCGCATCCCCTATCCTGCATCCCCACTGCCTCTTACGGCTCCTACACTGATGTAGCAGCATCCAAACACCAGGGCTCCCTGCCCTGTTCCGGTTGTTAGCTCCCTGCGCTCTGAAGCCCTCAGCAATTCCCTAAGGCTTGGAGTCCTCAGCCTGGCTTTCGGAGTCCTCTGCATTCTGACCCCAAGCTTCCTTTCCAGCCCTTATTTTCCCTTCTGCTCTTTCTTGCACCCTCTCCCCAACCCCAAGCCAAGTGCCCCAGGGCCCAGCACAGGCTGGGTCTGGGCACTGCTGACCCCTAGTAGAGATTCGGAGCAGAGCAGATGCCTCACTGTGTCCTGCCCTGAGCGGCAGCGTCACTGGCCTCTCCTCCTGGCCCCTGCTCACCTCCCACCCCATTCCCCACCCTGCCTGCCAGGGGAGATCGTGGTGAAGTGGTTTGAGGCTGTCCAGACCGGCCTGCCCATGTGCATCCTGAGTGCACTCTTCGGACCGATCCAGCTCAGTGCCCGGTAAGTTCTCAAGTGGTGAGGGGTCAGGGGAAGGCTCAGGGCTCCAGGAAATAGAGAAGAGCCCACAGCCTTTCTGAGCAGCCCCAGTGGTTCTCAGGAATCCAGGATGGGAAAAATGGGGCAGAGAGGTGAAACTGGCCTGGCACAGGGGCTCCAGGACTATGAATGAAGCCTGGACGTTTCATAGGACTCTAGGGTCTTTGGGGCCAGGCCTCAGTATCGGGTGAGAACAGTAGAGTCAGGGAACTGGGGGGGCCAGGGGGATGCCATCTGGCGTTAGTTTCTGGAGTGAGGTAGCCCTCGATTTAAAGCTGGGCTTTGGCATGTTCAAAATGTGTGGCTTTAAGCACAGGGCTTTACCTCACTGAGTTTCTGTTTCCTCATCTGAAAAGTGGGGATAGCAACTACCTCCTTCTTGGGTCTGTGTGAGGATTAACTGAGAAAATGCACATCCACTGCAGGGAACGTGGCGTGCCCAGCACTCAGGACCTTATGTCTTTTGTCTTCTTTTTCCTCTGCTGCCCTACAGAAACCTGCAAGTGCTGGTCTCGAAGCTGATCCCATGGGCAGTTCAGAATGCGCGCAGAGCCCCGTGTGTCCTCAACCTGTACTACGAGCGGCGCTGGGAGCAGCCCCTGAAGGCTCTACGGCAGGAGCTGAGCATCACAGAGCCCCCCATGCACGTCCAGGGCCCAGCCTAGGCCCTGAGCCCCTGAGCCGGAGGGCCTGGCCTGGCTCCCAACACCCCACCCATGCTTCCCCTGCGGGTGGAGCGCTCCTTTGCCATCACCTTTGAACACTGACCCTTGGGCGCCACTAATCATAATTTATCATAACCACTGCTCAGTGGCTTTGAGGGCCAACTCGGGAGGGAGCAGGCAGTGGTGGAGCTCCTAGGGGAGCCAGGAGCTGCCCAAAGAGAACTGAAACAGGAGGGAAGGGGGCAGGGCACAACCTTTGAAAGAACAACAAAGCCCGAGGACATGACATAAACTGATTAAAACCAAATGGGTCCAAGATGGCGGACAAGTCAACTTCCACTAGTCCTTGAGCTTCAGTATATGCTCACTGCAGCACGTCATCAAGCTAAGTGACACACCCCCAGGCGCCATGACAGTTCCAAGGATCCATAACGATCAAAAAGTGGGCTGTGGCCCAATTCCTGGAAATCCCTGCCCCCCCCCAAAAAAATAGCTGGAACACTCCCCCCACTCATTAGCCTATGAAATCACCCACCCCTGTAAAAACTGGCAACCCACACACCCTGGGGCCTTTCTCGCCTTCTGAGGTGACCCACGCTCTGTCTGTGGAGTATGTGTCTCTCTAACTAAATCCACCTCTTACCTATCACTTTGTCTCATTGAATACTTTCTGCAATGAAACATCAAGAACCTGAGCTTCATTAAGTCCTGAAACCAGGTGTGTGATCTCAGTTGGAAGAGTGTGGGTTTTGGTCGGGTTCGAGTCCTGGCATGTGAGTTCAAGTTCCAATCTGAGGTGCACGGTTTCAGAACCATGTATGCGTAGGAATCAGTTGTCTAGGCTCATGCCCAGATGGCTCAGGTCCACAACCCCTGTTCCCAACCCCTCCCTGCCAGCCAGGGTTCTCTGGGTGCCAGGCTGGGGCTCTTCGCAGGAGGGAGGGCTGTACCCAACTCCCAAGGCCTGAGAAGAGGGAGGCAGGGGGAGAGGCGAGTCTCTGCTGTCTGAATAAAGGCTCCCATCAGGTCAAGAGTCTGCTTCTCCTGCCTTTGCTTCTCCCTGACTCTGGCAGCCTTGGGCCTTCGAGCACTGAGGGCAGATGTTCCCTCCAGCCTGAGCTTCTGCTGCTTGTCCCTTGTCTGGTCTGAGGTCGGGCAGACTGGGATTCAAATTCCCCACTCCTCCTCCGCTTTCTAGTTGAGGGACTTAGGGCAAGTCCTTTCACCTCTCTAGACCTGTTTAATCATAAGTAAAAGGGGGATGAAACAGCACCCACCTCCTAGGGTTGCTGTGGGGGTGTGTGAGGTGATGCCCAAAGAAAGGGCCCAAGCAGGAGCTGTTTTATGGTGGGTTTTTTTTTTTGGCTGTGTTGGGTCTTCGTTGCTGCACGTGGGCTTTCTCTAGTTGCGGTGAGCGGGGGATACTCTTCGTTGCGGTACCCGGGCTTGTTATTGTCGTGGCTTCTCTTGTGGAGCACGGGCTCTAGGTGCGCAGGCTTCAGTAGTTGTGGCACGTGGGCTCAGTAGTTGTGGCACGTGGGCTCAGTAGTTGTGGCTCACGGGCTCTAGAGCGCAGGCTCAGTAGTTGTGGCACACGGGCTTAGTTGCTCCGCGGCATGTGGGATCTTCCCGAGCCAGATTTTGAACCTGTGTCCCCTGTATTGGCAGGTGGATTCTTAACCACTGCGCCACCAGGGAAGCCCTCTTTTTTTGAAAACAAAATAAATTTATTTTATTTATTTTTGGCTGTGTTGGGTCTTTGTTGCTGCGCGCGGGCTTTCTCTAGTTGCGGCGAGCAGGGGCTACTCTTCGTTGTGGGGCGCGGGCTTCTCACTGCGGTGACTTCTCGTTGCACAGCATGGACTCTAGGTGTGCGGGCTTCAGTAGTTGCAGCATGAGGGCTCAGTAGTTGTGGCTTGTGGGCTCTAGAGCGCAGGCTCAGCAGTTGTGGTGCACTGGCTTAGTTGCTCCGCGGCATGTGGGATCTTCCCGGACCAGGGCTCGAACCCCTGTCCCCTGAACTGGCAGGCGGATTCTTAACCACTGCGCCACCAGGGAAGCCCCAAAATTTCATTTTTAATTCCTATAAACATACCCTGAAAACTGTCCTTCCTCATTTTTAAGGACTTTGACTGGACTAAGGGATTAAGGAATCTATTTAAGGACAAGTGGCAACTGTGGATGCCCAACGTGTTTGATTATCAAGGAACCCAGTTTTCAGAGGTCCAGAGTGACACAGTGGGTGGGAAGTTGGCAGATGGCCCAGAACTGGGTGGCATGACAAACGTGGTCACAGCCCTCAGGATCCAGACCATTCAGAGGCCAAAGATACATACGGGTCTCCAGATCCGTGCCCTTCGTGCCACCAAGTGTGCCGGGTTGCTTTCAAGAGACCAAGGATGGGAAAGGGTTCCTACGCAGCAATCCCTACACCAAGTTTATTGCTGTCCCAGAAGCACAGGTGCCAGTCTGAGGTCTGCAGGAGCCTTTGGGTCTTCTGAACCTTGTGGCCTTGGAGGCCGTAAAATTTCCGAATGGAAGTGAAGGAGGAGCTGTCAAAATTTGACTCTGTGGGACTCGAACCCACAACCTTTGAATAACCACACGAGGCCAGCTAGAAGTCCAATGCGCTATCCATTGCGCCACAGAGCCAGTTGCTAGATTCTTCACACCCGACTCGCCTCTGCCTGAAACAGACTTTTTAGCGTTCTTCTAGGTGTGGCGCCGGGCCTTTGCTGAACTCTGCTTGGGTCCGGGCGCGGACTCCAGATTCCCCGCCAACGGTGCGGTGGGGGTGCTCTCCCCCACGTCCGGACGCCCAGGGATTGGGGGTCGGGGTCCAGGCAGAGCCCGCCTGCCTCCTCACTGCCCCGGGGGCCTCTGCTGTCCGGCGGGGCTGCGCGGCGCGGACTACAACTCCCAGCGTGCCGCGCGGGGCGCCGCCAGGAGCCGTCGCGCGCGTAGGACGGGCTGGGTCGGGCGGCGTAGGGCTCGCGGAGGCTGCGCGGCGTTGCCAGCTCTGCGGCGTGCTCACCCTGGGCAAGGCGCGGCAGGCGGCGGTGCCGGCCGGCGCAGCCGGTTTGGATTGCGGGAGGCGGGCGGGAGGCGGGCGGGAGACGGGCAGGGGAGGAGTCCCGCGGACGGGCGGGGCCGGCCGAGCTGCTGGGCCGTGCAGGGCGCAGAGCCGGGGAAACGCTGCTGAGACTCGGCTCTGTGCGCCCAGGAGCGGCTGATGCTCCTCCGCGCTCCCCACTCTGCTACAGCAGCCGGGCCGCATCTGGACTGCGTGCTCCGCGGCGGGGCCGACAGCAGGTGAGCACAGGCTAGGACAATGGGTCCCCGGGCGGGAGAATGTGCCCGGCCGAGTCCGGGGAAGGTGGCGGTACCGGTCTGGGGTGGGGGGCGCGCCCTGCTGCTCTGTCTCCTTGCCGGGCGCTCTGCTACCCTGGCTTTTCTGGGGGTCAAGGCGGTCCGCAGTGACCCGGGATCGGGGCCCGGGAGATCTGGGCATCCCGTTCCCTCCTCGTCCCATCCCCCAGCTTTCCGGGACGGGTCCTTGTCTTTTGCCCTGGCGGGCTCTGTTAGTCCAGAGGTCTGAGGACCTTGGAGACCCTTGGCATTGGAGTTGGAGGCGCTGGTTCGTCCCCCTCCCGGCTTTTGCTTTTCGTGTGGAGGAGGGAGAGATGGTGTAAGGGTTCCCTGTGGTCCAGACCATGTCTTCGTCCTGGCTTGGAGAATCTCAGGCTACCTCATAGACGTGACCTTCAGCCCCTCCCCAGGAACAGGAGAACCTGAAGGAAAACAGTCCCATCTGCTGCCCCTTGAGCAAGTCTGTAAAGCACCAGGAATAGAGTCCAAGAGTCCTAATCTCAGCCCTGCCAGCCGTTCCTCTCCCCTTAAGCCCCAATCCCCTAAGATTCATCTGAGTGGCTTGCTGAGTGTGTTTGTGGGGGTGACTTCAAGCCCCTCTTCCTCTCCCTCAATCACCTTTCCCTTCTGTGCGGTCACCTCTCAGGCACCTCCAGGCTCTCACCTGTTTTCTCCATCGCCCTCTGTGGGCCAACAGAGGCATGGCACTGCCTGGACCTATGGGCAGGGACTGAGCAGGGCCCCTTCTCAAGAAGTTGCCCCTTTGGGTGTTGTGGCTTGGCCTGATCATCCACAGAAACTCCGTAGGTCTCTGGGTGGGGAGTCGAGCCCGAGGCACTCAAGTCCATACCCGCTTCAAGGCATTTTGGTTGGGATCCTGGATGTCAGGAGAGTGGACTGTCTTCTTTTGGTTGGAAGGGCCTCTGAGAGCAATTCTCATTACACCCATTGCACAGAGGGGAAGACTAAGGACTGAAGTGGGAAAGGGACTTGCCCAAGGTCATTCAGAGAGTCATAGGCAGAGATGGGACTTAGGGGCTAGAACCCAGCCTCTGACTCTCAGCCCTGGAACTCCTCACCTCAAGTCCCATGCCTCTAGCCTGACCCTTCCCGACAGCCCCAGAAAGGGACCCAGTCCTCGGCTACCCTACTCAATATGGCCTCACTACAGGTTAACCCTTTGAGATGATAGTGGCCTGGTTGCCCAAGCGAGGAGGTAGGGGATCCAGGCATTTGGGTCCACTGACTGCCCTGTGCCCACAGGCCACAATGCTGCTTGGGGCGTCTCTGGTGGGACTGCTGCTGTTCTCCAAGCTGGTGCTGAAACTGCCCTGGACCCAAGTCGGCTTCTCCCTGCTCTTCCTCTACCTGGGGTCTGGCGGCTGGCGCTTCGTCCGAGTCTTCGTCAAGACCGTCAGGCGTGATGTCTTGTGAGTACCTGGTACAACCCTTCCTGGGTTTCCTACACTATGCTGGGCTCCTAATCCCCCAAATCTCCCCAGGCCAGACCCTATGGTCTCTACCAACACAGGGCACCCAGGCCCCAAAGGAGCAGTCTGTGTTCCACACCCTTCCCCTTGCAATAGTATGTGGTACCTCCGTTGCCAAGGTCAAAGTCTCCTCCCAGGGAATCTCCTTAACTTGGTGCTCTTTATCCTGGAGCAGACTTGGGGTCCTGGGACATACATCAAACACCGGGCGTGTTGAGGAGACATCTGTAAGGAGTCCTAAGAACATGCTCTAACTTGTGAGAGGGTGAAGAAGAACCCTGTGGAGGAGGCCCTGTCCTCCAGTTGGCATGAGTCTGAGAGGGCACTGAGTTCTAGAGCAGGCCCTGAATCATGTCAGGGAGAATCTGCTTCCCAGAGAAAGTCAGGGATGGTCCATGGGGATATCCTGTACCAGAAACACCTGCTGCTACCTCCTCTGTGAAAAGCGCTGAGCTGACTCTGGGGCCTGGGGTGGGGAGGGGAATGAGGCAGCCCCAGACCTGGGCCAAGCTTAGACTGGTCAGGGAGACCGGAGGGGACACAGTCAATCCCTAAACTGGCAGTGCCATGCGGGCAGAGACCCTGGCAGTCTTAATCACGGTAGTATCCCAGTGCCCAGCACCCCGACCCACACCCAGAACAGGTGGCTCGGCATTTGTCAGTCTGAGTTGATTGCAAAAGGAGGTTTCGAGTGGCCACTGCAGGAAGGGTGGTCGCGGCAGAGAGCTGTGGGAGCGTGAACAAAGGGAGATGGCTTCAGGCCCGGGCCCTGGGGAATCAGAGGAGGCCTCCTGGAGGAAAAGCAGTTGTACTTGAGAGTCATCTCAAGGAAGTGGGAGCGGGGGACTCCAGCCAGAGGGCACGGCATCAGCAAAGGCACAGAGGCTGGGGGGCCAGGAGAGTTCAGGGGTCAGAGGTGGCACGGGTGGGGCAGGAAAGGAGGATGTTGCCAAGTGATTCCACAAACACTTATTGAACATCTACCCTGTGCCTGGCACTGAGCAGCGCCCGGGGGCAAGATGGTGAACAGGGCGGACCTTGGTGGGCTCACCGGGAGGGAGATGGGACAAATCGCAAACCCGTCCTTTTTCACTGCGGCAGTTACGGGGAGAGGGACAATACGGGGGTGTGGGAGGTCCAGGAGGAGGAGTTTGGACTTTGACTTGGGGCCCTGTAGTCGTGGAAGTCCCCAACAGAGCAGCAGACTCAGAGCAGAGCTTAGAGTGTACTTGGAGTTGAACTCTGGAGCCGGACAGGACTGAGGTTCAAATGTCAGCGCTGCCACGTTCCACCCGTAAAGCCCAGGGCAAGCCCTGGCACCGGTTTCCTCCTCTGTACCGGGGAGGGAGTAATCGCCCGGGTCCCTGGTGTTATCGGGTCCCTGATGTTATCGTGCAGCATCAGTGAGTCGCTGCATGTATCGCTGCCCCGCACACAGGTGCTGGGAAAGGGGTGTCACAAGTGATCAGACCAGGGCCTCCGGACCCCCACTCCCAAGCCCAGCAGTCACAGCTCCCTTGCTCATCCCTCTCCCACCCCACACCCAGCGGCGGCCTAGTGCTCCTGAAGGTGAAGGCCAAGGTCCGACGCTACCTGCGGGAGCGGCGCACGGTGCCCATCTTGTTCGCCTCCACGGTCCAGCGCCACCCGAACAAGACGGCCCTGATCTTCGAGGGCACGGACACCCACTGGACCTTCTGCCAGCTGGATGACTACTCAAGCGGCGTGGCCAACTTCCTGCAGGCACGGGGCCTGGCTTCGGGCGACGTGGTCGCCCTCTTCATGGAGAACTGCAATGAGTTTGTGGGCCTGTGGCTGGGCATGGCCAAGCTGGGCGTGGAGGCGGCGCTCATCAACACCAACCTCCGGCGGGACGCACTGCGCCACTGCCTGACCTCCTCCCAGGCCCGGGCCCTCATCTTTGGCAGCGAGATGGCCCCAGGTGAGCCCCGAAGGGGCAGGGGATAGGCAGGGAGTCCCACGGGACTGCCACAACCCCCCCCCCCCCCACCTCCAGCCCTGGGAGAGTCTGTGTGTCTCACCGGTTAAGGGCATGAGCCCTGGAGTCAGATGGCCTGGGCTGTGCCCCTGGTAGGCTGGAGACCCGAGTGAGACCCTGTGCTTCAGTCTCCTCACCATAGCACCTGCCTCCTGCTGTTTTCAGGGAGACACTTCACCTGAAGTATTAACACAGTGGCCGATGCTAGGTGACCCCTCAGACATAATGGTAACTGTTCTTGTGACTAATTAGGCCTCATCTATAAAATGGGGACAAGAATCTGTTCCCTGCTCTCCTGCAGAGCTTATGTTTATTGGCCACCGCGTTGGGCACTGACCACGTGCTGAGTTTGGGGCTTTACAAAAGCAGCTCTAATCTCCACTAAGCCTGGTGAGGTAGAGATTGTCATCTTGGCTTCACAGATGAGGAGACTGAGGTTCAGAGTGGCGTGAGGCACTCACCCAGAGCCACACAGCTGTTAAGTGACAGAACCGGGGTTTGATCTCTGGCTTTGACCACAGTGTCCCTGTTCTCTCTCCCCATGCTGCTCTGACTGTGGAATAATGGGCAGGAGAGGTTCTTAAGATGCTGAAAGGGGAGGAGGAAAGATGCAGCAGGGAGAGGGGAGAGGGTTGGACAAGTCAAGAGGAAGCCAGAGGAGTTGTGGCCGTGTGGGCCAGACTGGCCTACGCTCAGGGCAGGTGAGTATCTGGACATGTGTAGTGCACAGGAGAGCCTGAGAGAAGGTTCCCACCCTCTGAAGAGGCTGGAGGGCTGCCGGCCTCTGACCCCCCACTCCTCCCTCCTAACCAGTCCCCCATAGACTAGCATAGTACAGTGGGTAGGGCCATAGTAAGCCTTGGTGTGAGATAGAGCTGACTTTGAGTCCCAGCTCCAGCACATTCTAGCTGTGAGTGAATCCCTCCCATTCTCAGCCTCAATTTTCTCATCTGTAAAATGGGCGGTTATTGGTACCTGTTTCCTGGGGTGTGTGCACAGGAGCATGCATGTAAAGAGCCCGTGGTGTAGTTAGCCAGCAGCTAATGGGAGCCGTTGCTCCTCTCAGCATCTTCCTTACGACGAGGTCCCAGGTGCTTCACCCATGTCTCTGCCCTACCCAGCCAGCCTCCCCTGACAACATGCTCAGCCCCGGCACAAGCAGAGGTCCTGGGAACACGGGGTGTCCTGGCCTGCCTGCTGATCTGCCTTGTTTCCCCCACAGCTGTCCTTGAGATCTGTGCCAGCCTGGACCCCTCCATCAGCCTCTTCTGCACCGGTCCCTGGGAGGCCAGCGCAGTGCCCGCCGGCACGGAGCACCTGGACCCCCTGCTAGAAGATGCCCCCAAGCACCTGCCCAGCCGCCCCAACAAGGGCTTCGTAGGTGGGCCCCTCACCCCCACGGGGGGTTCTAAGATGGCCAGGGACAGAGCAGTGGCCTCAAGGCCTGGGTTCTTCTGTAAACTTGCTGCGTGACCTGGAGTGAGTCATGTCACCTCCCTTTTCCATCCGGGAAAATGAGGACAGTGATCCTGGGCTTACTACGAAGGCTGCATGAGCTGATGTGTGTGAAAGTGCCAGGCACACAGAACGCAGTTCTTGAACAGCCTTCGTTGACGCCTGACTCGCGCAGGATCACGTGGAACCCAGGAGCCTGCCTCGCCTGAGTTTGGGCTGCGCTTGGACCAGGGGCGAGACCCTTTGCATGGTCACCCACCACCGTTCAGCGCAGGCCCCTGTTGGTCTGTGATCCCCTCCCTGCTCTGGGCTGCCTCCCCCGACTTCTAGGCAGCCTTCCAGGCCCTCTCACCTCTCTTCCTGCCCACTCCAGCCCGCCTTCTGCAGCCCGCGGCTTGCTGCATCGCCTGGGGGTTCAGAGCCTGGGCCAAGTTCACATCCCAGCTCTACTGCTTCCCATGTATGACCCTGAACACCTGAGCTGCCCTTTGAGCCTCGGTTCCCAGAGCCATAAAATTGGGGATGGCAACAGAACCTGTGTTTGAGGGTTGGAAAAGGTCCAGTGGAAAGCTAGGGTATGACCGGAAGTGCTCAGTAACTGGCCGTCATCGTCATTATCGTTTAACCTCTGCCGTGTGTGGATATGGTCCGCCGGGTGCTTTTTTAAGCTCCTTGAGGGCGGGACTCTGGCTGGTTGAACCTGGCACCAAGCCTAGGGCTGACATACTGCACGCGCCCTGAGAACGTGAGATGGTTACTATATAACGTGCAGAGGCATTCCTGACCTCCTGGAACCTCCAGCCTGGTGGAGCTGACCTCACACAGAAACCATAACGTGACAATCCCTGGTCCTGGCAGTGGGGGAATACAGAAATGGTCAGTGGTGCAAAAGCTACTTCTGCACCCGGCTTCCTGCAGCTAACCCTCCCCACGCAGTAGGCATCACCTCCTTCGAGAAGCCCTCCCTGGTGCCACCTCCCCTCCCTGGAGCCTGGGTCAAGCACTGCAGCTGGGCTTTGTCAGGCCCTGTGCTTCCCAACACTCTGCGCTCAGTATTGGAAATACCCGTGTCCTCATCTTCCTGTCCCACTTGGCTCTCACCTCCACCCAGGCAAGGCCTGTGCTCATCTTAGTCACTGATGTCTCCCCGGGCCTGGCACAGAGCGAGGGCTCGGAAAAAGTTCGTTGAAGGAAGCAGTGCAGGCATTAGAGCAGAGAGTGGTGCCTGGGCTCATCAGTGTAGGCTTTCTGGAGGAGGTGTGATGGGAGTGGGTGTTGAGTGATGTACACCTACAGATGTCTGCCTGCCTGACTCTGTGCCCAGCCCTGTGCTGCCCCCTCTCACAGCCATTCCTGTGTCTGTTTTCTTCAGATAAGCTCTTCTACATCTACACGTCAGGCACCACAGGGCTGCCCAAAGCTGCCATCGTGGTGCACAGCAGGTAAGGGGAAGGTGCCCTGGGGGGAGGCCTGGGGATGGTGGGGCCTCGGAGCTGCTCCTCCTGCCTTTCCAGCGGCCCACAGAGCCCTTGGCCCTCTGCCCTCCCAGGTATTACCGCATGGCTGCCCTGGTGTACTACGGCTTCCGCATGCGGCCCGACGACATCGTCTACGACTGTCTCCCCCTCTACCACTCTGCAGGTATTCCAGGCCTGTCCACTCAGCCTCCAGCACCCCCAGAGTCTTGGAAGCCCCACCCTTCTTGGCAGGCAGCATGTTGCAGTAGAAACATTTGAGCTTTGGAGTCAAATCTGGGTTCAAATACAGACGTGGGCATTGATCTCTGAATGAAAGTGGCCACACCAGCAAAAGTGGTGTGTGTGGCTGTGTCCCGCAGGGCACCTGGGCTGGTCTGACCATTCAGGTCGCTTCCACAGGTATGCACAGTCTTAGGAGCTGCTTGGTCTTAGGAGCTTTTAGAAAGACAGAGATGGAATAAATGTAATTCCTGCTCTCAAGCTGCTTAGGGTTTGGCTGTGTGTGTTTGGGGCAGGATGAATGATGGGACCCTATCCTGACTCTTAATACAAGAAATGGCATTGAGTATGGGGAGAGGCAGGGAGCAGGAGCTCAGTTCAAGGGAAGAGCCCAGTGATGGCCTGGAAGGCTTCCTGGAGGAGGTGCACCCAAGGCAGGCAGATGTGAGGTGCAGAAGCTAGGCGGGCTAGCTCAGTGCCCCCTGGCTGAATGGTAGCGTTACGGGTATGGGAGCAGGAGCTTGGGGCCAGCTCCAGAGGCCTCAGAGGACAGTCTAAGGATTGCGTACTCAATCCTATAGGCACTGGGGAGCCATGGAAGGTGTCTGACTGGCGAGAGAGATACGACCAGTTAGTGTTGGAGGGACAGGACAGGAGAGAGAAAGGGAAAGAGCCTTTGAGGAGATTGGGCTGTACAAGAGGAGGCTCTGGAGGGAAGGGTCTCCTGTCTACCTGACCTCTGAGGCCCACCCCTCTGCCTTCAGGAAACATCGTGGGAATCGGGCAGTGCCTGCTCCATGGCATGACGGTGGTGATCCGGAAGAAGTTCTCAGCTTCCCGCTTCTGGGACGATTGTATCAAATACAACTGCACAGTGAGTGAGAGGGGAAGGGGATGAGCATCCCCGTCCCCTCGGGACCCTCCCGCCAGGTCTACCCAGGGACATCTGTCTTACAGCTGAGGGCAGCCAGCCATTTATTTGGGGCAACACTCCCATTGTTCAGATGGGAAGACTGAGGCCCAGGGAGGGAAGGGATTGCACAGCCGGCCCCTGGGGTAGTAGGGGTAGGGGCTTGGGGGGTTGGGGGGCAGTGAAGTAAGAGTAGCCTCAGGGGCCCAGACTCACACCAAGTCCATCCCCAGATCGTGCAGTACATCGGTGAACTCTGCCGCTACCTCCTGAACCAGCCACCCCGGGAGGCGGAAAACCGGCACCGGGTGCGTATGGCACTCGGCAACGGCCTCCGGCAGTCCATCTGGACCAACTTTTGTAGCCGCTTCCACATTTCCCAGGTGGCCGAGTTTTACGGGGCCACGGAGTGCAACTGCAGCCTGGGCAACTTCGACGGCCAGGTGTGGCCCAGGTTGGGGACGCAGATGGACCACGGAAGGCACGGGTGGCAGAGGGGAGAGCAGAGTTCCGGTGTGGGAGTGTGGGTGCTGGAGGCCCCCCGCAGCCCCCAGACTGTCCAGTTTCAGGCCCATGGTGGGAGCAGCTGGGCCCGAGTCTCGGCCTTTGCAGGTGGGGGCCTGTGGATTCAACAGCCGCATCCTGTCTTTCGTGTACCCCATCCGGCTGGTTCGTGTCAACGAGGACACCATGGAGCTGATCCGGGGGCCTGATGGCGTTTGCCTTCCATGCCAGCCAGGTCTACCCTAGGGTTGCGGTGGGGGGTGAGAGTGGGAGGGGCTGACTCAGGAGGGGGGTGGGGCCGGTGGGTGGGGAGCCCCATCCTGGTCAGCAGCCAGAAGTCATCTTCTCTAAGGGCTTCCAGGCATTTATTTCTTCATCCGTGCATCCGTTCAGTCACCGTCCCATCCACCCAGTCCCTTCGTGCACTTTCGTGTTGTGGACCCTGGGCCCAGGCCGCCTCAGCCCCCCAGCTCTGTGCCTGAGTCCCTCACCTGCACGTGGTTGTCCTGAGGAGTCCATGTGGTACAGCTCTTTAAGCAGAGCCAGGGCCCTGGGAGTGCCGGCTCTGGTTAGGCCGTCCGTGTAGGGCTTGACCACCCTGTCATTTGTTTGTTCGACTTTCCATCCATCTGTTCAGTGACCAGACTTTACCAAGACGCTCCCTGCCCTCGGGGCTCCCCGGGTGGGGCGGGGGAGAAGTGGGCGTTTCTGTGGACAGCTGCAGGGTGCACTCAGTGTGAAAGAGACCCCAGGGCAGGTCTGACCCCACCTCCCCTGCCCACAGGTGAGCCGGGCCAGCTGGTGGGCGCCATCGTCCAGCAGGACCCCCTGCGGCGCTTTGACGGCTACCTCAACCAGGGCGCCAACAACAAGAAGATCGCCAAGGATGTCTTCAAGAAGGGGGACCAGGCCTACCTCACCGGTGGGTGGGCACCTCTCCCTAGGCCTTTGCCGCCCCTCGGGTGGGGGGGGAGGGGCCTTTCGCCACCCTCCGAGAGCACCTCCCCGGGAACCCCCGGGACCCAGCTCACCCAGCTCCCCTCTAGGCGACGTGCTGGTGATGGACGAGCTGGGCTACCTGTACTTTCGGGACCGCACGGGGGACACCTTCCGCTGGAAAGGCGAGAACGTGTCCACCACGGAGGTGGAGGGCGCGCTCAGCCGCCTGCTGGCCATGGCCGACGTGGCCGTGTATGGCGTCGAGGTGCCAGGTACCCGGGGAGGCGGGAGGTGCCGGCGTGTGTGCGGAGGGGCCGCAGGGGCCATCGCCAGCCGCTCACTGCCCACTCTGCCACCCCCAGGAACCGAGGGCCGGGCCGGCATGGCCGCTGTGGCCAACCCCTCTGGCAGCTGTGACCTGGAGCGCTTAGCCCAGCTCCTGGAGAAGGAGCTGCCCCTGTACGCCCGCCCCATCTTCCTGCGCTTCCTGCCTGAGCTGCACAAAACAGGTCGGTCCCCACCCCCGACCCCAGCTCCAACTCGCAGGTGCCAGGCCAAGGCCCCTTCCTGGGTCCTTCTGAGAGGCCGGGGTGCCTGTCGTTTTGCCTTCACCCACAGCCTTGCCAAGTGGTTGGTAACCTGACCTACCTGTGGGCAGACCCAGACTTCAGGGAGAGAGGGGCACCCATTCTCAGTGGGACAGCTGAGAACAAATACCGGCCGAGTGTCTAGTCTGCTCCAGGCACTGTGCTAGGCCCTGGGGGTACAGGTGACAAATTCCGGCAGGACCTGTGCCTTCTGGGAGCTTCTAGAGCAGCAGGGGAGGCAGCCACAGGATGAGGAATTCCAAAGATAAAGAATGGAATGCAGATCAAACTGACAGGAAAGTGAATGAGGGGGTTGGGGGTGACTGGGAGGCTCCCCTGAGGAGGTGCGGTTTCAGCGGAGACCTGAGAGTGAGAGGGAGGGAGGGAGGGAGGACTTCGTGGGGGTGGGAGGCCTTCCGGGCTCTGGGAACAGCCACTGTGGAGTCCCTAAGGCAGGGAGGCACTTGGCTGCTAGAGGAATGAAAGGAGGCCCCCGAAGCTGGAGCAGTGAGGGGTGGGCAGCGGCGTGAGGTGGGATGGCAAGGGCAGCAGGGGCCTTGTGGGCCGGGGAGGGGGGCTTGGACTATACCGGGGGCAGTAGGGAGCCACAGAAGTGTTTGAGCAAGGTAGTGACCTGGTCAGATTCCTGTCCTGTGTGGAGGCTGGGGGAGGCTGCAGGTGGCCCGGGGGAGGGGCGAGTGGTGGGTCCACCGGCACACGGCGGGGTGGTGCCCTCCTTCTGTCTGTCGGTCCTCTCGGGAGCTTCTCTGGGCAGGAAGCTCTGAGGCTCATGCCCCGACCTCCCCTCCACTCTCCTCAGTCCTGGCTGCCTCCAAACTTACTTAGGGCTCAGAACGGCCATTTTATTTGCTCACAATTTGTGGGTCAGCAGTTTGGGGTTAAGTCCAGCTGAGTGTTCTTCTGTTGGCCCCATCTAGGGTCAAATAGTGCCATCGGGTGTAAGAGGGCCACCCTCACGTGGGGCTTCCGGCTGGTTGGCTCTGCAGTGATGTCCACAGAACGGTGGTGATGGCAGTGCGCTCTAGCTGCGCTCTGCGCTCTCCGTCACGGCAGCTACCAGCCCCGAGCGCTTGAAGTGGGACCAGTGTGACGCGGAAACTGAATTTTAAATTTCGTTTCATTTTCATTAAATTTGCGTAGCCACATATGGCCAGTGACTACCCACTTAGCGCCCGTCTAAGCGGCCCTTCCTGGGGTGGTTCTGCTCTGTTCCATGTGGTTTCTCCTCCTTCAGAGGCTAGACTGGTCTCAGGGCACCCCGAGAGGGTGGGGATGGAAGCTGCAAGGCCCCTTGAGGCCTAGACCACCCACAACATGGCCTCTTCCGCATTCTGTGAGTCAGAGCCAGTTGTAAGGCCAGTCTGGATTCAAGCAGCCGTTGAGAAAGACTCCATCTCTTGCTGGGAGAAGTGGCCAGTCCACGCGGCAGAGGAGTACCTGGGGAGAAGCTGTAGCCATTTCTGGCATCTGTCACACCTGGGTTCAAATCCCAGCTCCATTGCCTACGAGCTGTGTGACGTTGGCTCAGATATGTGCCTCTGAGCGTCAGTCTTCTCATCTATATAGAGGGGCTAAGACTGTTGATTGAAAGATGCATAATTTATATTACATACTATTAAGGGGAAAAAACACGAATTGAGCTATTTCAGAGATGTTGAAATCTGAAATCTTGTGCATCTTAGAATCCATAGAATATGGTTGTGCACCTGCCCCTGGGGTTGATGTGCAGATTGCATGAGATCACGCCTGTACCTGGGAGGTGCTCAGATGAGGGGGAGCCATCAGGGAAGACCTGCGGTCTGGTCCTCACTCTGCTGTCACTCAGCATGTGGCCCTGAAAGAACAGCTTGTCTTCTTCAGGTCTCCGTTTCCCTGTCTGCAAAAAGGCGTGGGGAACTCGGCCCCTTCCCCTTTGCCAGGGCTGCTCTGAGGAGTGATACATAATGTAATGGATGGAGCCTTTGCAAACTGTAGAGGGCGGTGCCCCTCCTCCCATGCCTCCCCTTTCCGGTGTCCTCTGCAGCCCTCCTCTCCCTTCCTCAACCCTGGCGGGAGGGCGGGTTCTGAGAGCTCGGGCCCCTGCCCTACACCCTTCTGACCCTTCTTCCCCCTTGTCTTCTCCCTCCCTCAGGGACCTTCAAGCTACAGAAGACAGACCTGCGGAAGGAGGGCTTTGACCTAACAGTTGTGAAAGACCCACTGTTCTACCTGGATGTCCGGAAGGGCCGCTATGTCCCTCTGGACCGAGAGGCCTACACTCGCATCCAGGCAGGCGAGGAGAAGCTGTGATTTGCCCCGAGTCCCTCTGAGGGCCACCGGATGCTGGACCCAGAGCACCAGCTCCCACCCCAGAGGGTTCCTGGGCAAAGCCAGACCAAAGCAAGAAGGGCCTGGCCTCACAACCCCGAGGTGCCGACCCCCACCCCTCAAAACTGCCAAGGGACTCACTGCTGCCTCCCCCTCCCCCCGAGGCTTTCTGTGAAAGCCTCATCTCCATGTTGTGTCTTCAGGGGGCCTCTGGGCCCCAGGCTGAGACTGAGACTGGGCCCCTCGGGATGATGTCTTAGGGCAGGACAGGGGAGGTGGAGGGCCACCAAGCACTCTCCAGAGAACAGGCAGCTTGTAAACGGGACCAGGGCAGAAGCCCCCAGACCCAGGAAGCCAGCAGAGTGGGCGGGGGCAGCAGTGGCCGTTGATCAGGTGTCCAAATAGGATCCAGGCCCTGGAGCCACTCAAGCGTCCTCAGCCCTGCCGGTGCCTCTAGGAGGGCAGGAGAGGGACTGACCTGTAGCAGGCAGCCTGGACCTGTAGCAGGCAGCCTGGACGGGGCACCCGTCTCATCCCCCTCTCTCTGGGTGCCTGCCTGGCTGTCCCTCAGGCAGGGCCTCTCTGTCTTTGTGGGTCTGTCCTTGTCCCCTCCTCCGTCTCCGTCCTGGCCTGGCTATGAAGGGAGAAGGGGTGGGGGGCGCTCAGGGGCCAATAAACTCTGCCTTCCTCCCCCTGCCCGTGTGATGCCACCTGAGCTCACCCCATCCTGCTCAGGCCCCAGCTTCTGCCCCATTCACTCCTCCATTCATTCGTTCATTTGGACTGAGGGATATAGCAGGTTATCTTAGATGGGGGGCAGTTCCCACCTGAGCCTGGCAGGGTGTTTTAACAGCATGATCTTGAGAGTCTAAACCAGCTGTGTCACGAGCTTGCGCGTTGGGCAAGTGACTTTGTCGTCTCTGTGACAAGGGAATGATCAGTTAGGATTCAGAGAGCTAAAGGGAGCCAGTATGAGGAAAGGGCTGTTCAGAGCCGCTGAGGGAGGGAACCCTAACCCAGCACAGGGTCCCATCTCCAGACCCTTGCCCATGCTGTTCCTTCTGCCAGGGGTGCATTTTCCCAGGGGGTTTGGCAGGGGGGCTGTGCAAGGCAGAGCAGGGCTGCCTAACCGGCTGGGTAGAGTCTAGGAAAGCTTCCTGGAACAGTGTTTGCAGAGCTGTCAGCAGTGCCAGCGGAGGGCCAGCTGTCCCCTAGGGCCCAACCCCTGGAGTCGCACGCAGGCTGGAAATGTGCACAGCCCAATGGAAAGGGGGTCCACCCCAAGCCAGGGCAGCAGGCAGCGTGTGTGCCCCAGGGCGTCATCTTCACTATTTAACCCTCAGCACCGTCTGTCACTTGACTGAGGTCACACAGCAAGTAGTGGGGACTGGAATGCCAGCCCCAGCCCCTTGCCCTTCCCGCTGCTCCTTGGTGCAGAAGGCAACAGGAAAGCCAGATGAGCTTCCATTCCACGCATGCTTGTGGAGCCAACTGTGAGCCACACCCCAGGCCAGCAGCTGACTGGGTGGTGGGTGACCAGGGTGAGAAATCTGGGGTGCCTCCTGGGGGAGTGACCTTTGAAAGATAGTGGAGTCTGGTGCCACTCTTGGGAGAAGAGGGAGGCAGCGCTGGAGTTGGCCCCTGGAGAGCGAGGCTGATGCGGGTGGGGTTTGGGAGTGGCAGGCATGGCTGCAGTGCCCTAGTGTGACCAGCAGAGGACGCACGGGTCCTGCAGAATCCAGTCCAGCCTTTGGCGCTCAGCCAAGGGAAGCTGGAAGGAGGGAGTGCAAGTCCCCACTTCACCCCCAGCGGTACTCATCCCAGAGGACTCTGTGGTGGGCCTTTGATCAGGCTCCCAAGGGGCTGGACTTGGCTGACAGTGAAGCTTTGTGTCTTTAACCCGCAGCAATGACTGCTCTCCGACGGGAAGGAGCCCCCCAGTGGTCCCTGTTCCTTTCCCCTGGTTGAACACAGTCACCCAGAGGCAGTAAGGAGTGGTGGTTAAAAGCTCCTGCTGAGGAGCCGGTCAGGCCTGAGTTCAAGTCCATTTGCCAGGCTAGGCCTCAGTTTCCTCTCCCATAAATGGTGGTCTAGGAATCCCTACCTCGGGACGATTGTGAACGTGTAATGAGATCGTGCTTGGAAATCTCTCAGCACGGGGTCTCATGCTGATAGCTGTGCAGTACGTGGTAGTTAAAAGAAAAAAGGAGCAGTGTTGAGGTGTTAAGACCCCAGACTAGGCCCGTTTCCCACTTCTGCACCAGCAGCCGCCCCCAGCCCCTCCATGAAGGGACGGGGCTGGTGGGCCCCTGGGCCTTGCAGCTCTCCTGTCTGCCTTTGGTTATCCCAAACCATGGCTGCGTGAGTCATCCCCCGCCACCCCCCACCCCCCGGGCCTGCAGTCGGTGCTCAATACCTGCTTGTGAAGTTAAGGATAGCTACTGTTTACTGGGCATTTCCTGACATTTACATAGCACTTCACAGTTTACAAAGCACTGTGTAAGTCCATCAACGGAGCAGATGCTAAAGCCCTACTCTGTGCAGGGGGGCGGGGCATGGTCAGATCTGCCCTCAGGGAGCCCACTATCTGGGGCAGAGGAGAGGGTCCTAGCCAGTCAAGAAGCAAAGGGTGTGTGCTTAGCTGCACCCTAACCCAGAGCCCTGCTCGGCGTGTGGGGGAGGTGAGGAAGTCGCGTTTCATGGTCAGAGAGGCTTTTCACGGAAGAGTCATCCAAGAATAGGAGAGGGAAGAATGGCCCAGACAGAAGGAGCCACAACACATAAAGGCCTGGAGGTGAAGGGCAGGGAAGGGCGAGCAGGGCAGATGAAAGAAGGGCAGTGAGGCTGCAGCGGTGGGACTGGGGGGAGAGTTGAGGCAAGGTATGCAGAGTGAATCCTTTGTGGGCGTTTCTTGCACACTTGAGGACTGGGGGCTCAGCTAGGAAATCCTTGTATCAGGCCAAACCCATTGCCTTCGACTTGCTGACAGCCACCACGTGTGGAGCACTTCCTATGTGCAGGACGTGAGGCCAAGCACTTGATGTGCGTTATTTCATTAAATCCGTCACACAGAGCAGCTACAATTTTTACCCGCACTCCACAGATGAGGAATCTGAGGCTCAGAGAAGCTAAGTCTCTCCACAGACCACAGGGCCTGTGAATAGCAGTGCTGGGATGCAAGCCCCCTTCCCAGAGCCTCAGTGTTCCCATCTGCAGGCTGGGCCGGGGAGGCTGGAAGGGGCCTGCCTTGAGCGTCCCAGAGGTCCTACCACCCTTAGACAGGCGAGTGGCTGCCCAGGCCAGTGCTTGGTGTATCACTTTCAATCCCTGGGAAGAAGGTTAAATACCTCTGAGGGGCCTATTGAGGCGCTGGCGGCAAGGGAAGGGGCGACCGAGTGACTTTCAAAGGGGCCTGAATGCGTGGCCAGCCCTCCCCTGGAGGAGGGGGCCCTGCTTCCTCCCAGCCTAATGATATTCTGGGCTCAGCCCTCATCTTTGGCGGCAGTTTAACCCGAGCCGGGGAGGATTTCTTTCTCACTGATCTCAGCTTGACACCCAATTAGCACAAGAATGGGAGGTGGAAGCCTGCAAGAGGCGCCTCCCAGCCTCCCGGGGCGCACGAGGGGAGCAGGCGGGGAGACAAAGGGCAGCGGGCAGGGGGGCCCCCGCGCCCTCGTCTCCCCTGCAGACCCCGCCATTGTCTCCCTAGGAGCTTCAGAGGGGATGGAGACCAACACCCGGCTAGCCGGCCTGCTGGAGGGACAGGGTTGGGGCCCAAGCCCCTCTTCTGCGTGGATCCCAGGGGAAGGCATTTGGGTGAGCCAAGCCCAACAGGACGCAGCGAGGGTCAGGGATCCTGAAGGCGCAACAACCTGGGGTCGAGGCCTGACACGTAGGGGTCCGTGAACAAGTCACCGGTTCTCAGCCTCAGTTTTCACATTTGAAAAATGGCGCTAATAGTAGCCCCTGTGAGGCATCAATCAGGTCATGCATGTGAAGCTCCTGGCAGAGGCAGAGTGGGGGTCAGTACTCGCTGAATGAGTATAACATGTTAAACTGTTATTGTTACTAATTAGGAGGTTGAGTAGGGTAGGCTTGGGGTCAGGAGAAAGGACTTTCTAAGAATGAGAGCCAGGCATTCAGAGTGGGCTGACTTACCGAGAAGTGAGCTCCCAGTCTCTGGGGCTTTGCCAGGAGAAGCTGGAGGCCCCCCTGCCTGTTGAAATGTGGGAAGGGTTCCCACTCCTCTGGCCTCCCTACATGCCCTCTCCTGCCCACCTCCACGTCCCACAATTCCTTGGGACTTGGGCTTCGATGTGACTTCCTCTGGGAAGGCTTGCCTAACCCCAGGGCTGGACAGGGCCGTCCTCCAGCTCCCGCAGGCCCCCGTGTTCCCCCTTCATGCTACTGATTGCACTGTGTAGTCTATTTTCACATCTGTGTCTTTTCCAAAACATCAGCCCTAGGAAGGCAGGGACCCCTTGGTTTTGTTCACCATTGTGTTCCCAGCACCAGCATTGGACCTGGCACTTAATAGGTGCTCAGTGAATGTTTGTCAAATTGTTGAAGCTTTTCAAAAGCTCCTTAGCTTTCCCATTCCAGCCTCAGAAGGCAGCGGTTCACAGGGTTAGAGGATATTCAACTCATAGAGGTGGGCTAAATTCAGAGGCCTTTACCTTGTCAGCAAAGAGAAGACATTAAATGGCTTTGAGCAGGGGATTGATATGTGTTTGCTCATGCATTCATTCATTAACTCATTCAGCAAGCACCTACCAGATCTCTACAATGTATGAAGCTCTTTATTATGAGCTAAGGCTCTAGGATGAATCAGGCAAGGTTTCTAGAGCTCAGCCCTTGGAGGAGCCGGTGGAAATATCTTAGAATATGTGTGTGTGTGTGTGTTTTAATACCTCACTGTGCTGCTTGTGGGATCTTAGTTCCCCAACCAGGGATCGAACCCAGGCCCTTCGCAGTGAAAGTGCAGACTCCTAACCACTGGACCGCCAGGGAATTCCCTAGAATATTTTTGCTGAAAAGACCTTAAGAGATCATTTGGCCCCAAAACCTTCTTTACAGATTGGGGAGACTGAGTTTCACAGTTTCCACTGGGGCCTTTCCATTTACCACAGGATTCTTCTGTGCTTTTCGAGGACCAGGGCTGTCTCATTTGCCCTCATTTTGCCAGTGACCTGGAACCGTGCCTGATACACGGAAGGTGCTCAGGGATGTCTGTGGAGTCGAATTATACAAGGAAGCCAAGGCCAGAGGGAGGGAGTGGGAGGCAGGCAGGCCAGAGAAGTAGGTGCAGGTGAGAGGTGATGGGGATGGCAGTGGTGGAAGAACGGAAGAACGTGGGGTTGCAAAATCAGCTTAGCAAGGAGACAAGTCCAAATGTGGTGACTGTCTGGGTGTGGAAGAGAATTAAGAACAATGCCCAAGGTGTCTTGCTGGGGTGTTTCCGTGGATGGCAGTGGTATCCTTGAGATGGGGAACAGGGGGAGCCCGTTTTAGGATGTGAGGCACTGTGCCAAGAACTCACTTAGTTCTGACTGCAACCCTATGGGGGCTGTTACTGTCTTCATTTTACAGATGAGGAAACTGAGACACAAAGACGTTAGGGACTTAACCAAAGACACAGTAGGAAGTGGTGGGACCTGGATGTAAAGCCGGCAGTTGAACTCCCAGCTCTTAGTGATGACTACATCCTTATATCCACCCTTAACCACCAGGCTACCCCACCTTCTCTACTAATGCTTGGTTCGATTTTGGAAGTGTGGTTTAGATGCCCTGGGAGATCCACTTCACCCCTTTTGTGCCCTGGGCTTTTGTAACAGGCTGCAGTGGTCTCCCTGTCTCTTTCCCTGTTCCCCTCAAACGTTCTCCACACTGCAGCCAGGAAGGTTTTTTTTTTTTTTTAAATACATTTATTTATTTATTTATTTGTTTATTTTCGTTGCTGCGAGCGGGCTTTCTCTAGTTGTGGTGAGCGGGGGCTACTGTTCATTGCGGTGCGTGGGCTTCTCACTGCAGTGGCTTCTCTTGTTGTGGAGCATGGGCTCTAGGTGCGCAGGCTTCAGTAGTTGTGGCGCATGGGCTCAGTAGTTGTGGCGCACGGGCTTAGTTGCTCTGACACATGTGGGATCTCAGACCAGGGCTCGAACCCATGTCCCCTGCGTTGACAGGCAGATTCTTAACCACTGCACCACCAGGGAAGCCCAGATATTTTTTAATATGTTTATGTATGTATGTATTTATTTATATGCCACGCCTCACAGTATGCAGGATCTTAATTCCCCGACCAGGGATTGAAACCGCGCCCCCTGTAGTGGTAGCACAGAGTCTTAACCACTGGACCACTAGGGAAGTCCCAGGAAGGAGATTTTATTTTATTTTATTTTTTATTTATTTTTTTTGGAAGGATATTTTAAAACACAGTTCTAATAATGTCACACACACACACACACACACACACACACACACACACACACACACACGCCCCACCCAAAATCCTTCCAAGGTCTACCGTTGCTTTTAGAATAGAGACTGAAATTCTTACCTGGCTCGCAAGGCATGATTTGGCCCCTGCCCACCTTTCTAGCCTCATCTCTTACCAGGCCCTCTGTTCCCCAATTTCCACCTTCTCTTGGTGTTCCAGCACGTTCTCCCACCCAGTCTTTGCACGGTCTGTTCTCGCTGGAATGCTCCCAGAGGTTTTTCTCCCCTCACATTCACCTGGTTAGCTCTACTCAGGCTTTAGCGCTCAGCCCAAGTCCAGTACAGTCCATTTGCATTTTGAAGCTCTTACAATTCCAGATCATTTTTCAGTTTGAGATTTTACATTTATTAGCATGACTCGTATGTTTATTTGATTAGTTTCCCCCACTAGACTGTGAGTGTCCTAAGGGCTGGAACCTTGCCTATCCCGTTCACCCCCGCATCCATTAGCACCAACCAAAATGCCAGGCACATGGAGGACGTACAATAAATATCTGTTGAATGAGAGCAATCCAAATCGACAGGGCGGTTGGATTGCTAGTCGATGGCTCAGGAGAGAGATTTCTGGGCCGGAAATAAAGACTTGGGGGTCACTTATAATTCAAGACGAGTGGACGGGCTCGTCCAAGCGGTGTGCGGACTGAAGAGAACTGGTAACTAGTGCAAGATAAACTGTAACGTGGCTCACAGTCTCAGCACCAAGATGCCAAAGCTCTCCTCCGCTTAGCTGCGGCTCATGCCAGTCGCTGCCCGCCCTGGTTGTTGGAGCCCCATCCCTAAACTTCACAAAAGGACCAACTCAAACGCCCTCAACCGGGCCCATTATCCTCCAAGCTCAGCTCCCTGCTCCAGGTCTCCCTCCAATAGCTGAGCAGGAGCGTTTCCCTGGCACCGCCTCTTCCGTCCGCAGCAACCGGAAACGAGGCAGTAGCGTCGGAAGTTGAAGAGAGTTTCCTGTGAGCGCGGCTTCCTCAACATGGCAGCGCCCTTGTCAGTGCAGGTGGAGTTCGGGTGAGTCACAGAGCTGGGGCGCCGTGGGGATGGAATGAAGTCGTTGGGCTCGGAACTCCCCTCCCTCTGCCTTGGGGCCTGTCACGACCGAATCGCCGAGGCTCCCGGCGACTTCCTTGAGCTACGGCACCCGCCTCGGAGAGCTTGAGAGGTTCGGTCCGCCTGGGCCACGAGGCCGTATGTCCGGGAATAGAGGCGCACGCCGGGGCGTGGAGGTGCGGTCTGGGCCCTCCTCCGTACCCTGAGCCCTGCTGGACTCAAAAGGCTTGATGGTTAGCGGGCGGCCTCTCTACCTTCGTTGTCAGCCCCGTTTTGGAGCAGGCCCGTGTGTCTGGTATCTGAGTTCCTCGGATCGCGAAGGAGCACCTCCAGCCCCTGATTTCTTTCTTCTGGCAGCAATTTCCGTTTACACGGTTCTTGGAGCCTTGTTTCTCGTGGGGTGTGTGGCCAAGACGAGATTCCTTTCCTCCCTTTCCCAAGATTTGGGGGTGTTGAACAGACCTGAACCCCTTTCAGTACATTCAGTAAACCTGCTACTCACCAGTCATATTACTGAGTGCCTCCTGCAGCTCCTGAGTCAGGGGGCGGTGCGGGGCTAAGTAAGGTAGTAGCACAGTGGAGGAGACTAACCCTGATGACAGTACAGTATGCACAGGATGAAAAGTGCAGGATTGGGGCACACACACCAATAACTGAAGAAACAGAGGAGGGAGGAAGTCTCCTCAAGCCACTATCTTCTACCTCCTACAAACAGAAGGTTTTTCATCTGATTTCGGAGCTGAGAGAAACTGCAGAGGTTAGAAGGCAAAGAAGCTGAGACCCTAGGAGATGGGTGATATAATTTCCAGAGTCCCATGGAAAAGCTGGGACTAGATTTGTCTTTGTGTGTGAAGATAAACAAGACAAGGCTTATGTGAAAGGAAAAGTCCGGGATGGGAATCTAAAACCTCTGCCCGTAGATGCCTTTCCTTCCATTGGATGCCCCCAGTTTCTTTCATGTTTTTCCTTCATTGCATAGCCCATTCACCAGTCATTTATTGAGTGCCTACCATGTGCCAGGCGGTGAGCCAGGCACAGAGGATACAAAGATAAATAGAACTTTGTCCGTGCCCTCCAGCGTTCAGCGTTTCTGGCCCTTGCAAGGGGGTAGTCTCATGAATGTTAACTGCATTTTAATTGATGATATTGTCTGGCCCCACGGGTCCAATTAGAACTATGTTTGTCTGGCCTCCTGACTATATTGCTTTTCTGACCCTTTGCCCAGCTATGCCCACCCCCATAGCCTGGGGGTTCTAGGAGGATCCCTGCCGCTTTGACAGGCCTCAGCAGAGCTGAAGAGGGAGAAGCTGCAGATTGCCAGTGTTAAGGCTTATCTACAGCCGGCTTACCTGTCATGCTCACTGAGTCAGACATGGTGTTTGTTCCTCAGAAATGTCTTCTGTTTGCTAGGTTCTGTGCTGGCAGCAGTGGGGAAGTCATATGAGGAAGATATGGTCTTTGCCCTCCAGAGCTTACAGACTAGCTTGAGCACCCGTTTTCTGGTTTGAGCATCTCTCAGCCTCCCTTACCCCCAAGAGCAGTAGTGAACCCTGGCAAGGCAAGACAGTGTTCCCTTCACCCACCACCCCAGTGTCCCCTGAGAACTGCAGCTTCTTGGGAAGCAAGAATGCCCAATATGTATGCCAAGCCCAGATTCCTTCCCTCTTGGTCTCTGTCTCAATGCATGTTTTTGCCCCGGCCTTTCTTTCATTTCCTACGTCTCTTAGCAGACTTCCCTCATCCTTTATTCTGAACCTAAGTAGGTTTGCAAAGAAGCTGCCTTGCCCATCATTCTCTCCCTTGTGTCCCTCAGTTCCACCCCAATCCTTGGAAGAGTCTGGGTTAGGCCTTTGCCTCTTTCCTCTGAGCAGATATGGTCCCCTCAGCCCCACCAGCTCTGATAGACGCTCTAGAAGACCTCGCCCACCTTTCTCCCTCTTGTCCTTGACCAGTTCTGCCGTCCTCATCTTGCCTCCTGAACAGAGCATTTTCTCAGGTCACAGAGGATGCAGAGTATGTAGTACAGATGTGAGATGCCCTCTTCTTCTCCCTTTTCCTCCTCTTTTAGTCTGGGAGGTATTGGCAAAGGGAGGGAATGCCATTGAAGTCAGAGAAGAAGTGAGGGAAATGGGCATTTTCATTCATTCATCAGATATTTATTGAGTGCCTGCTGTGTACCAGGCCAGCAGGTGGAGGGGAAATAAATACAAATATATAAGGTAAAAAGATGAAGATAAACTAGAAAAAGTGAAGGCCATATTGGGAATGTCTGTACCAGTCACTGGTACCAACAGACACCTCCCACCGAGTACTGGGGAGCAGAGGAAAGACAGCTATCTTAGGTTGTAATGCCTTAATTGCGTTTGAATAGGAAATCCTCTAGAACATAAGAGTCTGGCTTTGGTTCTCTTCTGGGACCAAAACAGGCCCCTCCTGCCTCCCTGAATCACTCTAGAAGCTGGGCATGCACCTTCCTCCCCTCCAGATGTGCTGACAACAAAAATGTCAACCCCTCCCTCGAGGGCTAGTGAACCCAGCAGTGACAGGTCACTCTCTGAGCCAGACTGGTTCTTTATCTGCTTGTGAAGGGAAAAACAGCCCTGGCCTCTGAGCCTGGCACCACCAGGTTTGGCCAATCTGAGTTGTTTGCCTGGATCCCCGTGCTTCCAGTTCCCACTCCTCTGACCCCCAACTCCTGTCGCCCCTTGCCTGTCACCCTCCCCCACCCCAGCTGCTCCATGTGCCAGCCCCCACCCAGGAGAGAACGAGGCTCTTGGAAGGGGATAAATGGACGCTCTGTGCGGGCTTGCAGCTGAAATGGCCCTGTGCACGACCACAGATGGGCCTCCTCTCCCCCTCCACATTTCTGCATCAACAAAGCATGACCTTGTTTGGATGACAGTCGCCCCATGTTTCCCCCATGACAATGCTTGCCTTGCCTTTGCCTCCCAGTGGACTGTCTCAGGACATCTCTGTTCTCTGAAATTGGGGAAGGGTGGTGGGGTGGGAGGCATCACATCCGTCAAAAGTCTGTTAAGGCCTTCTCAGTTAAGATCCATGTGAAGTCTGAGACGGGAATGGAGAGACCCAGGGGGAGGAGCAGTGTGGGGCACTGAAAGAGCCCAAGTGTCTGCATCCTGAGCCCTGGCTTCTGCACTTGGCTTTGAGCATCTCTGCTGTCCCAGTCTTCCCTTGGCCAGGTGCTGGCACACAGAAGTGAACCAGACTGTGCCCTCAAGGGGCTTCCTGACCTTTGGGGGAGTCTTGGTTGTTTCTGCGAGAAACCAGTTAGAATTCAAATCCTAGTTCAGCCACTGCCTGTCTGGCCTTGGACAAGTCATTTCTGGCCCCAGTCTGCTTCTCCACTGGTTGGAGTTAATAATACCCGCCTCCCTCCTGCCTTCCCTGGGATTCCCTGAAGATGAAATGAGAGGAAGAATGTTGTAGCAAATGGAGGGTTATTGCTAAGCCCAGTGGGGTCTCTTACCCTCCAGCACTGTGTTGCGCCCACCAGGCCAGCAGCGGGGGTGGGCATGGGGCACAGGCTGGGAAATTTCAAAGCATCGCCAAGCCAAAGGAAACCTCTAGATACGCAGGGTCTCTAGTGTGCCACGTGGTAGCTTCTCAGCATTTTTGCAGGTGGAAAGACTAAGGCTTCAGAAGATGAAGTCACGTGCCCAGGGCCTCGCCATCAGGTGCAGGTAGAGCCTGGTCTCCATCTTAGGGCCCACAACTCCAAAGCCTGTGCTCTGCCCCTGTGTGCTAAGGCAGAGGAATAAAAACAAGAATCTGCAAATTTGGATACTTAAATATTAATAAAAATTGTTTCTCTCCTACTTTACCACATCAGGAAGCCACATTTGAGACTTGATCACTGGTACCCAGGGTGTTCCTGAACCTTGGGCTCTGCATCTCTTGGGCCTCTGGAGCCACCCTCCTCCTCAGTTTTCAGTCTCTGAGGTGTTTGCAGGAGCTCACCCAGCTCTTTCTCTGGCCCTCCTTTGCAGAGGCGGTGCGGAGCTCCTGTTTGACGGTGTGAAGAAGCATCAGGTCACCTTGCCTGGACAGGAGGAACCCTGTGAGTATGGGCTTTCTGAGCCCCTCTCTGGGGGCCACTGGGCAGGAGCTGCTCCACAGGGTCACTCAGCCCTGTTCAAGTGAGAATGGGTAGAATTTCCCTGGCCAGTGAGGAGGAAGGAAGAGAAATCTCCAAGTTGTCCCCGCATCCTCTCCGCAATCAGCCAGCTTTGTAGGGAGGAGATGGCCTAGCTTAGTCCTTACGAGCACGGGTTCTGTATTCAGACAGACTTGAGTTTGTTTTGGTTTGGTTTTTTTTGGCCGCGCCACGCAGTTTGTGGGATCTCAGTTCCCCAACCAGCGATGGAATGCAGACCATGGCAGTGAAAACCCGGAATCCTAACCACTAGGCCATCAGGGAACTCCCTGGACAGGCTTGAGTTTGAATCCCCTTAGCCCCTTAGGCCAGTCACCTCACTTTTCTGAGCTTTAGTGTTCTTATCTGTGAAGTGGGGATGGTAATCCCTATCTCTCAGGGTTGCTAGAAGGTGTCAGCCAGCTGTACCATGCACTGGACGGCAACAGAGAGATGTCCTCATGAAGGAGGTAACCTTCGTCAAGAGTGGAACAATGCAGACGGGCTTACGTGGTGGGAACAGGATTTGGATGAGAAGAAAAGCATCCAGCCAGAAAGGAGGTTAGAGGAGGGAGGTTGACTAAGGGAGACGGGGGTATTTCCATGTGTTCATTCAAACACCTGTTCACCTTTCTTTAGCGAATGTGCACTGAGCACCTCCCATGCTGCAGACCATGTACCAGGCACTGGGGAGACAGACCCTGCCTTCAGACAGGGGGAGGGAGTGAGGAGTTGATTTCCAGAGGTCCAGCTGGGTAAACAGCAGTGTAACCTAGAGGCAGGGGCTGGACATTGCAACTGCGGAGGTGCTCTGCAGCCCTAGCAGTGGATCCTAGCAAGAGCAGAATGTTCAGGGACGAGAACCCGTCTCACCGAGGGCTGAGATACTTCTGGGAAGAAGATGAATTCAGTTCTATGAGGAGGCAGGGGAATGAGGTTCCTGGAGGTGAGCAGTAGAAAATGGTCAGGTGAGGTTTGACAGGAGTCTTCTGGGGCTGGATGTGCATCTGCCAAGAGTCAGACAGTTACTGCCCAGATTCACTGGCTACCAAGGCTGTTTCTGACCCTCCCTTGGGTTGGAGAGCAATGGCATAGGGCGGGTTTGTGTGCCACATTCAGAGGCCAGGGGACACTCACTAAGGGACAGAGGGCACTGCCCCCTGGAGCTGGGTGTGGGCATTAGGCTGGGGTTAAATGTCAAGACTGTGGGATTGTGTCCCTGGTGGGGGAAGACCCAAGATGATAAAGGCAGTGGTTTCTTAGTTTGACAGATGGCTATGCAGCCTTGGTAGAGAACAAGGGGCTCTCAGAAGCCTCTCAAAGATTCAGCCATAAAGACTTATCTGGAAAGTTATTAAAACATCACAAGTTATTATTTATTTCCCCCTGCTTTTGCTTGGCATGCAAGTCCCCGAGTTTAATCATTCCAGCCCCTTTCATTCATTCATTGGCACCAAGTGCCAGGCATGGAAGTAAGTACTTTATTCTTTCCTGTAACTGGCACACGTGTTTTTGAATGTCTCCTTTGTGCCAGGCACTGTACTAGTTGCTGGGTATTTGGTCGTAAGCAAAACAGATATGGTTCTTGCCCTAATGGAGCTTACAGAGTAATGGAAGTGGAGCCAGGCAGTGAAGAAGTAAACACGCAAACGCGTAACTGAACAAGTGGTCAACACTGGCATGAGGAGAACAAAAGGGTGCTTTGAATGAGACAACAGGGTGGTAAGGGAAGGCCTCTTTACAGAGGTGACCTTGAGGCTAAGTCCTGAGGAACGGAAAGAAGCCTCCCTAATAAATTGGAGGGAGAGTAGAGATGCAGGGGGCCCACTCCAAGTGCAGAGGATGGCACTTGTGAAGCCCCTGGGCAGAAGGCCTTGGGGTGGTCAAGGACCTGAAGGAAGGCCAGTGTTGTAAGGGGCACAGGCTGAGTGTGGCATGGTAGGCAAAGCCGCAGCTGGTTGTACCAATAATTGTCACAAATTCTTAGGTGGTAGCTATCATTATTATTCCCATTTTAAAAAGTGGAAACCCAAACCCAGAGATGTCAAAAGTCTTACCCCAGGTCATGCTGCTATATAAATGGCAGAGCTGGGGTTCAGAAGCAGATGTCAGGGTCGCCGCCGTCCTTGCATGTTACCACTAACCCATTACCTTTTTTTTTTTTTTTTTTTTGTGCTGTACATGGGCCTCTCACTGTTGTGGCCTCTCCCGTGGCGGGGCACAGGCTCCGGACGCGCAGGCTCAGCGGCCATGGCTCACGGGCCCAGCCGCTCTGCGGTATGTGGGATCCTCCCAGACCGGGGCATGAACCAGTGTCCCCTGCATCGGCAGGCGGACTCTCAAGCACTGCGCCACCAGGGAAGCCCCAACCCATTACCATTTATCCCAAGAGGTTCCCTGAATCACATAACATCTCAAACGTGCAGTGTATTTTCCAGTTTTTACACTTTCTTTCATGCCTCCAACAGCTACTTATTTCAATTTTCATAATGAGCCCAGTATATATTACCTATCGACAAGGAAACCAAACCTCACAGAGAGAGAGAAAGAGAGTGACCTGTCCAGAGTTACTCAAGTAGGGAGGCTGGGCTGAGACCCAGGTTTTGGATCCCCCGTCTACTGCTTAGGGGGCAGGTGGGGGCCTATCCTTCCCACTCTGGAATAAAGAAAGGGAAGCAAGAGCGGCAAGCGGAAATGGCCCATGTGCTCAGTTTTGGACCCTTGGCTGTGGATCTCTACCTCTGGCTTCCATGTTTGCCCTTCTGTGCCCAGAGGTGTAAGTCACATCACAGCCGCAGAGCTGGTTGGCAGCTACCAGGCCTCACCCTGGCACACGGAACCCAACAGGAGGGCAGGGGCCTGGTGCCACTGGGAAAGTAACACTCTTTCCCCCAAGCCCGTGCCCAGATCTGCCATCTGGCAGCCTTCCCAGCCCAGGGGCTGCCACTTGGCCAAGCAGGTCTTGGAGACTCCAGCAGAGAAAATAGCAGCCATAAGATCATGGATTGTGACAAGGCTCACAAACAAGGAGACTAAACAGGGCCCTGGGTCCTGGGCCAGGGGAGAGCTTCCAACCCAGCCAACTTGGGAGAAGAGGCTGGGCAAGGCCAAAGTGGGTGAGATCGCAAGAGAGGAGCCCTGGCAGCGCGTGATGGCAAATTAGTTATTTCTGCAGGCCTCTTTTTTTCCACCTGTAAAATGGGAAGTTGGGCTGGATTTAGTCTGGAGTGAGCTGGTTATCTGTTTGACATCTGCAGTTGGAAAAGTTGCTTCCAGTTCTAAGTATATGGTTCTGGGAAACAGGGTGCACTGATCCAATGAGCAGTTGTGTGTGCAGGGGAAAGGGGGGTGGGTCCTTAACCGCCACCTCCATGGAATAGGCCTTGAGTGGCCAGGGTTGGGAGGCACCCACCAGCTTTGGGCACTGGCCACCGAGAGCTGGCTTTTGTGCCTCAAGGATCCCTTCAACACAAGGCTCGCAGCCCATGGTTGGTCAGTGGCCTGAAGCAAACCCAAAACCTCGGCCGTCCCAGTGTGGGCATTACCTGCCTTGGCCCCCAGGAAGAGACTCGTCTGCCTCACCTTTCCCTGCCTCTCTGCCCTGCCATTGTATTAAAGGGGGGCTGGCGCGGGAGGCAGGGTCGGCTAGGGAGCTCCCAGGCGCTTTAAACTGCTTAGCATGCATTTCACAGCCTCTCTGGGGCCAGCTGTTCCTTTCTCTGCTCTGGGGCCTGTTTGCTGATCCCCTCCCCACCACCCTCCTCTCCCCCCAACCACTCTCAGTCCCTGTGCAAAATTGCTTTTGAAAAGATCCACTTTCTGCTTAATTAAACAATGAGGAGCGTCCCCACGCACATCTGTAAACCTCCTTCTGAGGCCAGTTTAGCCCACAAACTGCTCCATTCTTACCCCCATTCACTTGTAAATGGACCCTCTGATGTTCCCTCTACCCTCTCTTGTCTTTTACTCCCCCCATCCCAGCTCTTTCTTCTCCCCTTTCAACTAAGGCCTGGGGTGGGCTCCCAGAAGAGCCCTGTCCTGGAGCCTGGTGGACTTGGTGGGGACAGGAGCGGCTTAACCTGTGGAAGAGAAGACGTAGGGGATCCGTCTCTCCCAAGTCTGCATGGTGTGGGGAAGCGGAGCCACATTTGTTGGCGTGGTCCCCAGGACTAGCCAGGCTCGGTGGGTGGGAGGGACAGGAAGCCAGATTTCTGGTTGGGAGAAAAGCTCTCCCCGGAGGCCTTCAAGAAGAGGCTGGATGAGGGTCCACCGCAGCCGGGATGCAATATCGGATGAGACCAGAGAGCTAGGACACCACGGGGGCCCTGCCACAGTGGGTGGCTATTGTCCCCAGACAAGGACAAATCCACTGGGGCACAGGATTCTGGTGGGACCCTTTGTAGGTGCTAAGAGGGGCATGTGTGGTACCCCTTTCCCAGCAGCCTTTAGGAGAAGGTTCTGGCAGCCCACAGGATAAGCAATCCTGAGTCACTGTGGGCAAATGTGCATTTGTCTGGTCTGTTTGACACTGCTGGGCCTGCTGCTGGCATTAGGAGTTTGGATTATTATCCCCATTTGTTAGAGGATAACCCTGAGACTTAGGTCAAGTGATATCCCACCCAGGGCCATCTAGTGCACTGCCCAGGGCCTTCCGGCTCCAGAACCCGAGCTCTTAACCCCTCTGCCATGGGAGCAGTAGCTCCCATCACTTGCTCTTCCCCCAGTAGGCAGGCCAGGTCCCAAGGCTTCCTGCACTGGAAACCTTACACTGGGGTGCTCATCTCCCTGCCCTGGGCTGCCTGCCCTCAGAGTGTGATTCCTTCCACCTGGGTTGTCCAGGGAGCATCTTAGGAGTTTAAAAATCTAAAGTGGAGGCAAGGCCGGTGCTTGGGGCCCCCTCGCCACTCTCCCAATGCCCCCATTCTCTCATTCCCTCTCCAGGTCTGATAGAAAGGTAGTGGATCCCACAGAAAACCCCAGCCAGTCCCAGCAGTGTCTGTTCAATAGTTCACTGTACCGCACCCTCCAGAGCTTCCTAAGCGTGTCCTCGAGGTGCCAGGCCCCTGGGCAGAGCATGTGGAAGCTCAGGGCAGCAAGAGAGATTAGAGGGTACAGTTCTTCCTCTGGCTCGTAGAAGAATTACAGCATCGCTATGCCAGGCACAGTGCCAAGAGCTCTATGTGGACCATCTTATTTGAGCCTCACAACAACACTATGAGGCATTCTTACAGTTCCCAATTGACAAAGAAGGAAGCTCAAGAGAATTCCTTGCCCAAGGTCATATAACTAGGAAGTGATGGAGTCGAACTCAGACCCAGGGCCGAGTCCCATTCTTAACCAGTCCTCCTCTCCCGCTCCGCCCACAGTTGTCCGTGTGCTCAGTAAACATCTCAGGGGCGTTTTGTGTGAGAGATTCCCTGCTGCATGCTGGGGCTCACACTCAGGAAATACCCCTGGGGCTCCCGAGGAGGGAGAGGCCTCTTCCCAAGCAGCCCCTTCTCAAGGCCCACACATGCCCTGCATAGTCCAGCCCTTGCTAGCTCTCTGGCCTTGTCTCAGGCTGATCTTCTGGCCTTCTCTGTTCTATTACCTTGAACCTGCCAACTCCAACCTGCCTCAGGTCTTCCCATATGTTCTTCCTTCTGTCTGGCACACTCCCGCATCCCACTCTTCTCATCCTTCAGGCCTCAGCTTCAGTGTTAATATCCTCAGGGGAGCCCTTCCTGATCCCACACAAAGGAGAGGGCATTTGTCACGACTAATTAAGTAATGTCTGTCTCCCCTGCTGGCCTCTTAGCTCCATGAGGGTAGGCTCTGTGTCCGCCTTACTCTCCGCCGTCTCCCTGGCACCTGGCACGTAGTAGCTGCTCAGTAAATATTTGTCTTGTGAGTAATTTCATGGGATCCCATGAGGTAAGCCACCATCGGTAGCAATGGGAAGGCAGGAGGACACAGAGGGGGAAGGTGCAAGTGAGATTCCCCAGAGCCATCCCGGAGCCACCAGCCCCTGACTCTGCTTAACCCTTCCTCCTCCCCTGGGCGCCTTTGGAAGCTGACCATCTGGCTTGGAGGCTATTTGCATATTGTCTGGGCCTCGGCAAGCCTAGCACGATGTCCCTGGGGGTGTGTTTCAGGCTAGGCGGAGTGGCCCTTGCAGCCTGCGAAGGGAGTCGGGAGTTCCACCTCTCCCCACCCCCAAATCCAGGCATGGGGGAACAATACGGGTGGTGATGCGGTGGCCTCACCATGGTAACAGGCTATCAAGAATGTGGGCAGGCCTGGGGGGCGCAGAGGAGGGAGGGAATGACCTCAGCAAAGAGAAGCATCATGATAAATGAGCCAGCACCCACAGCAGACTCCCCCCAAGCCCACCCCTTGGGGCCTCCACGATGGTGCCATCACTTGGATGACCCCGACATGACCATTAGTCCTCCCCACCATCCCCAGCCTACGAGAGTGGAGCAGAAATCCCCTCTCGGAGGGAGCCAGGGCTGCCACCCAACTGGGTCCTGGTTCTGAACAGGCCAGTGGGGGCTGTGGAGGTGCAGCTGGTGGC
Source organism: Delphinus delphis (assembly GCF_949987515.2). Lineage (NCBI taxonomy): Eukaryota > Metazoa > Chordata > Mammalia > Artiodactyla > Delphinidae > Delphinus > Delphinus delphis. Next base: position 7,548,563 of record NC_082688.1, on the reverse strand, counting down.
CCTCAGGCCAGGCACTGCCCAGTCCCTCAGTGCCTCTGCGCACACAGGCACAACCCCGCCTGCCGGGGCTGGTTGATGGATGTGTCAGGCCCCAGCGGCTCTATCGAGCGGCCACAAGATGTATGGGCTGGCGGCCCACCAGACAGTGCCAAGATGGAGGCCAAGGGGAAACCTCTGAAACCCAGGCCTCTGGGAGGAACCCAGCCAGGAGTCTAAATGGACTGCAGCTAGTTGGAGGCAACACTCCCTGTCCCCTGCCCACTCCAGGGACCGTGAAGACTCCCATCTGCTTTGTTTAAAAATAGGAGTTAAAATTGAAAGGCGCAGTCTCAGTCTGTGGACACTTTGCCCATGGCCCTGTGCTCTACTGGCGTACGATCCAAGGAAGCTGGCACAGAGCAGAGTGAACCAGTCCATCCAGGGTGCAGCCTGCCTGAGTGCCATAAAACCCTGCCCAAGGCTGGTGCTGTGTGTGACACGCGCTGGGCCTCTCCTTAATTGGCAGCCTTTCCCTCGCCTGCGTGCCAGGAGTCCACCTCCAGTTAGGGAAACCAAGGCACTGCTTGGACCCTTCTCCAGCTTAGTCCCTGAGCTTTGTCTCAGGCACGGACCTAGGACAGAGACCCCTCTGAGACGTTGACTCGGGATGGGGATGGCTAACCTCCAGCCCTCTGCTGGCTTCTCAGAGACTAGCTGTCATCTCAGCTAGTCTCTGAGAAGGCTACTCTTGCAGCCTCAGGGATGCTCTGTTTGAGCCGTAGATCGTTGAGAGCCATAGCCTTCGAGGAGATGATAGAGCCAGGTTTCAGTGTGCTGTGGCCTGGGACCTGGCTCCCAGAGAAGGAGAGAAGGCCTGGGAGACAGGGGGCTCTGAGCCTCCAGGTGACGTACCGAGCTTGGTGGCTGTCCCAGAACCACAGGCAGATCGCAGTGTCCAGCTGAGCAGGAGAGGCCCTTTCGACCCTGAACCTCTCGCCTCTTCAGGGTGGCCGCCCCTGGCCTGGAGGGCTCTGTGAAGGGGGAGTAGAGGGGCAGTGATTTGTCAGCGTCTCCGGCTGGTGAAGGATCCTTCTCTCCTTCTGTCAGAGGAAATTAAATGATGTTATCGGCTCAGCAATTGTTTTTCTTCCCTGACAAAGGGAAATATATGCAGACCTTCCAAGAGCAAAGCCGAATGCTCCCCATCTGGGACTGGCTGGGGAGATAAAGGTGGAGGGGCTCTCCCAGAAGCCTACCCATGGCGGTTTCAGACCATCTTCAAGGGCTAGTGGGTGGAGGTCTGTCTCTCAACCCTTTCAGACGTGACCATTCCTCTTGCTGTCTGCCTTGCATCCCCATTGCCTCTTCTTCAAGCTTTCAGCAGTGCCAGATGCCACTTTTCTCTGAAGACCTCTCCAGGTCCATTTCCTCACCTTGGGAATCCACTAGTTCAGGGGCCATGACAGCCCGGTCTAAAAGAGGCCCTCTCAGCCCCATATTCACTTCCTCCTGGTCCAGGCAAGGCCCTGAGGACCAGGAATCATTTGGATTTGACATTAGTTTGTTTTGTGCCTTCTTCTCCAGGGGACATCCGGAACCTCCTTGTCTGGATCAAGAAGAACTTGCTAAAAGAGCGGCCGGAGTTGTTCATCCGGGGAGACAGCGTGTGAGTCCCTTTCTCCCTTCTCTGAGGAGGGCAGGTGAAGGGAAGGAGGTTTGAGCCCCTGTCCTTGGTTCAAGCACAACCTTCTCTGGGTCCTGTTCTCCCTTTATCCTCCTCTTAGCCCTCCAAGGAAAAGGCTGCCTCTGTCCAGCTCTGTTGAAGTTTATTTTCAGTTTTCTTGTTACCACATTGGACTGTTGGGGATTTTTTTCAAAACCTGGGTCAGGAGACTGGTAAATTTATCAAAAAACTTAGATTCCACCTTCTGCTTGCCACAAACTTGCTGTGGAACCTTGGGCAAGTTACTTCACTTCTCTGGGCCTCAGCTACTTTCTCCATACAGACATTACTGAGGAAAAGATGCTACCCAAGGTCTCTCTCATCGCTTGACAACCTAGGACAGTGTTCTCCCATGGAACTTTCTGTGATGATAGAAATGTTCTCTATCTGTGCTGTCCAGTACGGTAGCTGCTAGGCACATGAGGATATTGAACCCTTGAAATGTGGCCAGTGTGACTGAGGAACTAAGTGTTCAGTGTTACTTAAATGGAATTTAAATTTAAATGTGGCTCGTAAATACCGGGCTGGACAGTGCAGGTCCAGGATTACGGGGAGTCACTGCATGTGTGTGCACACATGCTCGCTGGGGACACCCCTAGCCCAGCCCAAAGCTTCTGTATCTGTCCCAGGCCCAGCTTAGCCTCCTAGGAAAAGATCCAGATTCCATGTGCCATGAACTCACTATACTCCTACAACAAGGCCAGCCTGATATGTCACAGAAGTGGCCAGGGCATTTGTGGGACTTGTTCATCTGCCTCGAAGCAGAGGTTCACCAGTAGGCCCTGGGGGCTAGGGCTGCCATCCAGCCTGTGGCTCAGGTCATGGTCCAACAGTCGTGGAGGTCACCCCCGAGGACAGCAATGCTCTTTGGGTCATTGCCAGCAGGAACTAGGCTAAGGTACCTGTCCGAATATCGGCCTGCCCTGCCTTACTCCAGGCAGGGCTGCTCTCAGGCCTTCAGGGGCTTGGGGCCACTGGCAGGTTTCCCTGATTCAGAAAAGCCAAGGTAGCCTCCTCTCCAGGACGCGCATGCGGGAGGCCTAGGACAGTGAGGTTAGACCCCTGGAAAGATAGGCTGCTACCAGTGGTTCCCATGCTAGACCCTGGCAAGCAAGCACCTCACACGCATCATCCCACTTCATCCTCCCGCAGAGCTCGTGAGGAAGGCACTGTGATTTACCCTGTTTTCAGATGAAGAAACTGATGCTCATGGCAACAAAATGACCTGCCTGAGGTCTGGGAGGTGGCAGGGGAATTTGCACCTGTGTTGCATCTGGCCCTCAGACTTTCCTATCGCCTCCACTCCCTGGGAGAACTTTAATGGGGACCCTCGAGAGAAAAGGCTCCCACCACACTCCTGCGGCCCAAATGTCTAAGCCTCTGCCCCTGCCCCAGCCAGCTCCCGCCCTTCACGCCCTGCTACTCACCACCATCTTTCCCACAGGCGGCCAGGGATTCTGGTGCTGATTAACGATGCCGACTGGGAACTGCTGGTCAGTACCTCGGGGGACAGCCCTCCCTCAACCACTCCCCTCACTGCTTTGGTAGGAAAGCCTTGGGCCTCTCCTGAGACGCAAATAGGGTGTCTGCGTAATCCTCTGTCCCGATCTGGCCTCCAGACTGAGGCTGCTTGAGTCTCCCACCCCAAGTGAGGAAGGAATGGGTAGCTGGGGGAAGTGATGAGCTCTCCTCCACCCTGGAGATTTGCTAGTAGTTAATGTATAGGGTACCCGTTTTTTTCTGGTAGATCCTATCTTTTTCTCCCAGAGCAGCCAGGCTCCCCCTCTTTCCCTCTCAACACCTGGGGAGAAACTGGAAAAGTGCCCTTGACGGTCTTCTTATTTCTCTTCTGGACCAGGGTGAGCTGGACTACCAGCTTCAGGACCAGGACAGCATCCTCTTCATATCCACGCTGCACGGCGGCTAAGGGCCCTTCTCTGTGCCTGGGCCCCCTTGGGGTGGGGAGAACAGAACAATCAGACATCCCCTTGGGCCCTGCTTCCAGATCTCCCTGTCTCCCTTGGCTGCTTTCTTCCCTACTCTGTCCCCTGAGCTCCCTCCAGGCAGGGAAAAGAGGCCAGGTGCTAAAAATGAGCCTTTCTCAGGCACGTGAGCAGGGGAAGGCAGGCAGGCGGGCAGGCGCCCGAGCCCGGCACTCCCTCTCCCAGCAGCTGAGGTGGGGGAGGGTGCCCCTCAGTTTGTCAGGAGTGGAGGGGTCTGTGCGGCCAGGTGACCCGGCAGCTCTCTACTCCTGTGTCTCAGTCTAAACACTGAGTGGCCGCTGACGAGGCATTCCAGCTCCTGGGCCGTGGTGCCTTCCTGGGGGAAGATGAATGAACCTGAATAGCTGATGGCAGGCCCCTCCCTTCTCAAAGATTGGAGGGGTCTCCGCCTCAGTTTCCCCATCTGGACAGCAGAGGGCTCTGCCTGTCCCCCACTGATATCGTTGTGGAGCCCCAGCTGGGGTCCCCTATTCAGTGCTGCCCCCCCCCACAGCAGCTGCTCTTCCAGCCGCACCCTTCCTCCTGCTCCCCCACCCACAGTGCTTGACCCTGGCTGGCCTCCCCCCACACAGGCCACCAGATGGGCTCCTGAGACGCTCCTCCCGGCAAGAGGCTGCCAGTGTGCAGCTCATTCTGCTGAGCGGGGAGAGAAGGAGGGTGTCGGCTAAACCTTGGACTGGCAGATAGAGGCTTGGGGGGGGGTCAATGTGCCTCAGTTTCCTCCCCAACAACAACTGAATTTTTATAGTATCTGAAAACTGCGGAGATACTTGATGGCACAAATGTACACTTGATCTCTCTCTCCTCCTGCAGGAAGCAGGATGGGGGCAGGCAGCACCTGGTAGGCAGGATGGTTCACCCCTCCTCCCTCCATTCCTTCTGGAAGTCTTGGGGCCTCAGTGCCTGCAACAGCTGGCCTTGGGCAAATAAAAGACTAGGTTGTTTACTGGCCTTGCCTGGAACTTCGTCCTTAGAAACCGGTGGCACCCCACATTTCCCCCAGCCGTGGTCTCTGGTCCAACCTCTGTCTTCAGCCTAGGGCTTTCAGAACTTCCCTTCACCCGAGAAGAGAGCAGGGGTTGCAAGCCAGACTATCCAGACTCCGAGAAAGGGTGATAGGACGGGCCATCTGGAGAAGGGGTGGCAGAGCCAGTCTGTGCTGACCAGCCTGCGTCCCGAGATACTTCCCTACCCGTCTGTCCGAGGCCAGGCTTTGTCCCACCAGCTGCAGCCAGCGGCCTCAGGACGGAGGAGGCATAGATAAGACTGCAGAGCCCCACTTCCCATGACCTGGAGGAAAAGCTTTGTTTGCTGGAGGGAGACCTCAAAAAAAAAAAAAAAAAAAATTAGGGCATTAACATCATCCCGCCCCCAAACTTTGCTTTCCATTAAATGTTAATAATTTAAGGTGGAATTTCTCACTCTGGAGACGAAAGTGCCAAATGGTTGTCCTAACAGTGTTGGCGGTGGTGTGTGCACATCATTCTCAAGGCTTTGTGGGCAGACGACCCCGGGCTGGTGAGCTGCTCTCCAGCACTGCTGCAGGTGGAGGCCCCCTGGGTATGTGTGTGTGTGTGGGAGTGGCCATGTTGAGGTTACGCTGCAGGTGCTGTCTAGGGAGAGGCTGTATAATCAGCCCGCACTAGGTGCTGAGGTCGGGGTCTGCATGTTAGGGAACAGGGTAAGGGACAGCCTCACTTGAAGGATCCACCTGTCCCGGTTCTTGTAACCTGGAAGTGCCTTCCTGCCTCCAGCCCCGCTGAGCTTCGGAGTGCCCCTGGATCCACCCCCGCAGGATTCCAAGTCCTGGGAACTGGGCGAGAGGAATCCTTTCCTGCCTGCACTGGGGAGAGGAGGGGTGAAAACGGGATATCCCTTCCTCCACAGCGTGCCAGTTAATGCTGAGGAGCAGGGCAGGAGGACGTGCTGGGGAAGCCAGGTTCTCCACCGAAACGAGGGATGCCAGCATCACGGCTGAAATTGGCCAGGGCCACACTCCAAGCATTTTGGGTCATTTTCAGCTTGGGCGTGAAAGGGGTCAGGGATAGATGACCTGGGCTCAGACCCGGTGACACCCAACTGCCCCCCCACCCCGCAACTCCTGAACCCACTTTTGAGGAAATAAATAAATAAGCCCCACTATCTCCAAAAATTTGTCTTTAATGAAAAGAATTCGTTTGTCCAAGTTCTATTTCCAAAGCCGAGGCGATTGCCCCGCTGGGGCAATGAGCGCATCATTCCCGACGCTTCTCCCACTCCAGCCGCGGCTGGAGGAGACTCAGCCCATGGGTCGGTCTGGAGGGGCTGACGGGAGGGGTCGGTTTATTTGGGATTTAGGGGTCGGTTTAGGCTTGCTTAGGGGATACTGGTGGGGGAGGATGGGTTAGAATCAATTCAAAACGAGTTAGCAAGCGCAGTCCGCCGGCATCTTCTTTCGTCCCGGACTTTCTGCGGCTCGGGCCGAGGGCGAGCTCCCCGGACCACATTTGGGCCGCGCCGCGGCGTGCCAGCTTCGTTCCCGGCCGAAATTTGAAAAAGGGAAAAACGACGCTATCGCTTGGAGGACCCCGCCAGCCAGGACTGGTCACCCGCAGAGGAGGAGGAGAACGAGGACGACGACGAGGGGAGGAGGATGGCGGCGCTGGTGACAGGGACCGGTGTCCCTCCTTCGCGCGCCTGGCCAGGGCCGCGATCCTCGCGCTGGGTCCAGCCAGCCGCCACCCCGAGGAGTCTCGCCCGCGTTGAGCTCGGTCCCTGCGGCTCCCGCCCCTGTCGTGACCGGAGCTCAGCCACAGATGTCCAGCCACAATTCTCGGTTGGCCGCAGACTCGTACAAGAATTGCGTTTGGACAATCAGTGGCGAAGCCCCTGAGTTCAGGGCCCCGGTCTCCTGCGGGGTTCCGCCTCGCTCCTTAAAAGCGCCGGACCAGATCTCCGGAGATTCGCGGACCTCGCAGATGCTCGGCAGTCGCGGCCCATCCCGCGGTAAGGCGGACGAGCAAGCACGCGGATCCCGACCCTGCGTGGGGATCCCGGTCGCTCCTGGCGCGTGTCTCCTTCGATCGCGGCCCGGGGTCCCTAGAGTAGCCCGCGTTGGGTCTCTACGCCGCCCCAGGTCGGGGGACTCTCTGTCAGTCCCGGGGAACCCCCGACTCCCCTCTCCCCGCCCCCAGCCTGGGCTCCCCGGGTTCGCCGGGAATCCGGAAAACAGGGACCCGAGGCCGGGTCGCGTTTCCGAACCCGGGGTCCGGGCTGCTGGACTCGTGGGTCTCCCGCCCCCGCCCAGCCCCGCGCACGCACCGGCTCGGGCGCTCTCCGCTTCCCTGTGGCTGAGTCGCGGCCGGGGCGCCGGCGGTAGCAGTGGCGGCAGTGGCTGGGACGGCGGGGAGCGCTGGAATGCGCCGCCGGGTCACCTGCAGCGCCCGGGGAGCCGGGCTGGGAGCCGGCGAGCTGGCGAGGCGCAGGGCTGAGCCCGAGCGGGCGCCTCTGGCGGCTCGGGGCCGGGGCGGGCTTTTAGTGGGCCGCTCCAACAATACGGGCCTGGCGCGGAGAAAGGGGCTCGGCTGCAATTGGTACTGGATTTGAATAACGCCACGGGGCCATCAATGGTCATTGTGTCGGCGGGTAATGAATCTCCGCTGTCTCTCGGGCTGGCCAGGCAGCTGCAACCTGCGCTCAGGCAGCTCTTAAAGACATAGCGTGCCCCTCCCCGGGGGCCGCCCCCCCTGCACCGGCCGGACCCCTCGCCCTCCCACCCCCACCCAGCATCCTAGACTCCCAGTGTCCCGCCAGCTCCTTCGCCTGAACCCTTTGCACATCGCCCCCTCCCTCCTCTTGGGCCAGGCACCCGCATCTCGGCCCTGCAGTCCCATGGACCCAACTTAGGCCCCTGGCCTTGGTTGAGCTCCCCAGGAGAGCCCAGGGGACTCCAGAATCTTTTAAGGCTCAACTCTGGCCTTCCATCTGCATCTAAACCTGAGGCCTCTGGAGCCTTCCTGCCTTAAGCTCCTGCCCCAGGGGCTTCTAGCTGGAGGGTGAGGGGGACCGGTCTAGAGGTCAGAGGGTCACCCCCTTAAAAGGCTGTGCTGCAGGGTAAGGGAGGAGGGGATGCAGTCCCAACCCCCAGGCTGAAGATGCCATCTCGAGAGACTGCACTCCCATTAGGGATCTGGAGACTGCCCTCTCTGCGGCCAAGGACAAGGGCTTATTCTCAGGATACCTCCTGCAGGCTCCTGGATGCCTCAGCTCTAGCAGGGTTGTGGGGATGGGGGTGGGGGAGCAGGAGGGTGTGAGAGGAGCATGGAATCTGTTAATTCTTGTCATTGTCTCTTCCACTGGACAGCCACACTGGTCCAGGAGGGCAGGGGCTCTGTCTAGGTCTGGTATGCCCCCACCCCACCCCAGCCCACCCCAGCCCACCCCAGCCGGGTCTGGCACAAAGAAGGTTCTCAGTCTACTGGGAGATACAGACCCAATTCCTCACCTGCAGAGCTCACTCAGCCTATCTTTCCCAATGAATCTCACACCCTGGAGGGGACTTTGTGGCCGTTCTTCCCATGCATTCTGCTCTCCATTTACCCCAGGGTTCCCCAGGCACCCCAAGCATCCCTGCCCATGCCCTGAAATCCTCTCCTCTCCCCACAGTCTGTGGGCCACCGCCACGTGCCCCACTGAACTGTGATTATTGCTTGATCTGTTTTCCTCTCTGGGACGGGAAGTGGGTCTTACTGATGATCTTTGTGCGTCCAGAGCCTAGTACAGTGCCCTCCCCCCAACCCATCGTTGAAAAGCCGTTGCTGACTTAAAAACGAGCCGCGTGAACTTCTTGGAGTTTCTTACGGAAGTTGAAAAAATAAGGCTTCTGGGGAGTAATACTTGAAGTCAAGGTTTTATAGAGAGGGAACCCCGGCTAACCAGGTCCTAACTCCTGTGAATGCTCCATCTGATAAAAATAATAACAACAATAACTGTGACAAGTACTGTAAGTACCAAGCACTAAGCGTCTTAAAGGTAGGAGCCTTTTGACTCCTCACAACAACCCTGGGAAGTAGGCACTGTTATCAGCCCCATTTTACAGATGAAGAAACCGAGATTGGTGGCAGTTAAGTCCCTAGTCCCCAGCTGGAAGGTGATGGAGCCAGAGTTGGAACCCGCCGCACACTACAGATTCCCAGCCTTTACGTGGCAGATATGGAGGGGGACTGGCGTAAATGCGCACTCCAAACGGTGAAACCCAGGAGGCACCCCGTGTCTGTTTATAAATTATAATCCAGTTCCAGCCCCACCCCAGCCTGGCAGAAACACAGCCTTGACAGAGAGGACGAGAGTGGTCTCTGCACGAGTGGGTCGGGAGGAAGGCTTCTCCGTGTATGTGAGAGCTACTTAAAGCCATCAGCCCCCGGCAGAAAAGGGTCAGTTCCCCTCACCCTCATCCTCAGGGAAACTGAGGCGCCTAGAAGGGTCCTCCTGCTAGTCACTGAACAGATATTATAGCATGCCTACTGTGTGCTAGTCGGGGACTCGGCATGGGCAGATGTCCCCAAAGGAGATGTACAACAGAGCACCAGGGAAGGAGAGCCGCCCCGAGGAGCTGCCAGCAAGGTGAAGGCGGGCGGAGCACCGAGGCGGGCACTGTTCCAGGAGGAGGGAAAGGCACCTCCAAAGCTAACACGCAAAAAACGACTTGGTGAGTTTTGGGAAGGAAGGAGATTTGGTGTGGCTGGAGCACGAAGGGGAAGTGGAGTTGGAGCTGGGGTTGACCCCAGCGGGCCCTGTAGGACACTGGAAGGGTTTGTGATTTTACCCTAAACGCAGTGGGGATCCTGAGAGGTTTGACAAGTTCAGATTTACATGTTTAAAGGTGTGCTGGCCCTGGAGTGTAGCAAATGGGAGGCAGGGGGGCGGGATAGGGGCAAGCTGGTCAGCGACGGAGACCAGTTAGGCTACTGCTGGTTTGCAGGTGAGAGCTGGTGGGGGGACCTGGACTTAGGTGATAGCAGAGCAGAGTCCCCAGCTGTGTTTTTGACAGTCTTGTTACTAATGAGTAACATTTAGTGAGCACCTGTGGTGTACTGTGTGTACGCTGGAGCCTGGGGGGAGGGGGAAAGAAAGATGAACAGAGACTGATGCTGCCTGTCCAGAAGTATCCATCCAGTGGACCAGTGGACAGACAGACACACAACAAAAGGATCCAGCCCCAGTGAAAGGAGCGGAGCCAGGGGAAAACCCTTTAACTGAAGCATTAGCAAAATTCTCTGGGATTATAGAAGACTGAGTGATTCATTCCAACAGGGAGGATGTGGGAAAACAGCTGGGAGAGGCAGCATTGCCTCGGGCTTCCAGGCATGTGAATTCCAGTAGACTGAACCTTAGTTATTGCCTCTGTGAAATGGGGCCATCATGCCGGTCCTGTGTCCCTAGAGATGGTTATTAGATGCTTATGGTGTTGGGAAGGTCCAAACATGCCTTGCATTTGCTTGCAGTCAGGTTTTATCATTATCTTCCAACATATACAGACACATATATACACGTTCAGGCTCAGGCATGCACTCAACTCTTCCTAGCCTCTGCTCTCTCCCTTCTCCCTTGTTAAGAAAGACCAGCTCTCAGGAAGAAGGTGGCAAAGTCTCCCACACCGCCAGTTAGGCATGCCGTTCCTACCAGGACTGGCATCTAACCAGGAACTAGTCCAAACACTGCCCGGCACAAAGGATATGCTCAGTAATTGTCTGTTGAATGAATGAATGAATGCTGTATAGGAGTCATAATTCAATGAATGGGTGGATGGATAGACAGATGGATGAAAAAGCAGACATTGGGACAGCTGAATAGAAGAGAAAATGAATAAAGAATTGACTGTGGGTGCCTAATGTAGCCACTCACATGAGGTTCTAGGTATGGAGCTGGACGCATCGCTGTGAGGTGCTCACTAAAGGGGGCTTCCTTCATGCTGCAGCCTCGATCCTGTGCTTCAGAGGCAGGCTCATGACCAAAGCTTGGCAGGCAGGTGCACAGGAAACAGCTGTGGCAACAGGTCGGTCAGGCTGCATCTCTGATCCAGATATATCCAACCCTGGAGTCCTGTCCCCAAACGCTCCCTTTCATCCGGTTTCACCGTGGCCCGGGAGAGAGGAAAGAGCCCTGCTTTGACTCAATGTGTCTCCCCAGGCCAGGCCCTTGCCTGCTCGTGGCTCCCACTGCCCCATCCGTGCAGAGTTCTGTAAGAGCAGCCAGTGCTCTTACGTGGTGACGAGCTGAGCAACCTGCCTTGGAAATGAATTGACAACCTGATACATCCCCAATCTCAGAAGATGACAAAGCCAGGCCACTGACCCCACTCAGAGGGGATCCTAAGAACCCCTACACCCTGCATAGTATATTTCCGTTTACAAAAGATGTTCCTCTCCATGAGATGAGTGAAGGAAGGGCAGGGAAGCCTTCCTCCCCAACCTGGGATGCTTCATCCCATCATGCTGTGCCATTGTCTTTATTACACGTATCCCTCTCTGAAAGCCTGATATTTACCCACTGTCGAATTTGTCTCTCCACTAGAATGTAAGCCCTCCGTGGACAGGGATCATGTCCTATTCATTGCTACATCCCCAGCACCTAGAAGAATGCCAGACCCTTAGAAGGTGCTAACTTTTATTAAATGCCTGGGTAAAGGGATAGATAGATGGGCGGATGCATGGGTCATTGTAATCCAGTTCAAAACGACCATATATTAAGTCCTGGGCACTGGGCTAAGCACTTCTCATGGATTATGACAGCTTTGTGAGGAACGCTGTTACTGTTCCCATTGTACAGACCAAGAACCCGAGGCCCAGAGAGAGGAAGTGACTGCCCCCAGGTGCAGAGCCCAGGTTATTTATATTTTTTTAAAATTATTTGGCTGTGTTGGGTCTTTGTTGCTGCACGCGGGCTTTCTCTAGTTGTGGCGAGCGGGGGCTACTCTTCGTTGCAGTGTGTGGGCTTCTCATTGCGGTGGCTTCTCTTGTTGCAGAGCACGGGCTCTGGGCATGCGGGCTTCAGTAGTTGCAGCACGTGGGCTCAGTAGTTGCAACGCGCGGGCTCCAGGAGAGCCCAGGTTTTACACCCAAGTCTGTCTATCAGCAAAGGCCATGTTCGTACCCAAGCCACCATCTGACACGTCTATTTTCCCAGCACCCGATGATGTTGGAGCCATTGGAAGTTAAGAGCTGGGACTCAGACATATTGTCTGATTCCAGTTATGGAAATATTCAGAATAGGTAAATCTATAGAAACAGAAAGCAAAAAATCATAGCTTAGGGATGAAGGGAGGAGACGTTTGGGGGGAACAGGGAGTGAAAACTAATGGGTATGGGGTTTCTTTTGGGGGTGATGTAAAGGTTCGAAAGTTGATTGTGGCGATGGTTGTGCAACTCTGGATACACTAAAAACCATTAGATTGTACATTTTAAATGGGCGAATTGTATGGTATGTGGATTACATCTCAGTAAAGCTGGTATTAAGAAAATGGTCGGGGCTCAAGAATCTCACCTCTGCCGCTTACCTGCGAGGCACATCACGTCGCATCTCTGAGCCTCAGGTTCCTAAACCCGTAAAATGGGGAAAATAAACGTCTCATGGGGTTAATGTAAGCACTAACTAAGATAATACATGTTACTATCCTCATTTTATCGAAGGGGAGCCTTAGGCCCAGAAAAGGGAAGTGACTTGGCCTAGGATGCACAGCTGGTGGGTGACAGGTGAGGGGCTCTGGCCTGGGTCTCTGAGCACTGCTGCTTCTTCTAGCATGATGTAGACTGGGTCAACATTTGTGCACCCACCCAGCCCACCACCACCACTCCCTTCCATCTTCCCCATCTTCCCCCTTCTCTTGGGCACTGAGGCCCTGTCTCCCCACTGCCCATGCCCATGAGCAGACTGAGGTAGCGAGATTCCCCCAGAGCACAAGACGCCCTCTCCCCCAGCCCCTACCCTGCTCCCCTCCTGGAGCCATGATGCTGTCTTGCCTTTGCTTGTAATAAAGAAAATATCTCAGCTACCCTTCCACAGTTGCTTGGCAACCCCAAAGGGGGGTGGGGGGAGCAAAGGGGAGGAGGAAAGGGGGAGAACTCTGGAGCCAATCTGGAGACAAAGAGTAGGATTTGGGTGACATGGAGCCTGTTCTTAGTGCTAACCTGGCCTGGCCGGGGCGACGGGTGGGGGCAGGGGGCTTCCTCTCACCCCACTGTCTCACACCAATAAATATGGATTAGGGAAATGGGCAGAGTTTTTCCCACGGGCCTGAAAGACCACATCTGACCTTTCTACCCCCTTTATGTACCAACATGACAGTCAGAGAGAGCAAAGAGCAGGACCCCCTGAGATGCCTCCCCCGTGGCCTTCTGACTTGGGGAAACTTTTCACCCTCCTCCTTCCCCAGGCCCCAGACCAGGTCACAGCCCCGCCTGGGCCCAGGTCCCAGAGACAGGAGGAGGCTGCTCTTCAGGGGCCAGTCAGGAGCTCCCAGCCTCGACGGCACAGAGCCCAGGCGGGCGGCCCTGGGGCAGCCTGTAAAGGTGCTCCCTGCCTCCCGTGCCAGCCCCCTGCCCCGTGGCTCGGGCTCTGTGCCCCCTGTCCCGCCCACCTCTGCCTGGGCTCCCTGCATTAGCAGCCCTGCTCTCCCCACTGGCCCTCCTACAGCCCTGTCCCTCTTCCTCGTCTTTCCTGACCTCACTTCACACCCCTCTTCCCCCACCACCCTCGTTTCCATTTGGTTTCCCTCTTTTCCTCTTCTCCAGGGTGGGCCCCCCTGCCGTAGTCCCCCCCAGACCAGGAAGCTCTTGAGGCTGAGGTTCCTGAAGGGAAGATGGCAGAAGGGGTTGCAAAGGCGGGAGGGTGGGGTGGTGATCTCTCTCCCTGGTGCCCCAGCTCCCTGGCCACTGGCCCGGGGTGGAAAAAGGCCTCTCTGAATGGAGTCAGTGTGGAGACAGGAAAAGCAAACACCTCAGCCTGGGCTGTACTGGCCTGCTGGGGCGGGGGACAGGATGGGGCAGGGGACTGGGCTCGTCTCAACCTCGCCCCGTCAACCCTCCCTTGGTTCCCGAGGGCCCATGGCTTCCTGGACCCTCAGCCCACAGTGTCCAGAAAAGGAGTGGGTTTAGGGACTGGGGACAAGCCCTCCAGGAGACACCTTTGCCCCAATCTTTCCCTGCCCCCCTGCCCAACCCCCAGCCAGTGCCCTTCCTGCCCAGCAGATGCCAGGAAAATCTGTGCCCGGGAAGGGCGGGCTAGCACCTGAGGGCCTGCCTGACCAGCCCTTCTCAGCAGCGGGAACTGGGTAGGCAAGTCACCTTGTGCCAGAGATGGCCCCAGCAGTGCCATCCACCTCCCGGGCCGAGGGGACCCCAAGATGCTCTGCCCAGGTGAGTGCTCCTCTGGAACCACAGCCGGGCAGTGAGGGAGCGGGAGGCTTTGTCGGGGCTCCCTATGCGTCCCCAGAAATCTGTGACATTTTCTGTCGGACTGTCTCACCCTCTGTCTGCGGTGCGTGTGGCACTTGTAGTTTGGTGAGAGGAACCAAAAGGATGATTAGAAGAGCTGGAGGTGATATGGGGATGAAGGGAGACAGAAGGGGCTGGAGTCTGGGAGCGGGACTTCTAGATTCCAAGCCAACCTTTTGCTTAAGACCTATGGAATCACAGAGGCTCCTGTGATGGTCTCCTTTGAACACTTTGGATCCTAAAAGACTTTTGGAATGAGCTCAGAGAGGGGTAGCAACTCATCCTGGGTGACACAGCGAGTTGGTGGAACTGGAACTCAAACCCACCAGGCCCCCTTATGACGCCAAGGGCAGTACTGTTTGTGCTCTGGGCGCTGTGCTCGGCCACCTTGCCTTCGCCCTCCACGTACAGTTTGGTCCCTCTGACTTTCAGGGGCAGTTGGGGGAGGGCAGACTCTGGATAGCACCTCCCAGGGCATCCTTCCCTTTCTATCCTCTCTCCAGGCATCATGCCCAGGGCCAAGCAACCCCTGCCCAGGCATCAGAGAAGCCACAATCTCTTCTGATGAGAAGGCATGATTTGGCCTTGACCTTACAGATCCCAGAGAATGTGGCCCCCTTAGGTCTCAGGGTCTAACTGTAGTCCCTTATGCTGTAATCAAAGCCCAACCACTCCTTGGAAAGCAAGGCCAACAGCTGACTGCCTGCTACAGGGTCCCCAAAGTGCCCACCTTGAGGTGCCCTGGCCATGGCACCTTCCTGAATAGAAACAGGCAGCCCTCACTGAGTCAGATGCTGTTCTAAGGCCTTGCATATACTTCGCTGAATGGTCTCCACACTCCTAAAAGGTGGGTTCAGTTTTACAGATTGGAAAACTGAGGCACAGAAAGTAGAAGTAACTGTCCGTGGACCCACTGCCAGGAAAAGTCAGAGCTGGGATTCGAACTCACAGCCTGGCTCCAGTGCCCTGAGCCCTTAAATGTTCTCCTATCCTGCCTCTAATTCCTAGGAGGTCTCCACTAGAGGTCATTGTGTCCAGTCCCCGCATCTGGGTGTCTGCCCAGGCCAACCTCTGCTCACAGACAAGAATCATTCTAGTTTTTAAAGGCACCTGCTCCAAGGGTGGAGTTCCCCCTGGGGGTAATCAGACATTTATTTATTCATAGCCTTCTGGCTGGGAGGACAGGCTTTCCCACCCAGGACTCAGCAGGGTCCAGCTGCCTCGTTGTCCCTCTCTCCTTCCCACTGCAGTATAATCTATAATCAGAAGAGAACCAGCCTTGCCTCATGTCTCGGCTCCATAACCTCCAAGCTGTGTGTCCCTGGACAAGTGACTCAACTTCTCTGAGCCTCAGTTATCAACTGTAAACTAGGGTTAATGGTACACCCGCTTTGTGCGGTTGGTGAGGATTAAATGATAAAAGCGGATGAAAAACTCTACTTTCAGGAATCATGTCTGTAGTTTGTTACTAGAAAAGTTTCTCTGAACGTGTAGAGCACCGGAAACCGCGAGGAGGAGGCACAGCATTCTCTCCTGAGTGTGAAACCTGCTCTTGGTGTTGCTTCTGCAGCTGCCATTTGCCATTGATAATCGCTCTTCTCTTGGGAGAGTAAGAGGCAGAGGATGCTGCCTGAGTGTTCGCCATCATTAAAAAAAAGAAAAAGAGAAAAAGAAAAAGTGGGGGGGGGGTGGCTTAAGGCAGAAAGGGGTCAGTGATCACAGTGCCTGGCACCTGTGAAGTGCCCAGAATGAAGTGGTAAATCCTCTCATCATCATCATCATCATCGTCACTGAGACCCTTTTGCCCGCAGGATCGGAGCCTCTTTGCTTTCAGCCTTATCGTTTAGCCTCCTCGTTACAGAGAGAGAAACTGAGGCCCAGAGTGGGGAAGGGCTTTCTCAGCAGGAAAGCTCTCAGGTCCCCTCATTCCCTGTTGGATCCCCTGTCTCTTCTCCTTCACTCCTTCCCACCTCGAGTCCTGCCCTGGCTTTCCGTGCCCAGGGTCGGGCCCTGGCTCCCAGTCCTGCCCAGGCAGTGCCCAGGAGAGAAGCGAGCAGCGGTTGGAAGAGTAGACGCAGAGGCCCGGCGCGTTCTCAGCCCTGGCTCTTTGTCTGTCGCTTTGTGATGGTAAGTGCTGCTCCTAAATCAGTTCTGTGACACTGTTATTGTTGCCCAGGGCGCAAAGAGTCTAAACTTTTCCCCTGAGGTCAAGAATGTGGCCGGTCCCCAAGCCGCCCGGAGCAGGGGCCTGGGTGGCTGGGGGTGGGGCTGGGGCCTCACCCCGAGCTGGGGCGAGATGTTGGGGGGAGGGGGTCAGCGGGAACAAAACGCTTTGAAATGCCTCCTCTCCATCACTGCCAACATTGTCCGCTGCCCACGGGGGGCCTGGCACCGCCTTGCCGGGGCTCCGGCCCCCAGCCCTGGCCAGGCCCGGCCCGGCATCTGAAAATGGACAGAAGGTTATTGTCCCTCCTCGCAGCCCTTTGTCTGCCCCAGTTCCAGATGTCTAGGCTGGGACCAGGGAGCTGACCCATGGTGGGCAGGGGGGAGGGGACAAAGGGGGAGAGCACGGGTCACTGCATCCTGAGGGGTCATTCCCAGACCCTGAGATCCCACCCAGCCACAGCCCAGTCACCTTCTGGGCCGTCTCAGCCCTGGGATTGTCCCTGTTCCCTTGTCTCTCCTCCCCTTCCCGGCAGACCAGGTTCCGGGCTCAGGAAGAGTTAAGGGCGCTTTGGGATTCCCACTGCTCTACCCCGCTAACTGTGTGATCTGGATAAGCTGTGCCCCTTCTCGCAGCCTTTGCTCTCGCGTGGGTATCACTGGACCAGGGTGCATTCATTCACAAGAAATGACAGAGCCCTCCTATGTGCCCGCTCCGTGCTGGGCATGGGGGCGCACAATGGTGGGTGGGCCACTCAGATCCTTCCGGATTGTCGTTTATAGTCGTGATAGTAAAGGGCAACATTTCCCACCGACTCTCTCTGTGTCAGGTACCTGCTAACCG
Source organism: Delphinus delphis (assembly GCF_949987515.2). Taxonomy (NCBI): domain Eukaryota; kingdom Metazoa; phylum Chordata; class Mammalia; order Artiodactyla; family Delphinidae; genus Delphinus; species Delphinus delphis. The sequence goes on along the minus strand of NC_082688.1, from coordinate 7,531,382 downwards.
CTTTACCTGCATTATCTCATCCTTTTCACAACAAAATCAAGGACGCAGTAGATATTGTTCTTCTATCCATTTTCTAACTTTGGATACTGAGATTCCGAGAGGTAAAGTCCCTTGCCCAAAACTAGGCGGCCAGGAAGCAGCAGAGCTGGGATCTTAGCCCAGGCTGACCGCAGCCACCGAGAGGAATGATCCACTAATAAACACTTGGAAGGTGCTGAGCGCAGAGCCTGGCACTGCTCCGGACTCAGCCCACGGAGTGGGTGGTGGTGGTAATTCCACCCGTGAGCTTCCCATTTCACAGATGGTGCTACTGAGGCCCAGATCAGAGAGAGAGAAGCTCGGGGAAACTTAAATAGCAACACCAACCGGGATTCCAGGACCACCAGGGTCGGCCAGAGAGAGGCAGGCAGCCCGATTTTGGTTTCAAACCCCAGTTCCGTGTGGGCTTGGGCAAGTGATTTAGCTTCACCATGCCTCCATTTTCTCATCTATAAGATGAAGATATTCCCTACTTCACAGGGTTGTTGTGAAAACTAAGTTAGGTAATACATTTCAAGCACTTAGCACAATGCCTGGCACACAGCAGACAGTTAATGATAGCTATTACTGTTATTATTCTGAATGGGGTAACATCTATCCTTTTGAACCTTCCTCTCACCTGGGGTCACCTGAGGACAAGGCTCTGTTGAGAGGAGGGAGGGGCTGCGGGTTAGCAGTTGCTGAGTGGGGGTGGGGATAGCAATGCTTGGTCTGCTTGGGGGTTTCTAGAAGTGTTGCGACACGATACTCCTGCAGGTCAGAGGAAGGCAGAAGGGGTCAGGCTGGGAGGGGAAGGGGCTGCCTGGCCCCAGAGGAGTTAACAGCTCCCGGGCCCTGGCCCAGCGGGACTGCCACGATTTTAGCAGAGGAGCCAGGGCTGCTTCCTGATGGGCAAAACAGCTGGCTACACGAGGAAAACAGCTGGCCTGGACCCAGCCTCCTGAGGACAGAGGCAGATTCTCAGAGGAGGACAGCTCCACATCTGGGCTCCTGGGAGAGGAGGGCATGGCCAAGAGCGAGAGGGTGGTCCTTTGGGGGTGGGGTGGGCATTGGGTGGGACCCTGGAAGATGAGGGGGCATGGGCAGATTCCTCGACCAGAGACCAAGATATGCTATGTCTAAGCGGAGTGGTGACTCCATCTGGAATTTGGGGGTCTCAGTCTCCCCTCAAATAGGAAAGATGAGGGGCAGGGGAGCAGATGGGGGGCAAGACTTTGGCGTTCAGCCCTGGGTCCGCTTGGAACCGGGCTTGGAACTTCATGTAGGAGGGAGCCTACTGGGGCTCCTGGACCCCCATCTGCCGAGCTGCACCAGGACCAGGAGCAGGGTGTGAGCTCCTGCTCTGGCCAGGATCCTGGGCTCCCTTGGCCACAAAGCAGGACAGGGGCCCAGAGAGCCCCCAACCCAGGAGACGTGAAGCTCGCAGCTGGTAAGAGCTCCATCCGTGCATCCCCTCTGCCGTAGGCTCCCCGTTCCCATCCTGCTTGGCTGCCAGGCTGTGAGGACCCGCAACCCTGGGGCTCTGTGTGGGCCCTGGGGTACTTTTAGGCTGCCCCCACCCGTTGGCAGGGAAACAGCACCTGAGACCTCGCGTTAGGTTGGGCAGGGAAGGTGGAGGGTTAATGGGGGTGTGACCAGGGTCCACTGGACCACAGCCACCTGCCAGGGCTCCTGACCCCCAAGCCCCACAGGCCAGACACCCCTAATTTCTCTCTGACCTAGGGGGCTCCTCTAGCCCACCTTCCTAACCTCCAGGAAGAGGGGGTTGGCCTTCACCTTGGGTGTGCCAACCTCAGCGCCCCTCTCCCTGATGAAGGTCACTCTTCAGGGTCCCTGCCTGTAGGCAGACCTTGGAGCTGAGGCTCCCAGAGGGGAGAAGAAGGGTGCCGGGGAGGGGGATAATTCTTCCAGGGTCTCTGTTTCCGGAAGCCAGGGTGGAGCCTGAGGCACTGGCGCCACCACCTGGCTTTGGCCAGAACTACAATGGCTGAGGGACGGGAGTGAAGATGCTGTGGGGAGGGGAATCCAGAGCCCAACTATGTGTTGGTCCAGGGTGGTCTGGGTCCTATTCAGCCAGATGGACCCAAAACAATCATTTTCGGGGTCCTACGTGACCCCTAGAATGAGGCCTTAGGCCCATAGAATAGCAGCCTCAAACTTGAGCTGGCATCAAAATCACCTGAAAGGCTTGTTGGTTTAACCTCCACTCCCAGAGTTTATGATTCAGTAGATATGGGGAGGGGCTTAGGAATCTGCATTTCTAACAATTTCCAGGTGACGCTGCTGCTGGCTCTGGTCCAGGGACCATGTTTTGAGAACCACTGCTTTAGAATTTCGGCGGGTTTGGCGCAATATTACCTTTGCAGAGTACGCCATATTATTATATGTGAAGGCAAAAAAATGAGTGTAAGTAGGAGCACAGGTGCTTGGTCGGCCCACCCTAGTCAGTAACCCCATAATATTTCTTTTTTTAAATTAATTTTTATTGGAGTATTGTTGATTTACAATGTTGTTAGTTTCTGCTGTGCAGCAAAGTGATTCAGCTATACATATATATATATCCACTCCTTTTTAGATTCTGTTCCCATATAGGTCATTACAGAGCATTGAGTGGAGTTCCCTGTGCCATACAGTAGGTTCTTATGACCTCATCATGTTTCTATTGAGAACCCACCCAGTGCCCGGCTGTTCCTGCTCTAGGGCTGGTATAAAATGGTGAAGGCGGCGGACGGGTCCCTGCCTCAGAACTCACAGCTGGGCAGGCGTGGCATGTGACCTTTCCACTTGCGAGTCTAAAAGGCAGCTCAAAATAAGGTCCAGCGCAGAACCTGATTTCACATTCTACCTGCTGCTTCTCAGGTCTTCCCCATTCAGAACCTATCCCACCACCCAGCCCACTTCAAACCCTGTGAGTCATCCTGACTCCTCGCTCCATCTCTCACATCTAATCCCATAAGGCTGTGGGCTCTGCCTCCATTACATCTCAGCCCTGCCCACCGTCATCTCTCCCAGTACCAGGCTCTCCTGGGCTTTCATCCTTGCCCCCGTGGTCCACCCTCTGAGCTGCAGCCAGAGCGATCTTTTTAAGAGGAATCCTGTCACTCCTCTGCTTACCCCCTCCAGTGTCTTCGTGTTGCACTTTTCAAAAGAATCCAAAATCCTGCCATAGTTTTAAGGCCCTAAGTGGTCCTCACCTCTTACCACACTCCCCTTGCTCACTTTGCTCCAGCTACCCTGGCCTCCTTGCTTGTTCCCACCTGTTCCCTCCATCTGGAACACTCTTCCCCAGATCTGCTCTTGGCTGGCTCCCCTTTGCTCTGAAATGTCTTCACTGACCCCTCTATTCAATGTTGCCTCCCACCCTCAGCTACTCTCTGTTCTCATTACCTTGTTTTATTTTGTTCATAGCATTTACTGTTCTTCGAAGTTATCTATTAATTTATCAGTTTGCTTGTTTCCTGTCTGTCTTCCCTCATCAGAATGTGAGCACCTTAGGAACAGAGACTGTCTGTACCTCTGTATCCCCAGTACCTAGAATTCTTCCTGCACATAGCGTGTGCTCAATAAATATTTGCTGAATGAATGGGATTATATAGGATTCCCTGTAGGAGTAGGTCCCCCTGACATGACATCAGGGAAGGCTTTCCAGAGGGCCTGTAGAAGTTGGCCCAGTTCAAGCAGAGGAATTAAAAAAAAAAAGGATGTGGGAAGGTCTTCAAGCATGAAGTGTTCTGGAAACTGTACATAGTCCAATTTGGCTGGAGCAGGAGATAGGGGAGGGGAGGTCAGAGGAGTTGGAGAAGCAGCAGGCAGGCCACGAAGGGCCTCCTTGTCCCTTGAGGGGTTTGAGCTCTATGCTGAGGGCAATGGCAGCCCCCAAAGGGTGTAACACCATGCAGTTGAGAAAGCACCACTGCGTGAAGAACAGTTTCCAGGGAGAAAGCCTCGGGCGCGGGGGTGAGTACTGGCAGGTGCTGTAGCCCAGATGAGTGGTGCTGATGCCCTGAGCCGCGCAAGTGGCCACGTGCAGGAGACATTGAGGTGGTCTAGCCAGGATGAGGAGTGGGCTGAGAGAGAGGCACTTGTAATCAGCTTGAGGGAGGCCACCGGAGTGGGAGCAGGTTTGGGGGAAAGACTGGGGTTCTGTTTTAGACAGATGGAATGTGGTCCAGGTGAGAAGCAGAGACACATGTCAGTTTTGCAGAAAGAGGGAGTAGTCCATGAGGTCAGCTGCTGGAGGGAGCCCTCTTGGATGAGGGGCCAGGAGGATGCCGGTCTTGACGGGAGCAGTTTGGCTGGAGCAGCCTTGGTGTGTGTCAATCAGCGAATGAAGGTGAGGAAGTGAGACCGGGAGCAAAGCACAGGCAGGCAGCTGACTGTATTCATATATTTTTTAAAAATATTTATTTATTTATTTGGCTGCACCAGGTCTTAGCTGCGGCATGTGGGATCTTCGTTGCAGCATGCAGGATCTTTTGTTGCGGCATGAGGGATTTTAGTTGCGGCATGTGGGATTTAGTTCCCTGACCAGGGATCGAACCAGGGCCCCCTGCATTAGGAGCATGGAGTCTTAACCACTGGACCACCAGGGAAGTCCCTGTATTCACATTTTAAGTTGGGGGAGGTTTAAGTCCTTTGGAATGTTGAAGGAAGGATCCAGAAGAGACGGATGTTGGTGATCCAGGAAGGGCAAGAGAATGGCTTTTGGAGTCCAAGGATGGTTCTGTTATGAGGAAGAGGTGCCTCTTCCATGGTAATAGGCCGTGAGAGCACAGGCCAGCTTGGTCGCAGGGCGTGGAAGGTTTGGAGGCTGGAAATAAGAGTTCTCAGGTGATGGCTTCTCTTTTTCCAAAGAAGGCAGGAAGATTTTCACTGGGGGAGAAGGAGTGGAGTGAGGGCTTCAGAAGACCCGGGCGTGTGAAATGCCACAGAGGAGCAGGGGCAGCAGCACAGGGAAACTGGATTGTTGGGCTCAGTGAAAGTCCAGTGGAGAGTGGAGATCAGGAGTGTGCAGCAGTCTTAACGTGCCCCAAAGCAAGATGGCTGTAGGGTTTTTTCAGGCAGGAATGATGGGAGAACCCTGGGGCAAGGGAGTCAGTGACAGGCTAGACCACTGGGTGAACTGCGGAGGGAGAGAGGTGAAGATGGGAGGGGTCAGTGCATTGGGAGGAGGACGACGACTGAGGTGAGAGAAGAATCTGGAAGCCCCATGACTAATAGCATGGGCAGAGGCTCTGGGATGATCCTGGGATGGGTGAGGTGGGGGATATTGCTTTGGTATCCCCAGGACTTCCCTGGCGGTCCAGTGGTTGAGCCTCCACGCTTCCACTTCAGGGGGCACGGGTTCAATCCCTGGTCAGGGAACTAAGATCTTGCATGTTGCTCAGCATGACAAAAAAAAAAAAAAAGGGTATCCCCTTTCTGGGGCTGGGAGTGCCTTCCAGCAGAGGCAGCCATGCAAGGGAAGGGACTCATTATTTCCCCAGGATGCTTCAGGGGGCCTCAGGCCTTCCATTGCAGGGCACTGGCTGTGAAGCAGCCCCACCTGGAAGCTGTTGGAGGCATTGGAGCTGGGCTGGAGACCAGGACTCTGGGGTCTGATGCCTCCACATGCTGCCCCATCACCAGGCTGTTCCTTGCTGGGCCCCCACCCCTTTTCTTGCAGTGGCTTAGCCCCCCTCCCTGACCCTGGGAAGAACCTGAAGGGGGACCCAAAGGTGCCATAGGAGAGTAGGTTCCCATGGGTGAGGGGCTGAATGGAAGGAGAGGCTGGCTTCTCCAGTTCTGTCTTCCAGCCCCAGGAACTCTTCCCGCCTGCCAGGCCCCATGCATAGAATGAAGTGCATTCACGCTCTCAAGGAATCCTTGCAAACCCTCCGAGGTGGGTGCTGTTAGCAGCCCTTCTACCCAGGAGGCCCTGAGGCTCCGGGAAAGCGACCTGCCTGAGGTTGGTGGTAGAGAGGAGCTAGAACCCACCGCTGGTGCCTCCAGACCCCTCCCCTCCCCTGCCCTAAGAGAGTCTGGGGACCCTCTTCCATCTCAGCAGGGGCCTTAGGACCCCGACTCTGACCAGACACAGGAGTCACACTGCTTTGGAGGGGGCTGGGTCACCGTGAGGGGCTGAGTGGTGCCCCATGTTCTACACTCAATCTAAGAGTAGGCCTTGCTCTCCTAAAGGGCCGGAGCAGTGCCAGTGCTGGCGACGGAGGCGAGGACGATGACGCGCGGGGGACGTCAGGCTCGGACCCATCCCTCAGAGCGGCGGGATGACGTCTGCAGGTCAGGGGGACCCCCTCCCCGCCCCCCAAGCCGGTCTTTCTGTCCGCCCACGCGTCGGCTGGCTGGTCTGAGAAGTTCCGTCTGGGCCCGCCAGAGGGCGCCCGGGGGCGGTGGAGGGGGCTGGAGCTGGGGAACCCGGAAAGGCCGCGGCCCAGTGGGTCCCGTCTGCGGCTCAGGTCAGAGGGTCAGATGGATGGCCAGGGAATCCGGATTCAGGGGCGCTCAGTGGAGCCGGATTCTGGCGATTGCACGCCCAGGGATTCGTAGTCGAGCATTCTGAGATGCCCGGGCGGCTCGGATGCCGTCCCCCACGACCCTCCAGCCGGGAGGGAGCTGCTCCTGGATCGCGTCCGGGGCGGGTGTCCGGTCCCTGGCCCTGCGATGCCCCTGGTCGAGGAGAGGACACTTGAGAATCCACGAATAGGGGTTAGGAGTGGGAGTCCACTCTTTGGGGGGTGCGCCCCCCACAACCCCTTCCGGGCCCGCCTCGGCCCCGCCCCGGCCCCAGGCCCCGCCCCGGCTGGGCCGCACCGCACCGCCCACTACCCTCGGCTAGGCTGGGAGCCCCGGGGGCCGCCGCAGCCGCCAGAGCGCCCGCCATGCGCGCTGCCCCCGCTGCCCCGCTGCTCCAGCTGCTGCTCCTGCTGGGGCCGCGGCTCGAGGCTGCGGGCGTCGCAGAGCCGCCGCTGCCCGCCGTGGTCCTTGCCATCCTGGCCCGCAATGCCGAGCACTCTCTGCCCCACTACCTGGGCGCGCTGGAGCGGCTGGACTACCCCCGGGCCAGGATGGCCCTCTGGTGAGAGAGACCCGGGCATCGGCATCCACCGGGCATCTATCCCCCAACCCCACCGACAGTCCGGGCTCCAGATGGCCCCATCTGCTCGCTGCCCAGACACCACCCAGACAGGCCCCTCCCTCGCAGATAGGCCCTCCGCAACCCGTGTCTCCGGACAGGACCCCTTATCCCCCTGGCCCTGCAGACTGACCTCTGAGGCCTTAGGTTGACAGAGGGACACCATTCCCTAATTCTGGCCCCTATTCCACCTCTTGGGACCTCCTCTGGGTGTAAGTTGGGCCCAGTCCCTCTTGCCCTAGCCCTCAGAGCTGAAACTGAACCCGTGGGACCTGTGGTTGGCCTGATTTGGAGCGGAGCAGACAGGAGCAGCTGGCGTCCCCTGGGGCCCGATGTGGCACAGACCAGCAGGCCTCCGGGTTCCTGGGGAGCCCGTGAGGGTGCTCTCAGCCCTGGGCTCCATGCTGCCCTATGGGGGAGTCCCACCCGTTCCCCCTTCCCCTGGGCTGGTTCCAGCCTCTCTCAGGAGAGGGGCTGGGTCCTGCGGCCAAGGGCAAAGCCCCCTTCCTGCAGTCTCTCCCCCTAGGCGTCCCTGCAGGGCACTGGAATCAGAGGCCACAGTCTGTGGAAGCCAGAGCAGGGAGGAGTCCCAAGCTGAGGTTGGGGATAAACTGAGAGAAATGACCAAACTACCCTCCCTCCCCAACACACCGAAGTTGGGCTGGGTTTGGAGCCAGTGGCCTGGGGAGGCTGCCCACAATTACCAGTTTGGGAGTTAGTTAGTTCCCACCCATAGAAGACTTGACACGTAGTTAATCTTCACTTCTGGGGAATTGACTTAAAGGGGCAGTATCACCTAAAACCTGGGCTCTTGGCTAAGCCCCCTGCACCCCGCTCTGTCATGAGAGCCCCTTCAGAGAGGCTACTCGTGGTGGCAACGGAGCTCGGGCCCATCAGCATTTCTCAGGGACGCTCAGAGTGTGGTTTGGTCGTTATTACAACTATCTGGTGGAGGGAAGCAGCAGCTCCTCTGTCCAGTCCTGACTCAGAGAGGGGAGGGGGCTGACCTGTGGTCACACAGCAGGGAAGGAAGGTAACCAGAGAATGTGGCAGGCATGTTCCTCAAAGTTGAGGTACTTTTCATCCTTCAAAATGCATTTGAGTTCTGTCATCTCAGCCCCTGAGCATGCCAGGACAGCTTAAAGTTACAGGAAGAAAGTGAAGCCCAGAGAGGGTCAGAACCTGCCTGAGGTCACACAGTGGATCACAGACCTATGATTGGGACCTGGCTTCCTGCCTTCCTCTGGAGCACACCTACTTCCTCTGCTCCCAGGAGAGGCCAGCCCTGCAAGTGTTGGTGCTCCGGGGGTCAAGGCTGCCTCAGGGTTTGGTCCTTCGGTGGCTGTGCCCCCTCACCCTTCTTCCTCCTGTGTCCTCAGGTGTGCCACAGACCACAACGTGGACAACACCACAGAGATGCTGCAGGAGTGGCTGGCTGCTGTGGGCGATGACTATGCTGCTGTGGTCTGGAGGCCTGAGGGGGAGCCCAGGTGGTGACCTGAGGGGAACGTTTTCTGGGGAAGATGGATAACAGCTGCAGCCCAGGGAAGGAAAGGGACAGCCCTGAGCCACAGCCTCCAGACCAGGGCTCTGTCCACTGCCCTGCAGAGAGGAACACCACATGCACCTACCGCATGGGAACATCTCATCGTTTTACTCCCTCAGGTCCTACCCAGACGAAGAGGGCCCTAAGCACTGGACCAAAGAAAGGCACCAGTTTCTGATGGAGCTGAAACAGGAAGCCCTGACCTTTGCCAGGGACTGGGGGGCTGACTATATCCTGGTAAGAAAGCCTGGCCTACAATTGGGCTTCCCACAGGTGGTGGCACCTGTCCTTGACAGAAATCTTGGCGTGACTTAACCACCTGTAGGCTGGCTCCTTCAGCTAGCAACCTGGGTCAGAACCCAGATCAGATATTGAGCTTGGATCCCTATGCTTGAGCTCAGACTTGGTACTAAACCTGGATCCCTGAGTCAGAGTGCAGGGTATATACTGAGACTCGATCCCTGGGCTAGAGCCCAGAGTATAAACTGAGCCTAGTTCCCTGGACTAGAGCTCAGAGTAGGTCTTTGGATTTACTTCCTAAAACTTCAGATAAAGTTCTTAGATCAGCAATTCGGGTATAATCTCTGGACCCAATCCCCAAGCCAGTGCCCCAGACTAGATTCTTGGTCCAGAAACGGATCTACTGGTTTATAGGTTAGACCTCTCTGAGGGAACCCCATTGGATCCTGGGAGACTTTCTGGGTTTCTGGAGATCTGGAGGGATCCCACTCAGTGAATCCTTGGGGGACTGCAGCCCAGACAAGGCTGGGGCCTGTGACATCCCCCTCCCCACAGTTTGCAGATACGGACAACATTCTGACCAACAACCAGACACTGCGGCTTCTGATCGAGCAGGGGCTGCCCGTGGTGGCCCCGATGCTGGACTCTCAGACCTACTACTCCAATTTCTGGTGTGGGATCACCCCTCAGGTAAGGCCGGGTTCGGGGGCCTCAGGAGGCTTGAGGTCTGAGAGGAGGGACGTGGAGAGACTGAAGGCCTTAGGGTCTGTGGGCCCTGGCAGGGGAGCAGTGTGCTGGGGATGGAGGGGCGCCCTCTCACAGCCCGGAGCCACCCCTTCCCCAGGGCTACTACCGCCGCACAGCCGACTACTTCCCTACCAAGAACCGCCAGCGCCGGGGCTGCTTCCGTGTCCCCATGGTCCACTCCACCTTCCTGGTATCCCTGCGGGCGGAGGGGACAGAACAGCTGTGCTTCTACCCCCCTCACCCCAACTATACCTGGCCCTTCGACGACATCATCGTCTTCGCCTACGCCTGTCAGGCTGCTGGTGAGGACAGCTCTCCTTGAGCCTTTCTCCCAGGCCTCTAGGCCTTTGCACATGCTATTCCCTCTGCTTGGTGTGCTCTTCCCCACTCTGCAATTAATCTTTTTAATTCCTGTGTGTCCTCCAGGTCATAGACTTTCTTGGGCCCACCGCCCCAGTAGGTTAGATGTCCTTCTGGCCGTCCCCACCATGGCACTTTCACGTATTCCTTCATTAGGCAAATATTTATGGGACACCTACCAGGTGCCAGGCACTGGGGAGACAGTGGTGAGTAAAATCAGGCAGTCTCTGACCTCCTGGATCCTCCAGTCCAGTCAGTCAAAGGATCACACAAATCAATGTCCAGTCACAATGACCGGAAGAAGAGCTTTTTGATTATAGGTGTTTTGGGAGCTTAGACTGGAGTTAACCTGTCAGGGAAGGCTTCCTGGAGGATGTAAACTTTGGGGCTGAGATCTGAAGTATGGGCAGACATTAACAAGATAGACAGAGCAGGACAGAGCATTTTAAGCAATGGGACCAGCAGGTGCAAAGGCCCTGTGGTGGCAGGGGATGCAAGAAGGCAGGCAGCTGGAGCACAGTAAGCAAAAGGGGCATGGTGCAGGCTGAGGCAGGAAAGGTAGGCAGGGGCCAGCTTGTGTGGACTTGATGGGCAAGCATCTGGTCTTTAGCCTGTGGGTGTCGGGCAGCCATCAGAGGATCACGTGATTGGATCTGAACACTAGAAAATATCATTCTGTTGTCAGTGGTTATTTTTAAGATGAAGGTTACTAGAAAGTGTTTGGGTTTGGGGAATTCCCTGGCGGTCCAGTGCTTAGGACTCTGTGCTTTCTCTGCTGAGGACTCAGGTTTGATCCCTGGTCAGGGAACGAAGATCCCGCAAGCTGTGTAGCGCAGCCAAAAAAAAACAAAAAGAAAAAAAAGTGTTTGGGTTTGGATGGGATAAACCCAGTTCTGAGGAAGAGTCGAAGTTGAGAGTGAGACGGAGATACTGCTGTTGGAATAAACATCTTGAGAAGGCTACAGAGAATGTATTTCATGGTGTGCACTCATGGGTGGCAAGGACGTGAAGGCTGTCTGGTGGGTGGAGAACTCTGCTCATGGTCAAGGTGAATTAGAAGTGATGATTTAATCAAGAAGTGTTGCACTTGGGCAAGCAGTGTGTGAGAAGTGTCCAGGGAGAAGAGTGTCATTTTTTTTTTTTTTTTGAGTGTCATCTTTTTTGTGTGTGTGCGTGAGGCACTAGCAACATCTGCAGTGCAGAGATGCAGGAAGAAAAAAAAATCAAGTGCAGAAAGAGAGTGAAGGTGAAACAAATACATGGAGAAAAAAATGAGAAGAAGCAAAAGTATTTCTTTTTTTTTTTTTTGGCTACACTGGGCGGCTTGTGGGATCTCAGTTCCTCAATCAGGGATTGAACCCAGGCTCAGAATCCTAACCACTAGGCCACCAGGGAATTCCCTATTTCCTTATTGTTTTCATTCCTACCTCTACTTTGAGTATCAGCTGCTCTTTATTGGTCAGCGGTTTGTAGGAATTTTGTGAACAGGGGTTTTGTCTCCATCATTCATGCTTCCACCACCTGCACTGGGCCAGGCTCTGTGCTCAATGCTGGGCCTGGAGTTAACTTTTTTTTTTTCTTCTGTTGTTGTTGTTGTTGTTGTTTTGTGGTACGCGGGCCTCTCACTGTTGTGGCCTCTCCCGTTGCGGAGCACAGTCTCCGTAGGTGCAGGCTCAGCGGCCATGGCTCACGGGCACAGCTGCTCGCAGCATGTGGGATCTTCCCGGACCGGGGCACGAACCCGTGTCCCCTGCATCGGCAGGCAGACTCTCAACCACTGCGCCACCAGGGAAGCCTTGGAGTTAACTTTTTAATAGATACCATGTGCCTGCCCTGGAGGACTCACAGTCTATAGAAGACAAAGGCTAAATAAATAATTATAATAAAGATGATAAACATTGAAGGAATAAAAAAGGCCACTCTGGTTGCCAGGTGGAGGACAGCATGGTGGGGGCAGGGGAGGGGGTAGGGTTAAGTGTAGGGATCCAGGGAAGAGGTGATGGTGCTGGATTGGCGAGGGGGGTTGGGCAGAGGTGGGAAAGATTTAGGGGGTGGAGCAACGCCCGGTGGCATCAGGTGGCTGTAGCCAGGTGTGAGTTTGCCTGCTCCTTCCTCACCTTGATCCCCTGAGGGCAGGGACTGTCTGTCTTTCTCACCACCAGCAGCCAGCTGGTGCTCTAGACACGTCTGTTGCGTGAATAAACCATTTCGGCAGGAAGATCCCTTAGATATTGTTTGAGCCAAGCCGTTTCTCCCTCCAAGCCCAGGTGGGAATGCCGGGTCCCAGACAGGACTCACGTTGTGGGTCACTGGCAGGACTGGGCCTAGGACCTCCCATCTGGGTTCTGAGAGCCCCACCCTGCACTCCAGTGCTCACTCGGCCTCTCTCCGCAGGGGTCTCGGCCCACGTGTGCAACGAGCACCGTTATGGGTACATGAACGTGCCTGTGAAATCCCACCAGGGGCTGGAGGATGAGAGAGTCAACTTCATCCACCTGATATTGGAAGCGCTGGGTGAGGGCTGCGAGCTGGTGTGTCCCCCCTCCCCACCGCTGGGGTTGAAGCCTCTCCCCAACTCATTCCCTGACTCTGGGCAAGTCCCTTTTCCCCCTGGGCCTCAGTCTGCCCATCCGTACAATGGAGGCAGGTGGATTCTGTGATCTCCTGCTGGGTATTCTGCCAGGGGGCAGGAACGAGGGGGGCTAGGACTCCAGGGCTGCCGCTGACTAGAGCCAGTAGGGACTCACGATGGGGGGGTGCTTTCCTCTGCAGTGCATGGGCCCCCCATGTGGGCCTCAGCTCATGTGTCCCGGCCCCCAAAGAGGCCCAGCAAGATGGGGTTTGATGAGGTAAGTCCTCCCGGCCTGCAGGATTGGGGCCAGGAGGTGGGTGGGCTCTCCCCTCCCCCTGCACCCACTCCCCTGCCTCCCCTCCTCTTCCAGGTGTTTGTCATCAGCCTGGCCCGCCGGCCCAACCGCCGAGAGCGCATGCTTAGTTCGCTCTGGGAGATGGAGATCTCTGGGCGTTTGGTGGATGCCGTGGACGGCCGGTGAGGCTTCCTGGGTGGGGACAGGACCCTGGGCAGCCAGTGGGGACCGGGTGGTCCATCACAGCTCCATGGGGGTGGGAAAAGCAGACAGTGAGCTGAATGAGTTTGCCGTTCTAGGAGGTATTCAAACAGGGCCTGAGTAATTCTGTCTCGGGGAGTCCCAGGGCAGACAGAACAGGACAGGGTGCCCTCCCTCAGCCCACCTGAGGGAGGAGAGTACAGTGGTTAAGGCCCAGGGTCTGGAGCTTCTGGGCGTGGTCACCAGCTGTGTGACCTCCATCTCTCAGCCCTACTGTGTAAACGGCGAGTAACTGCCTTCCTCTTAGGGGCTTGTAAGGGTTCAGTGAAGGTTTAGCCAGGGCCTGAAATGTAGTAAGTATCCCAAAGGTTAATAATGTCTTCATTACGATTATCAGGGTTACTCTTTTCCATCCTGAACTTAGGTCCCTGATGGGCGGGGCGAGGGTGGGAGCAGGCCAGTCGTGTTCCCCCGGCAACCAGGGGTCACGCGGCCCCACGTGCCCACTGCTGTTTGCTGCATACGCCCCGGCCCTGTGGACTGCAGGATGTCCATCCTTTGCTTGGGCCGCTGCCTAAGAAGTATCCGCCGCGTTCCCCGCATTCATCCTGGGGTGTGTCCCCCTCAGACTGCTGCCCCCTCCCCTTAGGATCCCCCCCGCCCGAGGTGGCAGTGGCTTTCCAGGTCCAGTCACTGATGGCTTCAGGCCACACGAAGCAGTAACAAGACTGAAGCCTCCTTCCAACCAGACTCCAGTGTGACTGTCCCCAACTTGCACAGGCCAGTTACCCCTGGACAGGTCCCTGGCGGGCACCCCTGACCCCCTTATACCATCTGCCTCAGGACACTCAACAGCAGTGTCATGAGGAGCCTCGGCGTGGACCTGCTTCCCGGCTACCAGGACCCCTACTCGGGCCGCACACTGACCAAGGGCGAGGTGGGCTGCTTCCTCAGCCACTACTCCATCTGGGAGGAGGTGAGGACCCCCATCCACTGCTCTGTGCCAGCACTCGTGTGACCGGGGCCTGACCGAGCACACCAACAATGACCCGGCCAGCAGCTTTCAGCCTCCTAAGGGCCCAACCCTATACCTTATTCACCCTGCGGTCTCCACTGAGCACCTGCTGTGTGCTAGGAGAGCTTCTGCTCTGAGAACACAGAGGTGAACAAGAAGAATGCAGCCGGTTCCTCCTGGGGCAAAGGGACCAGAGCAAGGCGCAGAAATCAAGAAAGAACTAAGCTTGCCGCGGAGCGGGGATATACAGGCTGTTCGAGAGTGCGGACTGGCCCGGCCTCCTGGCCTCCTGTGGGGTCAGGGTGGGCCTCGCCATTGAGGGGCAGGGAGAGGAGGCTTCTCAGCAGAGGAAGGCAGTGCGGGCACAGGCCCTGGGGCTGAAGGAGTTGGGTGTGTTCTGTGTGGGAAGAAGAAAGGCCTAGGGCTTGGCCAAGCAGCCTCAGCCCTGGGCTGGGGTGTGAGTGCCTGGGAGAGGTCACTGCCTGGACACAGCAGGAGAGGACCCGGGCCTGGCCCTCCAAGGGGCGCCCCCTCCAGGAGGTGGAACACAGACTCACTCCTTGTTTTTATTTTCTACTGTAGCCAGAATATGGGCGTGTGAGCTTATATTTCTGCTTTTCTGCTACCTCTGAACAGATTGAAGGATGATGTACGTTTCACCACTTACTGAGCTGATCTCATGCTCTTCTCACATTTCCAACAGTTACAAAAAGTATTTTTTCTCAGGGATGTGTGGGGCTAGGGCCTTCCTCCACCCCCCCAGCCCCCCACCCCCCAGCCTAGCTTCGTCGAGGAAAGCCCAAGAGGCAGAAGTGAGGAGCCAGGCCCTGGAGTCCAGCAGATGTGGCTCAGATCCCAGTTCTGCCACTTCCTGGCTGTGTGTCCTTGGACGAGTGGGTTCATCTCCCTGTGTCTCCATCTCCTTGCCGCAGTACAGGGACATCATGCCTCCTGAGGGTCCCTGGAGATGAGCACTGTGGCCCCAGTGCTCAGTGACTGCAGCAAGGGTTCTGATTGCCATTGTGATCTGCTTGGAGAGCAAGACTACCCTCTGGACCCGTCTTCCATCGGGAGAAACCACTCAGAGACGGGTCCCCTTCCCCGAAGGTCACGTAGCGCAAGGGCAGGGCTCGCAGGCCCCCTTACTTTGCCGGCCTGATTCAGGGCCAGGGGTGGAGGGAAGAAGGGAGGCCCCCCCCGCCCCGCCCAGCCTTTAGCAGCTGAGCGACGCAGCCAGGCTGAGCATTTGGCCTGTAACTGAGGCCAGGAGTGTCTGTCAGAGTCAGCCAGGTGGGAGGGGTCTAAAGAGCCTCCCCCACCGTGTACCACAGGTGGTTGCCCGGGGCCTGGCCCAGGTCGTGGTGTTTGAGGACGACGTGCGTTTTGAAAGCAATTTCAAGATGCGGCTGGAGCGGCTGATGAAGGAGGTGGAGGCGGAGAAACTTCCTTGGGACCTGATGTAGGCAGCCAGTGCCCCCAGGGGCCAGGGAGAGGGGTGGGCCTCCAGGGGTCTGCCTCCTCCTGAGGGGTCCTGGGACATCTACAGTGACTCCTGGGACCCCTGGTGTCACCTGCAGCTACCTCGGCCGGAAGCAGGTGAACCCTGAGGAGGAGGCAGCCGTGGAGGGGCTGCCGCACCTGGTGGTAGCTGGCTACTCGTACTGGACACTGGCGTACGTCCTGAGCCTGGCTGGCGCCCGCAAGCTGCTGGCCTCCCAGCCCCTGCGCCGAATGCTGCCCGTGGATGAGTTCCTGCCCATCATGTTTGACCAGCACCCCAAGTGAGCCTCAGATGGGGGCAGGGCAGGGTCAGCCTATCTCGAGAGCCCACCTCAGCAAGTAGTAAGTCCCCTCACTGGGCAGGTGGAGAGACTGAGGCTGGCAGGGCTGAGTCACTTCCTTCTGGTCACCAAGGAATAGCCCAGCTTAGCCTTGGAGTCAGACCAATCTATGTGTGAATTCTGTGATGCCCTGTGGTTTTCAGTCAAGCGATTTTCCTGTTCTGTGCCTCAGTTTCCCCATCCGGAAAATGGGGATAAGAGAAATCCTGCCTCAGGATTAGATGGGGAGGGCGGTCAGGTGCTCTGGGGGTGAGGTGCCTGGCTCCGGGCTGACATGGGTCTGGGTGGAGGGGCCTACCCCAGCCCCCCTGAGCCAGCCTCCCGCCTCCCAGTGAGCAGTACAAGGCACACTTCTGGCCGCGGGACCTGCGGGCCTTCTCAGCCCGGCCCCTGCTCGCTGCTCCCACCCACTACGCGGGGGACGCTGAGTGGCTCAGCGACACAGAGACCTCCTCGCCCTGGGACGATGACAGCGGCCGCCTCATCAGCTGGAGTGGCTCTTATAAGACCCTGCGGGACCCCCGCCTGGACCTGGCCGGCAGCAGTGGGCACAGCCTCCATCCCCACCCCCAGGATGAGCTCTAGGTGGGCCTCGGCTTTCTCTCGCCTTCAACGACTGACTCTGTGTTTGGGTCTCCCTTTCCTCTTCTCAGCTGTCTTCTCTCTCTCCCTCTCTCTGTCTCGGGCTTTCTCTCTCTCTGTCTCTGTTTGTATCTTTGACTGTGTCTGCATTTCTCTGTCCACCTCTAACTCCCTCTCTCTCGCTCTCTTTCTCTCTGCCCATCTCTATCTCTTTGTGTCTCTCACTATCTCTGTATCTGT
This sequence comes from Delphinus delphis, assembly GCF_949987515.2. NCBI lineage: Eukaryota > Metazoa > Chordata > Mammalia > Artiodactyla > Delphinidae > Delphinus > Delphinus delphis. The sequence goes on along the minus strand of NC_082688.1, from coordinate 7,514,572 downwards.
TTCTGTCTCTGTCTCTCACTGTCCAACTCTAGTTCTTTCTACTTCTCTCCTCTTACCTCTCTTGTCCCACCAGGTCAGGCTGGTGACTCCAGAGAAGTACCAGGGAATAGGCCATAGCTGTCCAGGGAGCAGAGCAAGAGCCGCCACCAGGAACCATAGACCCAGTAGAGACCTGGCTGCCACCTTGGGCATGGCCACCCTGCCCTCTGGACTCGTCTTCCATTGGGAGAAACCACTCAGAGACGGGTCCCCTTCCCCAAAGGTCACGTAGCACAAGGGCAGGGCTCGCAGGCCCTCTTACTTTGCCAGCCTGATTCCGGGCCTGGGGTGGAGGGAAGAAGGGAGGGCCCCCAGCCTTCAGTTTCAAGCTGGGCGGACACAGGAGCCCTGCCCCCAGCTGAGGACCCAGCTGCTGGGGCCCCTCTGCCACCTTCTACCTCCACCTCAGTTCCCTATCCAGCTTGACACATGGGTCTCACCTGCCACCCTCTTCCCTGGCCAGTGGGAAGTGCAGGGAGGTGGGAGGAGGACCCAGCACACAGTAGGCCCTCAATAAAAGCTGGCTGGTATTGCACTTTATACTTCTTAACTCATGGTTGAGCCTCTTTGCGTGTCCTGAGGGCTGGGAGGGAGGCGTTCCTGATCTGTGGATGAGCAGGTGGAGAGACAGAGACGGGAGGGCAGCCTAGAGAAGGAGTCGGGCGATCGATCTGGCATCACGTCCTCAGTCTGCTCATTGGTGAAGTGGAGGTGGGAGGAGAAGTATCTCATGGGCCAGGTGGGTATAAAGTAGCCAGGCCTGGAGCCCAGCCCACAGTGAGTGCTTACCCACTGCGGCTGTCGTGGTCATCACTGGCCTCACCTTGCTGGCCAGGGTGGGCCCAGGCCAGACCGAGGGCTGCTGAGGCCTCCTTGCCTTTGGATCTTCACTTGTGCAGTTGGAACCCCTCCCCTGGAAGTGGCTGGGGAGATCCAGGGCTCCCCTCCTGCCCTAACTAGTGTGGCAGCCAGAGGGCGCAAGGTGGCAGAACCTGGACCTTGTGGGCCAGGGCGCCCTCTGCTGGTTTGGGGCCAGCAATGGGAAGGGAGCCTGGGGCATTTGGAATCCGCCCCCTGTGCTCTGGGTTACTTGCAGCAGCTTCACCTTCTAATGCTCTCCTGCTTGGGAACTGCCGGCCTTCCTCTCTCCCCACCCCTGGAAGGCCCAGCAACTGTCTCCACTGCCTGCGTTCAGGCAGCCGGAGGGGATGGGGAGGTGACTCCTTGTCTTGCCCGTAGCTGCTGTGGCTCCACCAGCGCAGGACCTGCCATCTCCAGGTTTCCTCCTTCAGAGGAGCCCCTCCCCCATGCAGCCCCTTGACTTGGTCTTGTAAGCCCCTGGGTCCTGGCAGAGTCAGTCAGGCACCCCCTGGGGCTGGGCTTTCCCTCCTTCCGTACCAGGGATGAGGTCCTGCTGGCCTGGCTTTGGTTCCAGAGCTTGGCATGGCTCTGAGAAGGACTTTAGGCCAGAGCTGTGGCATTGGTGCTTTGTTCATTCCAAGACCAAAAGCTATTGATTCTGGATGGCTATGACCTTGAGTAAGTCACTTCTCCCTTCCAGGCTCCAGGTGTCCCTTTCATTCATTAAAATGAACATTTATTGAGCACCCTCTATGGGCCATGTTTAGATACTAGGGATACAGCGGTGAATAAAACTGTCCCTCAAAAATCCCTGACCTCATAGAGCTGACATTCTAGTGAGGGAGACAGACAAAAACAGAGAAGCAAATATTGGAGGTTGTTAAGTCCTACAGAACAAAATGAGGGAGGAAATATCAAGTATGAGCTGAGAAGTTAACACATGAACAAAGACTTCAAGGAAGTGAGGGGACAAGCTATGGGGATATGGGAAAGAAGACCATTCTAGGCCAAGGGGGCAGCATATGCAAAGGTCCTGAGGCAGGAACAGGACTGGCAGGTTCAAAAGACAGGCAAGATGCCACTGTGGCTGGAGCAGAACGAGCAAGGAGGAGCCAAGTTCTGGAGGTGAGGGAGCCAAGGTCAGGGCCAGAGCACGGAGGGCCTTGGAGGTCATTTTGGCTTTTACTCTGAGACAGGGAGCCCCTGGAGGGTTTGAGGCAGACAAATGACACAATTTAATTTTTATTTTAACATGATTACCCTGGCTGCTGTAATGAAATGTAGTTGGATCCAGGGTAGCAGTAGGTAGATGGGTTAGGAACCCATTGTAATAATCCAAGTGAGACATGATGGTGCCCCAGACCAGGGTGTTAACAGTGGGGTCGGTGAGAGGCAGCAGCAGAATTTCAGGAGGAGACACTGATACGCCACCGCTGGGAGCTGCTCCCTGCGCTGCCTAGCAATGGTCAACCCCTCTGTGTTCTTCCACATTGTCAGCGAGCCCTTGGGCTGCATCTCCTTCAGGCTGTTTGCAGACAAAGTTCCAAAGACAGCAGAAAACTTGCGTGCTCTGAGCACTGGGGAGCAAAGATTTGGTTATGAGGGTCCTCCTTTCACAGAAGTATTCCGGGATTTATGTGCCAGGGTGGTACCATCATGGCACTGGTGGCATCCAGCTACAAGGAGAAATTTGATGACGAGAATTTCACCCTGAAACACACAGGTCCTGGCACCTTGTCTGTGGCAAATGCTGGACCCAACACAGGTGGTTCCCAGTTTCTCATCTGCACTGTCAAGACTGAGTGGCCGGATGGCAGGTGTGTGGTCTTTGGCAAGGTAGAAAAGGTCATGAACCGTGTGGCAGCCGTGGACCACGCTGGATCCAGCAATGGCAAGACCAGCAAGAAGCTCACCATTGCTGTCTGTGGACAAATCTAGTAAATCCGACTCGTGCCTTATCTTAAACAGCCCATTCCTTCCGTAGCTCAGTAGAGCATCCCTCACCCTCATCTGCTCGTGACCTCCTATAATCTTTGTGCTTTTGCTGCAGTGCTTTGGGTTTCACATTTTCCATTCCCCGCTCCAAGTCTAGCTGAATTGCAGAGTTAAGTTTATGATTATGAAATAAAAGCTAAACAACAACAGAGAGAGAGACCTAGACAGATTGAGGATAATGTCAAAGTTTTGGACCCAAATTACTAGAAGAATGGAACTGCCATCAACAGAAATGGAGAAAACTACAGAGTGTGGGGCAGGGGACTGGCTTGGGGCGGGAGGAGATCATTTTCAGATGTGCTGCATTTGAGATTCAGGTGCAGGTGTCAGTGAGTTAGATACACGAGACTGGGATTCAGGGGTCGGGTCTGGGCTGGAGATAGAAGCTTGGCATCCCCTGTCCTGACCCAGAAGTCCTGGCCCCAAACCACACACTCCACCACCTGTTGCCTGGGGAGCTGGTTGAAATGCAGATTCCTGCCCCCTCCTAATTCTCCTGCCCAGGGTTCTGATTCAGTAGGTTGTGGGTGAGGCCTGACTGTTTTTGAACAAAACTATCGCAGGTGATCCTGAGGAGCTGACAGGTTTGGGAACTGTAGCTAAATCTACATACGGTAAAATTTACTTTGATTTTTTTTTTGGAATGAATGAGTCTTTAAATTCTATAGTGCTTTACAATTTTCAAAAGTTTCACACACATGATTTCATATAATTCCATAATAACCCTGTTTTTCTCCTAACCCTCTACTGCACCTCCCCCTTCCCTGTCCCCACTGGTAACCCCTAGTTTGTTCTCTGTATCTAGGGGTGTGTTTCTTTTTTTAATTATGGATATTTATTTTATTTTATTTTTTTATGTTGGGGGTAGGAGTTTATTAATTTACTTATTTATTTTTGCTGTGTTGGGTCTTCGTTTCTGTGTGAGGGCTTTCTCTGGTTGCGGCGAGCGGGGGCCACCCTTCATTCTTTTTTGTTTTATTCACCAGTTTGTTGTATTTTTTTTTTTTAGATCCCACATATAAGTGATATCATACAGTATTTGTCTTTCTCTGTACTTTGATGATTTTTGACAGATGTAAAGTCATGCCACCAGTACTACAGTGAAGATACGGAATATATACATCCTCCCCAAAAGTTCTCTGCCTCTCTGCAGTCGATTCCCTTTTCCCACCCCAGTCCCTGGAAACCACTGATCTGTTTGCCTTTTCCAAACTGTCACCTGGATGGAATCATGTAGTACCTGGCCTTTTGTGTCTGTCTTCTTTTATCCAGTATGTTTTATTTGGAAGTTTTATACAAAACTGAGCTTTAAAGTCTTCCCTAATATTTTATACCACAGTTTCTAATCCTAATATATATTATGAAGAATGAAGTATGAAATTTTCATCAAGACTTCCAAACGTCCCCCAATACCCACCAGACTACTCAGATGCTGTGTAAATATTTTGGTTTTCTGTGGGTGCCCTGCTCTGAAAAAAGGCTGGGAAGTCTTTCTCCAAGGCATACCCACTGCTTGGGGGAGGCATGGGGAACTGCAAGAAAGTGAGAGTGGGGATGGGTCGGGGCAAGAACTAGGTCTCCTTCTCGCTCCTGCTGGACCACTTCTAATCTGCTCTTCCCCCCACCCCGCTACTGCCACAATAGTGTGCAAACCAAGAGACAAGGGGCTTTGCTATGAGTAAATGGCAGCTTTTGGGCATTAGCTGTTTGCCAACTGTTTCGCCTGCTTGGGGAGCTCTTTTTTTCCTTCCGGTTTCTTAGCCGAATTGTAGATGCTGGAGAATTCCCTGGCGGTCCAGTGGTTAGGACTCCGCACTTTCATTGCTGAGGGCCCTTGTTCAATCCCTGGTGGGGGAACTAAGATCCCTTAAACAGCAGGGCGGCCAAAAAAAAAAAAAAAAAGAAGGGATACTGGAGAAGAGCCCTCCCTGCAAACCTACTAGTCACAGCGTAGGCCTTGCGGGCAGAGAAAACTGGCTTGAGTTGTCTCAGCCCCTTCTAGCTCTATGACCATGGGCAAGTGTCCTGACCTCTCTCGAGGCTCAGTTTTCTGCTCTGTAAAATGGGATTACACTCAAGCCGACCTCACCGGATGTTGTGAGGATTCATTGAGCTAATGCAGGTGAGCGCGGTGCCTGGCACAGACGGAGTGCTGCACTGAGGGTCACTGGTATCACAGTGACCCTCCAGACGATGACAGTGAATCAGGATGGACTTGGGTGGTCTGCCTGAGTCAGAGGAAAAAGTGTGGCAGGGAGAAGGAGGGTGTCTCTGTAAACAGGTAATCTAATTTCCAATTTCACCTCTGCCACTTAATTATCTGTACCCCTTGAGCCAGGTCCTTCTCCTCTCTGTAAAATGTGTTTCCTTCATTAAAATGAAGGGGCATGACCAGATTTGCCCTCCAAGATCACTCCCAGATGGTCCGGGAAGTGGTTCTCAAACTTTAGAGTCCAAACTTTACAGTGCGTCCGAATCACCTGGAGAACTTGTTAAAACACAGATTGCTGCTCCCCCTGCCCCCCAGTTTCTGATTCAGTAAGTCTGGGGTGGAGCCTAAACAATGTGTGTTTCTAACAAGTTCCCTGGTGATGCTGATGTTGCTGGTACAGGGACCCCACTTTGAGAACCGCTGCTTTGGGCCACCGTAGAACCTGGACTCTCTTCTCAACTGAGTCCAGCGTCCATCCAATCTCAGAGGCCCAGGGTCACTGAGGGGCTGGTTAAAGGTCCAAGAGGAGCCAATCCTTGATAGGGCCTGGGAGAATTTTCTCTCCCTACTCCACCCAGGACTTGAAATCTCTCAAGTCACCTGAAAGAAAAAGCTAGACCCTGTTTGGAGCACGGATTCCTTCTCCCCAGGGTTATGCTGTGGCCATTGCATCAGGGCCCTGGAGGAAGTGCTCTAAGATGGAAACAACTGGTAATCAGGCCCTAGGGCAAATGGTGAGGCTGCTCCAGAGCCTAAGGACTCGGGCCATCCCCCTGCCAGGAGCTGCACGCAGGGCTGGGGTCCAGCGCTGGAGCTAACAACTCCTCCTTCACCTGTGTTTATTTCCAACGAATAAGAAAAGCCCAGGTTCATTGTTGAAATTTAGAGAAACAGAATGAGGAAACTAAAATCGTTAGTGTTAACATTCTGAGATAGTGTCTTCCGGTTAAAAATTAAAAAAATATCTTTTATTACTTAAGCTGGGTGGCTGGGTGGTGCTCCATTAGTGTTTATTTTGTTGTTATTAATATTATTATTATTTTTGGCTGCACCGTGCAGCATGCAGCAATCCTACTTCCCTGACCAGGGATGGAACCCATGCCCCGTGCAGTAGAAGCGCAGAGTCCTAACCACTGGACCGCCAGGGAAGTCCCGATTTTATTATACATCTTTAAATGGAACAGATACATTATGTTTGGGTTGAATTGTGTCCCCCAAAAGTTAATATGTTGAAGTCCTAACACCAGTACCTCAGAATGCAACTTTATTTGGAAATAGATTTGTTATAGTTGTAATTAGTTAGGATGAGGTCATACTGGAGAAATATGGGTCCCTAATATCCACTACAGCTGTTATCCTTATAAAAAGGGGAAATTTGGATGCAGACACACACACGTGGAGAAGGCCATTGGTAGACTGGAGTTCCGCTACCAAGGAACTACCAAAAGCTAGGACCAAGGCCTGGACCAGATCCTTCCCAAGCACCTTCAGAGGGAGCGTGACCCTGCCAACACCTTGATCTCAGACTCCTGGCCTCCAGAACTGTTTAGTTCTGTTTAGTTTCTGTTGTTTCATTCACCCAGTTTGTGGTACTTTGTCAAGGCAGCCCTAGGAAACTAATACACATTACATACCCTCTTTTGTTCACAGTTTTATTTTTTATTTCATTTATTTATTTTTAAATTTTTGACCGCCTCTCACGATATGAGGGATCTTAGTTACCCAACCAGGGATCGAACCCATACCCTGTGCAGTGGAAGCGCAGAGTCTTAACCACTGGACCACCGGGGAAGTCCCTGTTCACAGTTTTAAAAAGAGGATATATAAGTGTAATACAAGAAACACCCATGTATCCTCCACCCTAAATTTGTAGTTTTTTTCTCTGTGAATATATATCTACATCATCATGGTCGACTTACAGCTTTGCACCTTGCCTTTTACTTTTCTCAGCTATATGTTTTGGAAACCTTTGCACATTCAACAATTGATCTGTCTTATTATCTATTTTATTATTATTTTTTGGCTGCATTGGGTCTTCATTGCGGTGCGCGGACTTCTTACTATGGTGGCTTCTCTTGTTACGGAGCACGGGCTCTAGACGCGTAGGCTTCAGTAGTTGCAGCACGCAGCCTCACTAGTTGTGGCCCGCAGGCTCTAGAATGTAGGCTCAGCAGTTGTGGTGCACGGACTTAGTTGCTCCGCGGCATGTGGGATCTTCCCAGACCAGGGCTCGAACCCGTGTCCCCTGCATTGGCAGGCGGATTCTGAACCACTGCGCCACCAAGGAAGTCCGGTTACATCAGTTTTTAAACCTACCAGCAATGTGTGAGACTGCTTATTTCCCAATGTCCTCATCAGTGCTAGGTAGTGCTCTTAAAAAAAAAAGTGGCCAGTGCTGGCCAGGCTTGGAGTGGCTTGAATTCAGAAAACACGGTCCAGCAATCCAAAGTGATATCAGGGAATTCCCTGGCGGTACAGTGGTTAGGACTCCATGCTTCCACTGCAGGGGTCACGGGTTTGATCCCTGGTCAGGGAACTAGATCTCACAACTAAAAGATCCTGCATGCTGCAAAGAAGATCCCGCAAGCTGCAACTAAGGCTCGGCGCAGCCAAATAAATAATATATTTTTTAAAATTCCTGTTTTCTTTCCAATCGCACGTCCTTCCTGCAAGCCGCTTGATGCAGCCAAAACAAAACAAAACAAAAAACCGCCACAAAAAACAAAGTGATATCAGAATAACTCAAGTTCTTTACCTGCATTTCTCAAACACCACAAAAGGGGCAAATAACAGACCACAGCTATGCTTTAAAAATTCCCCTTCTCTGGGACTTCCCTGGTGGTCCAGTGGTTAAGACTCCGAGCTCCCAATGCAGGGGGCCCGGGTTCGATCCCTGGTCAGGGAACTAGATCTCACAACTAGAAGATCCTGCACGCTGCACAGAAGATCCTGCAAGCTGCAACTAAGACTCGGCGCAGACAAATAAATAAATAAATAAATAATATTTAAAGAAAAAATCCTGTTCTCTTTCCCATCGCACATCCTTCACCCACTACAGGTGTCCCTGTGCCCCTGTCTTCAGCACCCCTTCCTCCCTGTTGCCTGTCTCTAAGATTTTCCCCCTCCTCCTTCCTGTCACTCGTTTCCAGTGTATGCATGTGTGTGTATGTGTGTGTGTGTTGAGGGTGGTGACCTCTCAGTCCTGTCCATTCTCAGATTCTCCATCACAAAAGCCCCGAAGAACTGCACTGGCAGAGAAAAACCCTCCTCAGATGGTGGGTAGGGGACAGAACCACAGAGGCAAAATCCTTCAGTGGGTGGGGAGGGGAAAGCTTTAATCATTTCATCTGGTCACGTCAGAGGGGTTGGCTGTGTACTCCTTGAAGACCGAGTGGGATGTGTTGGTTTGGTGTCCCTCACCCTGGGCTTAGCACACAGTAGGGACTTCATAAATGTTGGTTCATTGAATGTGGGAGCACTGAGAAATGATCAACAACTCTGTGTTGGGGCTGGCAAGAGATGTTTTACAGAGATGTTTGACCTAGGCCTGGAAACAAGAAGGTTATCTTGGGCAGCAAAAATGACATCACTTCTTCTGAAGGTGGGGGAATAAGGTGGGGGAAGGTGGGAGAAGGTGGAGAGAATTCCACTGGATGAATTTATGTTTCTCTATGAAAAAGGAGAGTTGTCATATGGGATGGGGAAGAGGCAAAGATTTGGAAAAGCCAACGTGGCGGGCTTCCCTGGTGGCGCAGTGGTTCAGAATCCGCCTGCCAATGCAGGGGACACGGGTTTGAGCCCTGGTCCGGGAAGATCCCACATGCCGCGGAGCAACTAAGCCCGTGTGCCACAACTACTGAGCCTGCGCTCTACAACCCACGAGCCACAACTACTGAAGCCTTTGCGCCTCGAGCCCGTGCTCCGCAACAAGAGAAGTCACTGCAATGAGAAGCCCGTGCACCACAACGAAGAGCAGCCCCCCACTCACCGCAACTAGAGAAAGCCCGCGCACAGCAACAAAGACCCAACTCAGCCAAAAATACATAAATAAATAGACAGATAAATAAAAAGCCAACGTGGGGAGGAGGAGGGGGTCCAGGGATAAATTAAACCATTGCTGGGCAGTGGTGAGGGCTCAGCTGAGGGTGGAGGAAATGATTTGTGCATTTGATCTTTGCAGAGACTCTGGTGGTTGGATTACAATAAGGATTGGGGATCCATCATTTCTTCAACAGGGAGAAAATGAACGGGGCAAGGGAGTGGAGGGCTCCCTAACACTGAGGAATGAACGCCATAAGCATTAGACAGTAGGCGGGAAGGCAAAAGAATGCGTTCTGTTTGGAGAGGGGGGAGCTGGAACTTAAGATTTCAGGTGGACCAGTTGTGTGACCCTGGGAGTACATGGCTGAGGTGGAGAGAAGGTCATGGAGATGAGGATGTCAAGGAACTGAGGCCAGGATGGCCCTGAGGATGTTAAAGTCTCCCAGAATCCAGGGCGGCTGCGTGAGCCACGTGACAGCCCCCCATAATTGGCTGACAGTGAAGCATAGTTGAGAAGATGGAGACTCAGCGAGAACTTCAACGGAGTAGGTGTGTACACACAGCAGCATACAGTGTGCAGGAGGGCACTGACGAGCAAGAGGAACGCGGACCCTTCCCCCACCCTGGACAAAGACAGGCGATGTGGGAGGGGGAGAGAGTCTGGGTGGTGTGCAGAAGCGGGCTCCATCTCTGCACCAACAGGGGAGGAGAGACAGGGCTGTATTTCCAGAAGCAGCGCCCAGCTCCGGACAGTAACATGTTTCCTGACCCCTGAGCCCAGTGGCCTAATATGAATCAGAGGGAGTAGGCTAGAAGTTGGGCGCTCCTCTGAGTTTGGGGAACCGATGAGGGCTGAAGGCAGGGTAAAAATGGCGAAGGGGGGAAAGCTCGTCTTGACCGGTGAGGCAAGCCCGGTCGACGCAAGCCCGGGCCAGGCCCGTCAGTGGCGTCGCGCGTCTCCCTGGCGACGCTACGCGTGGCCCGGAAGGGGGTGGAGCTTCTGGTGGGGCGGGGCATCTCTGTGACGCCAGGGGCTGGGCCTAAATGGCGACACCCAAGAGGCTCCCGGGGGGGTTTGAACTGGCCAATGGGCGACCTGCCGATCGCTTGTCGGAAAAGGAGGAGAAAGCGGGGAGGAGTCGCTGCCAGAGCTGGATTGAATCCGCCGCGGCGTCTCCATGGCAAGACCCTGGCCTCTGACTTCAACGACTTCATAAGGAGGCGTTTCTGGGCGCAGCCGTGTCGCTTCTGGTGAGAGGCCGCCGGCAGGCGGGAGCCAGGGCGCTCCGGGGCGTTCCGCGGCCGCCGCCGGGCCTGGTCCCCACGGGCGGGGTGGCCCCCGCCGAGGTCGCCGGGTCCCGCTGCCCCCCCGGGCCGCCCCCGCCGGCACCCTCCGGCGCGCTCGTCCAGTTCCCGTCAGAATCTCGCCCCCCGCCCCGCCCACCGGCGCGGGCCTTCTCCTCCTCCCGCTAACGGGCGGGCCTTTCCTCACCTGGCCACCGGCAGGGTTCTGCTCCCTCCAGGCTTCGGCCTTCTCTCTATGGGCAGAAACTGGTCCCCTCCTGCCCGCTGGTGGGTGGTCGTCCCTTCTTTCCGCCGACAGAGACTGGCCCCGCGCCCTCTTGCCCGCCGGTGGGCGTCGCCCCGTCCGCCTCGCCCTCCCTGAGGGCCTCGGCCCGGCAGTTATTTGACGGCTTCTCGTAGGCAGCGCAGTCCCCGGGGACCGCCTCCGGGGCGCCCTACCCCGTTGGGTGGGTTCACCTGTCCAGCGGGCCTCCCGGTTCTCCCGCCGCGCTCCCTGCACGACCCGACGTCGAACCCGCTCTAACTCGGATACTAAATCTCAGCGGCCGCTGCTTCGCCCTGGAGGATTTTCCCTCTGCCGTCGGGGCACCCACTCGCTGCTTAGCGCCCCTTTCCCCCTGCAGCCTCCGCTCCTTCCTCCTTCAAATACTATTGGTCTTCTCGGGTGTCTATTTTGCCGGGAACGCCCTTCTCCTAGGAGACAGTTGCCCTGGCTCCGCCCCGACTATCCCTCCCGCTCCCTACGCCGGTTCCGGCCCTTTGGGGCCCACTTGGAGCCTAGCGGTTCTCTCCTGCCCTCTTCGCACGCGAGCCAGCATCTCAGGTTTTCCCCCTGGTGGCCACCCACCTTCCCTCCCGCGTGGGGCCTGGGTGTGGTGGTCCTTTACTTCGAAGTTCCGCCCCCTGGCCCTCCCTGGGGAGGGGAGCTCTCACCGCCCCGCCCACCGGGTCGCTCAGCCTCTCCTATCTCCCCCCACTTTGGCAGGACAGTCAGTTGCTGTGCGACTTGGACAGCAGAGGAGCACCTCCCAAGTTTTCATCCAACTGTCACCCCCAAAGCTTACACTCTCCTCCCCTCAGGACGTTTGATGCCCGGCCCCTGAGATTCTCACTGACACGCCCCTCTGGGTCCCCCTGAGCAGAGCCTGCTGACCCAATTGCCCACCTTTGCGGCTTTGATGCCTAACCATGTCTGCGTCATCCTCAGGCGGCTCCCCCAGGTACTGCCATTGTGGGGGGCGCCTCCGCCATAGGGCAGGGAAAAGCGGGCAGGGGCTCCCAGGCCAGGCTCACTGGATGATTCTCTTTTCAGCTCTCTGTTCTGTGTACTGAAAGCCTGGACCAAAACATTTAAAAATAATTTTTAAGAGGAAAGAGGAAAATGCACGCATGTAATCCCAGTTCTGCCTCCCTCTGGCCCGCCCTCCCTCAGGTGCCCCAGTTCCTGGTAGCAAATAGGATCACCATCGTTGTCATTGGAGTACTAGGTTCAGATCCTTTTTGAAAGGAGGTTAGGTGTAAATAAATAACAACCACGTAAGAGGTGGACGCGGCAGTTAGTCAGATGTTGGTGGAATCCAGGTAGTTTGATGGAAAACCCGCTGAGGGTGAGAGCTTTCCCAAATCTATTGGCTTCAAGTAAACAGAAATGTTCTAAGTGAGGAGGGAAAAAAAAAACCCATCTGCACAGATTTGGTATTCCTTGGCTAAATGATTAGTAGGACTCAAAAAATTTTTTTCTTTTATATCAAGGTGTGATATACATACAGCAAAATGTATGCTAAAGTGCTAAAGAATTTTTATGTTGCATTATTTTTTCCAAAATAATGGAGGGCGAGGGCAAGGTCATATTTTGGGGGCTGTCATCAGGCAGTGGGATGGATCAAATGTACTTTCCAAGTCCCTTCCCGTCCTGGAATTCTTGGATTGACTGCTGCCAGATTTTGGAGATTAAACTTTTGCTTTATTTGCAGATTTGGTGATGGGGCTGTTTATGTATAAGATGAATTACACGTGGTATTAAAAAAAAATCCGTAAAAGCAAAAATAACCCTGCCTCTTAGGGGCTTAACGGGTAGCAAATGGAATATTTTGGGAAATGGTCATTTTTCATCCTCTTATTTGAATATTTGACTATTAATTTTATGAAACTGAGTCACAGAGACCTTGTTCCTGAGCTTATGCCTCTGTCTTTTCATGGCAGTCATTCACTGAGCATTGTTCCAGCCAGTGTCCTGGGCACTTTCGCCCTTGGCCAGACTAACATGTTGGCTGTTGCCCACATGCTGCCTGCTTTTTTTGTCTCCTGACAGACAGGATGACAGCTGGGCTTTTCAGTAAAAGGTCACAATACGTGTGATGCGATGGCAGGTTAAAAGGCCAGCCCTGCGAATGCCCATCACCCCCTGCTTCCATCCCCCTGCCAGGCACACCATGAGAGCTTGGTGCTTGTGTACAGGGAGCCAAATGATTCCACACTGGTTCTCCTAGCCGTGGACTTGTTAGACACCATATGTAGTATATAACTTCGGGAGATCTAAGAAATAGAAGAGCTCTAGTTTTCTGCTTATAATCTGCTTCTTATGCCTGGGTACAGGTTTCCATCGTGTGAGAAGAACAGAGTAACAAGTCTCAAGCAGAAAAAGGTCTTGAGGACACCTTGTGGCTCACCCAGTGTGACTGTGACGGTAGGTGACATGCGCGCAGAGCAGCCCCGTGGTCTGTGGCCCCGCCAGAAGAAACGCTTCTGCTGGTAGCCCGGTGGCCAGGTGCTCTGTCAGGTGCCTTCATGCATAGCCTGCTGATTGATTGGATTTGGTTTTGCCGGTGGCAAGGCTGCCGGGTGTGAGGAGGTTGTGTTAGCCTAATCCTTCCAGACAAACTTCAAAAATCTGAAAACAGAATTTCCAAAAAAAAAGGAAAAAAGAAAAAAGTAAAAAAAAAAAGAATGGGGATTGACAGGAGCTGGTGGTAGGTGAGGGGTATGTGTTCAGCCCTGCTTAAGTGGCCTTTAGAATCCATACAACCTTCTCATCTCGGCATTTCCTCCAGCTTTCTGTCTTCACCGTCTTTTAGCTACCTGCTGCTTGAAGTATTTTGCACCGTAACCGTTCTGTGCGTGCTAATCCGCATGCCCCATTCAGATTCCGGTGTAGGAGGACTCACCTGCTTTCCATCTGTGCTGCGCTGAATCTCAGGAGGAGCTGTGCATTCCAGCAGGCTCGGAAAGAGATGCAGCTCTGAGGACCCCGGGGCCTGGGTTTGGGCTCTTTTGTAGAACTTGTGGGTCTCACAGACCCTTCTCTTGAACGGACCTGCATCTCCCCGGTGGTCTTCAGCTGGGATCTCTGCAGGAGCCTGCTGAATGGCACGCCCGCCTTGCTTCCTGCCCGCATGCCAGTAGTGCTGGTTGCTGTCCTGCTCGCTTGGTGGCTAGGCTTTCAGTGGCCCCCAGAGGCTGTGAGCTCGGTTTTTCACGCCCAGTTTACTCATCCACAGATCAACCTTTTTTGTGTTGTCCTCCCCCACCTGCCAGAAGCGAACCATGAAGGACCGCTCTTCAACTCCCCCCTTACATGTTCACGTGGATGAGAACACCCCTGTCCATGTCCACATAAAAAAACTCCCGAAAGCATCAGCGACCAACAGCCAGGTAGGAGCATGCCAGGGGGGCAAGGCCAAGGCTGTGGAGCAAGGCGACACCTCCCAGCTGGGCCTCCTCACACTTCTAACTCCAGAGATTTGAGAGACAGACACATTCGCTTTCAGAGCTCAGTTGCCTGGTTGGAAGGTAGGACGGTCACCTGGAAGTGGCAGCAGTAGCCTTAGTCAGAAGCGGCTCCCCAGCAGAGTTGGAAGCAGATGCCACCAGAGTGATGCCACGGCCAGCTGCGTGGGGAAGTGACCCTGGGTTTGTCCCTTTCCACAGAAATCACATAAGCGCGGAATGAAAGGGGACACCGTGAATGTGCGGCGGAGTGTCCGGGTGAAAACCAAGGTACCTTGGATGCCCCCTGGAAAATCATCCACCCGGCATGTGGGATGCAAGTGGGAGGTAGGCTCATTCTCGTTCAGGCTTTTCTTCTCCAATTGGTCAGGTTCTAGCAGGCCTCATACTCTGTATGGTTCAGGGTCGGCGGGAGCTCTCAGAGACATCCCAGTAGGTCCCGCTTACTAAGCGCCTTGCTAAACCCTGAAAGTGTGGGAATCTTCTTGAGTCCTGCCAACACTGCAATGCGGTAGGTCCCGCTCTCCTAAGGTGCAGATGAGGAAACCAAGGCTCAGAGAGGTGAAGTCTCACAGAGAGAGTAGCAGAGGTGGAGTTAGGACTCAGGGGTGTCTCATTCTAGAGGCGGTACTCGTAGGCTCTCTGATTTGTATGTGAGGAGCTACATGTCTTGCCCCACGTAACTTTGCTAGTGCCAAAGCATAATTTTAAAATATATACCAGAACGTACATATCCAAGAAAGCATCTTCACTTTTACGGTCACCCCCATAAGAGACCGTGCACGTATTGCATAGATGTCATCAAAACCACTGGAATAATCTCCTGAGGAATAACTGCCTTCCGTGTGAGTTGCCAAGGTTCCAAGAGAACTGTTGTCTTTTTTTAGCCACACCTCAAAACGTTTTGCTTGTCCATCTATCCATCCGTGCAGTCATTCATGCATTTCTTGCGACACTGCTGCACACTGGGGTTACAGCTGCAAACTGGCAGCTGTGCCTTCCTTACGCTTACGTTCTAGTCAATAGCAGTGAAGAAACTCATTGACAAGACAAGGCCTGTGACTGTGTTTTAGACAAAGATCTTATTATTGAGACAAGTAAAGGGCTTGAGACTACAGTTGGCCCTCTGTATCCACGGGTTCCACATCTGTAGATTCAACCAACCACAGATTTAAGAAAAAAAAAAAAATCCATAAAGTTCCAAAAAGCAAAACTTGAATTTGCTGTGTGCCAGCAACTACTGACAAAGCATTTACATTGAATTAGGTATTATAAATAATCTAGAGCTAATTTAAAGTATACAGGAGGAGGTGCCTAGGTTATGTGCAAATATTACACCATTTTATACAAGGGACTTGAGCATCCTTTGATTTTGATATCCATGAGGGTCCTGGAACCAATCCCTGTGGAGACCAAGGGATGACTATACCTTAAGATGATGATGCCTGATATATATATATATATATATATATATATATATATATATATATACACACACATATATATATATGTATATATACATGTACATATATATATATATATGTATGTATATATATATGTATTTTTTTTTGTGGTACGCGGGCCTCTCACTGCTGTGGCCTCTCCCGTTGTGCAGCACAGGCTCCGGACGCGCAGGCCCAGCGGCCATGGCTCACGGGCCCAGCCGCTCCGTGGCATGTGGGATCTTCCCGGACCGGGGCACGAACCCGTGTCCCCTGCATCGGCAGGCAGACTCTCAACAACTGCGCCACCAGGGAAGCCCCTGATCTATTTTGAAAGATTATCTTTCTGAGAACTTATTACTTTTAAAATTAGAAATAATAGTAATTACTCTGAAGTTTAGAGTCATACTTCACTCTCTTGACTCCCTGATTTACCATGTTATCCCTAAGAGACAAAGAGAGTTTGGTATTCTAGGGAATAAATGAAAAGTGTTCTGACATATCTCTCTATATAAAGTGCAAGGAAGACTGGAATTAAAATGCTTTTTAGATTTTTTTTACTATGTGTACCTCACTAATAATCAGTGAAATGTAAATTAGAAACAACTACATTTTAGATAAAACAAGCTATCATTTTTATTGAATGGAAAAAAGTTGAAAAGATTATGAATATCTTGTGTTGACAAGCATATGGGAGGTATCAACGAATCTTTTTTAGATGGTTTTTTGTTTGTGTTTTTTTTTTTTGGCCGCGCAGCATGGCATGTGGTATCTTAATTCCCCAACCAGGGATCGAACCTGTGCCCCCTGCAGTGGAAGTGCGGAGTCTTAACCACTGGACCACCAGGGAAGTCCCTGGACAGTTTTTTTTTGTTGTTGTTGTTGTTTAATATATGTTTTTTAAATTTATTTGTTTTATTTATTTATTTTTGGTTGTATTGGATCTTTGTTGCGGTACACGGGCTTCTCATTGCAGTGGCTTCTCTTGTTGCAGATCATGGGCTGTAGGCACACAGGCTTCAGTAGTTGTGGTGCACGGGTTTCAGTAGTTGTGGCTCGCGGGCTCTAGAGCACAGGCTCAGTAGTCGTGGCACACAGGCTTCGTTGCTCTGCGGCATGTGGGATCTTCCTGGACCAGGGCTTGAACCCGTGTGCCCTGCATTGGCAGGCGGATTCTTAACCACTGCGCCACCAGGGAAGTCCCCCTGGACAGTTTTGAGTGGATTGTGAAACCGATTCAGCCGTTCTGCAGGCAGTTTGGCAGCATCCATCCAAACATGGATTCTATAGTTCTACACTTGGGAATTGATGCTAAAAGTCACAGAAGAGTACAGGGATCTGTGTGTGTATCAGGATGTTTACTAAAGCATTGTTTGCAATAGAGAAAAATTAGAAGCAACCTAAATGTCTGTCAGGAGGGTATTGGTTAAATTATGATGCATCCATACAATGGAATGCCATGCAACCACTAGAAGATTGAGGTAGATATTTCTACATGATAATGAAGCACCAAGTGGCACAGCACGGAGAGTTTGGCCCTATTTGTGCAGAAAAGTGCATCTGTGTGTCCATGTGTGTATGGATATGTTTATATGTGCAAACCTGTTTTGGGGAGGAAATATAAGAAGTGGTAAGCAGTGATTACCTCTGGGGTGGGAGGCTTTAATGCTTTATCTTTTCATGGTTTGCTTGAATTTCTTTATAACAAACATACTATATTTTATTTAAAATGCTTTTTTCTTTTCTTTTTTTTTAATGAAGAGACTTAGTAGTTCTCAAATTATATATCAAAGTCATGCCACTGTGGAAATGGACTTCCTGTTGACATGGGTTCTAGGACTATGGTCCCCCCTGGAAAGCTCAGTGCCCCTTCCAGTCCTGGGGCCACAGAATTCTAGAAACGGAGGGGCCCAGAGATGTGACTTACCATCTCTCAAGCAGTAGCTGTCTTTCATGCTGTCCTCTTGGTTCAGCCCCTTTCCATTTTTCAGTGGCCTTCCATGTTCCTGGGAGGCCCCAGCCTGCCCTTACCATTATGGACAAGAGAGAAAAGACCACAGGAGGAAGAGTTTGTGGTGGAGCTGGACATGGACCCCGGAAGCTGCTATGTGCTTGTGGGGATTCATGTTTCTTTTCTTTCTTTTTAAATTAATTAATTAACTAATTTTTGGCTGTGTTGGGTCTTCGTTGCTAAACGTGGGCTTTCTCTAGTTGTGGCGAGCGGGGGCTACTCTTCGTTGTGGTGCATGGGCTTCTCATTGCGGTGACTTCTCTTGTTGCGGAGCACGGGCTCTAGGCACGTGGGCTCAGTAGTTGTGGCTCGCGGGCTCTAGAGCGCAGGCTCAGTAGTTGTGGCGCACGGGCTTAGTTGCTCTGCGGCATGTGGGATCTTCCTGGAGCAGAGCTCGAACCCGTGTCCCCTGCATTGGCAGGCGGATTCTTAACCGCTGCGCCACCAGGAAAGTCCCCGTGTTTCATTTTTAAAACCCCTCCTGGTACACAAGATAAGATCTTTGGGAGAAAGCAGGTCTGGGTTTTTTCTCTACCCTATTACTAATTAAGTCATCTATTTTTATGACAGAAAGCTGAAAATACAGAAAACTAGACAATCACTGTAATTCTACTACTCTAATCTGGCTGCTATTAAGTTTTAAAACCTTTTCATTGGAAAGTGCAGGATAGTACATGCATCAGAAGCGTGTTGATGAATTTTTACAAAGACCCAGCTCAAGAAACAACATCACCAGTCCTGTTCTTGTCACTGCCACCCTAAAACTATTAATATTTCGGTACATTTATTATCACTTTTTCCCATGCGGAGTTTTTTTTTCAAATTGTAATCATACTGTCTATACATTTTCCTATTGTCTTTCTTTTATATATTAAAATAACTCTTTTTCTTATAAAAGCAATGCACAGTCATTGTTGAAAATTAGAAAAAATTAGAAAATCTAAATCAGCATAAGGAAGAAAGTAAAAACCACCTGTAATTCCGCCACCCTGAGAAGAGACCCATGTAACTTCTAGGTGCAAGACTTCTGGATCTTTTCTTGTGAATAGACGTGTTCTTTTGATTTTTGTAACAATGGGATTATATTTTACTTATTGTTGTAATGTTCTTTTTTCCACCTATTTTGACTATATTTATATCGCACATTATTTTTTTAAGGCATTATTCCATTGTGTGTACATTTGTGTACTGTTAAGTATTTAACCAATACTATCTTGCTGTACATTTATCTATACCCTAGCCTTGAATTTAAATATTAATTCACATTCTTAGATATTCTTGATAAATTCCTCAAAAATAGAATTGCTGGGACAAAGGGCACATACATTTTTTAAATTGCACCCTATGAGTCCTACTTGTTTGACATAACAGTTTATACCCATATAAAACACTTCCTTTGGGAGGGGGAAGGGTAAGCTGGGATGAAGTGAGAGAGTGGCATGGACTTATATATACTACTGAATGTAAAATAGATAGCTAGTGGGAAGCAGCCGCATAGCACAGGGAGATCAGCTCAGTGCTTTATGACCACCTAGAGGGGTGGGATGGGGAGGGTGGGAGGGAGACGCAAGAGGGAGGAGATATGTACATGTATAGCTGATTCACTTTGTTATAAAGCAGAAACTAACACACCATGGTAAAGCAGTTATACTGCAAT
This sequence comes from Delphinus delphis, assembly GCF_949987515.2. Lineage (NCBI taxonomy): Eukaryota > Metazoa > Chordata > Mammalia > Artiodactyla > Delphinidae > Delphinus > Delphinus delphis. Next base: position 7,495,283 of record NC_082688.1, on the reverse strand, counting down.
AAAGATTTTTAAAAAATTAAAAAAATAAAACACTTCCTTTTATTCCTGATAGCCATCATCTTTCCCTGGAAATTAGCACAGAAGTTTAGCCACCTCAGCTTACGAGAAGGAAAAAACGGTGCAAACAATGAGAAATAGCAATTACTTAATACAATGGAATAAATGTATAGAATGAGAGAGTCAAATTCAATATATCAAAATCCCATGGAGGGACTTACCTGGTGGTGCAGTGGATAAGACTCTGCACTGTCAATGCAGGGGGGCTCGGTTCGATCCCTGGTCAGGGAACTAGATGCCACATGCATGCCGCAACTAAGAGTTCACATGCCACAACTCAGGAGCCTGTGAGCTGCAACTCAGGAGCCTGCCTGCCACAACTAAGGAGCCCGCCTGCTGCACCTAAGACCCGGTGCAACCAAATAAATAAGTTAATTAATTAAAAGACAGTTAAAAAAACAACAACAAAAAAAAACATGGAAACACTTGCCCCCAGATTAGAATATCTTTTTGAAGTCTTGAAAGTATTATACAGCTTTGCATAAACTTCTCTGAGGGGGACATGCATTTTAAAAATTATTTTTTTAAGCTGATGTATTTAGGTAAATATTTTCTAGAAATACCATTTTAACCCTAAATAATTCAGTATGCATTTCTAATAACATTTTCTCCATAAGCAAAATAACAGTGATTAGTCCTAAAAACTTCACTTCATTTTTTTTTAAACTTAATTTCTTAATCATATAACATCTGGTTAATATTTAAATTTCTCCACTTGTCCTTAAAATACCTGTTATAGAAGATTTGTTTGCCTTTGCAACTATCCACAATATTCAATGTATTCATACAATATCCAATGTATTCATATTCATTTAAAAGACTTTTGACATATTTCATGTCTACCCTAGGTGTATGAAAATATTTACTGCCCCCAACTTTTGCCAACTTTGGGAATCACAGTTTTTGCCAATTTGTTATATCCTTCATTTTAAACTTGACACTGGGGATGTCCCTGGTGGTGCAGTGGTTAAGAATCGACCTGCCAATTCAGGGAACACGGGTTTGAGCCCCGGTCTGGGAAGATCCAACATGCTGCGGAGCAACTAAGCCCGTGCGCCACAACTACTGAGCCTGCTCTCTAGAGCTTGCGAGCCACAGCTACTGAGCCCGTGTGCCGCAATTGCTGAAGCCCACGCGCCTAGAACCCGTGCTCCACAACAAGAGAAGCCACCGCAATGAGAAGCCCGCGCACCGCAATGAAGAGTAGCCACTGCTCTTCGTTGCGGTGCGCGGGCTTCTCATTGCGGTGGCTTCTCTTGTTGCGGACCACGGGCTGTAGGCGTGCGGGCTTCAGTAGTTGTGTAACACACGCTTTTTATTTCTATGTTAGAAGAGCTTCAGAAACAACATTTAAACAAGGGTAGGGGGCTTCCCTGGTGACGCAGTGGTTGAGGGTCCGCCCGATGCAGGGGACACGGGTTTGTGCCCCGGTCCGGGAGGATCCCACATGCCGCGGAGCGGCTGGGCCCGTGAGCCGTGGCCACTGAGCCTGCGCATCCGGAGCCTGTGCTCCGCGGCAGGAGAGGCCACAGCAGTGAAAGGCCCGCGTATCGCAAAAAAAAAAAAAAGACAAAAAAAAAACAAACAAGGGTAGATAATGAGGCAGTGTTCCACCAAGAAGGTCGGTGTGCCCTTCCCCTTGGGGTCTCTGTGGTTTTGCCCTGTAGCAGTTTTAGCTCTTCCTGCTCAGCGGACAGCCAGGGATGGTGGGACCAATGGTTGCAGTTCTGCCTTATGACTTCATGTGTCTCTCCCTCCTCTACATCAGAATCCACCTCACTGCCTGGAGATCACACCACCATCTTCAGAAAAGCTGGTCTCAGTGATGCGGTTAAGTGACCTCTCTACCGAAGATGACGACTCGGGTCACTGTAAAATGAACCGTTATGATAAGAAGATTGACAGTCTAATGAACGCGGTTGGTTGTCTCAAGTCTGAGGTGAGGGAGGTAGGGGGCTGGGCTGGCCAGTGTCCCGAGGACACTTGGGACTGCCGGGTGAGTTCCTGGTGGACACCTCCTTCCAGCTGCCTCTGCAGGCCTCCCAGGGTTTCAGGTGCCCCTGGGGAGGTAGTCAGGGCAACCTGGGATCCCTTTCCATCAAGCACTTAGCCCAGGCCTGGCCCTGACCTTGCCTGGTGCTCTGTATGGATGGCCTGGTTTGATTTTTTACTACAGTAAACGAAGCCGGTGGTATTATTGTCCCTGTCTTGGAGATGTAGTGACTGGGACACTGGGGCCTCTGTTTTCCATTTTATACAAAAATTAAAAAAAAAAAAACAGAAAACAATGCCCCAAACAGGCAGAGGAAGTTTGTCCCCAGTTGCTGGGCTGTGTCTTTGGGTGGGATGTGGCAATGAAATTGGAAACAACTTGGAAGTCCAAGGCCCCCAACTAATAAGTTGGTGGAGCTGCCGTGGAATCCTCGTTGCGGCTGCTGACGGGGCCTGTGTCTTTAGTCCTCCCCTGCGACTGGGGCCCAGGGCCCTCTTGGAGAACCTGCGGCTGGTGGCTGCCTGGCAACAGGCCCGCCTTTCTCCACAGCCCGAGGGGCCTTTTTGTGACATCTCTCCTCCCGTGGAGTGCCAGCTGAACAACCGTTTGTATCCTGGCTCTGTCCCCAACCGGAAAGTCACTCAGGCTCCCTTTGCTCCCTTTCCTCAGTGACGAGGAAATGAGAGGAATCGTGTCTGTCCAGAGTCTTTGTGACGATTGACTGAGCTTGCGCCCAAAGGACCTCAGTAGTATGGAGTGCTCAATCGGAGGTGCCCCTTGCTTTGTCCAAAGCAGCGGACCTTGAGATGCGGTGGAGAGGAGCTCCTCCCCTCAGTGGCCCCTGCCTGCATGCCCCTGCACAGGTCAAGACGCAGAAGGGAGAGCGCCAGATGGCCAAAAGATTCCTGGAGGAACGCAAGGAGGAGCTGGAGGAGGTGGCCCAAGAGCTGGCCGAGACCGAGCACGAGAACACGGTACTGCGGCACAGCATCGAGCGCATCAAGGAGGAGAAGGACTTCACCATGTAAGGCGGCACTGCCCTGGGCACCTTCCCTCTTGCGGGGCTGCCCGAGCACCAGCCTAGCCCGGGTTACAGTGTTCAACAGAGTCACTAACACGCTCATGATTCCCGGTCAGGGAAGAGGGCCCCGCAGAGTTCCGGGGGGAGGGCATCAGGGAGGCCTTTCTGGAAACAACGGGAGTCCGGCAGGATGGTCAGGTGCTAGGCAGGTGAGTGCGGGGGAGGAAAACACGCCAGGTAGCAGGAACATCTTGCAGGAAGGCCCCAGGGCGGGAGGAGTTTGAGACTAAGAAATGAAAAGCGGGGCAGAGCAAGGGGAGAGGGTGGGCCGAGGGGAAGGGGGGCCACGGAGGTTGGCAGGGGCCGGCTCTTGGTGGCCACTTCGGGGTGTTTGCATCGAGGGCGGTTGGGAGCCACAGAAGGGTTTTCGAAGCGGGAAGTGGTGTGACCAGACTTGGCTCCAATGGGGAGAGTGGAGGGGAGGGCTCAAAAGTGGATCTGAAGATGGTAGTTAGGTGGCCATGGCAGTGGCTGGGGAACGAGGTGACACTGATTTCTGTCTGAGAGACAAGCAGGTGGCATAATGTCCCCCGGTGTGGAGGCCCTGCTCTGGTGGCCAGGTGTCCTTCCAGAAGGCCACTCGGGCCAGAAGGGCCATCCCTGCCCCCTCCCCCACTGTTCCCTGACCAGGAGATGAGCCTCGCAGGGCATTGTGAGGTGAGCGTCGGAGCTCCAGGTGGGCAGGGGCCTGGGAGGGCTCACAGAGCCCTGTTCTTTCTGGGCCCAGGCTTCAGAAGAAACACCTCCAGCAGGAGAAGGAGTGCCTCATGTCCAAGCTGATGGAGGCTGAAATGGATGGGGCTGCTGCGGCCAAACAAGTCATGGCCCTGAAGGATACCATCGGGAAACTGAAGACGGTAGGTGGCCAGCCCAACCGCCCAGTGCCGGGGCCGGGCCCAGAGCGGGGGCAGCTGCACACCGTGGCGGGGTCTTTCCGCTGTCTTCATGCTGACTTTATGACATCTTCAGGCCACGGCAGGGCACACTTAACTCCTCGACCCCCACCCCTCTTCTCACTTCTGGGGCCTGACCTTCGAGGCTGACCTTTGGTAGCCAGGGCCTCTGAGATGTCATCGTGGGTCTCCTGGGATCACAGTGAGTCAAGGCACGTGTCTGATTCCTGCCAGTATCAGCCACCAAATGTTGTCGTCCAGGAAGCGCACCTCGTCCAAGAAGCCCGCCCTAACTGCACTCGCCCACACTGAACTCTCCTGCCCTTTTCCCCACCTGGTGTTCTCAGCAGGCTCAGAACCTGCCCATCCTTCCAGGTCTGCCTCCTCCGGGAAGCCTGCCTTTGCCCAGCTCTTCTTGCCTGGGCTGCCTGGCACCAATACCTCTTAAGCTCCCCATGGGGACTCCCTGTGCCAGCTCTTCCCTTCTCCACCCGTGCCTGGCAAGACTGCCTGCTGTCTTCCAGGAGAAACAAATGACCTGCACGGACATCAACACCCTAACGAGGCAGAAGGAACTTCTCCTGCAGAAGCTGAGCACATTTGAGGAGACCAACCGCACCCTCCGAGAACTGCTAAGGGAACAGCACTGCAAAGAGGTGAGCTGCGGTCCTAGTCGCACCCCTACCCAGTGCTCACTCGGAGCCGTGGCCCTGTAGCACCGCAGGCTCCTGTCTGTAAAAAGAAAATATTCTTGGTGCCTGCCTGACCTGAGGGGGCCATAGAAAGATTTGCTGAAATCATTCATGTGAAATGCTGGGCATCTGGTAGACGAGTGCTGTCTTCGTTGTTGAAGTGGGCCTGGTGGCACAGGAAGGACCTTGAAAGTCAGAAGAGCAGTGGAGAGTCAGGCAGGGGTTCAGCCCATCCCAGGGGTCATGCGACAAAGCGGGGAGAAGACCAGACCTGAGTTTTGGTGAAGCAGGCGGCTTAATGGCTGGCGGACACATTGTATGGTATCAGTTTGTTTTCTTAAAAGGTGGTCTCTGAAATATATTTTATGTTAGCAAATGACTCTGAAAAGACTGACAGTATAAACAGCTCTCTTCCTGTTTGGTTCTAAACCAAAGGGATACCGAGAGTCTCAAAATGCCCATGCTGGGACTTCCCTGGCGGTCTAGTGGTTAGGACTCGGCGCTTCCACTGCTGTGGGCGCGGGTTCGATCCCTGGCTGGGGAACTAAGATCCTGCAAGCCTCGAGACGCAGTCAAAAAAAAAAAAAAGCCCGTCCTGATGAGATATTTTTTTTAGTTTAACTTTTTTAAAAGAACAGTGTCAACTTCCTTTGTTTGTAGTTTAAAAATTAATATTTAAAATAAGTAAAAGTGTACCCACTATCCAGCTTTCCAAACAAAACCTTGTCTACATGGTTAAATCCCTCTTGGTGTCTCCTTTGGCAGTAACCTCATCTTCCCATCAGAGGGAAACTTTATCTGGAATCTGAGAGTTTTTCACTTATATATGTATCCCTAAGAAACATATAGTATTGTTTAGCATGTTTTCAAACTTTACATAAATGATATTGTTCCATATGTTTTCTTCTGAGTTGGCTTTTTTCAATCAATGTTTTTATGAGATCCGTCCATTTTTATCCTTGAAACCTAAGGTAGTTCATTTTCACTGCTCTATTCCATTTTATGACAATACCACAACTTATTTACCCACTCTTCTGTTGATGGAGACAATTTTTGGTTGTTTGCTCTTACAAGTGTTACTTTGCGCATTCGTCTGTACTATCCCGGTGTACTTGAGGGTTTCCAGAATATATTTCTATGAATGTTACTAGTTATAGCTAAATTATTCTCTTAAAATAGTTTTATCTGTTTCATTTCCAGCTCAGTGTTCATGGGTTGGTGATTTTTACCTTTCTGGGCTTCAGTTTTCCCACCTATAAAATGGGAATAGCATCTTCCATGTGGGGTTGTGAGGGACTTAGAAGTGATGTGTGGACGAGGACTGTGCGTACTCCTGGCATGCAGTGGGTACTTGGTAAATGGTGGCTGTCGCTGCTGTTTGTCCTGGGACTGGGGGCGGTGGGGGGGACGGGGCTTCAGAAAACGTCTTCCTACCAGTTTTTTCCCTTTTCACCTTCTTAGCGCCTACAATCCGGGAATCCCGGAATCCCAGAATCTCCAGTTGGAGGTGAAGGGTCAGCTAATTTAAACTCCCACCACAGCAGGCGTTCCAGGTTCTGTACAGGCTCTCGCCTCCTCCCGCCCATGTGGCCCTCAGGACCACAGCCCTGCTGCGGTGCTTACTGGGGAGTACTCAGTGTGCTGGGGGAATGCTCTGGCTCTGGAGTCCTTTGGCTTAGCGCCCAGCTCTGCCATCTCTGGCTGTGTGATCTCAGGCAGCTCACGTCACTTCTCCCAGCCTCGATCTCCTCGTCTGTGGAATGGGGGTGGTGATAGTGCCTGGCTCCTTAGAGCAGGGGATTTGGTGAGATGGTGTGTTAGTTTGTGTAGAGTCCCCTGGAGGCTCAGAGGGCATGGCCTGTCGGGGCAGTGAGAATAGCTTCAGGCTCTGGGTCCCTGGCCTAGGTTTTCGTCCTACGTTCTTTGCCTCCTCTTGTTGCTAGAGAACCCATAATGCTGTCTTCCCCTAGTTCCTAGGTTCCTGGGAAACTTTGGGACCAGGGAGTCCTTTTCTCTTAGCCTGCGAAGGTGACCTGTGGGACTGAAAGGGAAAGGGGGGTGAGACTTCTTCTAGGGACACTTTATTTAGGTGACTGCGAAGAATAGAGACAGTTCAAAGACACAGCCCTGTGCGAGAGTGGGCAAAGGTGTGAGCAGGCAGTCCAGGGAAGAGGAAGCTTAAATGGTTAATAAGCATATGCATAAATAGGGAAATGCAAACTAAAACAGCAGGATTCATGCTGGCAAGACTGGCAACAGGCAGAGGCTGGCTACTGCCCGGCGTTCTCACGTCCTGTTTGTGTGCGTCAGTGCAGGCATTTTGCAGGGCATGTCACCTGCCACAAATCACAGATCTTCGGGCCCAGCCATTCTTACTCTTTGTATCAATCCTGGAGAGACACTTAGTACGTGCCCAACACGTCCACTGCTGCTGTGTTTACAGCTGCAAAGCCTGGGAACCACCTTATTGCCCAAAGGTTACGGGGGGGAGTTAAAAAATGCCACGGCATATTAGAGACAGAAAGCAGATTAGGGGTTGGGGATTTCCCTGGCGGTCCAGTGGTTAGGACTCAGTGCTTTCACTGCTGGAGCCTGGGTTCAATCCCTGGTCCCGGAACTAAGATCCTGCAAGCCATGTGGTGCGCCCGCCCCCTAAAAAAGAAAGCAGATTAGGGGTTTAGGGGGAGCTGGGGGGAGGGGAAAATGGAGACTGACGGCTTGACAGGTGCAGGTTTCCTTTTAGGGTGATGAAAAAATTCTGGAACTAGATGGTAATGCTGGTTACACAATATTGGAAATGTACCATATGCCACTGAATTTTACACTTAAAATGAAAAAGTTTGTTATATTTTACCACAATTAAAAAAATTATAATGTAATATACCACAAACCATTGAATTATACATTTCAAATTGGTGACTTGTATCTGAATTTATATCTCAATAAAACTGTGGTTAAAAAATCCAGTTGTGACACAAAAATACAGTATGATATCATTTTGGTAAAATTACACATTAATCCCTTCCCACCCCTCATCCCCCAAAAGATACTTCTCTAGGTGTAACTACGTATAAATGCATAGAGAAAGGATGGGCAGGACAGTCCGAACTCATAACAGCAGGGCTGGATTTGGAGGTAGGGATGAGGGGGACTTTATCGGTTTTCATTAAATATTTTATAATGAGAATATAATTTACTACTTCTATCATTAGAAGTATAATTTTTAGAAAAGGAACAGGACCTAGAGGATGTAGACATGTCAGTTTATTGCTTAATGAGTTGGCTTTCCCTGCCTTCCCTTGAAGGATTCCGAAAAGTTGATGGAGCAACAAGGAACATTATTGAAACGGCTGGCAGAGGCGGACTCCGAGAAAGCGGTAACACACAGCTCCCCCTGCCTGCTCCAGGGGGTATAGGCGACGGCGTAGAGGTGCTGAGTGGCAGCAGGAGGGCTGGAGCCCCGCTCTGACTTTTCTTTGGGTCTTAGTTTCATGATCTGTGAAATCATGAAACACATATCCCCGTCCCTCCTGCCCCACCGGGCTTGTCCCTCCTGCCCCACCGGGCTTGTCTAGTCAATCACTCGAGAGCTTGAACCACCAAGCTGGACATCAGCATGAGGGATGGTGATGACGGTGATGGATTTGTAAATCGTCAGAGTCTGTTCCCTGAATTTCCGTATTTGTATTATGGTACAGACTTGTTGACTCAACAATTCCAATCCTCCCAAGGAATCTCTCCCAAGGCAGCATGTTCCAAAGTCTGTTCCATAGAACCCTGAGTTCCTCAAGGTGTTAATGGGTACAAGAAACAAAAGGGGGGGTTGATCCATGGCCAAATAAATTTGGGGAACTGCTGCCCAGCCTGAATGACAAGTTAAACCAGCTGCTTAACTACAATACCTTTTGGAGCCTTTCATGTATTAATGCCTGTTGGGAGTCTCCAAGAGAAAGAAAGAAATAGAGACCATGGTTCCCGAGGTTTGGCCCTTGGCCCTCGGTGCCTGGCCGAACATCGCTGTAGGGGATTCAACGGTCATGGTGATAATGCCTAAACCTGCATTCCCAGCTCGAGAGCCTTATCAAATTATGATACATCCGTAAATTGAAATGTTAAGGTGCTTTTTCAAAAGATATAGAAGATTTAATCACACTATGGTAAATGTGGTTATAGTGCAAAATAGGTATCTGACTTTTTAATGTGTGCTAACAATGGTGATCTCTGGGTGGGGGATTATGGGGCTTCCTTAGTGTTTTGTGAGTCTGTGTTTCAGTGTGTCCCACAACTAGCATTATTTTAAATTGTTGTAAAAAATTGTGGTACAGATGCTGGGTGCTTCCTGCTAGGGTCTCTGTGACTTGGGCCAATGTATTTGGGACTTGGGCCCAGTGACCAGGCACTCACAGGAGTGTTTGTCCTCCCTGGGCGGGGCCTCCTCACCCTTCGCAGGGAGCTCAGACAGTGTGTGTGTGCCCTCTCCAGCGCCTGCTATTACTGCTGCAAGACAAAGACAAGGAGGTGGAAGAGCTCCTCCAGGAAATACAATGTGAGAAGGTACCGTCCCCAGCAGTTGCTCCTCTATATGGGCCAGCAGAGCTTAGTGGGTAGAGTGCGCTCTGGAACCAGAGAGCTGGGTTCAAACCCCGGCTCTGCCACTTTCTCTGTCTCTCCAAAGGCTCAAGCGAAGACAGCATCTGAGCTTTCGAAGTCCATGGAGACCATGCGTGGGCATTTGCAGGCACAGCTTCGGTGCAAAGAGGCAGAGAACAGTCGCCTCTGCATGCAGATCAAGGTACCTGCCAGCCCCACAAGTGGGGAAGGGAGGGGGCGGGGCCTGGCATTCGAAGGGCAGTGACCTGGCCAAGGCTCTCACACTCAGGAAGGCTTTGCCCTAAAGGTGTACAGGGCCGCTGTTGGCAAAGCACTCTGAGCCAGTGGCAAGAGCAGTGGACCCTGAGGGTCTTGGGTGCCCTTCCCAGCGGTGACCAATTGGGTGCCATGCCCCTGAGCCAATCACTTAATCCCTTAGGCCTTTAGTTCTCATAACTACCCATGGGGTAGGGGGTGGGCTCCAATGCAGCTTGCATCTTTGAGCCAGGGACCTGCTGAGGTCACAGCTCTGCTGAGGGACTGAGGAATATCTCTGACCACTATGCTGAGTTCAAGGAAGGATTCCAGAAGAGCTCTATCTTCACACTAAGACCCCAGTGGGTTCAGTAATGGGAGGGGTGCTACGGAGAGCTGGGAAGGGCCTCCACCTCTGCTCTGCACTGTGGGAGCTTTATGCCTCCACACAGTTTACCTGAGTTCTCTCTCCCTCATTCCTTCTTTTTGCTCGTCCCCTCTCACCTCTACTCTCTGCCTTGCCCCTTCCCGGCCTTCCTTGTCCCTCTCCCCGCACCTGCTCCCGGGCCGTCCTCTCCCAGAACCTGGAGCGCAGCGGAAACCAGCATAAGGTGGAAGTGGAGGCCATCATGGAGCAGCTGAAGGAACTGAAGCAGAAGGGAGAACGAGACAAAGAGTCCTTGAAGAGGGCCATCCGAGCCCAGAAAGAACGAGCTGAGAAGAGTGAGGAGTACGCTGAGCAGCTGCACGTGCAGCTTGCTGACAAGGTAGCAGGCCTCCCCGAGAAGGGCTGGCCGACGGTGAAGGGTCGGGGGTGGGTTGGCTGCCAGCGAATGGCTGCTTTGAGCAGGGAGAGGTGAAAAGCTGAGTAGAGGTGGCCGGGCGGGTGGGCGAACGGAGAGGAAGATGGCAGTGGAAAAGGGTGAATGAGCTGGGAGGACTGCTGGCTGCTGGGTGGAGGGAGAGGCGGGGGGGCAGTAAATGGGTAAAAGGATGACGATGGGGGTGGGCAGCTGGCTGGAGACAAGTGGAGGGTTTGTGGGACATTTTAACCACATCCATATTGTGGGTGGGAATGACAGTTAAGGAAGGATTTGCAGTCAGGGCGCGTGGGATGCTGGAAACTGAAAAGCAACAGCTGGGCTCCCACTTCACTCTCAGTGCTTCTAGGAAGGAATTTCAGGAGTGAGGTTGAAGTTATCAGGGTGAGGGGTGACCTGGGGTGACTCCCAGCTCGCTTGGCTTCAGCGGTGACACCAGGCTGATGGACCCTTCTGTCCCATGTTCCCAGGATCTTTATGTTGCTGAAGCTTTATCCACTCTGGAATCATGGAGGAGCCGCTACAACCAAGTTGTGAAAGACAAGGGGGACCTCGAGCTGGAAATTATTGTCCTGAACGAGTACGTCTGTGTTAGGAGAGGGCGTGTGGGCCAATGGGAGGAGGGGGTGTGCCAGTGCACGGCGCCAGGCAACCCGCGACAGCTCACGTCGCTCACACAGCTGCCATCTGGTCTCCTCTGGTCAGGGACTGCATCGGACTGAGCTGTGGGCGGCCCTGGGGTGGGCCTTCTGGTTGGACCCTGGGTCCTGGTGCCAGCCCCCGCCCCAGCATCCTACCCCCCGGCAGGCACTATGCAGGGGCCTTCTCTGCTCACACCTGGGCTTGAGCTGGGCCCCAGTCTGCACGGCATGGGAAATGGGCACAGGCACCCAGGAAGGTATCCTCCTTCCTGTCCTTGGGGCACAGGGCAGCTGGTAATCCCTCTGTCTTCTCTCAGTCGTTTTGTCCACCAGTCAGTAGGTCAGAGGTATGGCCTGGGAGTAGGGGGCAAAAGTGGCCTCAAGTTGAAGGTGACTGAACTCATACCTTTCTTGCCACTGGTGAACTGTCAACAGTGACCATTCTCAGAGTCAGCTATAGTCATGTGATCATTCATTTAAAGATACTTATCGAGCATACTATATAACAGGCTATGTGTTGGCCTTGAAGGTTACAGCAGTAAAAAAACAAATGCATTGGACTTCCCTGGTGGCACAGTGGTTATGAATCCACCTGCCAATGCTGGGGACATGGGTTCGAGCCCTGGTCCGGGAAGATCCCGCATGCCGTGGAGCAACTAAACCCGTGTGCCACAACTACTGAGCCTGCACTCTAGAGCCCGCGAGCCACAGCTACTGAGCCCGCGTGCCGCAACTACTGAAGCCCGCTCGCCTAGAGCCCGTGCTCTGAAACAAGAGAAGCCACCGCAGTGAGAAGCCTGTGCACCTCGACGAAGAGTAGCCCCCACTCGCTGCAACTAGAGAAAGCCCGTGTGCAGCAACGAAGACCCAACGCAGCCAAAAATAAATAAATGAAATAAATAAATTAAAAAAATTAAAAACTAAAAAATAAAGTTGCGTAGGAGTTTGCCAGTAAACCAATACAAGGCGTTTCCTTGGGCCTAGTCAGTACTCACTAAATATTTGCTGAGTGGTGAACTGTAATTTATCAATACTGAAAACATACACTGTGCAAAGGTTCTGCAGTATCAGGTAGGTCTACAGTCAAAAGCCCCAATGCTCTTCTCCTCAGTCTCTATTCTTGGATTATAGCCCTGCTGAGGGCCTGCGGGTAGGGGAAGGGAGCAAGGGAAGCTTGTGCCTTGTTATTGCTCATGGCACCTGCCCTCGACTGGAGGAGACAGAACCCCAGTGGAATATGTGTCTGAGGGAGACGGGTGCCTGGGGTTATCCCTGACCACTGGGCCTGCGAGTTCTGTCCTAACTTCAGTTCCTAATGGGTTAAGAGATCCAGGGGGTGCCGTGGGGAGCTGGGGAGGGACTGTGTCTCTGGACTTTGTCTTCAGGGAGTGTCTCAGCCTCACGGGAGGATCACAACAGAGAAGGCTTCTTGGAGGGGGTGGTATGAGAGACAAACCTTAAAAGGCTGTTAATACGAAGTGGGATACCTGGGAATGCCACAGGCGGCAGTGGCAGGGCAGCTGCTCCTCAGGGTGGAGACTGGGGAGCAGGCAGGTGCCAAGAAGAGAGACATGGGTGACCTGGGTAGGAACACTTGGCCCTACTCCATACCAAGTCCAGGGCTGCTCACAACCTGTGGAATTGATTCTGTCTGCTTTCACTTTGTGACCTTCCAGCCGGGTGACAGATCTTGTAAACCAACAACAAACCTTGGAGGAGAAGATGCGGGAAGACCGGGACAGCCTGGTGGAGAGACTACACCGGCAGACTGCCGAGTACTCCGCATTCAAGCTAGAGAATGAGAGGCTGAAGGTCGGTAGTGAGAGCCGGGACCAGGACGGTTGGGTGGAGAGCAGAGGCTGATGGTACTCCTGGTTGGGCCCCAGAGATGACCACCGGGGCCTTCAGAGGGCCTGGAGGCAGCAGCGTGATAAGAGGGCTTGTTCTGGAGTCGGAAAGACCTGGATTCAAGTCCTGACTCTGCCTCTTAGAGCTGCAGGACCTGAACGGGACGTTTCCTCCTGTGTTGCTGCAGTTTCCTCAGCGGGAGGAAATGAGGTCCTTGTGAGAAGGTGGTGATGCATGTGAAGTGCTTAGCATGACAGTCAGCCCCTGCACGTGAGATGGACCTGACTTTGAGGTTAACATTGACTCTTCTGGGGCACTACTGGGCCCCTTCACATGCATTAATTCTCACTTTAGCCTCCCAATAGTGTAATTATTATCTCTACTTTACCGAATAAGGAAACTGAAGCTTAGAGTTTAAGTTTCTTGCCAAGATTTTGCCCTTGGAAGCGTTGGAGTTGGGATTTGAACCTCAGTCTGACCCTGGGGCTCTAACCACTAGCTCTTAACCACTCCCTCTACACCCTCCCAGATCACCGAGGGCGAGAGGCAACCGAAAAGAGGTAGATGTTGCAGAGCCAGGTTGGATCTTGGTTTTTAGTTGATCTGGGCAATAACATCTAGATCTATTTATTTATTTATTACTGACTTTTTTTAAGTAAAATTGATTTTAAGGAAGTATAATACAGAAAGGTACACAAAATGAATGTAACTTTGTCCATCAGTCACCCTGATTGAACCTTAAAGCCAGCACCCCGGTGACCTTGCCTAGTTACAGACACCCCCTGCCAAGGGCACGGTTATCCTGACTTCTGTCACTGCAGATTAGTTTGCCTGGTTTTGAACTTTGTGCCTGGCCTTTATGGCTTTTAGTCAGCATTATGTTTGTGGAAGTTACCCATGTCATGTGTGGCAGTTCATCGTTCTCAGTGCAGTGCAGTGTATGAATGTACCACGGTGTGTTTATCCATTTTCCTGTCGGTGGACATTTGGGTTGTAGAACGTCTTTGTACCTCTTTTGGTGCATATATTTGGTGTATTTTTACAGTTTCTATACCTTGAAGTATAATAGAAATGCCAAGTCATCAGGTGGTGTACACAAATTCAGCTGTGGTAGATGTCACCAAATAGTAAAGCGGTTGTACAGATTTCCGCTCCCATCAGGGATATGTGAGATAATACTTGGTATTGTCCATCTTCTTCATTTTAGCCACTCTGGTGGGAGGATAGTAGTATCTCATTTCTTGTAGTGCAATTGTTGGATAAATGACAGATAAGCCCCGTGTCTAACAATTAGCTGGGGTATTGGTTGCAGTATGGTATGTCTGTGTGGTGAAACACAGTGTGACTGTTCAAAATGATTGTAGAAGTGTATTTTCCTAGCTGTTATCATTACAAAGATAAAATATGCTCATAGTGAAAGTTGAAAACATCACAGAAACGTTATATAGAAGTGAAGGTCCCTGTTACCGTAGATGTGTATTTTTCCAGTTTTTTCCCCTGATACTCACATACACATTCAAACACATGCACATCCATTCATCCAACCATTATTCTGCAGCTCGCTTTTCTCCTTCAACCATATTCCGTGGATATCTTTTTAGATTTTTTTTTTTGCTTTATCTCTTTTAAATGATTGCTTGTTATTTTTTTGAGATACCGTGATTTATTTTGTCCCATCTGCTAAGGTGAGCATTTGGGTTGTAGGAGAACATTCATTGATGAGAGAAGTAGTTCCCAACTTACTTGTTAATTGAAAAAGTTCGTTGCAAGGCAGTAAGTATATCATAATCCCATTCTTATTGGAAAAAATAAAATAGCTACACGGTTATCAATATATAGCCATATAATAAGGCATCATGATTCATTTTTCTTGGTTTTATCTCCCTTTTCTTTAGTGATAATGTAGTGCTCTTTTTTTTTTTTTTGGCCAAGCCGCAAGGCTTGTGGGATCTTAGTTCCCTAACCAGGGATTGGACCCGGGCCCCTGGCAGTGAAAGTGCTGAACTGAGTCCTAACCACTGAACCGCCAGGGAATTCCCCCATAATGTACTGCTTTTTGTAATAAGAACAAAAAACACAGGAGTCTCTTATTTGCATCTGTATGCACTTGAGTTGGTCTTATCAGGAATCCTGCCCTGGTGCCTCTCTGAGGAAAACTGCTGGTGTGGGTTTGAGTAGGTGGGGCTTCCCTTTGCTGGCCCCTCGGAGTAGGAGCTGGGGTTGGGATGGCCACCTGCCCCGGAACCTTCCCGCTGGTGACCGACGAGCCATCCCTTCTAGGCTAGCTTCACCCCTATGGAGGAGAAACTCAGCCAGGCGCATGTCGAGGTTCAGCAACTGAAGGCATCGGTTAAGAACTACGAGGGAATGATTGACAACTATAAGAGTCAGGTAGGCCTCTCAGGTGCCAAGCCTGCCAGGGCAGCGCCTCCCAGCAGGCTGGGATGGAGACTTACCATAAGGCCTCTCCTGGGAAGGTGTTTTTCACCAAAACTTGGCTCTGCCCAAGATGGCCCGATGCTTTCTTGGTCCCCAGGTGATGAAGACCAGGCTGGAGGCTGATGAAGTGGCTGCCCAGCTGGAACGCTGTGACAAAGAGAACAAGATCCTTAAAGATGAGATGAACAAAGAGATTGAAACGGTATTGTTCCCCTTCCTCGCTCTCTTCCCCTACCCAGTCCCATGTCTGTCAGTCTGTCCGTCTTGTTTGTCATTGGCCCTTTCCGATGTGGATGACAGAGATTCATGAAGGTTCTTATTGCTGGGCTGGTCCACTCTATTGTGTACGTACTCTCTCCTTCCTCGTCTCATCTCTTCCTTCTCTCCTGCTTCCTCATTATCCCTCTTTCTCATCCTGATTACCTTCTTTCTTCACTTTCCTTAAAAAAAAGTTCCCCTGCTTGGAACATCCAAGTGGATTCAAATCCACAGATCTGTCAGGCCTTAGCTGTGCCTATTTCATTCTGTGTGGTGTCTTTATTTTGTGCCAACCGAAAGTGTTCCTCCTGTCCCCTTCCCCAAAGAGCCTTATTCTTCTAGAGACGACTTGTCTCTCTAGAAGCAAAGGGGTCATCTTAATAGTAACCTTGGAGATGGATTGAGTCCAGGCTCAGCCATTAACTTGTTGCATAACCTTGGGCAAGTCACTGCCTCTCTCTAGTCCTCAGGCTCCTCGTTAATACAAGGATGCACTAAGCCCAGATAGGCCGTAGCTTTCCCTCTGACCTAGAGCATTGTGATTGCCTTCCCAGGGGCTTTGAGGTTAGACTAGACTTGAATCCTGCCTCTGCCAATTTGTAGCTGAGTGACCACGGGCAAATGATCCTTTGATCCTCAGCGTCCTTATATGGGGATAACGGCACCTACTTAATAGGTTGTTGTATGAATTTAATGAGTAATGCCTGGGTCCTGGAGTTTGCTACATGGTTGCCATTATTCTTCAATGACTGAAGGAGTGGCAGGCTCAAGTGGCCAGTCAGGGCCAAGTGTGTCCCCCCAGAGATCAGCTAGACACCCTCAGTGGCCTGCAGGGAGGCCGCACTTCTGCCCGTGGATCTTTCAGGATCCTTTCTGGGGACTAAGGGCGGCCCTGCCCTAAATCCAAAGCACTCTGCCTGGCCTCTTCAACAGCCAGGCCCTTCCCAACGGTGGGCCCCTCTCTCCCACTCCAGGCGCGGAGGCAGTTCCAGTCCCAGCTGGCTGACCTGCAGCAGCTGCCTGATATTCTCAAGATCACGGAGGCTAAGCTGGCAGAGTGCCAAGACCAGCTGCAGGGCTATGAGAGGAAGAATATCGACCTCACAGCCATCATATCAGACCTGCGCAGCCGGGTAAGGGACTGGCAGAAAGGTTCCCACGAACTAGCCCGAGCAGGGGCCCGCTTACCAAGATGAGCTGCACGCCCCCCGGCCCCCAGGGAGGACCACTTCCTTTTTCTTGGCTGCCGCTTTCTCAGAGGAGTGAGCTATCATCAGTGCTGTGAAATAAAAGTCTGGTGTGCCAAATGCCTTGTGTTTGCACAATGTGATTGTAGTTATAGGAGCCGCCACTCGATTGGAGCTGCCGGGCCCTCCTGCTCTTGCCCCTCCCCGAGGGTTCCAAGGCTCCGCCAGCCTCTGCCCTTCCCGCTCCGCTGCTGCCCTCAGCCATGCGCCACCAGCAGACACCAAGCCATAGGTTTTCTTTTTTTCCATCTTTCTCTTGCTTTAGCTGCCTTTCCGTAGTCTTAACAGACCCCTTGCCTGAGCTAGGGGTCCTGAAAGAGGACTTCCTTTCTACCAGAAGCAGTCTGCCTCTGGGTTACTGGAACCAAGCCTACGGTGTCTAAGAAATGCTATGCCTCTCGTCTGCACTGTGACCTTGGGCAAGACCCTTCCCCTCTCTTAACCTGCTTCCTTGTAGTACCAGTGAAAGTAGCTACCATTGTTTGAGCACGTGCTCGGTGCTCCAGCATTCCCTCATTGAATTCTCCCGGGAACTTTGTAAGGGGTCTTATTTTCCCCATTTTACAGAAAGCAGCCCAGGGCATAGAGGGGAGAAGTCATTGCCTGAGGTCACAGAGCTAATACTTGTCAACAGGGATTGGAACCCAGCCAGCTCTGTCTGGTTCCCAAGCCCAGGTTCTCAGCACTCTTAAATCACCAGGCTTCTCTTGAACCTGAGCATTCTCAGGGCCTTTCAGGCCCAGACGTCTGAGGCTTCTGCAGAAAGCAGCCTTCTGGATAACTTCTCAAACTTGCCAGCCTGAAGGACTCAGTAGATTTCCTGTGGCCTTGCCTGCATTTGTCCCCATTTAAGAAGAATGAACTCAGCGGTCCCAACTACATCCTCGGTAAAGCTCCGTGGTGTGTCATGTGGGCCAGTTAGGCCTGCCGTCTGCTTCTGCCTTCTCACGTCCGCCCAGATCCCACTGACTGGCCTCTCCTGATCAAGGAAGTGTCGTCGTGGCTCTTCAGGATCGAAGCTGGCTTCTCTCGGCGCAGGAAAGCCTTCAGTCTCGGGGGTCGGGCCTAACCTGTCCCCGCTCTCCCCTCTCCTCCAGGTTGTGCGTTGAGACTCAGATGCCTGCTGAGGGCAGTGTGCCTCTCTCCTGGGTGTGGATGACAGGTCACAGGGAGAAGGGAGGGCTGTACCGGGAAGTTCTTTCGTAAACCAGTCTGTGTTCCTGTCATTTTAGATCGAACATCAGGGGGACAAGCTGGAGATGGCAAGAGAGAAACATCAGGCTTCCCAGAAGGAAAATAAACAGCTGAGTCTGAAGGTGGATGAACTGGAGAGGTTAGAGGCACTTGGTCCCATCTCTGTCCTCTTCCTAGGACCTGAGACTTTCAGCCACTTAGCTGCTTTGGGCCTAGTGTGCAGAAGTGTTTGAGGGACTCAAGGCCCTGGAAGGTACTAGGCAGACCTTAGAGGAAAAGCTGCTTCCATTGCAGTGGTAGGCATTGTGGGAGAGAGGAAGGCGTTCTCCGGCCAGGGGGGACGCTCCATAGCAGTGTGATCAAGGTCAGACCATCCATAGGCATCATCTATCAGAAAGGCACGCTTCGTCCAAGCAAACGGGCAGGGCCAGGACGCTGCGATGGGGGCCTCCCCCCATTCTGCTCTTTGTTCCCGATCGTCCTTCCCAAGACCTTTCTGATCTGTTCTTCCCTGTTCCTCATGGACTATTGGAAGCAGTCGGGTAAAGAGGACACATTTTGGAATCAGAAGCTCTGGGCCTTGGTCCCAACTTGGCCACTTAACCTGCATTGTGATCTTGAGCAAGTCATTTCACCCTTTGAACCTCTGTTTACTCACCTTGAGAAAGGGACCAAGGTAGGGATAACAACCCAGCTCATGGGATTATTGTGAGTCCTCCATGAGATAATCCTCAAAGGGCTTAGCATTACTACCCGGCATGCAAAAATGTGCCATATATGTTAGTATATACGAGTTGATATCTTAGATGTGAGGAAACTGAGCTCAGGGAGAGGTTAAGTGACTTGCCCAAGGTCATATAGCTGGTACTTGGCAAAGCTGCGACTTAGACTGTCTTCCTCCAGGGCTTTTAGCATCTGTAAAATGAGGGCTGGAGCCTCAGTTTTCAGAGGTGAAAGGCTTGGGGTCCCAGGAGGCTGTAACTGGCCCAGGTGGCTCACACAGCCTGCCAGCAGGGACTTAAAGCAGGTGGTCTGCCCTGGGCTCCACCTCTACTCTGCTGGCCTCGAAGGTGTAGCTGGATTCAGCAGGACTTGCAGAGCTCCTTAAATTGGAAGGTGCCCTGGAAGTGCAGCGGGGACCATGTGTACACACGGGATGGTCACTGCTGCCCCATGGCTGGTCATGTATGATGTCGAGTGGCGCAGCTGAAGTCCCTTTGCTGAGGGAGGCAACAGTGAACAGAAGAAGTTAAGCATGTAGGTTTCGGTGACAGACGTGCTAGCTGTGCTGGCCTCAGCCAGTGACTTCAGCTGTCTTCGGCTCAGTTTCTTCATCTGTAAAGTGGGAATCATGATGGAACCCACCTGCCTGAGCCGCAAGTTGCTGTATTACACGTGATGACATACAGACTTAGCACAGCCGCGGTCAGTCTGTGCTTCTCCCACTCTTCGTACAGCTCCTTGCCGCCTTGCTGCTCAGCAGATTTCTTTGGTTTATTCCTGTTGTTCCTTGGAGATTCTTGGTGTGATGAGAACCCCAGCCCGGGGTGGCTGGCAGCCCCCAGCTGTGTGGAACCCGACAGGCAGGGGGACGAGCAGGATCTGATTGAATGCTTTCACCTAGGAAACTGGAGGCGACCAGTGCCCAGAATATCGAGTTCCTACAGGTGATTGCCAAGAGGGAGGAGGCAATCCACCAGTCCCAGCTGCGACTAGAAGAGAAAACCCGGGAATGTGGGACCCTGGCGAGGCAGTTGGAGAGTGCCATTGAAGATGCCAGGAGGCAGGTCAGTCTCAATTCTATTACTAACCTATCTCTGTGTCTTTGGACAAATCGCCTAACCCCTCTGAGCCTATCTCTCCATCTGAGAAATGGGCACATAGAAGTAGTACCTGCCTCATGAAATCATCATAAGGATCAAGTGAGCAATTATCGTAAAGGACTTGGCACTTTATTCACAACCGCTCCTTTGATTGCTGCCTGAGTGGGCATCAGACAGGTGTACCACGTCTTAGGTGATGACTCATGGAGCGTTGGCAAAGGGCAGGTAAAGCGGGGTTGCAGAAGTTGTCCCCATAGTTTGCTCCTGCCCTGAGGCTCCAGAGAATTGTCCGCAGTGAGACCAGTTAGTGGGAGCGGCCCAGCCTTCTCTTTACCAGGTGTTCCCCATGCCAGGTAAGCCAGCCCCACCTCTGTGCGTTTCTGGCAGGTGGAACAAACCAAGGAGCATGCAGCCTCCAAGGAGCGAGCAGCCCAGAACAAAATCCTGGACCTTGAGGCCCAGCTGAGCAGGACCAAGACTGAACTCAGCCAGCTCCGGCGGAGCCGGGATGATGTGAGTCGGGCTGGGGGTGGGAGGACGGGGTAGGAGCAGACAAGAAGGGAGTGGGTTGAGATCTGAGCTTCCTGGCGCCTGCAGGGCAAGATGTTCTGTTGTTTTTATGAATATGACATGGTTTTATTTTTCTCGCATCACTTTCCCGTCCCTTCAGGATATCCCAGGCCAACCCCCTTTTTTATTAACAGTTTTGTTAAGACAGCATTTACCGTAAAATTCCCTCATTCAAATTGCACAATTCAGTGGTTCTGAGTATATTCAGTGTTGTGCCATTATCACCACAATCCAGGTTTAGAATATTTTCAGAAAGAAAATTACCTGTTAGCAGCCACTCCCATTCCCCTGCCCCAACCCCTGGCAACCACTAATAAAGTCTCTGTCGCTATGGGTTTGTCTGTTCTGGATGTCACACACACTTGGCCCCGCCCCCGTTCCTCCTCTTAGGCTGACCGCCGCTACCAGAGCCGCCTGCAAGACCTGAAAGACCGCCTGGAGCAGTCGGAGAGCACCAACCGCAGCATGCAGAACTACGTCCAGTTCCTGAAGTCATCCTATGCCAACGTGTTTGGGGATGGTCCCTACACTTCCTACCTAACGAGCTCTCCCATCCGCTCCCGGTCTCCTCCTGCCTAAGGCAGCCACTCTTGGGCTAGGAGCTCGGATGGATGCCGTGGGAACTGAGGCTTTGCTAAGCCATACCCAGAAAGCCTGTTGGTTTTCCTCTCTCGTCCTGTGATGAAGTATGTTCAGGGTCTTGTCTTAGCTACTAGCTCCAGAAAAGTGCCTGAAGCAGCAGGGGATGAAGCAGAACCCACTTCGTTCTCTCCTCTCTGACAGCATCGCCTGACGGAAGTTTTTAATTACCCTGACAGGCCTTAAAGTTACTACTATTAGGGTCAGATTGTAACTCACCGTGACTTTTCTCATTCCTTTCCCAAGAGAATGTTTGGACTGGACTTGCCCTCCAGTTCCCTTACAGCTCTCTTCTTTTTAGGACTGTCTCTTGGGTTTTCCCTGACCTGAACCAGCAGGAGCTGTTCGCCAGAGGTCCTCACTGCTCCTCATGTTCACTTGCTGTTTCCCTTATTTCACGGGTATGGTGTTTTCCCCAAGGTGCTCCCCTCCCAAGCCCAGTGGAAACCTCTCATGGCCAGGTTTCCTCAAGGCCACTTGCCCTCACGCACTTGCCAATAGACACTCGAGGGCTTATGTCCAGTTCGCCTTGTAAAAGTACAATCCCAATCTCATTGATTTTTCTCTTTGCCAGGTTTGTATCTGTGGAATGCATTTATTCTTGAAACATGTATGTTGTTTTACAAAAAGCTTTTATAATCAGTATTTAAGTCTCCATCGGATGATTTCCTTTACCCGCCCCAGCCCTCTTCTAAAAATGATTCAGTAAAATGCTGCAGGAGAGCCAGTAAACGTTTTTAAAGGACTTGGTGTGTGAGACTCCTCATTTCATTTTGGCCAGGCTGGCTCTTTCTCCTTTGCGTGCTTTCACTTACAATCCCATGAAAGGCCTGGAGGAGACACACTGAAGGGCACTGCTCAGTGTGTGAGGGCAGCCTACTTTAGCTGTTAGGAGGAAGATGGGATGTGTATGTATTACTATTTTTTTAATGTTAATTGTTTTCTGAATGATAAGGTTATGGGCTATTTTTGTTCTCTTCACACTTTCCTGTATTTAAAAGAAAAAAAAATTCTTCAGAGAGAAGAGAACAAATTTGGTGTACTATGCTGGTACTGACCTCTGGGAGATCCAGTCTGGTCCTCTCTCAGCCACTCTAACCCAAGTCCAGGAGTTCCCCTATGTCCTCAAAAGCAATGGCTCCCACCCAGCCATCTGGATTCCACTACCAGAACCGCCCCACCCCCCCCATCCCCCCCGTTTTGGAGACATGCGTAGTTTCCAGCTTTTAATGTTTTGGGTTTTTTTGTTTGTTTGTTTTTAATTTTATTTCCAGCTTTTAATTTTGCCAAGGAAGGTCACTGAAATCACTACTACCGGCTACCACTGCCACAAAACCAAGCCTATTTTCACACCCTTAACACAAATGGACTTGAACTTTCATACAATGTATGAAAGCTCTTCCTAAGAAAAAACAGTTGGCAAACTTACACCGATGTGCATTCATTTCTGTATAGTTTGTCATTTCATTAGTTTGCCAAACTAATGAAAACCTCCTCAGTGCAGGGTTCTGCTATTTGTAACGATGGTGCGGGAAGCACCTCTTTTCCGGTCCATGGCTGGTATTCTCCCAAGAGCGTTCTATTTTTCTTCGTAAAATGTTGTATTCCAAAAAGTCCAGAGAGTTTGTGGGAAATGTTTATATTGCTTCAAACTCGAGAGTTTTCCTTTCTGCCTCAGACTGAGATCCCATGAAATGGGCAAAAGGGTCAAAAGTTAAAGGGTCCTAGTTAAAGCTGGCCTCAGGCAATGGTGAACATTTCATTTACTGAGAGATAATTCACATAAAATTCACTCTTTTAAAGTGTATAATTCAGTGGCTTTTAGTATATTCAAAGTTGTGCGACCACCACCTTTAGCTAATTCTCGAACATTGTCATCACACCCCAGTGGAACCCATACCATTAGCAGCTGCTCCCCATTCCCCTCCCCCCAGCCCCTGGCAACCACTAATAGTCTGTTTCTCTGGCTTTGTCACTCTGGACATTTCACATAAATCATACCATATTGTGACTGGCTTCTTTCACTCAGCACGATGTTTTCAAGGTTCATGTCGTAGCGTGTATTTGTACTTCATTTTTATGGCCCAATAATATCACATTTTGTGGATACACCATATTTTATTGACTCATTGACGAACACACGTGTTTCCATTTTTTGGCTGTTACAAGTAATTCAATATTCTACCAGTTTTTTGTGGACACATTTCTTTCGCGTATATATTTAGTAGAACTGCTGGGTTAATGGTAACTTTTTTGGCCGCAGGCAGGCGGGATCTTAATTCCCCGACCAGGTATGGAACCCGCGCCCCCTGCAGTGGAAGCGCACGAGTCTTAACCACTGCCAGGGAAGTCCCTCTTTAACCTTTTGATGAACTGCCAGACTGTCTTCCACAGGAGTTGACCCATTTTAGAGTCCCACTGGCAGCGTATGTATGAGGGTTCCAATTTCTCCACATGCTCATCAATACCTGTTCAGTTTTCTGCAACCCGGGAGGCCCAGCCTTCTGAAGCCCCCAGGTCGTAGCTCCCTGCAGGGGAGCGAGCCTCGGGCCAAGCCCTGTGCGCAGGCGCGTTGGTGGGCGGGCTCAGTGCCGGAGGTGGGGCCATGCAGCCGTTAGGGGCGGGATTGAACTGCGTCGCTACGTGTGCGCCCCGGAAGCGGAAGCGAGCACCTGTTTCCGGTCGGCTGATTCGAGGACTCGTTTTGTCTCAAGCGGCGCCCCTGGAGACCTGTAGCGGGGCAGGCCATGCCTTCCGAGGGTCGCTGCTGGGAGACCCTGCAGGCGCTGCGCAGGTCTGAGAAAGGTCGCATTTGCTACCACCGCGATTGGCTGTTGCGGGGCGAGGTGAGCAGTGGCCCCAAAGGGGGCGGTGGTCCTTCCTGCCCCTCGTCACGGGACTCTGCTCTTCCCTAGCCCTTGGCATGTCCTGCGCCAGGGAACCGGTGCGTTCTTGTAACAGCCCGGGTTTGCTGCTTGACTCCCGTGTGTGCACTACCGTCTCTCGCCTATTCTAGCCTTCCGTGGAGCTCCCCTTCAGACGTGCTCTTTGAAGGCTTCATTGCTCCCCGCAGCTGGCGTTAGGTGCCTGCGCCTATGTTGTCAAAGCAATCCTGGCCTCTCAGGGTCAGTTAGTTTACTGCGCGTCTCTTGTGTTAGGAGATCCAGATTTAGTGGTGAACGGTTAACAGGACCTAACTTATTGCTGCCAGTGAAATGACCAAACTTTTAGACGACGGAAGCTGGACGGACCTGGGAACTTTAATGGGGGCGTGGTCACTGCATCTAAGATTCGCAAAGCCCTGTACTAGACCGCGCAGGTGGGGGAATATAGAGACGGTTAAGGCATAACTCCTCTTCCCGAGTTGTTGGTAATCTAGCTACAGGTATGATGTCTTGTCTCTTCAGACTTAAATGTGAAACACTTCTAAAGCATTTCTGTCTTCATGTCTTTGACGGTTTTAAAGAATACATATGTTACATTCTATAGGATGAATTGCAGCCTGAATCTGTATGGTGTAGACTCAGATTATGCATTCTTAGCAGGACTACCACAGAAATGATGCTGTGTCCTCAGTAAGTCACATCAGTCACACATAGATGCTTCAGCCCATCCCAACACTGGTGATGCTCACATTGATCACTTGGTTACAACGGTAACTTCCAGATATTTCCACGTAAAATTCACTTAAAGTTCATCATTTTCGCTTTTGTAACTTCTTAGTATTTTGTTGAGAGGTAGTCCAAGGTTACACCAAAATATTTTTTTCTTATCAAACCTCCACCGTTAGCATTTATTGGTGATTTCTTCCTGAATCAGTCTTTTCTGTGATGTAGACGAATGGTGTTTCTTTATAGCTACCATTCCTACATTTGTTAGCTGGCGTTCTACTGTAAGGAAGAGCTTTCTTTTCTCTTCCGTTTAATTATTCATATCAGAATCCTCATGGGTTCCTTCTGTTTAATTGTTTATATCAGTATCCTCATGGGTTCCTATTTTATTCAATGAGTTGTGATCCACTACTTGTAACCTTGTGTGTGTATATTTGCCAGTTTATGTCTTTTGCTCATTTTTCTATTGGGGTTTTGCTAATATTTTATAAGTTCTTTATGTATTAAGGATAATAATATTCCTTTATCTGTGATATATATTGCATCTTTTTTTCTAGTTTGTCAGTTGAAATTATTTTCTCCGTTGATGGTGTTTTTTATGGGTTTATTTTTTACATTTGAAACTTTGCTCCTGGAATTTATTTTGGCGTAAAGAAAGAGTAAAAAGTTGTCTCAAATTCAAATAAAAGCTACTTTTATTATGGGACAAATAAAGCTACTTTTATTGTGGGACAGACCCACAGTCAACACAATACTCAGTGGTGGTGAAAAGCTGAAAGCCTTCCTGCTAAAATCTGGAGCAAGACAAGGATGCCCCCTCTCACCACTCCTAATCTAATATAGAATTGGAAGTCCTAGCCACAGCAGTCAGACAAGGGAAATAAATAGAAAGGTATCCAAATCAGAGGGAAGGGGTAAAATTGTTATTATATGCAGATTACATGGTACTATCTATAGAAAACCCTAAAGACTCCACAGAAAAACTACTAGAACTGATAAATAAATTTAGCAAGGTAGCAGGATATGAGATTAACATACAGAAATCTGTTGCATTTCTTTACACTAACAATGAAATATCAGAAAGGGAAAGTTTAAAAAAAAAACCCTTTTAAAGTCACATCCCCCCCCAAAAAAAAGAAACCTTAGAAATAAACCTGACCAAGGAGGTAAAAGACTTATATTCTGAGAACTGTAAAACACTGATAAAGGAAAGGAAATTGAAGATGATTCAAAGAAATGGAAAGATATCCCATGCTCTTGGATTGGAAAAATTAATATTATTAAAATAGCCATACTACCCAAAGCAATCTACAGGTTTATTGCAATCCCTATCAAATTACCCATGACATTTTTCACAGAACTAGAACAAGTAATCCTAAAATTTATATACAAGCACAAAAGACCCAGAATTGCCAAAGTAATCCTAAGGAAAAAGAACAAAACTGAAGGGATAACCCTCCCAGACTTTAGACAATACAACAAAGCTACAGTAATTAAAACAGCATGGTATTGGGACAAAAACAGACATATGGATCAATGAAACAGAATAGAGGGACCATAAATAAACCCACACACCTACAGTCAATTAATCTTCAACAAAGCAGGCAAGAATATACAATGGAGAAAGGACAGTCTCTTCAGAAGGGTGTTGGGAAAGTTGGACAACTGCACATGAATCAATGAAGTTAGAACATTTCCTCACAGCATACACAAAAATAAACTCAAAATGGCTTAAAGACTTAAATATAAGACATGACACCATAAAACTCCTAGAGGAAAACATAAGCAGAACATTCTCTGACATAAATCATAGCAGTGTTTTCTTAGTCTTCCAAGGCAATAGAAATAAAGCAAAAATAAACAAATGGGACCTAATCAAACTTACAAACTTTTGCACAGCAAAGGAAACCATAAACAAAATAAAGACAACCTACAGACTGGGAGAAAATATTTGTAAACGATGAAACCGACAAAGGCTTAATTTCCAAAATATACAAGCAGCTCGTACAACTCAATAACAAAAACAAACAACCCATTCCAAAAATGAGCAGAAGACATTTCTCGAAAGAAGACATACAGATGACCAATAGGCACATGAAAAGATGCTCAACATCGCTAATTATCAGAGAAATGCAAATCAGAACTACACTGAGGTACCACCTCATGCTGGTCAGAATGGCCATCATTAAAAAGTCTACAAATAATAAATGCTGCAGAGGATGTGGAGAAAAGGGAAGCCTCATACACTGCACCCCAGTGTATGAGGCTTCCCTTTTGAAAAGATATATGCACCCCAATGTTGTTAGTAGCACTATTTACAATAGCCAAGACATGGAATCAACTTAAATATCCATTGACAGATGAAGAGATAAAGAAGATGTGGTATATGTATACAATGGACTACTACTCAGCCATAAAAAGAATGAAATAATGCCATTTGCAGCAACATGGATGGACCTAGACATTATCAGACTAAGTGAAGTAAGCCAGAAAGAGAAAGACAGATACCATATGATATCACAAGTGGAATCTAAAATATGATCCAAATGAACTTTTTTTTTTTGGCTGCATTGGGTCTTCATTGCTGCGCGTGGGCTTTCTCTAGTAGCGGCAAGTGGGGGCTACTCTTCATTGTGGTGTGCGGGCTTCTCATTGCGGTGGCTCCTCTTGTTACGGAGCACGGGCTCTAGGCGCACGGGCTTCAGTAGTTGTGGCACACAGGCTCAGTAGTTGTGGCTTGGGGGCTCTAGAGCTCAAACTCAGTAGTTGTGGCTCTAGGCACGTGGGCTTCAGTAGTTGTGGCTCACAGGCTCTAGAGTGCAGACTCAGTAGTTGTGGTGCGCGGGCTTAGTTGCTCCGCAGCATGTGGGATCTTCTGGACCAGGGGTCAAACCCATGTGCCCTGCGTTGGCAGGGGGTTTCTTAACCACTGCACCACAAGGGAAGTCCCTAGTAAGCACTTTTCTATGCCTATTTTTTATTTGCTTATTTTCATTTTAAAAGGTATAACATGTTCATTTAGAAATTAAATACAGAAAATTAGAACAAGTAGAAATATGTCACTGATCACCCAAGCTTAACTTCTGGTATATTTCTTTCAAATTTGTTAGGGTATTTATTTGTATTTATTTTATATCATTGTAGACATAGTTATTTATACTCTTGTTTTTTCACTTAAAATTGAATCTTGGGGGAGGAGGAAATGGAGTACGGTCGTCAAATAATAGAAACTTCCAGTTATAAGATAGATAAGTACTAGGGATGTAATATACAACTTGACAACTGTTAGCTAACACAGCTATACAATATATAGGAAAGTTAAGAGAGTACCTGCTGAGAGTCTCATCACAAGAAGAAATTTTTTTTCCTTTTTTCTTTCTTTTGATTATATCTATATGAGAAGATGCATGTTGTTAGCTGAACCTATTTAATCATTTTACAATATATATAAATCAAAACATCGTGTTTAGGCCTTAAAATTTTACAGTGGTGTTTGTCAATTATTTTTCAATAAAACTGGAAAAATTTGAACCTTACATAGGATTCACAATTGGCATTTTTAAATGACTAATATTCACTGAGTGTGTATACCATAGTTTACTTCAAAATTCCTTTCATGTTCTTTTCTGTTACAACGTTTTAGATTGCTTTCAAATCTGCTTTTTTTTTTTGCGGTACGCAGGCCTCTCACTGCTGTGGCCTCTCCCGTTGCGGAGCACAGGCTCCGGATGCACAGGCTCAGTGGCCATGGCTCACGGGCCCAGCCGCTCCGCGGCATGTGGGATCTTCCCGGACCGGGGCACAAACCCGTGTCCCCTGCATCGGCAGGCGGACTCTCAACCACTGCGCCACCAGGGAAGCCCTCAAATCTGCTTTAATGACCATCTTTGTGCATTGTTCCTTTTTCTGTAGTTAGGGTTATTTAGTCTGATACTCTAAAAGGATAATAGTCAAAGTCATTATCAAGAAGCTACTGTACTTTCTCTTCATCTCTGATTGTTAATACAGTTACTTTGGGTCTTTGGTATGTATGTATGTATATATTTATTTAGGCCTTCTTAGATTTTCAGTAAAGCATGTAGTGGATTATAAGGACAAAATTATTTTTGATTGCTTAGATCAGTTGACATTCAAGTTGAGCTTAACCTTCTTCTTCCCTCTAGGATGTTTTAGAAGAATGTATGTCTCTTCCCAAGCTGTCTTCTTACTCTGGATGGGTAGTAGATCATGTCCTACCCAATATGCAAGAGAACCCACCTCCCTCTGAGACTTCAACATCCCCTAGATCTACTTCAGCCCTCGGCCAACCTTCATTTGTTCCCAAATCTCCTGTCAGAGACCCTGCCTTCTCACCAGTCTCCTCAGCAACACCAGATGGAACCAAGGTAAGGCTTTTGATCAGTGTAAGACAAAAGACAATGGTGGCTGCAAAGTTGAAGTGTTTAACATTGTCATACTACAGTGACCTTACTCTGGAGAAAATAATGGTTGCTTCTTCGAATTCTTGTAGCTGTTTGTAGCGACAGTGTTTTCCACATCACCCAGCGTTCTCTTTATGAAGACCCAGAGAGAGAAATTCCTCTCTATTCTTAGTACCAAGAATAGTAATTAATTTCATGAGCAAGTGGATTTTTTTCTCATGAGCGTTGCATCTGTTTAACTCAACAAGGTCTCCCTTTTTGTTGTTGGCTGCTGGAAAGCTTAGAGTAAATTTTATACTTGCTCTTAGATTTACATACCTTATTGTTGCTTCTGTATGAGTTTTTACCTTCTTTCTGGCTCTATTTTGTTTCTGCCTTTGTTTCTCCCACTTAAAACAGTTAAATTGTTGCTGGGGCTCTGCTCTTCTCTTTTCTCTTCTCTTCTCTTTCTTTGTATCTCTAGACGTATTTATTTATTTATTTATTTATGGCTGCATTGGGTCTTAGTTGCTGCACACGGGTTTTCTCTAGTTGCAACGAGCGGGGACTACTCTTCGTTGCGGTGTGCAGGCTTCTCATTGCAGTGGCTTCTCTTGTTGCGGAGCATAGGCTCTAGGCATGCGGGCTTCAGTAGTTGTGGCTTGCAGGCTCTAGAGCGCAGGCTCAGTAGTTGTGGTGCACAGGCTTAGTTGCTCCGCGGCATGTGGGATCTTCTGGACCAGGGCTCAAACCCATATCCCCTGCACCAGCAGGTGGATTCTTAACCACTGCACCACCAGGGAAGTCCTGTTGTTATGCTTTATGTTCCCTTATAAGCTGCATTAAATCCTTTCTGGATCAAAGTAAGATATAACAACTAGTATAACAAGAGTTAATAGAAAAAAAGTCTTCTAAACTTCTAAGCACTATTGTGCTTTTTCTTTCTTTTTTTTTTTTAAATTATTTATTTATTTATTTATTTTTGTCTGTGTTGAGTCTTTGTTTCTGTGCGAGGGCCTTCTCTAGTTGCGGCGAGCGGGGGCCACTCTCCATCGCGGTGCGCGGGCCTCTCGCTATCGCAGCCTCTCTTGTTGCGGAGCACAGGCTCCAGACGCACAGGCTCAGTAGTTGTGGCTCACGGGCTTAGTTGCTCCGCAGCATGTGGGATCTTCCCAGACCAGGGCTCGAACCCGTGTCCCCTGAATTAGCAGGCAGATGCTCAATCACTGTGCCACCAGGGAAGCCCAAAACTCCTAAGCACTATTGTGCTTTTTCAAGTTTTAGATTTTTGTGCCAGCAAAATAAGACTAGGCAACTCTTTAGAAAGGCAGAGATTACATTTTTCACGTTTAGCTTCCAAAAGACAAAGTTCTTTGTTCTTTTTGTTCATACTCACTGCAGACTTTTGTTTACTGAATATATATTATCAATTCAACAAAAGGAAGAAGTTAAATCTCCCTATGGTTTCATCATTTCAGTCATCAGTTACTTCTTTCCACTTTCATATGCCTGCATCCTTGTACCTTGGCATAATTAAATTGTATGTGCACTTTCATGTTCTGATTTTCCTTCCTAACTTTATTTTGTTCATGAACTATTTGAATTATTTGTTCACGTTATTTCCACCTTTGTAAATGTCTACTTAGAGGATATGTAATATCCTGTAATTTATTAAACTGCTCCTTTATTATTAGGCATTTATATTTTTCCATTTCATTGCTTTTAAAGATATTACACTGAGAAACTTTCTGCAGAGAGATCTTTCCGTTTTTAATCTTAAAATATGTCTTCTGGCTAATATCTTAAAATAAATGCCCAAATGATTTGACTGGCGTCAAAGATAAAAGGGTATGAACATTTGTTTGTAAATTTTAAACCTTTTTTTAAATTGTAAAATATTCATGACATAAAATTTACCATTTAACCATTTTTTAGAGTACAATTCAGTGGCATTAAGTACATTCATAGTGTTGTGTAATCGTCACCACTATCCATCTCCAGAACTTTTTCATCACCCAAAACTAAAAACACTACATTCATTAATCAATAACTCCAGGACTTTCCTGGTGGTGCAGTGGTTAAGAATCCACCTGCCAAGGCAGGGGACACGGGTTCGATCCCTGGTGTGGGAAGATCCTACATGCCATGGAGCAGCTAAGCCTGTGTGCCACAACTACTGAGCCTGCTCTCTAGAGCCTGCGAGCCACAACTACTGAGACCGCGAGCCACAACTGCTGAGCCTGCATGCCACAGCTACTGAAGCCCGCGTGCCATGCTCCACAACAAGAGAAGCCACCGCAATGAGAAGCCCGTGTGCCACAACGAAGAGTAGCCCCCGCTCACCACAACTAGAGAAAGGCCGCGCGCAGCAATGAAGACCCAACGCAGCCATAAATAAATAAATAAATAAATAACTCCTTATTTCCCCCTACCCCCAGTCCCTAGCAACCATCATTCTACTTTCCGTCTCTATGAATTTGACCATTTTAGGTACTTCGTATAAGTGGGATCATGTAATATTTGTCATTTTGTGACTGGTTTATTTCACTTAGCATAATGTCTTCAAGGTTCATCCATGTTGTCGCATGTGTCAGAATTTCCTTCCTTTTAAGGCTGAATAATACTCCACTGTGTGTACCATGTTTTGTTTATTCATTCATCTGTCACTGGACGTTTAGCTTGCTTCCACCTTTTGGCTGTTGGTGACTAGTGCTGCTCTGAATACGCATGTACATGTATTAGTTTGAGTACCTGTTTTCAATTCTTTGGGGTATGTACCCAGAAGTAGAATTGAGGAATCATATGGTAATTCTATGTTTAAATTTTTGAGGAACCATCATACTGTTTTCCACAGCAGCTGTATCATTTTACTTTCCTACTAGCAATGCACAAGGGTTTCAGTTTCTCCACACCTTTGCTAACGTTTGTTATTTGCTGGGTTGTTTTTGTCTGTTTGTTTGTT
This sequence comes from Delphinus delphis, assembly GCF_949987515.2. Classification (NCBI taxonomy): domain Eukaryota; kingdom Metazoa; phylum Chordata; class Mammalia; order Artiodactyla; family Delphinidae; genus Delphinus; species Delphinus delphis. The sequence continues at coordinate 7,463,269 of NC_082688.1, read as the reverse complement.
TTTATTTTGTTTTGTTTTACAAAAGCCATCCTAGTGGGCATGAAGTGTATCATTGTGGTTTTGATTTGCATTTCCCTAAATGATTAGTGATGTTGAGCATATTTTCATGTGCTTATTAGCCATTTGTATATCTTCTTTGGAGAAATGTCTTTGCAAGAGTTGTTCACAATAAGAAAGAATTTATTGTACAGTAAATAATAATCCTAAAAAATAATACAGGACAGAGATGATTATTCATATTATGAAAGACTGCATGATTACATACATAAAAAGTTTACTTTTTAGTTTATATTTCACACTTCATCTTTTAAAATATTAGTCTTTAAAAAATATTTCTAGCAATTGAGCATCATAGACACAAAAATGAACTTTAGCCTAAACTTTACAACTTACATAAAAATTAACTCAAAATGATCATGAACTTAAATGTAAAACTATAAGACTTTTAGGGAAAAAAAAAACATAATCAGAACCTAGGACTAGGTGAAGAGTTTTTAGATTTGGCACTAAAAACTTAATCGGGCTTCCCTGGTGGCGCAGTGGTTGAGAGCCCGCCTGCCGATGCAGGGGATGCGGGTTTGTGCACCGGTCTGGGAGGATCCCACGTGCCGCGGAGCGGATGGGCTTGTGAGCCATGGCCGCTGAGTCTGCGCGTCCGGAGCCTGTGCTCCGTGGCGGGAGAGGCCACAACAGTGAGGGGCCTGCGTACCGCAAAAAAAAAAAAACAACTTAATCCATAGAAGGAAAAATTAATAAATTGGACCTCATCAAATGAAAAGCGTGGCTCAGTGAATGACCTTGTGAAGAGGATGATCAGACAAGCTACTGACTGGGAGAAAGTAGTTGCAAACGACCTATCTGACAAAGGTTTATGTATCTAGAATATATTTAAAATATATATCGAGAATATATATTTAGAATATATTTTTAAAACTCAGAGGTTAAACAAAAACTTTCTAATCTTCAATTAGAAAATGAGCAAAAGATATGAACAGACATTTCACCTAAGACAATATATAGACAATATAAGTACATGAAAATATGTTCACAATCATTAGCCATTAAAGAAATGCAAATTAAAACCAGGACGAAGTAGCACTACACACCTATCAGAATGGTTAAAATAAAAAATAGTGACACCACCAAATGCTGACAATGATGTGGAGAATCTGGATCACTCGTGTATTTTGGGTGGAAATGTGGAACGGTACAGGCGCTCTAGAGAACAGTTTGGCAGTTTCTTATAAAACTAAATAGGTGCTTAACTATATGACCTAGCAGTTGCATTCTTGGGCATTTTTCCCAGAAAAATCAAAACTTATATTTACATAAAAATCTGTACACCAGTGATCATAGGAGCTTTATTTATTATATCCCCAAGCTGGAAACAGTGAAATGTCTTTCAACAGATGAATGGTTAAACAAACTGGTACATCTCTATCATGGAATACGACTGGCAATAAAAAGGAACAAGTCCTTGATAATGTGCAACAACTTAGGATCTCAGAGGCATTATACGAAGTGAAAAAAGCCAATCTCAAAAGATTCTGTGCTGTATGGTTCCATTTGTTTAATGTTCTTGAAATGCTATCATTATAGAGATGCAGAACAGATTAGCAATATAGAGGTGTGGCACGAGGAAGCTTCATGGTGATGGAACACTTCTGTACTTTGTGGTGGTGGCTACACATGTGATAAAATTGCATAAAACTGTACACGTACCCAAATGAATTCCTGTAAAACCTGGCGAAATCTGAATAAGTTCTGTGGCTCGTACCATCAATTTACCGTTTCCAACTTCCTGTAAATTATAATTATTTCAAAATTTAAAAAAAAATTTAAGTTTCTATGAGCAGCTTCTCAGAGGCAGCAGTTTCTAGTTCTGATCCTGCTAATAGTGTGGCATGCCCTCAGGCAGGCATCTTTCCCTCCTTAGGCCTCAGTTTCTTCATCTGTAAATCTGGTCCTGGACTACATTGCCAAGGTCCTCTCCAGGTATAAAATTCCGTAATTCTTAAGGTTTAAGTAAAGTTTTGGATGGCTTTATATAATGAATTGTATCATTTATAAATTTTTGGTGTTTAAGTAACAGAAACCCAGTTTAAACTAGCTTAAGCAAAACAAGGGAGTCAGGGGAGAAATTAATTAGCTCATATAACCAGGAAATCTAGGAGAGCATTTCGAATCAATTAGATCTAGAGGATCTATTTTCTGCTTGTCTGTCCTTGATACTATTTCTCACTTGATTCAGTGACTCAGACCCAGGGCTTTGCTTCTCCATTTCTCAGTTCTGTCTAACTCATCTTGGTTTCATCTTTCAGATAGACTGTCTGGCAGGATGTCTCTTGGTAGCCCTAGACACATATCTTCTTAGCTTAGCATCCCCAGAATAAGAGAAAGCCATCCCAAATAGCTCCATCAGGAAAATTCAGAGATGGACTCTGGCTTAGCTTAGGTCATAAGCCTCATTCCTGAAGTAGATACTGGGTACAAGGGAATAGAATACTTTGATTGCCAGGCTGGTCACATGCTTAGTGACCCCTGACACTAGGGGGCGTGGAAGAATCGGGGATGTGGGCTGGGGTTTCTCCATCCAAACCAACCCAGCAAAAACGGACACTTATTAGAAGAAATGGGGAAAATGTGCTGGACAAATCAAAACAAACGAGCAAGCAAAAAAAAAAAAAAAAACACAAAAAACTGTACAAAGCAAAAACATCCACTTTATTAAGGAAACCAACTAGAATAAGGTCAATATCATGAAAAGCACACTGGTTCTAACATATATTGTTTTGTTACTGGTTGTTCATAAGTAAGGATGTGATTTTTGTTCAGATTGAATAACACCAACTTTACCGTCTTAAAAGCTTAATTTTTCCATCTTCTGTCTGTATAGGACAAATACGAGTCCCAGCATACAGAACCTATGGTACTTCAGTCCTCCCAGGGGATCAAAGTGGAAGGCTGCATCCGAATGTATGAGCTGCTGCACAGAATGAAAGGAGCAGTGAGTAACCCTTGAAGTAAGACAGGCGTGACCCTAGGGAGCCACGTTTAAATGCAGTTCCTCAGGGATTATGAATGTCCACCATGTACTAATAATCATCGTGCCCCACCTACTAGTAGCTCTGATTCAGCTGGGGAGATAGCATAACATAGCAGTCAAGAGTAAGCTCTCTAAAGTCAAATCTGGTTTCAAATCCTACCTCTTCTATTTTACGTGTGACTTTGGGAAAATTACCTGGGCTTTCCTGGCTTCCATTTACTTCTCCAAAATTTGAAGATGATCTTTGTTGTCAGATAAGGTTATACTGAGAAGATTGACCTTAACAGCCTCTTGAAAAAAGAAAAGCACTATTTTAATTGGTTTATTTGACTTTATTCTTTTTATTAGAAAAACAATGCATGTTTTGTAAAACTTTTTCTTTTTCAAATTTTTATTTATTTATTTTTGGCTGTGTTGGGTCTTTGTTGCTGCACGCAGGCTTTTTCTAGTTGCGGTGAGTGCGGGCTACTCTTTGTTGTGGTGCGCAGGCTTCTTATGGCGGTGGCTTCTCTTGTTGTGGAGCACGGGCTCTAGGCACGTGGGCTTCAGTAGTTGTGGCTCGCGGGCTCTAGAGCACAGGCTCAGTAGTTGTGGCGCAGGGGCTTAGTTGCTCCACAGCATGTGGGAATCTTCCTGGGCCAGGGCTTGAACCCGTGTCTCCAGCATTGGCAGGCAGATTCTTAACCACTGTGCCACCAGGGAAGTCCCTGTAAAACTTTTTAAAGAGTACATGAGTTTATAAATTTAAAGTCTTCTAGCATCTACCCTCATTCATTTATTCATGGAATCACCAAATACTTATTGAGCACTTTTGTTCTAGGCCTAGATAAAATAGTGAACAGGGAATTCCCTGGCGGTCCAGTGGTTAGGACTCCATGCTTTCAATGCTGATGGCCTGGGTTCAGTCCCTGGTTGGAGAACTAAGATCCCATAAGCTGCGTGGCACAGCCAAAAGAAAAAAAAAAAAAACAGTGAACAAAGTAGACGCAATCCATGTCCTCATAGAGTTTGTATGCTGGAGGGAGAAACATAGAACCAAGGTTCTAAAATATAGTTAGAAGACTATTATAATCTGCGTGAGAGACAGCAACAGTCATTGAAGCATTCACTTTGACACTGGATAAAAAAGGATGACAGTTGCTTAGACTGGAGGGGAGCGGGTAGCAATGGAGATAGTGAGAGAGAGAAAGACAGTTTCTTCTTGAGTTTTCTCAGCTCTCTTCTTTCAATCATCACTTCTGCATGGACTTTCTGTCCTCCAGATGCGAGTAGAAAGGTTTTCCTTGCTGATAATCTTCCTCATATGCTCTCTGTTGTTGAGTCTTTTTTTTTCTTCCCAAGTTTTAATTAAACAGTCTCAGAGGAGAGGAGATATATATTTGTGTTCAATTTGCCGCCTTCTACTGGAAGTTTTTTTTTCTTCTTGTAAATTTATTTATTTATTTATTTATGGCTGAGTTGGGTCTTTGTTGCTGTGCATGGGCCCTCCCTAGTTGCAGCGAGTGGGGGCCACTCCTCGCTGCGGTGCACAGGCTTCTTATTGCAGTGGCCTCTCTTGTTGCAGAGTACGGGCTCTAGATGTGCAGGTTTCAGTAGCTGAGGCTCATGGGCTCTAGAGCGCAGCAGCAGCCGTGGCGCACGGGCTTCGTTGCTCCGCGGCATGTGGTATCTTCCTGGACCAGGGCTCGAACCTGTGTCCCCTTCATTGGCAGGCGGATTCTTAACCACTTTGCCACCAGGGAAGCCCTACTGGAAGTTTTAAAATAACTTTTAAAATACAATAGCCTAGGGCTTCCCTGGTGGCGCAGTGGTTGAGAGTCCGCCTGCCGATGCAGGGGACACAGGTTTGTGCCCCGGTCCAGGAAGATCCCACATGCCGCAGAGCGGCTGGGCCCGTGAGCCATGGCCGCTGAGCCTGCGCGTCCGGAGCCTGTGCTCCACAACGGGAGAAACCACAACAGTGAGAGGCCTGTGTACCGCAAAAAAAAAACCAAAAACAATAGCCTAATATCTTAACAATATATATTAACATATCACCATGCCAGTGTATACAGCATGTCATCTTCCTTAAAGGCTGCAGAGTATTTTCTAGTATGACCTACTGTAATATGTTTAACTATTTCCCTGTTAATTTAAATTGTTTCAAATTTACTACCATTATCAATAAGGATGCTCATTATCAATGAGCATCCTTGTACATATATCTATTTTTTTAAAATAAATTTATTTATTTTATTTATTTTTGGCTGCGTTGGGTCTTTGTTGTGGCACGCGGCCTTTTCATTGCAGTGGCTTCTCTTGTTGCAGAGCACGTACTCTAGGCATGGGGGCTTCAGTAGTTGTGGCACGTGAGCTCAGTAGTTGTGGCGCACGGGCTTAGTTGTTCCGTGGCATGTGGGAAGTCCCCTTGTACATATATCTTTGCACACATATGCAAGTATTTCCTCAGGACAAAGTCCTAAAATGGAATGAGTGTCAAAGGATATATACACTTTAAAATTTGATAGTTAAAATGTCAAATTGCTCTTATAAACCAAATGAGAGGGCTTCCCTGGTAGCACAGTGGTTAAGAATCCGCCTGCCAATGCAGGGGACATGGATTCGAGCCCTGGTCCAGGAAGATCCCACAGGCCGTGGAGCAACCAAGCCCGTGCACCACAACTACTGAGCCTGTGCTGTAGAGCCTGCGTGCCACAACTACTGAAGCCTGTGCACCTAGAGCCCGTGCTCCCCTCAACAAGAGAAGCCACTGCAATGAGAAGCCCCCACACTGCAACGAAGAGTAGCCCCCGCTCGCAGCAACTAGAGAAAACCTGCACGCAGCGATGAAGACCCAATGCAGCCAAAAATAAATAAATAAATAAATTTATTTTTAAAAAAAAAACAAATGAGAGTACTCTCGTGAATAATAAATGGAATACCTGGTACCCTTAGTTATAAAGGAATGGGACTTTGCTAAGTGACGGTGGAGGAAAAGACTCTAGGCAGAGATAATAACTTGAGGGAAGGAGTGAGATAGGAGTATGCATAGCATGTTTATGGAATTAGAATAAGGATTTCTTTAGATTACCCTGAAGCTCTCATAAGAATACACAGGATGGAAATTCCCTGGTGGTCCAGTGGTTACTGGACTCCATGCTTTCACGGACGAGGGCCCAGGTTCGATCTCCAGTCAGGGAGGTAAGATCCCACAAGCTGTAGAGTGTGGCCAAAACAGAAAAAGAGTACAGTAAGCTTAAGGATGGAAGCTTAAAAGTGCAGGGCTATTTGATACTGCGTTGGTGAATACCCGTCCATTCTTAGCTTATACTGGAGTGACATAAACCATATGGGGCAAATTGGAAAAGCTTTCCACAACAGCTGAGTTTAAAGATCAACCCAAAGCGGAGACGTGACTCAAGCAAAGGTTCCAAGAAGTAGGCAGATGATTCCATGCCCCGAAGTATCTTTGATGGAGTTAAGGGCTGATGGGAGGGCAGCCCATGGGGTAGATGAGCAGGGTGTGATGGAGCTGCAGAGAGCTGGTTTTGATCCTTTGCAGGAGGGCTTGAGGCAGTGGCAGGAGGAGCAGGAGAGGCAGGCGCGGGCCCTCTCTGAGATGGCATCTGAGCAGCTGAAGCGCTTTGATGAGCGGAAGGAACTGAAGCATCATAAAGAATTCCAGGACTTACGGGAAGTGATGGAGAAGAGGTGAGTTCCCTGAATTACAACGGGAATGTCGGCGTGGTCCACCGGAACTCTTTCCCTACATAAAACCCAAAGGGAAGGAGTTGAACTTCTTCTGAGTCCTTAAGTATCAAAATAAAATAGCCAGAGAAACTTATAACCTCGAAAAATGACCAACCTTGGAAAGATGAGCAATGCAACACAAAGAGAGGAGGCTTTTAGGAGAGGTAAAACAATTTTAGGAAGCATCCCTGACTCTTCCTCCCTCCATTTTTCATTCAGCTCCAGAGAAGCCCTGGGGCAGCAAGAGAAGCTGAAAGCTGAGCATCATCACAGGGCGAAGGTCAGAGCTTGGGAGAGTCCGTGTGGGTGTTCAGTGTCTGGGTGACGTGCCCGAGGAGTTGGGTTCCAGCACAGTCACAGAGGACCTGGCCCCTGTCATGCCACTGTGTGGCTGACTTGGGGCAGTCCTTTTGTCACTCTGGGCCTCTCTGTGAAAATAGGTAGCCCACACAGGACTGGAAGAATGTAGACAGAGAAGGCCCAGGAGCCCTTAATTTGACCGCCCTTCCTGTAGATTCTCAACCTGAAGCTGCGGGAGGCAGAGCAGCAGCGCCTGAAGCATGTGGAGCGGGAGCGGCTCCGGAAGGAAGAAGGCCAGATCCGCCTGCGGAACCTCTACGCGCTGCAGGAGGAGGTGCTGCACCTCAGCCAGCAGCTGGACGCCGCCGACCAGCGCAGAGACCTGCCCAGGGTCGACCTGTCTGCCTTCCGGACCCGAGGCAATCAGCTGTGCGGCCTCATCTCGGGGATCATCCGGGCCACTTCTGAGGTGAGGGGACTTCAGGAAGACTCTGTCTTTGAAATGAAGAACATTGAAAGCAAAACTGTTTTGTGATTTAAAAATAATACCTTCTTATTACCGCTTGTCATCCTCTTACCTAGAGATAACCACTGTTAGTGCTTTATATTTCTTTTTTCCCTGTGTATGTGTGTGTGTGTGTGTGATCTCACCCTAAATTGGGCTAATATAGATATAATTTCTTAGGTTAAAAAAAAAATTTGTTTCTTCCAACTACAAAATACTTTAGTTCATTCATTAATATAAACTGAACGCCTGCTATGCTTATGATAAAAATTAAAACCTTACAGAAATGTATATTGCTTTTTATCATTTGATATGGTATTTTGAACACGTAGTTACTGTAGTCATTGCAGTGTTAAAACCTGCAAGTATTGCCTTGACACATAATAGGTATTCAATAAATATTTGATGAACAGATGAAGTCGGATACTTCCAACATGTAACCATACCAAAATTTATTGAAAAAGCATGCCTATTGGTGAATATTTAAGTTTCTGTATTTTCACTATCGTGAGTAACACTGCAGTGATATCACTTTGTGTACGTCTTATCTGTATTTTTGATTATTTCTTTGAGGTAAATTCCTACAAATGGAATTACTTGGTCAAAGAACTTGAAGGTTTTGTTTTGTTTCTTTGTTTTTTTGGTTGCACCAGGTCTTAGTTGCGGCCCGCCGGCTCTTTAGTTGCAGCACATGGGCTCCTTAGTTGCAGCTCACTGGCTCCTTAGTTGTGGCATGCATGTGGGATCTAGTTCACTACCAGGAATTGAACCTGGGCCCCCTGCATTGGGGAGTACAGAGTCTTATCCACTGAACCACCAGGGAAGTCCCAACTTTAAGGTTCTTGATTTGCATCTTAAAGTTGTACCAGTTCACACTTCTATGAATTGTATGTTCTTCTTTTTTCTTTAACTTTTATTTTCCTTTTTTTAAATTTTTGGCGACGCTGCAGGATCTTATTTTAATTCCCCGACCAGGGATGGAATCCACACCCTCGGCAGTGAAAGCATGGTGTCCTAACCACTGGACTGCCAGGGAATTCCTAAATTCTATGTTCTTTGCCCTTTGTTCATATCTCTACCAGTTTGTGTTTTGAAAAATCAACTTATGTGAGTTCTAAATATTAAGAACCTTAAGCATTTATCATATTTGAGGCAGAAATTTATAGTTTATAGTTACCTTTCAATTCTCTTTTTGGCTTTTGTTTACCATTCTTTTTGTAAAATTTCAAACCTACACGGAAGTGGAGAGAACAGCATGATGTACCTTTTGGCACCCATTCCCCAGCTCCCTCAAGAATCTGCACATGGCAATCTCATTTCATCTATGCTGCCACCTGCACCCCTTCCTCCAGATGGTTTTACAGTAAATCTCAAACATACTACTTCATCTGGAAAATAATTTAGTATGTATCTCTAAAAGATATAACTCTCTATTACATAACCAAAACACTAATATCATACCTAAAAACCTAATAATTCATTTTATATGATCAGATATCTAGCCAGTGTTCAAATTTCTCCAGCTGTCTCAATAATTTTTTTTTTTTTACAATTGGTTGGAAAATTAACATCCATACAAAGTTCAGCTTTTTGGTTTGCTGTGTCTTACTTCAGTCTTTTAATCTTAAGACTCCCTTATCTCTCTCTTTTTTCTTGCTATTGTTGAAGAATCTGGATCATTTGTTCTATAAAATTTCCTACATTCTGGAAAATTTCAAGGCAATTGCTAACCCTAACCCTTGGATTTTTTTTTTTTGTAATGTCTGAAACATTTATATTAACATATTTCCATACAAATAACCCAAAGAAAGTTTAGTATTAGTTGTTTTTCTTTTTTTACTGCAGGTTCTTATTAGTCATCAATTTTATACACATCAGTGTATACATGTCAGTCCCAATCGTCCAATTCAGCACACCACCATCCCCACCCCACCACGGTTTTCCCCCCTTGGTGTCCATGTTTGTTCTCTACATCTGTGTCTCAACTTCTGCCTTGCAAACCGGTTCATCTGTACCATTTTTCTATGGTTCCACATACATGCGTTCCACATACATGCGTTAATATATGATATTTGTTTTTCTCTTTCTGACTTACTTCACTCTGTATGACAGTCTCTAGATCCATCCACGTCTCAACAAATGACTCGTTCCTTTATATGGCTGAGTAATATTCCATTGTATATATGTACCACATCTTTATCCGTTCATCTGTCGATGGGCATTTAGGTTGCTTCCATGACCTGGCTATTGTAAATAGTGCTGCAATGAACATTGGGGTGCATGTGGCTTTTTGAATTATGGTTTTCTCTGGGTATATGCCCAGTAGTGGGATTGCTGGATCATATGGTAATTCTAGTTTTAGTTTTATAAGGAACCTCCGTACTGTTCTCCATAGTGGCTGCATCAATTTACATGCCCACCAACAGTGCAAGAAGGTTCCCTTTTCTCCACACCCTCTCCAGCATCTGTTGTTTGTAGATTTTCTGACGATGCCCACTCTAACCGGTGTAAGGTGATACCTCATTGTAGTTTTGATTTGCATTTCTCTAATAATTAGTGATGTTGAGCAGCTTTTCATGTTCTTGGCCATCTGTATGTCTTCTTTGGAGAAATGTCTATTTAGGTCTTCTGCCCATTTTTGGATTGGGTTGTTTGTTTCTTTAATATTGAGCTGCATGAGCTGTTTATATATTTCAGAGATTAATCCTTTGTCCATTGATTCATTTGCAAATATTTTCTCCCATTCTGAGGGTTGTCTTTTCATCTTGTTTATGGTTTCCTTTGCTGTGCAAAAGCTTTTAAGTTTCATTAGGTGCCATTTTTTGTTTTTTTATTTCCATTACTCTAGGAGTAATCCATTACTCTAGGAGGTGGATCAAAAAAGATCTTGCTGTGATTTATGTCAGAGTGTTCTTCCTATGTTTTCCTCTAAGAGTTTTATAGTGTCCGGTCTTACATTTAGGTCTCGAATCTATTTTGAGTTTATTTTTTGTGTATGGTGTTAGGTAGTGTTCTAATTTCATTCTTTTACATGTAGCTGTCCAGTTTTCCCAGCACCACTTATTGAAGAGGCTGTCTTTTCTCCATTGTATATCTTTGCGTCCTTTGTCATAGATGAGTTAGCCATAGGTGCGTGGGTTTATCTCTGGGCTTTCTATCTTGTTCCTTTGATCTATGTTTCTGTTTTTGTGCCAGTACCATATTGTCTTGATTACTGTAGCTTTGTAGTATAGTCTGAAGTCAGGGAGTCTGATTCTTCCAGCTCCGTTTTTTCCCCTCAAGACTGCTTTGGTTATTTGGGGTCTTTTGTGTCTCTGTACAAATTTTAAGATGATTTGTTCTAGTTCCGTAAAAAATACCATTGGTAATTTGATAAGGATTGCACTAAATCTGTAGATTGCTTTGGGTAGTATAGTCATCTTCACAATATTAATTCTTCCAATCTAAGAACATGGTATATCCCTCCATCTGTTGGTACCATCTTTGATTTCTTTCATCAGCGTCTTATAGTTTTCTGGATACAGGTCTTTTGTCTCCCTAGGTAGGCTTATTCCTAGGTATTTTATTCTTTTTGTTTCAGTGGTAAATGGGAGTGTTTCCATAATTTCTCTTTCATATTTTTCATCATTAGTGTATAGGAATGCAAGAGATTTCTGTGCATTAATTTTGTATCCTGCAACTTTACCAAATTCACTGATTAGCTCTAGTAGTTTTCTGGTGGCATTTTTAGAATTCTCTATGTATAGTATCATGTCATCTGCAGACAGTGACAGTTTTACTTCTTCTTTTCCAATTTGTATTCCTTTTATTTCTTTTTCTTCTCTGATTGCCGTGGTTAGGACTTCCAAAACTATGTTGAATCATAGTGGTGAGAGTGGACATCCTTGTCTTGTTCCTGATCTTAGAGGAAATGCTTTCAGTTTTTCACCATTGAGAATGATGTTTGCTGTGGGTTTGTCATCTATGGCCTTTATTATGTTGAGGTAGGTCCCCTCTATGCCCACTTTCTGGAGAGTTTTTATCATAAATGGGTGTTGAATTTTGTCAAAAGCTTTTTCTGCATCTATTGAGATGATCATATGGTTTGTATTCTTCAATTTGTTAATATGGTGTATCACATTGATTGATTTGCGTATATTGAAGAATCCTTGCATCCCTGGGATAAATCCCACTTGTTCATGGTGTATGATCCTTTTAATGTGTTGTTGGATTCTGTTTGCTAGTGTTTTGTTGAGGATTTTCACATCTATATTCATCAGTGATATTGGTCTGTAATTTTCTTTTTTTGTAGTATCTTTGTCTAGTTTTTGGTATCAGGGTGATGGTGGCCTCATAGAATGAGTTTGGGAGTGTTCCTTTCTCTGCAATTTTTTGGAAGAGTTTGAGAAGGATGGGTGTTAGCTCTTCTCTAAATGTTTGATAGAATTCATCTGTGAAGCCATCTGGTCCTGAACTTTTGTTTGTTGGAAGATTTTTAATCACAGTTTCAATTTCATTACTTGTGATTGGTCTGTTCATATTTTCTGTTTCTTCCTGGTTCGGTCTTGGAAGGTTATACCTTTCTAAGAATTTGTCCATTTCTTCCAGGTTGTCCATTTTATTGGCTTAGAGTTGCTTGTAGTAGTCTCTTAGGATGCTTTGTATTTTTGCGGTGTCTGTTTTAACTTCTCCTTTTTCATTTCTAATTTTATTGATTTGAGTCCTCTCCCTCTTTTTCTTGATGAGTCTGGCTAATGGTTTATCAATTTTGTTTATCTTCTGAGAACCAGCTTTTAGGTTTTTTTTGTTGTTGTTGTTGGTTTTTGCGGTACGCGGGCCTCTCACTGTTGTGGCCTCTCCCGTTGTGGAGCACAGGCTCCGGACGTGCAGGCTCAGCGGCCATGGCTTATGGGCCCAGCCACTCCGCGGCATGTGGGATCTTCCCGGACCGGGGCACGAACCTGTATCCCCTGCATCGGCAGGCGGACTCTCAAGCACTGCGCCACCAGGGAAGCCCCAGCTTTTAGTTTTATTGATCTTTGCTATTGTTTTCTTTGTTTCTATTTTATTTATTTCTGCTCTGATCTTTATGATTTCTTTCCTTCTGCTAACTTTGGGTTTTGTTTGTTCTTCTTTCTCTAGTTCCTTTAGGTGAAAGGTTAGATTATTTATTTGAGATTTTTCTTGTTTCTTGAGGTAGACTTGTATAGCTATAAATTTCCCTCTTATAACTGCTTTTGCTGCATCCCATAGGTTTTGGATCATCATGTTTTCATTGTCATTTGTCTCTAGGTATTTTTTGATTTCCTCTTTGATTTTTTCAGTGGTCTCTTGGTTATTTAGTAACGTATTGTTTAGCCTCCATGTGTTTGTGCTTTTTACGGTTTTTTCCCTGTAATTCATTTCTAATCTCATAGCGTTGTGGTCAGAAAAGATGCTTGATGTGATTTCAATTTTCTTAAATTTACTGAGGCTTGATTTGTGACCCAAGATGTGATCTATCCTGGAGAATGTTCAGTGCACACTTGAGAAGAAAGTGTAATCTGCTGTTTTTGGATGGAATGTCCTATAAATATCAATTAAATCTGTCTGGTCTATTGTGTCATTTAATGCTTCTGTTTCCTTATTATTTCACTTTGGATGATCTGTCCATTGGTGTAAGTGAGGTGTTAAAGTCCCCCACTATTATTGTGTTACTGTTGATTTCCTCTTTTATAGCTGTTAGCAGTTGCCTTATGTATTGAGGTGCTTCTATGTTGGGTGCATATATATTTATAATTGTTATATCTTCTTCTTGGATTGATCCCTTGATCATTATGTAGTGTCCTTCCTTGTCTCTTGTAACATTCTTTATTTTAAAGTCTATTTTATCTGATATGAGTATAGCTACTCCAGCTTTCTTTTGATTTCCATTTGCATGGAATACCTTTTTCCATCCCCTCACTTTCAGTCTGTATGTGTCCCTAGGTCTGAAGTGGGTCTCTTGTAGACAGCATATATATGGGTCTTGTTTTTGTATCCATTCAGCAAGCCTGTGTCTTTTGGTTGGAGCATTTAATCCATTCACATTTAAGGTAATTATCGATATATATGTTCCTGTGACCATTTTCTTAATTGTTTTGGGTTTGTTTTTGTAGGTCCTTTTCTTCTCTTGTTTCCCACTTAGAGAAGTTCCTTTAGCATTTGTTGTAGAGCTGGTTTGGTGGTGCTGAATTCTCTTAGCTTTCACTTGTCTGTAAAGCTTTTGATTTCTCCATCGAATCTGAATGAGATCCTTGCCGGGTAGAGTAATCTTGGTTGTAGGTTCTTCCCTTTCATCACTTTAAGTATATCATGCCACTCCCTTCTGGCTTGTAGAGTTTCTGCTGAGAAATTGGCTGTTAACCTTATGGGAGTTCCCTTGTATGTTATTTTTCATTTTTCCCTTGCTGCTTTCGATAATTTTTCTTTGTCTTTAATTTTTGCCAATTTGATTACTATGTGTCTCGGCGTGTTTCTCCTTGGGTTTATCCTGTATGGGACTTGTTGTGCTTCCTGGACTTGGGTGGCTATTTCCTTTCCCATGTTAGGGAAGTTTTTGACTATAATCTCTTCAAATATTTTCTCAGGTCATTTCTCTCTCTCTTCTCCTTCTGGGACCCCTATAATGCGAATGTTGTTGCGTTTAATGTTGTCCCAGAGGTCTCTTAGGCCGTCTTCATTTCTTTGCATTCTTTATTCTGTTCCACAGCAGTGAATTCCACCATTCTGTCTTCCAGGTCAGTTATCCTTTCTTTTGCCTCAGTTATTCTGCTATTGATTCCTTCTGGTGTAGTTTTCATTTCAGTTATTGTATTGTTCATCTCTGTTTGTTTGTTCTTTAATTCTGCTAGGTCTTTGTTAAACATTTCTTGCACCTTCTCGATCTTTGCCTCCATTCTTTTTCCGAGGTCCTGGATCATCTTCACTATCATTATTCTGAATTCTTTTTTCTGGAAGGTTGCCTATCTCCACTTCATTTAGTTGTTTTTCTGGGGTTTTATCTTGTTCCTTCATCGGGTACATAGCCCTCTGCCTTTTCATCTTGTCTATCTTTCTGTGAATGTGGTTTTTGTTCCACAGGCTGCAGGATTGTAGTTCTTCTTGCTTCTCCCCTTGGATGTATTTTATAAATTTATTTCTGGCTGCATTGGGTCTTCGTTGCTGCACATGGGCTTTCTCTAGTTGTGGCGAGCAGGCTTCTCATTGCAGTGGCTTCTCTTGTTGCAGAGCACAGGCTCTAGGCACACAGGCTCAGTAGTTGTGGCTCGCGGGCTCTAGAGCACAGGCTCAGAAGTTGTGGCGCATGGGCTTGGTTGCTCCGTGGCATATGGGTTCTTCCCACACCAGAGCTTGAACCCATGTCCCTTGCATTGGCAGGCAGATTCTTAACCACTGCACCACCAGGGAAGTCCCTAATATGTTCTTTTATTCCTTGTATTTCCTGTGAATTTGTAACTTTCTCTAGGGCAGTGCTAAGAGAATTTTCTGTGATGATGGAAATGTTCCATATCTGTGCTATTCAATACAGCAGCCAGTGGCAACATGTGGTTATTGAGCACTTGAAATGTGACTAGTGTGACTGAAGAACTGAATTTTAACTTTTAAAAAGTTTTTAATTAACTTAAATGTGAAGAGCCTTATGTGGCCACCTTACTGCACAGTGCAGTCTAGAGGCTTGATCAGGTTCAGGTTTGAATTTTTTCCCCCCTGCAACAGTACTTCATAGTTGGGAGTGTGTATTTGTTACTGTATCACACCGGGAGGCGTAGAGTATCTGATGGTATTTCCATATGTGATGTTAAGATCAACCAGTGGCTTCAGATATCGTCAGGCTTATCTCCCATTTTAAAGATTCCTCTGAGCCTTTAGGTAATGATGTAGTAGCCATTGCTGATCATTACTTATATCTATTATTTCAGTAGGGGTGGTAAATTTTGAGTTTTTCTAATGCTATCATTTTTCTACATTTATTAGCTAGAATTCTACTACAAAGAAGAAAATTTCCCCGTAAACTATTTATCTTGAAGGGTAGTCTATATAGGGAAGGAAGGATAAATGATTGATTCTTTCCCTTTATCCGTTTTCAGAGTGTTGAGTTGCTTTTCTAGTATTCTCCCACAATGACTTGAGGTTCTTTTCTTTTACCTATCATTAAGAACATACGAATTTTATATATTTGAAGTGTAATATGTTTCAGTCTGTTATAGATTCATTGTTGTTCAAATTGTCCAGTGCGAACACCTTCACATTGGCTCCTCTGTCCTTTGGACATGGCCCCAGTAGTACTTGTTGCAGCAGAAAGCAGGCAAGCTGTTTCTACCTCATCTTGAACATTTTCTTCTCCAGAGCTAGAATCGGGCATTTCTTCGCAAAGCCTTATTACTTGTTAATGGGTAAAGGTATTAGAAAACACAGATTAGTTACTAGGATTTGTCATTGTTTTTAGACCTTTTCAATGGATTAAACTAGGAAGTGTGTTGTGGTTTTTTTTTTAGGTGACAATGCATCATTAATTAATGCTGACCTTTTCCATTTGAGTGTAGTAAAGGGTTACAGCATTTATTTAACTTCTTTACTTTTATGCATGTATCATTTTTATCACATATTGAAAATCTCAGTTTCTAAATTAATGAACACTACTTACTTACCTTACCCTACTGTGTATAATAAAATATAGGTGTGTATATATGTAATATATATGTGTAATTTCATAACATGTAATCTCAAAATAATAATACCAATACTAACAATATGATTGCTGATCACAGTTTAAGATTTGCAGTTCTTGGGACTTCCCTGGTGGTCCAATGACTAAGGCTTTGTGCTCCCAATGCAGGGGGCCCGGGCTCGATCCCTGATCAGGGAACTAGGTCCTACATGCCGCAGCTAAAGATCCTGCATGCCGCAACTAAGACCAGGAGCAGCCAAATAAATAAATAAATATTAAAAAAAAAAAAAAAAAGATTTGCAGTTCTTGGACTTCCCTGGCGGTCCAGTGGTTAAGACTCCCCCTTCCAGTGCAGGGGGTGCAGGTTCGACCCCTGGTCAGAGAGCTAAGATCCCACATGCCTTGCGGCCAAAAAACCAAAACATAAATAACAGAAGCAATATTGTAACAAAGGCTTTGTAATAAAGACTGTGAAAATGGTCCACGTCAAAAAAATCTTTAAAAAAAAAAGATTTGCAGTTCTTTTTGCCTACAGCTATATACCACTAAGGGATGTATGATTAAATTACTGTTTCATTTCACTTGAAATAATTCTCCTGAGACTTCCCCGGTGGTACAGTGGTTAAGAATCCGCCTGCCAATGAAGGGGACACGGGTTCTATCCCTGGTTCAGGAAGATCCCATATGCCGCGGAGCAACTGAGCCTGTGTGCCACAACTGCTGAGCCTGCACTCTAGAGCCCGTGAGCCACAACTACTGAAGCCCACGTGCCTAGAGCCCACGCTCCACAACAAGAGAAGCCACTACAATGAGAAGCCCGCGCACTGCAAGGAAGAGTAGCCCCCACTCGCCACAAGTAGAGAAAGCCCGAGAGCAGCAACGAAAACCCAACGCAGACAAAAGTAAATAAATAAATAAGTTTATTTTAAAAAAAGAAAGAAAGAAATCATTCTTACTGTTAAGCCACCTACTTGATAAACAGTTGGGTTCTTTGTTTCATTTTTGCTTTTGATTTTTAAGAGTTTTTTCCAACTGGATTTAATTTTATTTTATACTTACTGAAAACATTTACGTGATTCCAGAGTCAGAACTACAAAACAAGGTATATTTGGAGAAGTCTGGCTTTCTTCTCATTTGCTTCCACCCTGTTCTTGTCCTATCTGCCAGTGATTGTTTCTGTTAGCGTATTGGGTGTTGTATCTTTTCTTTAAAAACAAAAGCAGGGGGCTTCCCTGTGGAGCAGTGGTTAAAAATCCGCCTGCCAATGCAAGGGACGTGGGTTGGAGCCCTGGTCCGGGAAGATCCCACATGCCACAGAGCAACTAAGCCCATGCGCCACAACTACTGAGCCTGCGCTCTAGAGTCCATGTGCCACAACTACTGAGCCCACGTGCCACAACTACTGAAGCCTGCGCACCTAGAGCCTGTGCTCCGCAACAAGAGAAGCCACCGCAGTGAGAAGCCCGCGCACTGCAACAAAGAGTAGCCCCCGCTCACAGCATTTAGAGAAAGCCTGCGTGCAGCAGCAAAGACCCAACACAGCCAAAAATAAATAAATTTATTAAAAAACAAAAACAAAACAAATACATGGAATTTCCTGGTGGTCTAGTGGTTGGGACTCCACACTTCCATCACAGGGGGCACAGGTTCAATCCCTGGTTAGTGAACTAAGATCCCACAAGCCAAAAAAAAAAAAAAAGCATAAATATACATATATATGGTGTGTGTGTGTGTGTGTGTGTGTGTGTGTGTGTGTGCGCGTGTGTGTGTGTGTGTGTGTGTGTGTGTGTGTGTGTGTGTATCCCAGATAAAAGATAACTTGCTATAGACACTGTTCTGGACCCTGCTTTTTTGCACTTAATTTATCTTGGAGATCACTGCTTTGAAACATGTAGTTTTCTTCATTTCTTTATGTAACTGCTTAGCACTCTGTTCCGTTGCAACCATAGTTTATAACTTTTTTTTAAGGTCTTTATCTTTTTTTTTTATAAATTTATTTTTTATTTTTATTTATTCTTGGCTGTGTTGGGTCTTTGTTGCTGCACACGGGCTTTCTCTAGTTGCAGCGAGCAGGGGCTACTCTTTGTTGCAGTGTGTGGGCTTCTAATTGTGGTGGCTTCTGTTGTTGCAGAGCATGGGCTCTAGGTGCACGGGCTTCAGTAGTTGTGGCGCACGGACTTAGTTACTCCACAGCATGTGGGATCTTCCCAGACCAGGGCTTGAACCCGTGTCCCCTGTGTTGACAGGCGGATTCTTAACCACTGCGCCCCCAGGGAAGCCCTTATGACATTTTAAAAAATTATTTTATTTATTTATTTATTTATTTTTGCCTGTGTTGGGTCTTCGTTTCTGTGCGTGGGCTTTCTCTAGCTGCAGTGACCGGGGGCCCTTATGATATTTTTCTTTTTTTTTTTTTGCGGTACGTGGGCCTCTCACTGTTGCGGCCTCTCCCGTTGCAGAGCACAGGCTCCGGACGTGCAGGCTCAGCGGCCATGGCTCACAGGCCCAGCCGCTCCGCGGCATGTGGGATCTTCCCGGACCGGGGCACAAACCCGTGTCCCCTGCATCGGCAGGCGGACTCTCAACCACTGCGCCACCAGGGAAGCCCCTTTATGACATTTTTGGTGTAAGAATGCTTTGGGGTTTTTCCCCTCACTTAATCCACCTGGAATTTATTTGATGGTTGGTGGGAGATAAAGACCTTTATGCTGTAAAATATTCACACTATTTTACTACCACTTTCCCTCCTGATTTGTAAATATCTCTTATCACGCTAAATAGTATCCTAGGAGCTCTTTCTCAGTTTTGGTTTTTTTTAATTTTTATTTTATATTGGAGTAGAGTTGATTAACAATGTTGTGTTAGCTTCAGGTGTACAGCAAAGTGATTCATTTATACATGTACATGTATCTATTCAGTATTTTTTTCTGTTTCCTTGATGTGTTTTTATTCTTATATCAGGATCATTATAATTTAATTGATATAGCTTTATAATACATTCTAATACCTAAAAGACAAAACTTATCATGAATATCCTGTAGAATTTTTTTGTTGCTGTTGTTTTACTATCTGGAACAAGTTGGTTTAATATAAGAATTCAGGGATTTCCCTGGTGGCGCAGTGGTTAAGAATCTGCCTGCTAATGCAGGGGACACAGGTTCGAGCCCTGGTCCGGGAAGATCCCACATTCTGTGGAGCAACTAAGCCAGTGTGCCACAACTACTGAGCCTGCGCTCTAGAGCCTGCGAGGCACAACTACTGAGCCCATGTGCCACAACTACTGAAGCCCACGCACCTAGAGCCTGTGCTCTGCAACAAGAGAAGCCACCGCAATGAGAAGCCACCGCAATGAGAAACCCGCGCACCGCAACAAAGAGTAGCCCCCGCTCACTGCAACTAGAGAAAGCCCGCACTCAGCACCAAAGACCCAACTCAGCCAAAATAAATTAAAAAAATAAAATAAGAATTCAACATTGTAAATCAGCTATACTCCAATAAAATTTAATTTTTAAAAAAATAAATGAAAAATAAAAATAAAATAAGAGGACTTCTCAGACAAAGGCAAATATATCACTAATATGTGAAATCTAAAAAATGATACAAATGAAGTCATTTACAAAAGTAGAAACAGACTCACAGACTTCAAAAACAAACTTACGGTTAGCAAAGGGGAAAGGTGGGGGGAGGGCTAAATTAGGAGTTTGGGATTAACATATACACACTACTATATATAAAATAGATAACCAACAAGGACCTACTGTATAACACAGGAAACTCTACTCAATATTCTGTAGTCACCTATATGGGAAAAGAATCTGAAAAAGAATGGATATATGTATATGTATAACCGAATCACTTTGCTGTACAACTGATGCTAACACAACATTGTAATTCAATATACTCTAATATAAAATAAAAATTTTAAAAAGTGAAAAAAAGAGGACTTAATTCATGATGCATATACACCTGAAATTAATATAATATTGTATGTCAGTTATACTTCAGCCAAAAAATTTTTTTAATAAAAAATAAGAGATCTTGGTGTTTTAAGTATATTGCAAATATCGTAACATTTTACTGTTTCCACTGTTGCCTTATTTTTTGAGGTATAATTGACAACATGATGTTAGTTTCAGGTGTACAACCGTGATTCAGTATTTATAAACACTGCAAAGTGATCACAATAAGTCCAGTTATCTTCTGTCACCATAGAAACTAGGAAACATTTTGTTTTTCTTGTGATGAGAACTTTTAAGATTTACTCTCTTAGCACCTTTCAAATATACAACACAGTAGAGGCCTTGCTGATTTAACAGGCAAAACTATGAAACATGTTGATAGGACAGAACATAGAAAATGGTGCAGAGCTTCTCAATTCATTTTAAAATCCTGAGTGAAATTCTGACAAAATAGCACACTAAAAGAAATGTGCATGTTCGTTGGACTTGTATGTGAGCTGATTTATGAGCAGATGTTCTTAATAAAAGATAAAGAACTCAAATTTGTCAGTGACTCAAAGGAATAATGCACTATAACCAAAGAGGTGTCATTCTAAGAATAATGTAAAGCTGGTTCAGTTTTGATCTAGACTATTGCCACAAGCTTTTAAAAAATTATTCCAGGCTTCCCTGATGGCACAGTGGTTAAGAATCCGCCTGCCAATGTAGGGGACACAGGTTCGAGCCCTGGTCCAGGAAGATCCCACATGCCGTGGAGCAACTAAGCCCATGCGCCACAACTGCTGAGCGTGTGCTCTAGAGCCCAGGAGCCACAACTACTGAGCCCACGTGCCACAACTACTGAAGCCTGCGCGCCTAGAGCCCGTGCTCCACAACAAAAGAAGCCACTGCAATGAGAAGCCCGCGCACCGCAAGGAATATTAGCCCCCGCTCACTACAACTAGAGAAAGCCCGCACGCAGCAACGAAGACCCAGCGCAGCCAAAAAATAAATAGTTAAATGAAATAAAATAAAAAAAGAATTGGATACCATCTTAAAAAAAAAAAAAAGTTATTCCAGCCAGGGTTGGTGAGAGCATTGAAAAATCTCTCCGTTGATCCTGTGGATGTGATGGTAAATCGGTATTACCTTTAAGAGAACAGGAAAGCAGTAGGTATCAACGTGTTGAATGTGGGTACTCCACTGGCACAACTCCAGTTTAGAAATTTGTGAACTTGTGTGAGGTATGATTCAGCACCTCAGGTACCTAGGAAATAACCACTAAGCTCTGCCTCTGTCGCTGTGACAGAACGGCTTTCCCACAGCAGAGGAGCAAGCTGTGGCTGAGAGAGCGCTGCAGGAAATGCGGGACCTCCTTGTGAACTTGCAGCAGGAAATCGCCAGGGCCTGTGAGGACAGGAGGAGGCAGGATGAAGAGGAGGCCCAGGTACAGCGGCAAGAGTCACAGGTGCAGCAGGGGCCAGAGGTCCGTAAAGAGCCCCCAGCTTCCAGGCAGGGCCCAGGAGGGAAGCTGAATGAAGGTAGGTCTCGGTGTGGAAATGGTCCTTCAACTTGATGTGTAAAAGTTTCAGAATGGGAAAAGAAACAAGAACATGTTTTGAATATTATATTTAAGCTACAGGACAATTTACCAGAACTTTTAAATAATGTAAAATTCAGTACTTTCAGTGAATTAAATTTGGTTTTCGTTGATGTGAAGCCTCACGTCACATTCCAGCATTTGCTGTGAGGACTTGAAATTCTGTATAATTCTAGTAGATGTATTATTCCAAATTGCTGATACTGAGTATTTTAAATAAGTATGTATAGAATATATGTTTATTGAATACATAAGAGCATCGATATAGCATAGTGGTTCAGAACGCTGCCTTTGGAGCCAGATCAGTGGGAATCTAGTTTTTGTACTTCCTGGCAACGTGACTTTCGCAAGTTACCTAACCTTTCCATGACTGTTTCCTTATCTGTAACATGAAGATAATAATAGAATCTACCTCATAGGATTATTATGACAGTGAAAGCAGTTAATACATGTATAAGGTGATTAGAACAGTACCTGGCTCATATTAAATGTTTAAGAAATTCTCCTATTATGAAAGCCTTTCATCCCTCAGACCTCCAGGTGAAGGTGCAAGATAGTACAATGCAGTGGTACCAGCAGCTGCAGGAGGCCTCCAGTCAGTGTGTGTTGGCCTTTGAGGGACTGAGCAACAGCAAAGACAGTCAGGTAGGAGGGGTGGGAGTTGGGAATTCTCTGGGCCACATGGTGCCGCCCACAGCCTCGTGTCCCAGAGGAATGTAGCTAGCGTGTCACATTCCCTAACCCTAAGGGCGTCTACTCAGCTCTTCAGAACACTGTCTGCCTTCTCACTGCTCTGTTCTGACAGGCCAAAAAGATCAAGATGGACCTCCAGAAGGCTGCCACCATTCCAGTGAGCCAGATCTCCACCATTGCAGGTTGGTCAGAGGAATTAAGAACACGGCCCTTCACTACATTGTACAAGTATTTTTTGAGATTCCAAATCCACTTATCTGTAAAGTTCTTATAAATAGAATGTGTTTCAACAAATGTTGACCGTTGGGTTAGGTATATAAGCTGTATGCATATAGCTTACTCTCCTTTGTTTTCTTTCAACATGTAGAAGGAAATCATTACGTGTTTGTTGACACATTAAAAAAAATAAGCTATATATTAATAGTAAGTTACTGGGGACTTCCCTGGTGGTGCAGTGGTTAAGAATCTGCCCGCCAGGGGCTTCCCTGGTGGCGCAGTGGTTAAGAATCTGCCTGCCAATGCAGGGGACATGGGTCCGAGCCCTGGCCGGGGAAGATCCCACATGCCGCGGAGCAGCTAAGCCCGTGCGCCACAACTACTGAGCCTGCGCTCAAGAGCCCGCAAGCCACAACTACTGAGCACACGTGCCACAGCTACTGAAGCCTGCGTGCCTAGAGCCCATGCTCTGCAGCAAGAGAAGCCACCGCAATGAGAAGCCCTTGCACCGCAACGAAAAGTAGCCCCTGCTTGCCGCAACTAGAGAAAGCCTGCATGCAGCAACGAAGACCCAACACAGCCAAAAATAAAAACAAACTAATTAATTTTAAAAAAAAGAATCCGCCTGCCAATGCAGGGGACACGGGTTTAATCCCTGGTCCAGGAAGTTCCCACATGCTGCAGAGTAACAAAGCCTGTGCGCCACAACTGCTGAGCCTGTGTGCTGCAACTACTGAAGCCCGCATGCCTAGAGCCCATGCTCCACAAGAGAAGCCACCACAATGAGAAGCCTGTGCACTGCAACAAAGAGTAACCCCCACTCGCTGCAACTAAAGAAAGCCCGTGCGCAGCAATGAATACCCTAGGCAGCCAAAAAGAAAAAAAAGTGAATTGTTTAGGAAGGCTCTTACCTAAAGTTAGAAGTTATTGCAGAAAGCACCCCTAAGAGAACCGAGGATGTGACTTGTATTCTTTGCTTTTTGTCCTACAACATTAGCTTTTCCAGACTCGAAGCCTGCTTGTTAACACTTGAGAATGCTTTCCTTTTCTCTCCAGAGACTGAGATTTAGAGAGGAAGAACCAGACAGGGGAAAGACCCCTTTTTCCTATTCTTTAGAAACAGAGGTTCATTTTCACAGAGCTCAGATGTGGAAGCCTCCACAGTACAGACTGTGCTGCCCAGTGGCTGGGGAGCACATGCAGCGGGCAAGCTGCTCTGACTTAGCCTGGGTCCCAGTTCCCTTGAGTAACTTGTTGCCCAGAAAGCATAAGCAGTTGCAGTTCCTGCCCTTGAGAGGCTACATGACAGAACTTCCACATCACGTGGCTGCCTGGAATTCCTTCTGGAACAGGGCAAGGTCAAATAAGTAAACACGTATCACTTTCTAGATTGAAAGTGCCATTTCCTTTGATAGCCAAGGCAACGGGGGCGAGGTTGACTGAACAGCCGTTCCACACCTTCGCTGCTCTCCTCAGGCTCATCCTCAGGTCTTTACCCCTCAGCTGACCGCAGGCAGCCCTGCCTCCTCCTTCATCAGGAAAATTTGAGACGCCAGGTGTGAGATCCTCAGATGCACCCCCTTCCACCGATACACAGCTGTACTTACGTCTTGGTCTCCTGCTTCAAAAGGTGCGCTACCCTTCCGGCCCACACTTAGCCTTCTGCCTAAGCCTTGAACGAGGCTCGGGAGCCTTATTCTTATCCCCTCCCATCTCCTTCAAGAGAGATCGCTCCTGTTTTCTGCAAAATTACTCCCTTTTACAGGCTCCCTTCCCTTTAAACATGCCTGTCACTCACATTCTAAAATCTGTTTCTTTTGATTCTGTGTCTTCTCAGTATTTTCTAATTTTCTTGTTGCCTTTTGGTTAATTTATTTTTGGCTGCATTGGGTCTTCGTTGCTATGTGTAGGCTTTCTCTAGTTGCAGCAAGCTAGTCTTGGTTGCGGTGCATGGGCTTCTCATTGTGGTGGCTTCTCTTGTTGTAGAGCATGGGCTCTAGGCACGCGGGCTTCAGTAGTTGTGGCTCATGGGCTCAGTAGTTGCGGTGCACGGGCTTAGTTGCTCCACAGCATGTGGGATCTTCACGGACCAGGGCTCGAACCCATGTCCGCTGCATTGGCAGGCAGATTCTCAACCACTGCACTACCAGGGAAGTCCCCATGTTGCCTTTTGGTACCGTTGATTATTCCCTCCATCACCTCTACTCCTCTGGCTTCTGCAGCATCATTAATTTCCAGCTTCTCCTCCTCCCTCTCTTTCTCCTTTGTGGGTTCCTCAGTCTCCTGCCCCCACATCAGTGGTAAGTGTGTCCTCAGGGATGTGCTTCTACCCTGAAGTTCTTCTCATTCTAAAGAACCCCCATGGTGTCAGACTTGACCTCTGCACACATGACACTCAGATCGGTCTCTGGGTCATTCCTTTCCTTTGAGCTTCAGGTTCCCTCGCTCTAGCTAGCCAAGGGGCAGCTCTGCCTAGATGCCCCTCAGCTTTGTCAGGTTTAGAATGTTCCGATGTGAACTCATCATTTTCCTCTTGCCTGCCTTTTCTCCTGTTCGCTCTAAGTAATCAATAGCACCTTATCTACTCGGTCACCTTAGTTGAAACCTGCGAGTCATCCCCCTGACTGCTTCTTCTAGTTCATTCTCTATATCTGATTAGACTCTAGTTTTGCCATTCTTCATTTTCCTGCCTATTCCATAACTATGTCCCTTTGTCTCCATCATTATTGTAAGCATTTTAAGAGCTTACAGCCCAGTCAGACACAAACATTTTCTAGAGTTAGTGCCCAGTAAATGTTGAATGACTGAGAGAGAGGTGACCTAATTGCTGCCTCTTGAAAGGTGGGTGTCCATGAGTAGTTAGATTCGGAGCAGAATTTAAAGAAGGATATGGTGCCGTTGTGACATATGGGATGTGGGAGGCCATATCAGGCATAGGGTTGGGACCTGATTTTCCTAACTGGAGAGCCACGGGGAGAGGGGCTGGCTGGGGATTTGGCCAGTGGAGCCCTTTGAAACCGTCAGTCAAGGAATAGTAGGGTATGACTTAGCAGGAAGGTGAGCTGAGTAAATTTGTGTGGAAATGTACATATTTTAATATCTCAGTAAGGTTACAGTCTCTGTTTCTGTTTTTCTGGGATTATTAGCCTTGAGATTTCTGTGATATCTCATTATTTAATTCTTGGTTTCTTCCTGCTTCTCTTACTTCCTAAGAAATGTGCTGCTGCTCTCTCCCCCCCCCCCCGTTTTTTTTTTGTGTGTGTGGTACGCGGGCCTCTCACTGTTGTGGCCTTTCCCGTTGCGGAGCACAGGCTCCAGCCGCACAGGCTCAGCGGCCATGGCTCATGGGCCCAGCCACTCCGCGGCATGTGGGATCTTCCCGGACTGGGACACGAACCCGTGTCCCCTGCATCGGCAGGCGGACTCTCAACCACTGCGCCACCAGGGAAGCCCTCTCCCCTTTTTTAATGGAACTGAATCAGTGGTTTGGGGAGGATATTTCTGAGATTTTTAAATATTTCTTAAAGTGATTAGGAATTTGGCAGGGTATTTCTAAACTGGAGATGCTGTATTGGTTCAAACATTGATTTTAAATAATGGAAACTAATTCAGATCTGCTTAAGCAAAAAAAAAAAGAAAGAAAGAAAAGTAAAAAGAAAGGAAAGAAAAAGTGGGTGGGGTAGGGGGGTTTGTTCTAAAGATAAAGCAGTTTCGGGACTTCCCTGGTGGTCCAGTGGGTAAGACACTGTGCTCCCAATGCTGGGGGACTGGGTTCGATCCCTGGTTGGGGAACTAGATCCCGCATGTATGCCACAACTAAGAGTCTGCATGCTGAAACTAAGAAGTCCGCACGCCGTAACTAAAGAAAAGATCCTGTGTGCCACAAGAAAGATCCCGTGTGCAGCAACTAAGACCCGACGCAGCCTAAATAGAGAGAGAGATAGATAGCAGTTTCACAGAACCTATGGCAGGAATGGAGCTGGATCTCAGGAGCCAGAAATTTTAGGACCCTTTTCTCTCTCCTCTTGGCTTCCCTCTGTCCACCTCCATTCTAATTTTGTAGACTGCTGTTCTTTGGTCCACATAGCAGGGCCAGAGCCCCACTGCTTACATGTGTACATGTCACAGGAGTGGCCACTTCAAGGAATCGACTCTGTCAGCTGGCTGATCAGCTCAGTGTGACTAGTCCTAATCTAACTAGCCAGTGTGGAAGATGGGGCACACAGGATCTGTAATACAAACGTAGCTTCTGTGTTGCTGAGGATGGAGGAAGGCAGGTCGAAGAGAAGGGGGGAATCACTGTGAGTTGGGGAAGATCCTTTAGAAGGTTTTCCCTAGAGTTGCAAATGACTTCTCTAGGGACATCAGCCACACCCGTGGCATCTGTAACAATTCAACACCTGTTTCTATACTGCTGTCCATCTCTCGGCTGTGTCAGTTTCAGAATTAGTTGACTCTGCAAATAAGGAATTCCTTCGAAATAGTACCACGCTTTGTGTACTTTCTCATCCCCCACATCATGGATTTGATTGTCATACATTTTTCTGCATCTGTATTTTGGCTTTAGGCTTTGACCTTCTGTAGGGCTGCACAGCTGGGTTTGTATAGAGGATTTGTTACTGCGGTGGTGAAAAAAATAGATTGACTGCAGTTGTATCTTTTCCCTAACTTTGTCTTTCATACCCAGGCTCAAAGCTGAAGGAGATCTTTGACAAGATCCACAGCTTACTCTCTGGAAAACCCGTTCAGTCTGGTGGGCGCTCTGTGTCCGTCACACTTAACCCACAGGGCCTGGACTTTGTCCAGTACAAACTGGCAGAGAAATTTGTGGTGAGGAACCTTGTTGCCAAAGGTATGGGAAGAAGAGGCTGGTGCACAACCTTTAAACCTTTCTAGAGTATTAACTTAAAATCACCCCCTGTCTGTGCTCCCAGAAACAAGGGGAGGAGGAAGTGGCCTCCCATCATGAAGCAGCATTCCCCATCGCAGTCGTGGCGTCCGGAATCTGGGAGCTCCACCCCAGAGTGGGGGACCTCATCCTTGCTCATCTGCACAAGAAGTGTCCTTACTCTGTTCCTTTCTATCCAGCTTTCAAAGAGGGAATGGCTTTGGAAGATTATCAGAGGTGAAGTTGTTTTTCTCCTTGCTCACTATCCCTAGAGTGATGAATGAAATAGAAATGGAACTGGGATTTGTTTCCTCGCCTCAGAACATCTCTTATGTACCTTGAACATTCTATCAGAGAATACAGTGTCTTTCAAACTGTCTTTGAAAGACTTACTGTCTTGCAAACTGGGTGGCTTTAGAACACTGGATTTAGAATCCAGGGGTCTTAGAATTTTATTCCTGCTTTGTCTTTTAATAGATTTGCAAAAATGGGGAAATCATTTAATCTCTTTAAACATTATTTTCATGATTTGTAAATGGGGGTAATGATATCCATTACCTCCTGGGAATTTACCTCTCAGGGTTTATATGATGCACAGATTTGATAATAGATGTGAGTAGCATGTAAAAATGTGTTAATAATAATGCTAAATGTAGTAATAATATAGTTACTTTTAGCCATAAAAAGTAATTGGTCACCCTCACTTTGGCCTTGTCACATTGAATATTTTCTTCCCACATAGGATGCTTGGCTACAAAGTGACGGATTGCAGAGTAGAACAGCAAGACAGCTTTCTAAAACGCATGTCCGGGATGATCCGTCTCTACGCTGCCATCATCCAGCTCCGGTGGCCGTACGGAAACCGACAAGAGGTAGTAGAAGCGGCTTAGTATCGATAATGAGAGGTTGGACCAGAGTCCACGTTAGTGTATCTTACCTGCAGGAAATACTGACCTTTCAGAGAGGCAGTCCAGTCACATGATAAGTTAGACTATTGCTGCTTCATAGGTACTCTTCAGAGAAGTTGATGTTGATTATTAGGAAACTTTTGGATCATCAGGGTCATTTGTTCAGAGACTAATTGGTGCCTTAGAGGCCATCTGGGTCACATACCTTACTTCACAGATGGACAGACGGAGGCTTAGCAAGCTGTAGTGATACACACTTGTCAATGACAGAGCCACGGCTGGGGGCCAGGGCTTTGACCTGCCAGCCCAGTTCTTTTTTCAAGGAATGGAGATTAGAGGGTTGGAGAAGTTGATGGACTTGGAAACCTAAAGAGAAAGGAATATAGGTTGATTGAATCCAAGAAGTTTTTATTGTGCACCTGCTATGTCCCAGGTTCTGTGCTAAAGATACCAAGAATAATAAATAAAATGTCTATGAGAGTAACTGTGGAATCCCTGAAACTGAAGCTGACAGCCCTGTGTTGCAGGGATGCTGTGAAGAATGTGTGGATACCAGTGTATGCAGTATTTAAAAACAGAGTTTGTTTGGCTTGTGTTGCTTCTGCCCTGTGGCAGCTGCTTAGGTTAGCTGATCTGGGGGTTCATGTCCTTTTGGTAATGGCTGGTTGATAATGGTGGAAATTTAGATCTCTGCATAAAATGAGATTAAACAGTGACCGACTCTCTCCTCCCAGATTCACCCTCATGGCTTAAATCATGGCTGGCGCTGGTTGGCACAGATCTTAAACATGGAGCCCCTGTCAGATGTGACAGCCACCCTCCTCTTTGATTTCTTGGAGGTACGTAATACAGCTATCACACGAGAGAGAGCCAGTGGTTGAAGCAGCCTTGGGCCACTGTGTGACGTGACTGGGAAAGGAATATAGAGATAGAGACTAATGGGAATTTCCTGGCAGTCCAGTGGTTACAACTCCGCGCTTTCACTGCGAAGGCGCAGGTTCAGTCCCTGGTCAGGGAACTAAGATCCCACATGCCGCATAGCCAAAAAATTTTAAAAATACATAAATATATATACAACAAAAGATGTTCTTTTTACCTTTATCACTTAGGAAATTACAAGGATTTTAGGAGCTAAAAAAAAAAAAGAAATAGAGACTTAACGGTGAACAGCATTAGCGTCCAGTATCATAAATTTTTTCGTGAACCCCAAGACAAAGCTAGCTTTTGATTTTTCTTCCCAGTGTACTTTCCTTCGCTGTGTGGTTGTCTTCTCGTTCTAAAGAACAGAAAACTGTACATCCCAGTACAAGTGAAAAGGAATTTGTTTTAGGGATATAGAAGTGACTCACTCCAGAATCAAGGGTAGGATGTGCGGTTGAATCTCATCAGGGCCTGGAACCAGGAACTGGAATGTCCCAGGTACCAAGGCAGCCTCCCCCTGGGACCACGTGGTCTTCCATGTCTGCTCTTCCTGCAGGTTGCCTCCTTCTTGCTCTATAAGCCAACTTTCTGAAGTTTTCTGTGCGTAGTGGAGAAGATGCCATCCTGGGCTATATCCCTCAGCCTCAGTGTGGTCACCCAGTGTAATGGGACTAATGTCCCACCATTGTGATTGCTGATTCCCAGGAGAGAAAATATGATTAACCAGCTTGGGTCACAGATTACCAGTCTCGTCTAGGAGGCTCCGTATAGTCCTCTCTGCCCATTAGGGACCCCACTACAGGGAAAGGGTAGGGTGTCTGTGGAAAGGAGACAGTTCTTAAAGAATAAAGGCTTGGGGCACAGGCCATAACAAATCTGGGACCATTTGGCCTATAACACCAACAGTTTCTAGTCACCTTAAAGCTCCTGAAGTCACAATATGGGAAGTATGTCAAACTTCTACAATCAATAGTAAGTTAAGGGTTTTTTTTGTTTGGTTGGTTTCTTTTGAATTTTATTTTATCTGTTTTTTATATAGCAGGTTCTTATTAGTTATCCCTTTTATACATATAAGTGTATATATGTCAATCCCAATCTCCCAATTCATCCCACCACCACCACCCCCAGCCACTTGCCCCCCTTGGTGTCCATATGTTTGTTCTCTGTGTCTGCGTCTCCACTTCTGCCCTGCATACAGGTTCACCTGTACCGTTTTTCTAGATTTCACATATATGCGTCAATATACGATATTTGTTTTTCTCTTTCTGCCTTACTTCACTCTGTATGACAGTCTCTAGATCCATCCACGTCTCTACAAATGACCCAATTTCGTTCCTTTTTATGGCTGAGTAATATTCCATTGTATATATGTACCACATCTTCTTTATCCATTCATCTGTCAATGGGCATTTAGGTTGCTTCCATGACCTGGCTATTGTAAATAGTGCTGCAATGAACATTGGGTTGCATGTGTCTTTTTTTTTTTTTTTTTTTTTTTCCGTACGCGGGCCTCTCACTGTTGTGGCCTCTCCCATTGCGGAGCACAGGCTCCGGACGCACAGGCTCAGCGGCCATGGCTCACGGGCCTAGCTGCTCCGCAGCATGTGGGATCTTCCCGGACCGGAGCACGAACCCGTGTCCCCTGCATCGGCAGGCGGACTCTCAACCACTGTGCCACCAGGGAAGCCCACATGTGTCTTTTTGAATTATGGTTTTCTCTGGGTATATGCCCAGTAGTGGGATTGCTGGGTCATATGGTAATTCTGTTTTTAGTTTTTTAAGGAACCTTCATACTGTTCTCCATAGTAGCTGTAGCAATTTACATTCCCACCAACAGTGCAAGAGGGTTCCTTTTTCTCCACACCCTCTCCAGCATTTGTTGTTTGTAGATTTTCTGATGATGCCCATTCTAACTGGTGTGAGGTGATACCTCATTGTAGTTTTGATTTGCATTTCTCTAATAATTAGTGATGTTGAGCAGCTTTTCATGTGCTTCTTGGCCATCTGCATGTCTTCTTTGGAGAAATGTCTATTTAGGTCTTCTGCCCATTTTTGGAGTGGGTTGTTTGTTTTTTTAATATTGAGCTGCATGAGCTGTTTATATCTTTTGGAGATTAATCCTTTGTCCATTGATTCGTTTGCAAATATTTTCTCCCATTCTGAGGGTTGTCTTTTCATCTTGTTTGTAGTTTTCTTTGCTTTGCAAAAGCTTTTAAGTTTCACTGGGTTCCATTTGTTTATTTTTGTTTTTATTTCTGTTACTCTAGGAGGTGGATCAAAAAAGATCTTGCTGTGATTTATGTCAAAGAGTGTTCTTCCTATGTTTTCCTTTAAGAGTTTTATAGTGTCTGGTCTTACAATTAGGTCTTGAATCCATTTTGAGTTTATTTTTGTGTATGGTGTTAGGGAGTGTTCTCATTTCCTTCTCTTACATGTAGCTGTCCAGTTTTCCCAGCACCACTTACTGAAGAGACTATCTTTTCTCCATTGCATATCCTTGCCTCCTTTGTCATAGATTAGTTGACCATAGGTACGTGGATTTATCTCTGGGCTTTCTATCCTGTTGCATAGAATCAATAGTAAGTTAAGTTTGATTCACGTTTTCTGAAACACCTGGCTACCTGGCAGTCTGGTTAAATGGAGGTATTACCGTATATGAGAAATGCTTCAGAAGAAAGCTGGATTTTAATTCCCTTGCTTAGCTGGCTAAGT
Organism: Delphinus delphis; assembly: GCF_949987515.2. NCBI lineage: Eukaryota > Metazoa > Chordata > Mammalia > Artiodactyla > Delphinidae > Delphinus > Delphinus delphis. The sequence continues at coordinate 7,431,145 of NC_082688.1, read as the reverse complement.
GGCATCGTGGTTGAAATTCTTGATAGGCACAAAAGGCAAAGGTCTGATTGTCCTTTATGGATCTCTCATATGAGTGTGAATTTTCATTCTCTGCTCTGACAGTGCCCACCTTCCCCTCTAGGTGTGTGGGAATGCCCTCATGAAGCAGTACCAGGTCCAGTTCTGGAAGATGATACTTCTCATCAAAGAGGACTACTTCCCCAGGTATTAGACTTGTTGGGTAGACACCAGGGGATTTGGTAGGTGAAAACTTATGACGTCAGATACTGTGGCTGCTGTTACATGCTGTTTCTGACTCAGTTAAGCACCTGTGTTAAGTGTAACATCTGCTCCCATCCATCTCCTCTTTGTTATTTGAATAAACGCTTCTGAAGTCTCTCTTAAATATTGTTGACTAAATAAAAAAAAACAAATTAGGAAGATCTTGGATTCAGATACCTGACATTTTTTAAACTCTCTTCTTTTCTAAACTCCCCCAGATAATCTGGGATGGTGATTACATGCAGTCATGAATGAAACCAAGGAGGCAAACTCCCTCAGTAAATCAGTTGGTGAAACTGATTGGTCAGCCAGTTTGCTTGACTCTGTTGTGGCTTTAACCTTCAAGGACCCTGCTCATTCCTCTCAACTCACTGGCCTTTCAAAGTGGGGAAAGGCATTGGCAGCACCCATCCCACCTGATCACAAAGACCTTGGAAAGGAACAGTGCTCTCTTTTCCTTTATCCACTTATTTGAAAAAAATAAGGGGACTTCCCTGGCGGTCCAGTGGTTAAGACTCCATGCTTCCACTGCAGGGGGCATGAAAAAAGAAAAAAGAAAAGAAAAGAAAAAAATGTTGAGACCATTTAGTAGAGCGACAGCATCCAGTCTAGAAGACATGTCTGTGAGTCATTTGATCTGCCTCTTCCTCCAGATCAGCAGGTCTCTTAACTCCTCCAAAAGATAAGTGTGAGTCATAGGTGTGACTCACCTGTCTTCTTTCTCTCCCTGTAGGATTGAAGCCATCACCAGCTCAGGACAGATGGGTTCCTTTATACGCCTCAAGCAGTTCTTGGAGGTAAGATGCCCTTAGACCAGCACATCCCAGACTGTTGTCGGCCTCCAGTGCACCTGTGTCTGACATGTCTTGCACATCCAGACTCTGACTGTGGTCTCTTCCTCTTGATTTTTCCCAACCCTACTGTTTTGTCCATCCACCCCTCTTCACCTTAAGGGCCGCTATTTCATCGTCTTCCTACGCGTCATTGTCCATACTGCCCGTGGGGAAAAGCTCTCCTAAGAGATGAATAAAATATATGTAGTGAATCTTAGCTCACTGATACACTTTTTGCATGTTGGCCAAGATTCTTTTCTCAGTCTCAGGTCTAGGGAACAGGTATGTGTGGTCACTTTTCTCCACGAAAACAGACTACAGTTTGAGCCAGACTCCTCTCCTTTTTCCAAGTGCCAAAAAACTTTACGTTTTGGTATGTCTGCCAAGACAGCCAACTGACTTCCAGTTTCCAGTAGCCCAGTTGGGGAAATTGCAGTAGTGAAAGGTGAAGCCAGGCTGTGGGAGATGAGAGTGGGACAGACATTAACAATACCCTGGCATTTGTCCTCCACTGCAATTCATGCAGAAGGAGAAGTCTTATAGACAACCTTTTTTTCTTTTTTCAATTAATTTTTATTGGAGTATAGTTGATTTACAATGTTGTGTTAGTTTCTGCTGTACAGCACAGTGAATCAGTTATGCATAAACATATATCCACTCTCTTTTAGATTCTTTTCCCATATACGTCATTGCAGAGTATTGAGTAGTTTCCTGTGCTATACAGTAGGTTCTTATTAGTTATCTGTTTTATATAGAGTAGTGTGTATATGTCAGTCCCAATCACCCAATTCATCCCTCCCCCCACCCCGTAACCATAAGTTTGTTTTCTACATCTGTGACTCTATTTCTGTTTTGTAAAGAAGTTCATTTGTACTATTTTTTTTAGATTCCATATATAAGCGATATTATATGATATTTGTCTTTCTCTGACTTACTTCAGTCAGTATGACAGTCTCAAGTCCATCCACACTGCTGCAAATGGCATTATTTTGGGTTTTTTATGGCTGAGTAATATTCCATTGTATATATATGTACTATATCCATAGGACTTACTTCCACTTGCTGTCCCTCAAAGTTTCTTCCAAACTTTAAGTGTTGGAAGCAGTGTTATCAGAGAATCATTCTGTTTTCCTTGTCTTTCCCTGACCAGAAATGTTTGCAGCGCAAGGAGATTCCTGTCCCCAAGGGCTTTCTGACTTCCTCCTTCTGGCGTTCCTGATGTTACTCCATCGCCCACCATCACCATTTTGTTGCAAAGGGACAATAATAAAGCAACTGAAGACAGCTGTATTTGGGAGAAGTCATGTCAATATGTGTTTTGTGTACTTGTACCTTGTCACTAGGAGAGCAGATTTTCATGGGTCACAGATCTAAGAGGTCCTTTAGTAGATGTGATGACTCCTTAAAGGGGTCCGCATGGCAGAGTAAGCAGAATTGGCCTTTCTCATTTTTGCAAAAAATTTGAAAAAAAAATTATGAGAAGAGTTTAGCACTTGATCTCACCCTTGATTTCCTTTGTCTCTAGTATCTTTCAGAAAGTAGGTTAATACCTTGACCATTTCACTCTGAGCTGAAGTGGCTTTCACTCCACCACCACACCCCAGCCCCTCCCCCCATGCTGACCCCGTTCAGAATAATTCCCAGGAGAAGCAAAGACTCAAGGTCACCTTTAAAGTAGCAGTTAATAGATGAGGCCCAAACCCTCACATGCAGGACTGGGTTATGTTTGTTTTGCCTTAGTCAGCTTGTGAAGTAATTATAAATTCAGAAGAAATGCCAGGTGTAGACATGGGCTAAGTCAGTCCCAGACTGCATCGGAGGTAGCTTAGTGTCTGGGATTAGGACTGTTAACACATGTTATATTGAACCAGGAAACACTGTTTGTCTTCTTGCTTTGGAATTTGGTTCCTGGATGAGTCGGCATGCGTGAACCAAACTTTGTTTTTCAATTTGAGTTAAGATGGGCTGAGGTGGAGCTTGCAACATTGTACATGCGCTGAGCATCCGTAAGCAATGAGTCAGGGGTTTAATAAAGATTTGGGGAAGAATTGAGAACTGCCTTATAATTTTTTTACATGTTCTGAGTAATGAATGATGATAGATTTGCCTGACTAAAGCCACTACAAAAATCCAGAGTCTGGCTGTTCAGATAAGAGTTGAGATTTGCTTTATGGAAAGACTCATTCTCTTGGATCTATTCCTCTGTGGTAAATGTTGTATGTGGGGTTGTGTTTCTTGTGGAGGATTCTCTGGTAATCTTGAGTCGCTCGAAGCGACCCATTCTGTGAATTATTGACCGTAGTGCCAAAAGATAAGTAATAAAGCTTGATTTTTAAAAACCCCTTGCTGGTATCTAGTCTGTTCAGTATGATCAACTTCCTGTAACTGGAGCTGTGTAAATCATAAGGGGCATGGTTGTGCCCGAGTCTAGGTATAGAGTGGTGTGTTTTTCTCTTTTTTGTCTTCTTGACCTTCACCTTGGGAAAACTGATTTTTTTCTGTCATTTCTTTTGTGGAATTATGTACCAATAACTGACCCTGTTTTATCTACCAGATGGGAAAGAATTAAAGTCTTTTGATGTGGACACAATGGAATGAACACTGGGGAAGGAGTCTAGAGACTTGGGTTCAATTCACTTTTTTTTTTTCCACATCTTTAATGGAATATAAATGCTTTACAATGTTGTGTTTCTGCTGTACAGTAAAGTGAATCAGCTGTATGTATACATATATCCCATATCTCCTCCCTCGTGAGCCTCCCTCCTGCCCTCCCTATCCCATCCCTCTAGGTCGTCACAAAGCAGCGAGTTGATCTCCTTGTGCTATGCAGCAGCTTCCCACTAGCCATCCATTTCACATTTGGTAGTGTATATATGTCAGTGCTACTCTCTTACTTCATCCCAGCTTCCCCTTCCCCCCCGTGCCCTCAAGTCCATTCTCTACGTCTGCGTCTTTATTCCTGCCCAGCCACTAGGTTCATCAGTACCGCTTTTTTAAATTCCATATATATGTGTTAGCATACAGTATTTGTTTTTCTCTTTCTGACTTACTTTACTCTGTATGACAGATTCTAGGTCCATCCACCTCACTACAAATAACTCAGTTTTTTTCCTTTTTATGGCTGAGTAATATTCCATTGTATGTATGTGCTACATCTTCTTTATCCATTCATCTGTTGGTGGACATTTAGGTTGCTTCCATGTCCTGGCTTTTGTAAATAGTGCTGCAGTGAACACTGTGGTACATGACTCTTTTTAAATTATGGTTTTCTCGGGGTATATGCCCAGTAGTGGGATTGCTGGGTCATATGGTAGTTCTATTTTAGGTTTTTTTTTTGTTTTTTTTTTTGCAGTATGTGGGCCTCTCACTGTTGTGGCCTCTCCCATTGCGGAGCACAGGCTCTGGACACGCAGGCTCAGCAGCCATGGCTCACGGGCCCATCTGTTCCACGGCATGTGGGATCCTCCCGGACCGGGGCACGAACCCGTGTCCCCTGCATCGGCAGGCAGACTCTCAACCACTGCACCACCAGGGAAGCCCCTATTTTAGTTTTTTAAGGAAACTCCATACTGTTCTCCATAGTGGCTGTATCAATTTACATTCCCACCAACAGTGCAGGAATGTTCCCTTTTCTCCACACCCTCTCCAGCATTTATTCCTAGAGTTTTTGAGTTGGCTATTCTGTCTGGTGTGAGATGATATCTCATTGTAGTTTTGATTTGCATTTCTCTAATGATTAATGATGTTGAGCATTCATTCTTTCATGTGTTTGTTGGCAGTCTGTATATCTTCTTTGGAGAAATGTCTGTTTAGGTCTTCTGCCCATTTTTGGATTGGGTTTTTGTTGTTGTTGTTATTGAGCTGCATGAGCTGCTTGTAAATTTTGGAGATTAATCCTTTGTCAGTTGCTTCATTTGCAAATATTTTCTCCCATTTTGAAGGTTGTCTTTTGGTCTTGTTTATGGTTTCCTTTGCTGTGCAAAAGCTTTGAAGTTTCATTAGGTCCCATTTGTTTATTTTTGTTTTTATTTCCATTTCTCTAGGAGGTGGGTCAAAAAGGATCTTGCTGTGATTTATGTCATAGAGTGTTCTGCCTATGTTTCCCTCTAAGAGTTTTATAGTGTCTGGCCTTTACATTTAGGTCTTTAATCCATTTTGAGTTTATTTTTGTGTATGGTGTTAAGGAGTGTTCTAATTTCATTCTTTTACATGTAGCTGTCCATTTTTCCCAGCACCACTTATTGAAGAGGCTGTCTTTTTTCCATTGTATTTTCTTGCCTCCTTTGTCAAAGATAAGGTGACCATATATGCTTGGGTTTATCTCTGGGCTTTCTGTCCTGTTCCATTGATCTATATTTCTGTTTTTGTGCCAGTACTGTATTGTCTTGATTACTGTAGCTTTGTAATATAGTCTGAAGTCAGAGCCTGATTCCTCCAGCTCCATTTTTCTTTCTTAAGATTGCTTTGGCTATTCAGAGTCTTTTGTGTTTCCATACAGATTGTAAAATTTCTTGTTCTAGTTCTGTGAAAAATGCCATTGGTAATTTGATAGGATTTGCATTGAACCTGTAGATTGCTTTGGGTAGTATAGTCATTTTCACAATATTGATTCTTCTAATCCAGGAGCATAGTATATGTCTCCATCTGTTTATGTTATCTTTGATTTCTTTCATCAGTGTTTTATAGTTTTTTAAGTACAGGTCTTTTGCCTCCTTAGGTAGGTTTATTCCTAGATATTTTATTCTTTTTGTTGTGATGGTAAATGGGATTGTTTCCTTGATTTCTCTTTCTGATCTTTCGTTGTTAGTGTATGGGAATGCCAGAGATTTCTGTGCATTAGCTTTGTATCCTGCAACCTTACCAAATTCATCGATTAGTTATAGTAGTTTTCTGGTGGCATCTTTCAGATTTTCAATTCACTTTTAGGTTTGTGACCTTGAGTGGGTCATCCACTCTCTGAACCTCAGTATCCCCACCTGCGAAACACAAGAATTGGACCAGTCACCAGATGAGTAGTTTTCAAATTGTGCTCAGTAGCGGTGCCTTAGGGCAGAGCTTCCCTGCTGTGTGTCATAGCATACTGATCTCTGTAGCCCATGGGGCCCGTGGCCGTTTGCACTTCCTCTCTCTACCTGTGCTTTACAAGTGGCATTTTCTGTGCATCATGATGGAACAACTTGGGAAGCACTGGGTGCTTGGGTGTTGAGTGGATGGGGCTCAGCTGTATAGTCAGTCAGCATATGGAGGCTTTGTGCAAATTTTTGAAAGGCTTCCCTTCCTACTACTGCCATCTGCTGGAAAGCTGTTCTATTAATAACTATGAAAATGGAACCAGGAGGTGAGCAGTGCCTCTTACTGGAGTTAAGCAGCTCACATTTGCACAGCCTTTAATAGGACTAATGGGCCTGCATGGAATGCTGGGATTCTCTCTGCCACAGCATTTTTGCTTTATGTGCTGTATATATTGGAGTTCTTTGTAACATTATATATGGGAAAGTTCTGCCAAAAATGAAATATAAAAAAAAAAAATCACTGGACAAGATGATCTCTAAGGTCTCCTCCACTTTGAATTTGTACCACTCCATAGCAGACACCTCTTACAATATTTGAATCTTCTTTCTCTAGACATGTTTAACAGTCTTGCACGTGTCATTTATTTTTAAAATTTTATTTATTTATTTATTTTTGGCTGTGTTGGGTCTTCGTTTCTGTGCATGGGCTTTCTCTACTTGTGGCGAGCGGGGGCCACTCTTCATTGCGGTGCGCAGGCCTCTCACTGTTGCGGCCTCTCTTGTTGCGGAGCACAAGCTCCAGACGCGCAGGCTCAGTAGTTGTGGCTCACGGGCCCAGTTGCTCCGTGGCATGTGGGATCCTCCCAGACCAGGGCTCGAACCCCTGTCCCCTGCATTGGCAGACAGACCCTCAACCACTGCACCACCAGGGAAGCCCCTGCACGTGTCATTTAAAGCTTGGTATTCCTATTGGGTTCTTGATGGTAAACCAAGAAAGGAGAGCATCACAGAGGCCAGGTTTTCAATACTCACTGATAGCGTTGCCTCCAGAGGTAGAGATTGCCGGCCGATAGCAGTGACTCCTGGTGGATGGTAGCGTCAGATTTCTAAGAGTAGAATACCAAGGACTGCATTTGCCTTTAAATTGGAGCGCTCACTTGCCTGCTTGCCTCCTTTCAAGTTTGACCTCATTTCTTAGGCTGAGTGCCCATATTTTTGTCTTATCATGGTCCTACATCATTTATTTATTTATTTATTTATTTATTTATTTATTTTTGCCTGCGTTGGGTCTTCGTTGCTGCACGTGGGCTTTCTGTAGTTGCAACGAACGGGGGCTACTCTTTGTTGTCATGCATGGGCTTCTCACTGCGGTGGCTTCTCTTGTTACAGAGCATGGGCGTCAGTAGTTGTGGCTCACAGGCTCTAGAGCGCAGGCTCAGTAGTTGTGGCGCATGGGCTTAGTTGCTCCGCAGCATGTGTGATCTTCTCAGACCAGGGCTCGAACCCGTGTCCCCTGCATTGACAGGCGGATTCTCAGCCACTGCGCCACCAGGGAAATCCTGTTCTACATCATTTTAAAGCAAATTTGATGATGAATTGGAAGTTCCAATGGGAGAGAAACCCAACACATCCCTTGGATAGAAGAATGGAGTTGTTCTGGAGGTTTCCCACCCACGTGCTAGGAGCTTTCCCCCACTTCTCAAGCTTCCTGTGGTGATAGCAGTGACGTAATTAAGTTTGAATGTCTTCTATCTCAGTGCCAGGAAAAAAGAGCTCCAGAGCTTCCCACAGGTGCCTTATCAGGCTTGGCCATTCACTTCCCTGTTCTCCGTGCCATTAATGAATCCCTGATATTAGGTCCTGTGGACCTGCAGAAACCAGATGAAAGCTATGGTCTCCCAGCTATGTGATGGATTTCCAGAAACACCCATTAGAGAGGAATTTATAATATCATCTAGTTTACAGCCAGGCTCCATTTATTTTAAATATCAATCTACACAGATGATGTAGTCAAGAAACATTTTTCTTTTAGCTCCTTCAGGATGTTTGCACTAAATGTAGTACATGATGCTGGATTGGAACCTGGTCCGGGAAAAAAAAGATCATTCTGTGTGTTTGTCTTGTAAAGGATGTTGGGACAATTAGCAAAACTTGAATAAGGTCTGTATGTTAGATAGCAGTATTATGTCAACATTAATTTCCCGACTTTGATCACTGTATTGTGGTTATAAAAATAAAAGTACTTGTTCTTAAAGTACTTAGGGGTGACTGGGCATGACGTCTGCAACTTATTCTCAAATGATTCAGGGGGAAAATATCTACACGTGTGTGTCTATGTGTAAGTATATACCATCAGAATAATGGAGCAAGTGTGGTCAATTGTTAACAAATTGGGGAATCTGGTTGAAGGGTGTATGGGATTTGTTTCTATTACTCTTGTAATTTTTTACAAATCTGAAATTATTTCAAAATTAAAAGATAATCCTCTTCCCCACTTAAAAAAAAACAAACAACAGCAACAAAATCAGGCCTACAATTCTGATGAGGTGACAAATTCAAGCTCTAGAACCTACAACCCTGCAAACAGGACGGTGATGCCAAAGGTGACCTTGAAGCCATCAACCTGTAGCAGGGATGGAAATTTGACCCTAAACAGGTTTTGCTGGGACTTCCCTGGTGGCGCAGTGGTTGGGAATCCACCTGCCAATGCAGGAGACACGGGTTCGAGCCCTGGCCCGGGAAGATCCCACATGCTGCAGAGCAACTAAGCCCATGCGCCACAACTACTGAGCCTGAGCTCTAGAGCCCACGAGCCACAGCTACTGCGCCCACGTGCCACAACTACTGAAGCCTGTGTGCCTAGAGCCCATGCTCCGCAACAAGAGAAGCCACCGCAATGAGAAGCCTGCACACCGCAAGGAAGAGTAGCCCCCACTCACAGCAACTAAAGAAAAAGCCTGTGTACAGCAATGAAGACCCAACACAGACTAAATAAACATATTAAAAAAAAAAGATAATCCTCTCCCCCACTTAAAAATAAAAACAAACAGCAACAACAAAATCAGGCCTACAATTCTGATGAGGCGACAAATTCAAGCTCTAGAACCTACAACCATGAAAACAGGATGGTGATGCCAAAGGTGACCTTGAAGCCATCAACCTGTAGCAGGGATGGAAAGTTGACTCTAAACAGGTTTTGCTGGACTTCCCTGGTGGTCCAGTGGTTAAGAATCCACCTTCAATGCAGGGGATGCAGGTTCAATCCCTGGTCGGGGAACTAAGATCCCACATGCCACAGGGCAACTAAGCCCACGTGCCGCAGCTACTGAGCCCACACTATCTGGAGCCTGCGCGCCACAACAAAAGTTCCCGCATGCCGCATCAAAGATCCTGTGTGCCGCAACTAAGACCCGATGCAGCCAAATAAATAAGTAAATATTTAAAAAAATAAACAGGTTTTGCAAAATGCTTCCTACTTAAAGTGAAGTAGGTGACTGGGGGGTAGAATTTTAATTCGATGGAGAACGAGATTTACAAACTTGGAGTGCTTGATGGTTTGAACTAAAAGTTACCATAGTGCAGAAGAAAGCTCCATTTCATCTAGGTCAGCTTCGTCCAGGAAGTTTTTCTGCAGGAACCTAAAAAAGAGTTCAGCAAAGGAGATTGGCAGCTACTGTGTTAAAGGTAAACTAGGTGAAGTACTATATGAAGTAAGAATGGCAGGATGTGGATAATTGTTAAAGCTGGTGGTGAACAGATGGAGGTTCACTGTACTATTCCATTTTCTAGGTTTATCTTTGAAATCTTCCATAATAAAATGTTTAGATTATAAAGAAAAGAAAAAGGACTTTTCTTGCAGGACTTTTTGGTGCCTTAACTATGATACTTTGAATTAACCTCCAAGAGTTCATATTGTTTCCCGAACTTACCACGGAACTCTTGAGCTTCTCTTGGGAGTAGTATTTCTGAGAATATACTTTCTGAAATGCTTTAGTTGGAGGTTAGGATGGTCAAGAAAGTATCTTGAAATAGTACTTCATCCAGATACTTAAAACTATGTGTAAATTTTTTAAAAGGAGATAAAAAAGTCCAAAAAGCCTTTTATTCTAGGTACCCACTGTGAACATCTCTTTAATCATCTCTGTGCATATATACATAGATATACAAATATAGCTCTTAAGTAAATAGCTCTTAAGTAACTGACTGCCACTGTTCAGTAACATCTTAGATATTTTTCAAGTCAATCAGTATGAACTATATCACCAATGTAGTCTTGAATTAATGAATCTTAACCATTTTTCAGTTGGTGACTAGCTGCTTCTAATTTTTTTTTACAATTATTAACATTCTTAAATATATTTTCTACCTTCTTAGGTTGTATTCCTAAATATAACCTTGTGTCAAATGGCATGCAAATTTCATATGCTGATCCATATCGCCAAACTGCTCTTCCAGAAAGGTTCTACTTACATAAACTCAAAATGGGTAAGATTTGTCAGAAATGAGGAGTGGGTGTTGGGAAAGAAGGACATTCTAATTTAGGGGGAAAGTATGAGCAAAAGCATGAAGTTGGAAGAATAAATAACCGTTTAGGAAGTGGCTAAGCTCAGGTCTAGAGAAGACCAGTAGGAAATAATGCTGTGGAAAGTTTGTGTAGGCTCCGGAATCTCTATTAAAATAGTGTGGGTGGGGACTTCCTTGGTGGCACAGTGGTTAAGAAACCGCCTGCCAATGCAGGGGACATGGGTTCGAGCCCTGGTCAAGGAAGATCCCACATGCCGAGGAGTAACTAAGCCCATGCACCACAACTACTGAGCCTGCACTCTAGAGCCCGCAAGCCACAACTACTGAGCCCACGTGCCACAACTACTGAAGCCTGCATGCCTAGAGCCCGTGATCCGCACCAAGGGAAGCCACTGCAATGAGAAACCCACGCACCGCAATGAAGTGTAGCCCCTGCTCGCCGCAACTAGAGAAAGCCCACGTGCAGCAAAGGAAGACCCAACGCAGACAAAAATAAATTAATTAAATAAATTAAAATACTTATATAAAAAATAATAATAGGGCTTCCCTGGTGGCGCAGGGGTTGGGAGTCCGCCTGCCAATGCAGGGGACACGGGTTTGTGCCCCGGTCTGGGAAGATCCCACATGCCGCGGAGCGGCTGGGCCCGTGAGCCACGGCTGCTGAGCCTGTGCGTCCAGAGCCTGTGCTCTGCAATGGGAGAGACCACAACAGTGAGAGGCCCGTGTACTGCAATCAATCAATCAATCAATAAATAATAAAATAAAATAAAATCGTTTGGGTGATTTGGTAAGCAGTGGGAAGCTACTAGAGTTGTATTTATTTATTTATGGCTGCATTGGGTCTTCATTGCTGCATGGGCTTTCTCTAGTTGCAGCGAGCGGGGGCTACTCTTGGCTGCGGTGCGTGGGCTTCTCATTGTGGTGGCTTCTCTTGTTGCAAAGCACAGGCTCTAGGCACGGGGGCTCCAGTAGTTGTGGCACGTAGGCTTCAGTAGTTATGGCTCACAGGCTCAGTCATTGTGGCGCACGGACTTAGTTGCTCTGCAGCATGTGGGATCTTCCTGGACCAGGGGTCGAACCCGTGTCCCCTGCGTTGGCAGGCAGATTCTTAACCACTGCGCCACCAGGGAAGTCTGCTACTAGAATTTTTTGAGAAGGTTTCACATGGTTTATGAAACTAATTCTGTGTGTTCAGGATGAATAGGAAGGAGAGAGACTGATGGGGCTTAAAAGGTGGTCCCGTGAGAGTACATATGGGAAATAAGCCAGCTGGATTAGGAAGATGTGCCAGGGGAGTGAGGGGCTCACCTCTCTGCTGTCACTTACAGTCCTGTTAGGCAAACCAGCCTGTTAAGTCCATGCTCCCAGCAGCTATCAGGCCTCTTCTCTAATGTGGCCCCTGATTTCAGAGGCAGTCATTGTAAAGTCATGTAACATTTACAGTTTAAAATTTAACATAAAATTTACAGTTTAAACCATTTTTAAGTGTACAGTTAGTTGTCTGGCATCAAGCACACTCACACTGTTGTGTTAACCATCAACACCATCCATCTCCAGAACTTTCTCATCTTGCAAAACTGCCACTCTGTACCCCTTAAATACTGGCTCCCCATTTTCCTGTCCCCACAGGCCCTGGCAACCCCAGCTCCACTTTCCTCTGTGAATATGACTGTTCTAGGGTTCTCCGGTAAGTGGAATCATACAATATTTGTCCTTTTGTGTCTGGTTTATTCCACTTAGCAGAATGTCTTCAAGGTTCTTCCAGTCACTGTTTTGAAGATCTGTGCTATTCCTTGCCAGCTCTGACACTGCAGAATCTCATCTGGGAAGAAGTACAGTGCACCTGCCAGGGTGACTTCCCAATCGGCTCCCTTCTTGGGGGGTAGATAAAAGAGTAGTGCTTGCCTGTTAACTTTCATGTGTGTGTGTGTGTGTGTGTGTGTGTGTGTGTGTGTGTGTGTGTGTGTGCGCGCGCGCGCGCGCTTGTGTGTTTGTGTGTTAGAGAGAGAAAGAGAGAGATTCTCCCAGGGAATGTGGGCAAGTAAATTGCCATGGCCAGAGTATGTGAAAACGTCATTACAGTTAGTTTCCCAATGGTTGACCTCTCGAATGACTCAAAAAGGTATTGGGACTACCTAAATGCCTAAGCTTAGGGCACGTATCAAACCTTCCTAGAACTGCTAGAATAGAAAAAGGAGCTTGGGGGAGTTCCCTGGCGGCCTAGTGATTAGGATTCCAGGCTTTCACTGCCGTGGCCCAGGTTCAGTCCCTGGTCAGGGAACTGAGATCCCACAAGCCGCAAGGCACAGCCAAAAACAGAAAAAAGAAAAAGGAGCTCGGAATTCTGTCCTAACTGTACCCCCACCTTTGCAAGAGGCTGGGATGGACATGATTAGATTGGTTACAGAGCCGCTATGCTACCCTTTTTTGTTTTTGTTTTTGTTTTTGTTCTGAATGAGCGGCTCTCAGAAAACAAAGAAAGCCAGTGTCTCCTTTATCATCTCCTTCCCCACACCTAGCAGAGCGTCAGGCATATGGTGAAATTGGTGGGAGGTGAGGTAGGCAGACAGTAGAACACAGGAAGAAGGGCTTTCTAAATGTCTCATTTCCAGTGCCAAATGCGGACGGGGTGGGTGACTGGGTGGGCACTACACAGGGCTGGAGGCACTGGGTTTTGGCCACGTTTCAGATCAGACAAAGGATCGACAAATAAGACTGTCATTTCTGTATCAATACAGAAGCTGTCTCTAAGATCTCAAATCTGTTTTGCGCCTGGTAAAAGCAAAACCCCCATTTCACTAGGAGGCCAGATTGATATAAAAGAAAAATCCTTCCTTTTTGCAGCTTCTGTCCACAGCCTTGAGCCCCGTTCTTTGCTGGAGCAGACGGTCTTGGAAATTTTGGAGAGCTATGATTGTGTTAGCCATTTTGTACCCAGAGCTGAGTATTTGGTTCAACATTTTGCTGCTACCCACTGGAGAAGACGCCATCAGCTGTTCCCAGAAATGCACACCCCAGGCAGGAGTTACCCGGTCCTGTTTTCTCTACATGGAGGATTGCAGGAAATGCCTCTCAGTTCCTATGTCTTTCCTCCAGATTCTGTAAAGTCGCTTCTGGGTGTGGCCACTCCTTTTCTTTTCTCTGCACTCTGGTAGAGTAAGGGAATGGTGGCGGGGGGTGGGGGTGGGTTCCTCATTATCAGGGCTCCAGCCGGAGCAGCTCAGAAACCCGATTACAGATCCCAGGCACAGGGAAGAAGCCAAACTACTGAGGATCAAGAAGCTCAGGGCTGGGCCCGAGCCCAAGTTCTGGTGCAGTGCCTAGTGCCTTTATATTTATTTAAAGGGGAGAGTGCTTGGTAACCAGGAGGCTGAGGCCTTCCTGAGCTGCAGAGCTCCTGGTCTGCCTGACTGCACAGGAATGACCTGGATGCTACTCTATGGCTGTCGCCCAGCTGTCATGGGGGTGGGGAAAGGGCGTCCTACTTGAGGGCTTCTAGCTACAGAGCCAGGCCCTTAAACTGCTAAGACTATAAGGAACAGAAATTCCAGAAATCCTCTGTTTTTCTTTTCTCAGCATTCCAGCATCCACCATCACAATGCCTCCCTTTCCTATGGCAAGGCAGTATAGCACACTGTTTAGAAGAAGGTTCTGACTGCCCGGATTCAAATCCTTGCTTTTCCTCTTGCTAGCTGCCTGACCCAGGGCAAGAGACCTAGCTTCCATGTCAGGGCTCCTTTGTAAAATGAGGAAATAATACCTAAATCATAAAATTATTGCAAAAAGATTTTTTAAAAAGGTAACACACATAGCATAGTGCTTGGTACATAAGGAAAGGTCAATTAATAATGGCGAGAAGAATCAATGTCTCATTTATAGAATACAATTAATGCATCCTATTCCACTGCTGAGCTGTCCGAAAGCTTTTGATGTAAGAATATAAGAAATTATTAACTCTTCAAATCTCGGAATGACAGACATAAACACCAAATTAGTCGGCTTTATTTTTTATGATCGGATTCGGCCTTTTCTTACCACCTTCTCAAACCCGGAGCCCCAAATCATCCTCGGTTTCTTGACCCCAACTCCCACCAGAGAAGGCTGACTTGGGGCCCCGGCACCAGGCTTCTCCTAGGGAAAGGGGGAAGGAGGAAGAGAAACACACGGGTGATCTCACCCTTTGGGACTGGGCGTTTTTCCGGCTGGGACGCGCAGCATCCCCAGCCAGACTGCGGCGATGGCCCTGCCCCGCCCTTCGCTGCAGTCCTGGAAGGGCTCCCAGGGGCGGAGGGGTGGGCTGCCGAAGATTCTCTGCAGGGCGGGGAGGGGCAGGATTGGAGGATTCCAGCTGCGGGAAGGGCGGTGCGGCTGGAGCGTCTCTGCCTGCCTGGGCGGACGCAGCGACTCCACTGCACCATCAACCCCCACCCCTGGCGCGCGCACTACTCCTTCCCCACCCTGCCGCGTCCCTCCCGGGGCTCGACTCTTCCGCCGCATCGCCGCTTCGGCTCCTTCCGGGAGTTCTCGGCCCTTTCCGCCGGGTGATCGGGCAGCGAGCAGGCGGGAGCTCCGCCCCCTTTGGTTGGCCGGCGCTCGCCCCCGCCCCTCGCGCCGCGCTGCGGCGCTTCCCCCGAGCTCGCGACCGCCCGCCGCCGGAACGCGCGTGGCCGCCTATAAAAGAGGCGGGGCGCGCGCGTCGCCGCCACTACCCGCTGCGGAGCGAACAGGGAGGAACGGAGGCCGCTGAGCCCCGTTGGTTCCTCCAGCACCCCCCGGCCCGACGCACCCACTGCCCCCACCCCCAGGAGCCGGTGAGAGGGGGAGCGGGCGAACTCAGGGCGGGAGCGAGGCCCGAGGGCGGCCGACCCCTGGGCGGGGAGCCGGACGGCCCCTGGGGCAGGGCGGGGCCAGCGCGCGGACAGGTGAGCCCGGCCGGCCTGGCTGCTCCCTCCGTCGGGCGGGGAACCGGGCTAGCCGGCCGCGACCGGCTTGTGGTGCGTGGGCTACTGAGGAGCCGCCGGGCCGAGCCTGGGCGCCGGCCGCTGGAATGTCATTGACTGGGTGGAGGGGGCGGCGAGGCCGCCGGGTCCTTCCCCGCAGCCCAGCCTGGCTGCGGCCCCGCCCTGCTCCATCCGGCTGCGGCAGGTGGGGCGGGGGCTTCCTGGTCCGGATCGTTTCTCCAACCCCCTCTCCGCAGAGCGCGCTTCCCCCACCGCCCGCAATCCCTTCCCTCAGTGGGGAGCGACTTGTGCAGCTCCTTTTCTCAAATCCCCACCAGCAATGCCGGCCCAGCCCTTGAAGGAGAAAAATCCGGGAGTAAAGGGCTCTTTGACCTTAATTTCATCCTGTGTGGCGGTTCTTGGCCTTCTCTGGACGGAGAGGTCCGAGACCGGCCATCTCCGTTTCTTATCTGTAATAAACATATTTTTCTTTCCCAACTGTGATTTGCGTGTAAATAGCAGGTAGGTGCGGCGCTTGCTTTGTATGCGACCCAAACTGAATAACTTAATAGCTTAGAGTTCTTTTTTTTTTTCTTGCCCCGAGACCGGGTCTTTCGAGTCAAGGACATAATTATTATTTGTCAAAAATTTTACAGCCATGCCGGTGTTGAATGATAGAGCAGCCTTTTGTTTGAAAGCAGTCCCTGCGAATTTCATTAGATGCTTCCCAAAGAAAATTGCTTTTAAAAGTCTCTGAGGGACTGGGTTAAAATGTATTTTAAACAAAGGGCTTGTCAAGGTTAAGGGTTGAATATGTTTTAAATTAAAAGCTTGAATAGCTCAGGAAGCTGGGTTGAGATGATGCTTGAACTGCCCAACACCTTGTCAAATCTCTTTTGTATAATAGATCCTAAACTATGTAGGCCCTTTGTTCTGTCTTCATCATGGCATATTAGAAAAACTTACCATGATGGCTGTTAGGGAAGAAGAGAAGAGAGACCATATGAAATATTTTCAGAATGTGTTGAGAAATTGCGTCGTCATAGCAATTGGACTTAACTAAAACAGAATGTGTCAAAGATGGAAGAGTGGGAGTGTCTGCAGCCAGGAAACAGAAAACCTGAAGAAAAGCGGTGGGAACACTCAGCTGTATGAAGCCATCGAGCCAGGGTTCCAACTCATCAGACTAGTCATGTATTTTCCCTTTTGTCTGCAGCTAATGTCAGCTTTTGAAAGGTCAAATTGAAGTCCGAGTTTCAAAAATGTGCTGCAGGAAAATAAAAACGGGCTGCAGTAAGGGCCTCTGTGCAGGAAATTAACAGTAAGCCTTTTTTAGTAACTGGGCCAATATTACTCAAAGGGACCCTCAAAGTGTGTTAGCTGTTATCCAGGGACCTAGATGGAGAGCCGAGACTCAGAAGATGGATTTGCTCTCTGCTGGACAGGTGTGAGGCAGACCTGCAGTAAACGGTCAGCTGGGGAACATTCTCCGATATGCTTTTGGTCTTTGGCAGGGCGTTTGTAGGAATTGAATAATTAGCAACCTGATACGTCACAGGCTCACAATATGAGCTTGTCAAGCAATCTCATGAACAGGTTTAGGTGCGGAGAGCTGTTTTTAAGTATATCTTTTGGTTCCCTGGGTGAGACTTTCCTCTGCTCTTCCTTTACCCGCCTTCTTCCCTTGGGCGCGGGGGCGGCGGTGGGGGGGGCGGCTGCAGATGCTGAGAAGTGGGTGTCAGGAGTAGTCCACAGTCCTGTCATTGCTGAACCTGCACTAAGGACAGTGGGCACGAATCCGGCCTTGTAATCAATCCTCCGTGGGCTACGCGAGGACTCTGCTAGTCGTGCGGTGGGTCTGCTGCAGCCCATCAGCTGTAGTTGGAGTAGGTAGAAGAATGCAGCACCCTGATGGCAAATGCCGACTCCAGGAATGCAGAGGAGGCCCACAGAACTGATCGCTTGGGGCCAGTGGGTAGAAGCAGCTGCGCTTGTATTTCCCTTCCACCGCTTTTGCATACTCCTCTTGTATGGGTTTTGAACAGGAAATAGTATTTTGTGAAGGAAGTGTCCCAGTAAACTAGGCCCAAGGTCGATCTTTGTAGCTTGAGTTCGTTCTTGCTTCTGATGACTTCACGAAATTATGCTATTTTATTACTGAATGGAAGGGGGTACAGAAATCATCTAGTACTGGGAATCTCAGCTAATGTATCGGAACGTGGGTTGGGGGAGTGCACGTCTAGAAAAGGGATATTTAGTATTCAGGATTATTTGAAAATTGGGAAACTGAGACCCAGAAGAGGGTATGACATGGCCAAGGCAGCGCATCTGCTCAGACCAGAGAACCTTGGTTCTTTCTGCATTTTCAATTCCTGGTTTAGAAGCTCTGTAGAATGAGAAGGGCGCTGGGAAAATAGCTAAAATTTGATTTTTACCTGTATTCATATATTTTTAAAGACCTGTTGTCTTCATTGTGAAATTATCGTGTTCAGTTTGCCCTTAGAAGCTTGTTACCTTGCTCTTCGCCCTCCCTCTTCAGACGCCACATTCCTCCATCATGCTGTCATCATTTCGTAAACGCAGAGTCCAGGTATTTGACCAGCATGCGGGAAGTGTGTTACCTTTTCGGTTTTGCCTGGCTTGCAGTGAAGACACATGTGTCAAAGAGGTTGAATGATCCAAAGAGAGGGGGAAGAAACCCCTCCTGCATGACCTGTTAAGCAAATTGGTTAGGGTTTGGGCTTTTGTTTGTTTTCTTTGGTGTTACATGAACAAAAGTCTTAGTAGATTTATTCTAAAATTTCCAAAGCCTTTGTTTTTTTACCTTCCTCTCTTTAAGGCATGAATATATTAATTTCTTATCACCCTACTGGTGTCTGCATGTACTGTTTGCTAATTTTTTTGATTGATGGTTACTTGGTTCTTAAAAACCAAGGGACTAAACACATTATCTTAGATATTTAGAAAAAGTAATCTGAAAACATGTAAAAATAGTGTTTTTCAATTTGACAAGTATCGTAAACTTGGGTTTGTTTCCTGTTTCCATTGATTTACGTTTTTTTGC
The DNA here is from genome assembly GCF_949987515.2 of Delphinus delphis. NCBI lineage: Eukaryota > Metazoa > Chordata > Mammalia > Artiodactyla > Delphinidae > Delphinus > Delphinus delphis. The sequence continues at coordinate 7,412,511 of NC_082688.1, read as the reverse complement.
CACAATCCTTATAATGAAATGGAACTTGGATTTTCTTGTTTATGAAAAAGCTCACTACCCATGTTTTTATTTGTGTACAGTTTTTACGTGTTTGCTAAATTGGACCTTTTTCAGAAAGAAAAATGCTTAAAATTAATGTCTTGATATCCCATAAGCAGAAGTATAAGCTCTGCAAATTTCTAGTGATTATGGGTGATAAATCCGAGGCAAGCCCTTTTATAAATCAGGCTGGTTAATTGTTTAAACAAGGTTTATAAAAATGGGCACGTTATACCTTTTTCCTGTTTTGAATCTCAGTGACAATATTTTGCACTTAAACACCTCTCATCTGGATTTTACAGGTTATAAAAGGTAAGTAGCAGCAAGGTAGTGTTTAGGAGGCATTCAGGAGTAAGTTTTCTCAACCTTGCTTGGCGTTTCTGGATTTTGATGCAGTACAGTATGAATCTTTTGCTTCTTTAAGCTAAATCCCTGCTCACCTCCGCAGAATCCTGCTAACAAGTTGAAATGAATTAATCAATTTGAAGGCTGACGTGCAGGTCTACAATCCTGATTGGAATGCGGTTTAAGCAAAAATATTTCTGTTTTTTCCATGGTTAAAATTCTTAATTTATATATCATTTACCTCTTTGCTTACCCTCAGGTCTACCACTAAAATCTGCAGCTGAGCTGGTTTTGACTTAATTCACTTAATCTGAGAATCAGTTGGCATCAGATTTTACGGTGCTCACCAATTCTTTGGTGCTTTGTTCTCGGGGAGCCCTTCCGCATCCGTGGATGTAGTTCTCCTGCTTTGGAAATGTAAAATGTGCTGGCTTTCTAAGCCGGGGAAAAAGGGCATTGTTGGTTCTGCACCTTTGGGCTCTGACTAAGCAACAAAAACAGAACTGATGAATGGTTCCTCTGACATTTTGCTCTGGGTGATCTTTATGAATTTTTCCATAGAGCCAAATGCTCTCTTCATCCTGTTAGTCCTGAAAATCCCTTTCCCTGCAAACAATATATCTGAGTCCTGCCTGAGGTCTGAATTCATCTTGCAGTGTTCCAAACGCCCCTGTCTGCCACATTCAGCTCGCTAAGATGTCGGCACTCCCAGACCTTTGTTTCCAAATAGGCACTCCTCTTGTCTTCATGACAGTTTTACTGTCTTCTGAGGTTCCAGAGGGAAACTCTTGACTAGTGAATTCTTCCACTCTCCAAGATCTGCGTGAGGGTGTCCTAAGCTACTCACTCACTGCAGGTGCCAAGTGAGCAGAGTTGGAAGCATTTGACCTTTGGTTTGAAAGTGTGTGTCTCCACAGTCTTTTCTGTTGCTTAACAGTGTTCTTCCCACCCACTGCCTCTCCCCGCCCTCCGCAGACAGACACCTCCCCTTGCACAGTGGTCTTATAGCTTCTGTGGATGAGGGTAAGGCTTTAAAAACTTCCCTAAGTACATAGCAAGAACTGCCTCGGACAGCTGTCTGTTGGCAGTTGTCAAGAAGACAAAGATATTAATTAATGGCTGGCTTCTTTTGTAGGAATCATTTTCCATTGATAATGTGTATAAGTTGGGGTTGGTTATGAGGAGTCATTCTCGTGCATGATTTGGATTAAACCAGAACTTTCTAGCCGAGATTCATATCTTGGCTTTCTTCTCAGAGATCTAGCTGTATTGTAAGAATACGGACAAGTTCTTTTTATTTATTACAGTAGAGGACATAGCTGTAATTCCTGTTTTATCCTCTGTGCTCAATTCACATTACTTGCTGAATGATGCAGCTCACATTTTGATGCTGCATTGCAGCAGCATTTAAAAATAGCCAGTCTTCTCTAATAATTATTTGCCAAAATATGACCTTTTTTCTTCAGTTCCCTTAAATGGGAAGCTGTCCTTAAACAGAGAGTACATTTAGCCCTTCGTCTCCCCTCCTTCATTAGCCACAAACATAGACCTGATTGACAAAATCAGAGTTGAGATAAGCAGTCAGTTGATTGCTGTCCTGGAGTGTGGCTCCTTTGCGGTTTTTAGGCAGTCCGTGAATAGCTAGATAGGCTGGTATGGTTGGAGATTTTTTTTTTTATGGCACATTTCCCAAAGTCTTCCTCTCTAGCTCTCAAAAGGTGTTAATCCCGTTAAGGCTGGGAACAGCCCAGGGCATTCTTTGTGGAGTCCACCCTATCAGTCAGCTGCACATTTCTGGCCTGGGGTGGAGTTCTTGCAGTGTGCAGCAGCCTCGGGGAACACGGTGCACACAGGCAGAGTCCAGAAAATTCCACTAACTCTCACAGAGTTTTGGGTGAGAGGTCGTAGCACCTTTGGATGGCAGTAGTTCTTTGGAGATAGGAGATTTTCTCCTGTGTTTAATGTAGTCTGTGGAAATGAGCCATTTAGGAGCAAAGAGACACTGGAACTTGTATAGAGACAGCTCCCTATCAGGAGAAGGGGTGGGGAGGAACTGCCGTTACCCTGTCATCCTTGGCTCCTGTAATCACGCAAATGAAAAGTCTGAGTGCCCACAGCAGTGGGAGAGCACTGCTGACTTTCAGATGCCCAGCTCCCCGGAGACAGCCAGTTGTGACTTGGCCAAGCTCCCACCTACTGGCGTCAGCTGATCTACTGCAGGAAAGAAAAGTCCATTATTGCCTGACCAAAGCACTTGGTATAGAATTGACTTGTTCTACTTCACTGGGGTGACAAAGAGGGCCTTTTAGGTTGGTTAATTTCAGCAGGGCCTCGCTGGACTGTCTCCCTGGATTGGTAGGGTCAGATCAGCAAGCGCAGCCCAGGCCGAGGGGCTCGCTCAGGGGGAACCTTTTCAGTATTATTATGTTGGGAATTCTTTTTTCATCAGAAAGGGCTGCTTCCGAATGTGATCGTTTAGAGATTTCCGTGGCAGCTAAAGGAAATGCAGTGAATCCTGTCATCTGGGGCGGCAGGACAAACGCCATAGACATTCTAAAGACTGAGACATCTTGTAGAAAGGCACATACAGTGGAGCTGTTGTCATGCATAACTGGCTATACATTCCTTGGAAATTTTATAAGCAAGCGAATTAGACACACAGTTTCCTACTGTTTCTCCACCTAACTGTTTCCGGAGAGATGAGAACAAAGGAAGTATATAAATTATTCTTAACACCAATTGTTTACTAACTTTAAGAAGACTCAATCTTAAAAAAATTAATTTTGATTTTTTTTGATGATTCATATATGCTCCTTCCCGCTTTTTTCCCCCCCTCAAGTGGGGATGGAAAAGATAAGAGGTAGTAAAGGGAATTAATAAATAACTGAACAGCCTTTAATAGAGTGTGTCAGCTCCGATCATGTTAAGAATCACTGGTTCTAGCATGCTGGTCTGGGAACTGGAGCATCCTGGGTCACCCTAGCTCTACAACTTGCTTATTAGATGATCTTTTGTCTCCTGACCACTTAATAATGAAGTGACAGCAGTTTCTCTATTTCTAAGCTCAGAGTGTAATTGACTGTCTAAATGTGTGCTGAGTTCTGTGGTCAGAGAGTAAGATAGGGTCTCTTTTATAGTCCCTTAGGAACTCTAAATTCCCTAGAGAACTTACAAAAACGCAGGGAGAAGACAGTAATCACGTGGCAGAATGTGACCTGAAGTTGCTCTAAGGGGGCCAGAGAGGGAGTGAGGGCTTCTGATTCAGGGCTGCAGACAGGACAGCGTAGTTGCTTTAGACTTGGAGGGGTTTGAATGGTATTAATGGTCGAGTTGGGAGTGGGGGAGAAGAGAACATTTCGGCCAGAGGGAACTTTCTGGTTTGGGAAGTGGACCTGCCCCGGGCCTGTAACTTGGGCTTGATGAGGGAGTTTGATGTAAGGTATGCCTGGAGCAGGTCACGCAGGTGAACGAGTGAATCGTAAATGTGGCCGGACCGGTAGGGATTCTTGTCAAGATCCCAAAGAGGCTGATGTCCTAGGGCGGCAGCGTAAACCAGAACGGCCCTGTTCTTAACAGACGTTTCCTTTGTCAAGGTTACCCTCAGTTTTTGGGTTTAAGGACTCTCTTGAAGCCCATTTTAAGAACAGAAACTATTTTTTTCAGACACAGCCATCTATGGATGATACAAAATTGTGCCTTCCTGAACTCGATTTCCCCAAGGTCCCACCCTGCCAGCGTGAAAAGAGCGGTCCGGGTGCGGACCACCCAAGCTCAGTAATTCAGGTCTGGTCATTAGGTTGACGCCCCGTGTTGTAGCTTCAGTCAGCACATTCCAGCTGTTCATTCAGCCACCAAATCTAGCTGTTACCTGGCCAGAATTCCAGTTTGACGATACAGAAATGAAACTGGGGTGGACTACTGAGCTCTCTCCACCCTTCACAGAGGAGCTCAGAGCTGCTTCTCCAGCACTCAAACAAACATTTGTTAATGACATCTGTCTGCTAGAAATCGGGATACAATTGGGACTTCCCTGGTGGTCCAGTGGTTAAGACTACGCCTTCCAATGTGGGGCATCAGGGAGCTAAGATCTTGTGGCCAAAAACCAAAATGGAGAACAGAAGCGACATTGTAACAAATTCTATAAAGACTTTAAAAATGGTCCACATTGGGCTTCCCTGGTGGCGCAGTGGTTGAGAGTCCGCCTGCCGATGCAGGGGACACGGGTTCATGCCCTGGACTGGGAAGATCCCACGTGCCGCGGAGCGGCTGGGCCCGTGAGCCATGACCGCTGGGCCTGCGCGTCTGGAGCCTGTGTTCCGCAACGGGAGAGGCCACAACAGTGAGAGGCCCGCATACCGCAAAAAAAAAAAGGTCCACATCAAAAAAATCTTTAAAAAGAAAAGAAAGAAATCGGGACACAACAACAAAGATTACATTGCTCAGTCTCATTATACCGTGAGAAGTATGTGCAAGTGCTTTGTAAATCTGCAGAAAAATGTGATTAAATCAGAGAAGGAGGGAGGGAAGGAGCCTTGAGGACAGCTTGGTAAGGAGGCCAGATCCCTGCAGCTTCCTCATTTCAGCTCCTATTGAGACATGAATGGGAGTTATCCGGACCGAGGAGAGACAGAACATTCTGGGCAAAGGAAGCCTGAGCAACTGACTTGGAGTCTTTAGAGAGAATCATGTGTTTGGGAAGAGAGTATTTCTCTGTGCCAGGAAGGTACGGGGCATGGGTGAGACATATCAGTCAGGTGTGCTGGGCCAGATTGGAAGGTTCAGCTAAAGAGGTAGATGCTTTCCTCTCTCAGAAGGGAGTGATGAAAGGTTTTAAAGCATGGGAATGACGTGGCAAAGAATATGTTTCTTGTTATAGTCAAACAGATACATTGGACTTTGTGGGAGAAAACCAATAAAGATAAATGGTTAATATGTGGAGAGTAATTTGGAAGGAATGGTGATAGGGCTAAAATCCCCTCACGTTCTCTCCCTAGGAATCTAGGTCTCTTCATAGAAAAGATAGGCCTCAGAGTTGGCTAGGTGCAGTCGATAACTTTTCTTGACACCTCTTAAAGCTGCTTTTCTCTCTGAAGAGGTGGAAACTTTGCCCCGAGCTTAGCAGTGTTGTTTATCTCACAGCTGGATGGGGGCAGGGAGTGGGGGGCACACAGTGGCCTCCAGACCTAATCCTTAGCCAGCCTCTCCTTTCCCATCGGCTGGGCCAGGCGAACAGGGTAACGGGAAGAGCTGTCACATATGTTTCCTGGGCAGCACAGTTTTTATATCTTGTATAAATTATGGAACAAGAGCTGGAGAGACCATAAGCTTATCTGGTCTGCTTTTTTACCGGGTCACAGACCCTTCTCTGTAGAACGTAATTTTAAAGTTAGAAGGGTCTTGGGACCATCTCATTTTCAACTGGTGTTTTCAGTCATTCTGGGTAATCGAGACACAGAGAGGGAAGGCAGCTCGTACAAGGTCACATGTTACTGACAAATTTACATGCTCTTTGTCATTAGTGTGTACCTATTTCCTTCTGTGCGTCCTTCCTTGGTTAGAGGATAAAATGGCTTATTCCTGAGAGAAGAGCAGGGAGCATATTCTGGGTTTGTCCCATAAATAGGTCAGATTTTCTTTTGACATTAAAGGTTGGTGAAACTGTCCAGATCTGAGAGTTTAAATTTGGGGTAGATTGAGTGCTATGGGGAAGTACCACCTACTCAATTAGCCTGTGTTTGTTGTTAACTGGAGCAGGTAAGAGTCAGGTAGGATAAATCTTTCACCACACCTTTTTTTTTTAAGATATGCTGTGATTTTCTTTTAATTCTGTGCATTCGGATGAAGCAAAGCCCGTTCATTGCCCAGCCTGAAGGAGATTGTAGGATTGACTTTTTGGGGTGACTGAGAAATCCACTACTTTAGGTAAATCCAATTGGATTTTGATGTTAAAGACTCAGTTACTGGGCTTCCCTGGTGGTGCAGTGGTTAGGAATCTGCCTGCCAATGCAGGGGACACAGGTTCGAGCCCTGGTCCGGGAAGATCCCACATGCCACGGAGCAACTAAGCCCGTGCGCCACAACTACTGAGCCTGCGCTCTAGAGCCTGCGAGCCACAACTACTGAAGCTCACGTGCCTCAACTGCTGAAGCCTGCGCACCTAGAGCCCATGCTCCACATCAGGAGAAGCTACAGCAGTGAGAAATCCGCACGCCGCAACGAAGAGTAGCCCCCGCTCACCACAACTAGAGAAAGCCCACACGCAACAGTGAAAACCCAACGCAGCCCCAAAAAATAAATTAATTTAAAAAAAAAGACTCAAGTTACTTGATAATCATTCCCTTTTCTTCAGTGAATAACAGGCTGAGATCTAGAAAGGTAGAAAAGCTGAATTAAGAATAAATGTTTTCGGGCTTCCCTGGTGGCACAGTGGTTGAGAGTCCGCCTGCCGATGCAGGGGATGCGGGTTCGTGCCCCAGTCCGGGAAGATCCCACATGCGGCGGAGCGGCTGGCCCCGTGAGCCATGGCCGCTGAGCCTGCGCGTCTGGAGCGTGTGCTCTGCAATGGGAGAGGCCGCAACAGGAGAGGCCCGCGTACCGCAAAAAAAAAAAAAAATAGAGTAAATGTTTTCTAATCTCCACACCATGAAATGCACAGACCAGATGAAAGGACTGTTGAATGGATTTCTCAGTAATTCTTTGAGCTCCAAAGTTGGTGTTTCCTTTGAATTCTCAAGGCTCTGTAGAATTGACAGTGTAAACCATAGTTCTCCCCTTCACATTGCTCGCCTGGTCTCATTGCAGTGTTGGTGAGGCATCCTCTGAGGGGCCCACTTGGGCAGCCATTTTTTATGAGGGAATGGGGCCTGGGCTTCACTCTTAGCTCCTGAGAAGGGACCACTTTCAATTCATTTGTCTGCTCAGGCTCTCATAATTCTTTATTTCCTTCCAAGAGGCTAATGCCATTAAGTCTATTTTGGTGTCATGTGCTTACTTCAGGACTTTCTGTCTTTTCAGAAAATGGACCCAAGCGGGGTCAAAGTGCTGGAGACAGCAGAGGACATCCAGGAGAGGAGGCAGCAGGTCCTGGACAGATACCACCGCTTCAAGGAGCTTTCGACGCTTAGGCGCCAGAAGCTTGAAGATTCGTACCGATTCCAGTTTTTCCAAAGAGATGCTGAGGAGCTGGAGAAATGGATTCAGGAGAAACTGCAGATTGCATCTGATGAGAACTATAAAGACCCAACCAACCTGCAGGTGTGTCTGAGGTGCCTCCCAAAACTCCAGAGCTCAAATGTCTTGGCCCCGAATTTATACAGAGCTAATTATGACCTTGAGCGATTGAATGTAGATCAGACATAAGGAAGGACTAACTCACTATTCTGAAAAGCCCTTAGTGGTTGTATTAGTGAGCATGAATGTGGAATCCCGCAGGTTTTAATTTATCTTTTGCGGATGCTTTAAGCCGATGGTTCTCAACCCGCTGCCTTACAGCCATTGGTGATCCTTCATCATTTTTCAGGGAGGGTCTGGTTTGATCTCTTGGAATATGTGTTTTTGAGAAAGGTATGCTAACAGTGTTGTTGCTGGTGAAAATTTGTATAGCTGTTTAAAAAAAAAGCCTTTCTTCTTGTTGATTTTGGTGAAAGACTTTTTTTTAGCAAGTGGAACAGTGGTTGTACCCGTGGTTTTTTTACTGCGCCAAAGTCGTCTGAGAAGAGAAAATGATGAGCGCTGGTTTAGGTACAGGCCCTGCCCAGCTCAGCATGTGAGTAAAGGGAGGTATTAAGAAATGCAATGTATCAAATCAATCAAAGAGTATGGTTTCTAAAGCAAGCTAAAAGAAGTCATATCATGAATGAATGTGAATGGATTCGTCAAAGATAAACACTACATGCTAAGCAGGCTCTCAGTATGGTTCTGTATTTCTAAAAGGGATTGGATGTCCATAAAGGCTCATTTCCTGATACTCAAGAAAATTACGATATTTTGTAGCATCTTTTGCTGTCTGCAAAGCTGTGGTCCTCGATGGCCAAGCTTTCAGAGGGCAAGTATGGATGCAGGCAGAGCATTTGAGTAATTGAACCGGTAGGGGGATGGTTGGGAGGCTGAGTGAGGCGTCCATAGAGAGAGGGAGTGGGATGCAGGAGGGGAGGAATAATAGGGAGCTGGGCGCAGAATGACGCGTGCCGAGGAGCACGTATGGCTCATTTCACGGTCCACCGACAGGGCAAGCTGCAGAAGCATCAAGCCTTTGAAGCTGAGGTGCAGGCCAACTCGGGAGCCATTGTGAAGCTGGATGAAACTGGCAACCTCATGATCTCAGAAGGGCACTTTGCATCTGAAACCATCAGGGTGAGTAAGAGCCGTGCCTGGTGTGGATGGCCTTCCTCTCTGGTAGAGGAATGTGGATTCATGCTTACATGTAAATTTGGGTTCCTAAAAAGATAGATTTTTCTAGCCTTTTAAAGGAATTTGTGAAGTATCCTGATGGAGTTACCAACTCCTGCTTTTGTAATATGATGATTCAGTAGGTCTATAAACAAGCGTTTGTGTACTCAGTGAGGAAATTAATGTTCTTTTTGTAGAACAAATTAGGATGCAATTAGACTTTAAAGAAGACTGCATATATTAAACTTCTAACATTTTCAGATGGTAATTGGATGGGAGAGCATATTAGTGAAATTGGTGAATTTAGGGATTAGGACACAAAGATAAATAGGATTAATCACAGACACTATAAAGTTCTCTGTCGGAAAGCTTGCTCTCTGGATCTTGGTACCTTGCCCCAGGAGGGATTTACTGAGGTCTGGTCAGCAAGCCTGTTAAAGGTCCAGCTGTGAGGAATGACGTGTGGTACCTGTTGGTCGGTGGCCGTGGCCATGTAGCTTACTTTGAAGCAGGAGTCCTCAGACTTGGCCTGGCTTGTTTGGGTGCCATTTGTCGAGGCTGGGGCAGTAATTGGTCTTTCTCTGTTTTGTTTCACATTTCCAATACCAAGGTATTAAGGGCAAACAAGCCTCTTTAGGATGAAGTGCGCATGCTTAGTCTCTCATAGCTGGATGCTCTCATCTATCTTTGATTTCCTTCTTATCTGTCTTTGTTCTTTGTCATCCAAAGTCTCGTTCCATTGAGGGACCAACCTTTTCAGTCCTTGACCTGTCAAGGCAGTCCCAAAGACTAAGATGAAAGCCACAGCTAGAAATGTCTCATCCTCTGCTGTTCCCTGAGATGCACAGTGGAACACCCACAGGGATTTCATTCCCTTAGGTTCTGGTCTAGTAAATACTTACTGTGTCTCTTTTGCTCTAATATACTCTGCAGTCTTACACTGAAGACTCGCAATTAGCCTTAAGCTTATTATTAATAATAAACTATTACTAGTAATGATTGTAAACAGGCAGTAAAAGTAAATTCTAAATGCTATATGCCAACTATTTAATTACTACATTCAACCCATGCAGGCAATATGATGCGTGTCTCTGCAATTAAATACAAAGACGTGGGACTTCCCTGGCGGTCCGGTGGTTAAGACTTCGTGCTTCCACTGCAGGGGGCATGGGTTTGATCCCTGGTTGGGGAACTAAGATCCCGCCTGCTGCGTGGCGCGGCCAAGAGAGTACAAGGATGCATCTGCTCATTTCCCCACTCTTTTGTATATAGTCTTACTGTACATGAAATCAGCCAGAGTGCCGATTTGCTGATTCAGCTGCTCTGTATTAGTTTAACCAGGTTACAGACGGGGAAATATGAGAAATAGATCAAGTGTTTGTCTTTAGTAATTAATGTGGGGGAGGGAGACCCAAAGCTCTCTTCATTCCCCTCTTCCCTGTTTAGAGATGTTATTAAAGCAGCATTTGAGGGACTTCCCTGGTGGCACAGTGGTTAAGAATCCACCTGCCAGTGCAGGGGACACAGGTTCAAGCCCTGGTCCAGGAAGATCCCACATGCCACAGAGCAACTAAGCCCGTGTGCCACAACTACTGAGCCTGCACTCTATAGCCCGTGAGCCACAACTACTGAGCCCATGTGCCACCACAACGAACAGTAGCTCCCGCTCGCCGCAACTAGAGAAAGCCTGCACGCAGCAACAAAGACCCAACGCAGCCAAAAATAAATAAATTTATCCAAAAAAAAATTTTGAAACTACTGTTAGCTACTATTTGTTGAGAAGCTGTTAATAGCTATTTATGTGCGAACACTTTGCTAGGACTTTTACATATGTTCTCTCTAATCGTCACAAGAAGCTTGCAAGGTCGCCATAGGATAGAAGGGTAGAAGCTGAGGCTCAGAGAATTTTGAGCAACTTGCTCAGGTTCCCACAGCTAATAGGTGACAGAACCAGTGTTTCAATCTACTCCTTTCTTTAGTTACAGTTATTCACTTTATTTTCCCAGCCCGAGTTTCATTCCTGTCAGCTTTCTTTTCCCCCAACTGCTTCTCTGAAAGCTGCTGCTGCTTGCTCAGGCCCCTGCTGAGAACTTTGCCTGAGCCAGCCAGGATTGTCCTCCACCCTGCCCGCTGTCCACGCGCTCCCTAAGCGCACCTGCCTCCCTGCCCACTCACGCTCTCAGACACCAGCAAGCTTGTGAAACTGGCCTCTGTCAAAACTGCAGTATTGACAAGAGGAGACATACTGGGAGTGGGAAAGTTGTTCCAGTCCTGGAACAGGCCTGGCCCCGGCTCTTCCCTCAAGAGTATGGAAATGAGATTTGTGAGAGACTGACGGCTGACTTGTAGGTGAGGATTTTCTTGAGCCTTCTGTGGCCTCATTTTAACTTGAGCAAAGGGGGGACTTCCCTGGCAGTCCAGTGGTTAAGACTCCACACTTTCACTGCAGGGGGCGCAGGTTCGATCCCTGGTTGGGGAACCAAGATCCCGTATGCAGCGCGGTACGGCCAAAAAATTAAAAAAAAAAAAAAAAAAGCAAAGCGTTCTCCTTTAATCCCTGCATCCGTGCCCCCAGGCCCCATGGCCGCCCTGTCTTGGTAACTGACCTGGCCCAGTAACGCAGTAGCTTAGTTAGGCAGGCAGCATTAACGTAGAGGAAGGTGGGTGGGCTGTGAAGACTGTTTGTGTCCTGGATAACCTGTCTGTCACCGGTTTAGACTTTCACACCGTACCGGACGGCGTGGCGCCCCATAGTGACCGCCACCCACATTGGCTCCCACATCCGAGTAGGTGGAGTATTGACTTGCTGTTGGTTGCCTTTTCCCCCTTGCCTGGGAATGCCTTTCACTTCCTTCTCAGTGGTGGACTCCGGTTTGAACCATCAGCGATGGAAATGATTGTAGTGGTGGAAGTGAATTGTGTGAGCCTTTATTTTCCTCCCAGTGCTTTCTCCTTTCAAATGAACCACCAGTACTTGCTCCTAAGAGAATCCACCCATGTTGACTACCCCGTGGCTTTCAACTTTTCAGTTTTCGGGGAGTGGCATCTCAACGATGGGTGGATCCCAGGTTTCTCTCCTGGTAGTGTTTGTGTTTGTGTCACTTGTTTCTGTCTGTGTTATACAGAAACTCCCAGTATCTTGGGTAGGCATAATCAACACCTAGAGATTGGGTTAGAATGCCAGACTGCATCGCCTAAGCTTGAATTGATGATAATCCCTCTGGTTCCTGACGAGTCCTTACTAGGACTGTGCCGTGAGAACCCAAAATGCTGGGAAGTGACTGTTTGGGCCTGTGGCTGCCACCTGGGCGCAGCTTGATGTAAACCTCACTTGGGATGTACTGTATGTACCACAAGCTGCATCTTTTCACGAAACACCAAAACAGCTTCTGCCAGGAGTCCTCTTTGACAGCTGATTGTGTTTCAGGACCCCATCTTTTTACCTTTATACTAAGGTTTTCCTCTTTACTTGTGCCTCATAGTTATTTCTTTACACGTATGATGCCTATGGGACATCTTGTTTTCTCCCCTTTACCTCCGTGAATTCAGAACACACACTTAAGTGATTCCTGCTGCGGTTGCATGATCACACCTCATCTTTCCTTCCCCTGTAGTCTTATGACCTAGAAATCCCACTGTAATAATTTAACAGTTAATATAACTAAAAACATTACCTAAATACTTACCAAATAATGTGATATCAATAATAACTGATAATTACAAAATAATAAATTCCTTGGCATAAACTAGAATACATCTACCTACGAAAGGTCAGTTATTTTGTACTTTAAGACCTACCAAACCACTGTGAAGTGTATGCATTTTCCTCTTCTCAGTTAACTTTACAATTTCCCCTCAGTGTAGGGATTATCTATCTTCTTAAAAAGACTTGTTCAGAGCTCTGTGAGGTTTCTAACTTGTTGGAACTCTGTGGAGGAGCCAGATCCCACAGGAAAGGTTGTAATCTGTGGGGTTGGGCTCTTTACCCTCCAGACTCGTTTGATGGAGCTGCACCGCCAATGGGAATTACTTCTGGAGAAGATGCGGGAGAAAGGAATCAAGCTACTGCAGGCCCAGAAGCTGGTGCAGTTCTTACGAGAATGTGAGGACGTGATGGACTGGATCAACGACAAGGTACGTTTGAGAAGGAAGGTGTGCTGGGGAGGCCTTGAGGAAAGAAGGGGACGAGACCCCTCCACGTCTGCAGCTGAGAGCCGGCAGAGCGGAAGTGCAGCACACAGAAAAAACTGCGTCTGCCGAAGCTGCCGCGGCCCCTACCGGAGCCCATTTCGTGATGGGGTTCTGGAAGCCATTGTTCCCAAGTGTTCTTTGGTGACTCTGGCTCTGTTGTGGTCCCTGAATAGGAGGCAATTGTGACCTCTGAGGAGCTGGGCCAGGACCTGGAGCATGTGGAGGTTTTACAGAAGAAATTTGAAGAGTTTCAAACAGACATGGCTGCCCACGAAGAAAGAGTTAATGAAGTGAACCAGTTTGCCGCCAAGCTCATTCAGGTAAATAGGGAAGTGCTGTGCTTCTCACAGCATCGTCCCATTAACTTCCTTTACTTGAACATTAATGTAATGTACCGTCATTACATTAACTTTTCCAGAAGAGAAGTTTTGATTGGGTCCCTGATTTCTGAGTGAGCAGGTTTTGGTAAGCATGTCTAAGAGTTCTGTTTAGGTCTAAGTAAGGCGGCAATACTGATCACTCCTAAATTGGACAATGCTTTCTAACTTGTGGCCGTGGGCAGGAAGGGCAGAGTTCCTTTGATCTGTTTCCTTCACCCACTTTCAGGTAGGGCTGAAGCTTTTATTGGGCTGCTGAAGCTGGGTGTCGGGGTTTCTCAGACTAGGGTGTGGTGGTGAAAGCTTCGTAGGGTTGGCAGACGTCCACCACTGCCTGATTGCTCTTCCCTTCCTTTTTGAGTCGGAGCTTCCCTGGGCTCCCGGGAGCCTGGGGAGCCCTGTGATGAATGGCTCTCCACCGGGAGCTCAGGAGCCATTAAGAGGGGAGTGGGGCAGCCCCTCCCAGTTGCATGCACGTGCGGTCCTATCACTGCCGCTTTATTCTCACCTGCTACCACAGGGCTCCGGAGACATCGAGTAGGATGAACTCGGGAGTTTCTGCTTTAGGGAAAACTGGATTTGGGGGGCGGGGTACACATTTTATGTATGTAGATCCTTCGGCACCGGTACTTGTTCCCTTTTGGATCCAGAGCCAGCATTCCTCAGATGTAATCTCACCCTTCCAACTGGCGAGTGAGCTGTCCCCAGAATCCTGGGCCGTCCCAGGGTTGTGCTGAGGAGAGCAGGCAGGCCAAGCCCGAGATCTCACAGGTGGATCCCGCAACCCGGAAGTGCTTCACCTTATTACTTTACATGTTATTTTTATTTAAACAAGACAGAATGTGGTTAGTGGGGAAGAATACTTTGAAAGGAATATCTCCAGTCTGAAGTCAGGAACAGACCTGGAAAACCATGTGTCTGGGCAGGAATGCTTATTAATAGCCTCGTGACGTTTGAAACAGTGAACTTTGGAGCGGCTCGGGCAAGTGGTGCGTTGACAAGGCCGCCACAGAGGTGCCGCTGAAGGGCCTTAACTAAGCAGGGGGTTTGGTGCTGATGCACAGAGAGAGACTTGCCCCACAGCTCCAGGGCGCAGAGAATGGCTCTCGCCTTTTTATAGAGCAAGCAATGGAAGCTCTTTTTGAATGAGCTTCCCTTCATTCCACACAAAAAGCCAGTGTTTCTTTAGAACAGTAAGGTTTGCTGAGGCGGCCGCGTCAGGGAGCCAAGGCCAGGCGCGCAGTTGGTGGGGCCAGAGGTGCTGGTCTGAGGGCAGTCTCTGCCCTTCCTGGCTCAGGAGCAGCACCCTGAGGAGGAGCTCATCAAGACGAAGCAGGATGAGGTGAACGCAGCCTGGCAGCGGCTGAAGGGACTGGCCCTCCAGAGGCAGGGGAAGCTGTTCGGGGCAGCCGAGGTTCAGCGCTTTAACAGGTACCGAGCTGAGGGGCTTGCGGGAAGGGGTCTCCCGGGGGGTGCGTGGTGAGGCCCAGGGCGAGGCTAGGAAGATGTGGGGCTGACTGGGTCTTGGCCCCGCGTGGCCTCCCAGTCCCAGGTGGGTGTCGTAACTGTGGATTAACAGGTGCCTCTGTGCTGTAGGGATGTGGACGAGACCATCAGCTGGATTAAGGAGAAGGAACAGTTAATGGCCTCTGATGATTTTGGCCGGGACCTGGCCAGCGTCCAGGCTCTGCTTCGGAAACACGAGGGTTTGGAGAGAGATCTCGCTGCGTTGGAGGACAAGGTGGGTTTTGAAGGCAGCTGACTCTATAAGTGAGTTAGCCCGGTCAGGAGAGCAGCCCTGACGGAGTGTGTCTGCAGGTCAAAGCCCTGTGCGCCGAGGCCGACCGCCTGCAGCAGTCCCACCCTCTGAGCGCCACCCAGATCCAAGTGAAACGAGAGGAGCTGATCACCAACTGGGAGCAGATCCGCACCCTGGCCGCAGAGAGACACGCACGTCTCAACGATTCATACAGGTAGAAATGCTCCTCCAGGGCCCCGCAGCCCGTACCAGGGGGCGTTTTTTTTAGAGGCGATAGGAAGGCAGAGTTGACGGTCAGTTCTCTCTGCTGAGAAACCTTCTGTATCGCTTGACAGCTTTCCTCTAGTAAGAAAAGGCAGATGACTTTTTCTTACTGTATTTGTTATATATTTTTATGTTGTATATTAATATATTTCTGTGTTACATTTGGAGACTGGAAACTTTGTAGTGTTTGCATATACACACATAATATTTATAACTATACACATCTTTTTTCCATCTCATATCACTGTGTTAGAACCAATAGAAATGGAAATAGTCTCTTTAGCAATGTGAGCATCATGTGAAATACTCTGTTAAAATTGAGTAAATCAAGGATTGAAAGGGAGAGAATGCTTCTTACTAATAACTAAGGGTTGAACTGGGGAGTGACAAGGAAGTTGAAAATAAGGGACAAGCTTGGGGAATTAGAGTGATAGACAGAACCTAAATTTTGAAGGCTTGATTTCAGCCTTCTTCTGCTTTCCTTTATAGTCTAGATTGAAAGAGTCCCATGTTTCCGAGGGCTAGAGTTTGTATGGTTCGTTAAGGCATCCGAGGACATGAATTCAGAGCTCTAGGGCGGCATCTTCCATCTGGGGCCTCCCCTCGAGACCTCTCCTCACTGACCTTTGGTTTCCCAGGCTTCAGCGCTTCCTTGCCGACTTCAGAGACCTTACCAGCTGGGTCACTGAGATGAAAGCCCTCATCAATGCAGATGAACTTGCCAACGATGTGGCTGGGGCCGAAGCCCTGCTGGATAGGCATCAGGAGCACAAGGTAAGGTCTCCACGGTCTTCCAAAAGTAAGGCCACGAGCTTAACAGGGCATCACTGTAGCTCTGTCACTTATAGCCAGAAGTGGCTGAAACCTTGCTCACAGGTAGCTCTCGCCATAGGGATTGTGGCTGGTTCTGCCTTTGGAGACTTGCTTTACCTTCTTCTAATAGATGGTTAAGGGAGTACATGTCAGGAGAATAACTACGGTTCGTAAAAGCAAAGGGCCAAGCTCTGGCAAGGTGGAGGTGCTACTGTTTTGCACGTGTGTCCTGTGCCACCTTAAACAATGTCTTTGTTTAAATGCTGAATTTCATAGTTGGTTTGGGTGAATTTAAGTTTCATGATTTGCTATTTCCCCAGAGAGCGTCCTTGGGAAACTACTTTTATGAGATCTTAATAGGCTCTACCTTAAGAAGAAGGGGTTTCTATGGCTAAGAAATTCTAGAAAACACTGTTAAACAAGATTTTTAAAATTATTATTACTGTAGGTCTTCTGAGAGGTGCTAGATATAAAAATTAATATACAACAGTCAGATATGCACTAGCAGCAGTTAGAAGCGTAATTTTTAAAAATCCTACTTATAATTGCATCGGAAAATATAAGATACTTGGGAGTAAATCTGACAAAAGTTGTGTAAGACATCCGTGGAGAAAGCTGTAAAGTTTTGATGGAAGAAAAGAAACACTGAATAAAAGGATGGGCAGGGATGGAATGGTCTCTTATAAAGGTACAAAATCTCCCCAAGATTTATACATTCAGTGCAATTCCAGGCGAAGGCCTTTATTTCTGGAATGAGACAAGATGATTTTTTTTTAAATTTAATTAATTAATTAATTTATTTTTGGCTGTGTTGGGTCTTCGTTGCTGCGCACAGGCTTTTCTCTAGTTGCGGAAAACGGGGGCTACTCTTTGTTGCGGTGCGCGGGCTTCTCATTGCAGTGGCTTCTCTCATTGTGGAGCACAGGCTCTAGGCGAACGGGCTTCAGTAGTTGCGGCACACGGGCTCAGTAGTTGTGGCTCACGGGCCCTAGAGCACAGGCTCAGTAGTTGTGGCACACGAGCTTAGTTGCTCCACGGCATGTGGGATCTTCCCGGACCAGGGATCGAGCCCATGTCCCCTGCATTGGCAGGCGGATTCTCAACCACTGCGCCACCGGGGAAGCTTGACAAGATTAATTTGGAAGAAAAAAAAATCAAAAACAGCTGAGATAATTGTGAAGAACAGGGGAGGGACTCACCCTACCAGGTATTATAAAATCATAAACAGATCCATCTGACTCACCCTACCAGGTATTATAAAATCATAAACAGATCCATCTGGCAGGACTTCCCTGGTGGCGCAGTGATTAAGAATCCACCTGCCAATGCAGTGGACACTGGTTCGAGCCCTGATCCGGGAAGATCCCATATGCTGCACAGCAACTAAGCCCGTGCACCACAGCTACTGAGCCTGTGTGCCACAACTACTGAAGCCCATGCACCTAGAGCCCATGCTCCCAACAAGAGAAGTCACCACAATGAGAAGCCTGCACACCACAACGAAGAGTAGCCCCCGCTCGCCACAACCAGAGAAAAGCTCACGTGCAGCAACGAAGACCCAATGCAGCAAAAATAAAATAAAATAAGTTTATTTAAAATAAAAAGAATCCACCTGCCAATGCAGGGGACACGGGTTCGAGCTCTGGTCCGGGAAGATCCCACATGCTGTGGAGCTACTAAGCCCGTGTGCCACAACTACTGAGCCTGCGCTCTAGAGCCCATGAGCCACAACTGCCGAGCCTGCATACCACAACTACTGAAGCCCGCGCGCCTAGAGCCCGTGCTCCGCAATAAGAAGAGCCACCATAATGAGAAGGCTGTGCGTAGCAACGAAGACCCAATGCAGCCAAAAATAAATAATTAATTTTTTTAAATGTTAAAAAAAAGAAATCCATCTGGCACAAGAAAGACCCGAAATAGACCAATGGAACAGAAGACAGAGAGCTCAGACCCTATAGATGTGTGGAAACTTGACAGTTTGACAGGTGGCACAAAAAGCCAGTAGGACACAGACTTCTTAATAAATGATGCTCTCCTGTTCGATGACCTAGGCTGTTATATGGAAACCTGGCCGTATCTTTGATTTTTTTCCTCATTCTAGATGTGATATTCCTGATTTGTAATGATTATGTGTAATTCAGTAACTTCCTCTTCTTTTACAAGATGCTGGGCATAAATTGTCCTTTTCTCCCCGCCCCCGGTTAGGGTGAAATTGATGCTCACGAAGATAGCTTTAAATCTGCCGATGAGTCTGGACAGGCCCTGCTTGCTGCTGGTCATTACGCCTCAGATGAAGTGAGGGAGAAGGTAAGAGAGGAGAAAGACTCTTTTACTAAGTCTCCGAAAGCTATTATCCAGCCTTAAATATCCAGACGTTGCATTCACCCTGGTGTGTGAGAAAACTTACACAAGAGATTCCGCCTGGAAGCAGCAGCTCCAGAGATTTTAAAAGAAGATGTGTGGTGATTGATCAGGGAGAGAAAGTTCCATTTGTTTGGGATACATGCAACACATTTCCTACTTAAAGGGGGCTTTGCAGGGAGCTGAGTCCTGCATTAGTAGTTGGAGCCAAGAGGAAACAAATTTGTATTATTTGTATGTGTGTGTATAATTCCAGAGTTTCAAAGTATCTTTATGAAGATGCTTGAGGAACATTAGATAACGATATATATTTTTAATGTTACAGAGACCAAGAAGAGACATTTCAAAGACACACTTTATTGTCATTAACTTTAGAGCCTAAAAATTAAGCCTAGGGCATTCCTGGGTCTAGTCAGCATATTCTGCGGAGTACCACTCAATTGACATTTCTCACCTAAGAGCCCCTACTCCATTTATGCCGCCTCACTTCTACATAGATGCCCTTTTTCTTCTACCTAGGGGTTTATTTGCCATTTTTGCCTAACATTATTTGTGATAATGTGGCAGTAAATTAATTCTAGATTCATTCGAGCAGGGCCACCCCTCTTAGGTTTAACATCAACTTTCAGCAAGCCGCTCAGGATCTGTGGTTTCTTGTGGCTTGCCTGACACGTGCAAGGAAATGTTCTCCTTCCCTTATTTAAATCGGAGCAGAGGCCTGAAGGTTGGCAGAGGGTTGGAAATGCCAGGGCAGCCTCTGAGTCTGCCCAGCGACCGTGGGCACTGAGGTTCCCTCCACCTGCCCCCTCTCCCTCCCAGCTGACCATCCTCTCCGAGGAGCGGGCCGCGCTGCTGGAGCTGTGGGAGCTGCGGCGGCAGCAGTATGAGCAGTGCATGGACCTGCAGCTCTTCTACCGCGACACTGAGCAGGTGGACAACTGGATGAGCAAACAGGAGGTGATTGGGGATGGGAACCGGCCGCCTGCTCCGTCTGCTGCTCAGTTAGCACATTCTGTGCGGGGATCACCAGTGGTTCAGCTCTGCGTCAGGTGGAGGGTTGCCAGCTTCTGTGGGCTCTGCCAGCACGGTCCTTGCTGCCAAGATTGAAAGGCCCTCAGAAAAGGCCCCAGTTTTTCAGGGTAGTGTGATGGCGTGAAGTGTTTTGTTAAAGAGAGTTTGTTTCTTTAGAACATAGCATTATGCGTAATTTAAATCTAATAGAAGCAACAGAAGCTATTGGAAAAAAGTTTCAGTGGAATGTGGAATAAGGATTTCATGCTCTTGTTGGATTAGTTTTAAGGGAATCTGAAGAGGCTTCTGGCTTTCTGGGGGAGATTTGAAGGTGTAATAGCCATAGAACTTCTTTCCTTCTTTTTGTCCTTCTGCCAGAATAGCCTTTGCTTTCCAGCCTTAGGAGGTGAAAGGAATCAGACATTATCTCAACATTTTGTTTCCTCTTCTAAGGCGTTCCTGTTGAATGAAGACCTGGGAGATTCCTTGGATAGCGTGGAAGCGCTTCTCAAGAAGCACGAAGACTTCGAGAAATCCCTCAGTGCCCAGGAGGAGAAGATTACAGTAAGACCCCTCCCTGCTGTCAGTGCCTTCAGATTATCATGAGAGCCAGCAGAGGTCTCGTCTTGTTCCAAAAGGTTCCTGAGCAGGTTCAGTGAAGGCTCCGGGTGCTTAAAGTCTCACGGTGATGATTGACCACCTTGTTGGAGACACAGCACGACTTCTAGAGTGAAGTCATTTTCTTGATGTGAACCTCCAAGTTGAGATTACCTTCCTCTAAAAGAAATTAAGAATTAATGTAAGAGATATTTTCCCATTGAACACAGACCTTAGAAGTAGGAATTGAAAGGCTGTTGACCCATATCTGACTCCGTCAGTTCCTGCTGTGACGTTAGCTGCAGCTAATGTGTCCAGTCCTGAGTGAAGCTAGCGTAACTCTGTGCCCTCTAAGAACATCAAGCAAAAACTCAGCAGTTGAGGGATAAAGATTGTCATAGCAAACCTCAGAGTGAAAACCTTGACCTGAGTTCAGGTCTAGAGCATTCCGTGCCCTGTTCTGCACTTTCCTCTGGGGTCCAAGCTGTGGAAGAGTCGCTCACCAGTGAAGAACCTTATTCTTCTTCCTAGGCCTTAGACGAGTTTGCCACCAAGCTAATTCAGAACAACCACTATGCGATGGAAGATGTGGCTACTCGCCGAGATGCGGTAAGTGTGCAGCCTCTTTACACACCTCCTTTCTGTCCGTGGGTGGCCCTTCTGAGCCTGATCTGCGGGGGGGGTAAGAGCTGGAGATTCACAGCGAGCCTTGCCTTCCAGCTGTTGAGCCGCCGCAACGCCCTTCACGAGAGAGCCATGTATCGCCGGGCCCAGCTGGCTGATTCCTTCCACTTGCAGCAGTTTTTCCGTGACTCTGATGAGCTCAAGAGTTGGGTCAATGAGAAGATGAAAACCGCCACGGACGAAGCTTATAAAGTAATGTCCTGTTAGCATTGCCATGTAGCACTTGGTTAGTAAGCTAAACACAGCACTCACAGTTAAACTGTAGCTAAATAAAGAAATTGGAAATTTCAAAATATACACGATTTAATGTAAGCTGGTCGTTTTATATGTCTCCCTATAAAGATAAGTGTGAGGGTAGTGCAGCGTAACTTGATGTCCTTAGGTTCAAGATAGAACTCCCTTCTTCCTTTCCTTGGCAGGACCCATCGAACCTGCAAGGGAAAGTACAGAAACATCAGGCTTTTGAGGCTGAGCTCTCGGCAAACCAGAGCCGCATTGACGCCCTGGAGAAAGCCGGGCAAAAGCTGATTGACGTCAACCACTATGCCAAGGACGAGGTGGCAGCTCGAATGAATGAGGTCATCAGTTTGTGGAAGAAACTGCTGGAGGCCACGGAACTAAAAGGTGAGAGGAGGGCTTCCCTGGTGGCGCGGTGGTTGAGAGTCCACCTGCCGATCTAGGGGACACGGGTTCGTGCCCCGGTCCGGGAAGATCCCACATGCCACGGAGTGGCTGGGCCCGTAAGCCATGGCCGCTGAGCCTGCGCATCCGGAGCCTGTGCTCCGCAACGGGAGAGGCCGCAACACTGAGAGGCCTGCGTACCGCAAAAAAAAAAAAAAAAAAATAGAGGAGGTGTGCACGGGGTTACGGGAGGCCGTTTGGGGAATTAAACCTTCCTCCCTCGTTCCGTGTTTTGGGGACATGTGCCACCCAGGCAAGCTGAGCTGGGTGACCTGGGCACTCGGGCTCACTTCCTGGGTAGGAGTCACCTGCCCTGGGTTCCTGATGCTTTGCTGATTTGGTGAATGTGGTTGAGCGTGCTGGTCAGGGAGGGCAGGGAGCCTGAGTGAGAAGGGGATGATTTGGTCGTTGGGCACAGTCTAGATAGTCTGACTGAATTGGGCCTCATCACTGAAAGTCAGAGCTCAGCCTGGAGCCAAGGGCACTTAACCATTCGCCAGCCCCTATCCCATGGGGGTTAGAAGGCTTCTTAAACGACTTCCACTTCAGCATCTAAAAGGTGGAGCAGAGGCTGCGGTTTTTCTTTACCCTCTTGATAGCAGTGACGCTGTAACTAGAATCCTGCCCCGTGGTCCTTCTGCGAGATGCCATTGTTGAGAGCACACTGGCAGAAGGACGGTGTTAACTAATGAAATCAAACTTGCCTCCGTGACTAGGAATAAAGCTCCGTGAGGCTAACCAGCAGCAGCAGTTTAATCGCAACGTTGAGGACATCGAACTGTGGCTGTACGAAGTGGAAGGTCACCTGGCTTCGGACGATTACGGCAAAGACCTTACCAATGTGCAGAACCTCCAGAAGAAGCACGCCCTGCTGGAGGCCGATGTGGCAGCACACCAGGTACGGTGACCTGGGCGCGGCTTTTGGGCCAGTGAGCACAGGAGTGAGAGTGGCCAGTCGGTCAAGAGCAGCTGGTGTGGGGAGGGATGAAGTGTGTTGATTTTCTTAGGGAACCATGTGTGCGCTATATGCTTCTGTTCAAATTAGACTGCCTTCCCTCGGACCTTTCTGGGATCCCAGAATGAGGGGAAACAGTGGCAGAAAGAATGCTCTTGGCTATGGGAAAAGAACCGTGTTATATTTTCTCGGTATGTGAGCAAACCACACCTGAAGTAATAAAGTCAGCCTAGAAATGTCCAGAACATAGTTGCCCCACGCTGGGCCAGGCTTTCAAGACTCTGTCCTACCTGTTCCCAGGATCGAATCGATGGCATCACCATCCAGGCCCGCCAGTTCCAGGATGCTGGCCACTTTGATGCTGAAAACATCAAGAAGAAGCAGGAAGCCCTGGTGGCCCGCTATGAGGCTCTCAAGGAGCCCATGATTGCCCGGAAGCAGAAGCTGGCAGATTCTCTGCGTTTGCAGCAGCTCTTCCGTGACGTCGAGGATGAGGAGACATGGATTCGAGAGAAAGAACCCATTGCTGCATCCACCAACAGAGGTCAGCCTCCCGCCATCAGACAGGAATCCAGTTGGGAAAGGGCTCTACCCTTACGGCAGGAAGGGGACCAGTGTCAGAGTGAGCAAGGTCAAGTTTAAGTTGAATTGGAAGTTTAGGTAAACCGTGGTGGAAGCTAAGTGACAGTTATGCTGCCTCTTCTCTTGATGGCTTGGGTGACTTGGGAGTGGTTTCTCTTTCAGGCAAAGATTTAATTGGAGTCCAGAATCTGCTAAAGAAACACCAAGCCCTACAAGCAGAGATTGCCGGACATGAGCCCCGCATCAAAGCAGTTACACAGAAGGGGAACGCCATGGTGGATGAAGGTGAGTGTCGTCGGAAAAGTGGCTTCACTCTCATTCACGGCACTCTTCTTGGAAGGCTGAGTGCGTGGACCCGAGTCAGGCTGGGCTGTAGGGTTGAAGACCGTCCCCGCGCTCTCCTGACTATGACTTTGACTTGCCCATAACCTCTCTGAGCTGGACTTGTTACCTGTGAGGTGGGGATGATATCACCTGCTCCCACAGTTGTGAGGATTAAACAAGGTCAGACACTGAGGAGCCTGAGACAGTGCCCGGCAAGTGTGTCTCCGTGACTGGGAGTTGGGGGAGTGGGGGCTGTTATTTTTATTGTTTCTTTATGATAACGTCACTGACACCAACTAGGGATACCCTCCTTCTTAGAGTCTAGATAGACTTCATGCTTTGAGGAGGCAGAAGACAAGCAGATCTGTTGGGCTGGAACCTGGACCTCTCGTAAAACTGAAAATATGAAGGGGCCTGGCTCCCCAAGATGTAGTGTCGTAGGTGCTGCGAGCGCACAGAGGACGTTTTTGTCCTGCTGCAATGTGTCCACCTGCTTCTCGTTGTCCTCCCTCCCCTGCCTACCTCGCAGGCCATTTTGCTGCAGAGGACGTGAAGGCCAAGCTCCACGAGCTGAACCAGAAGTGGGAGTCGCTGAAATCCAAGGCCTCCCAGCGGCGTCAGGACCTGGAGGACTCGCTGCAGGCCCAGCAGTACTTCGCTGATGCCAACGAGGCCGAGTCGTGGATGCGGGAGAAGGAGCCCATCGTCGGCAGCACCGACTATGGGAAGGACGAGGACTCGGCTGAGGTGAGGCGAGCTGGGGGCTGCCGCGCTCGGGCTGGGGCTGGCTGGGAGAATGACCACGTGGAAGGTGCAGCCTCACGGCTGTCGCCCTTCGAAGTGTTTCAGCGTCTTTTTTCCCTTTTTACTATGGAAATTCAGTCATACTTAAAGAAGAGAGGAGACGGCCTTTCACCATCAGCCGTGACCATTTCTCCATTCTTGTTTCATCTTTCCTCCCCCACCTGCATACACATACGTACATAAACACAGTTCTTTGTTAGTCATCTTTTTTTTAGTGGACCCCTTAAATTTTATTCATAGAGGTCTAGGTGTAGCCGTGTGCCTACCTCTTCTCTTGCCAGTCTTCACAAAAACCACAGTGAGCTGAATATTGACACGACCTGAGATGATTTTTGGAAGTGGCGGTAGAGGAAAATGGAGAAGCACCGAGTGTGGCGGGGAACGGGGTTCCCTGGACGAGGGAGCTGCCACTTGTTGGGAATGTTTATTTCTTAGGATGGGGGTGGATCTGCTGTACGTGTGATGTTGTTCTTTATGTCCCTTCATGTGTTTCAGGGGTTGCCTAGTTAAGCATGTAAAGGCAGGCTGAAAAGATTATAGTAGAAATCACAGTATTTCCTCCAAATTAAATGTTTATCAAAAAGGGGGAGAGAGTGGAGGACTGATCAGGTCGCCGGGTAACTAAACAGATTTCAGAGGCAGGTGGCGTGTGGGAGAGGCAGCAGGGCGGCTCTGGCTTCTTGCTCAGGGTCGCCGTGTGTTATTTTGGTTCCAGGCTCTGCTAAAGAAACACGAGGCTTTGATGTCGGATCTCAGCGCTTACGGCAGCAGCATCCAGGCTCTGCGAGAGCAGGCCCAGTCATGCCGGGTGAGTGTGGCTTCCGTTCAGCAGCTGCGAGTTCCCTGGGGGCTGGGGGGCTGGGGAAGATGAAGGACCCGGATGCGGCCAGCAGGTGTCACGGTCATGGGTGTTGTTCTTGTGACCTCAAAGACCCCAAGACAGCTGAACTTCCTGAATCAGATTTTGTTGGTAGCTTCAGAGAAGAACTCTGACAAAGGTGTGTTTGGTAAATTTGGGACAGCTGTGGAAGTTGGACTCCGCCGGGGGCTTAGATGCCACACCGGGGACATCCTGTAACTTTGTTTGCCCTTCCTTTGGATTTTTAGCAACAAGTGGCCCCCATGGATGACGAGACCGGGAAGGAGCTGGTCTTGGCGCTCTACGACTATCAGGAGAAGAGCCCTCGAGAGGTCACCATGAAGAAAGGGGATATCCTCACCTTGCTCAACAGCACCAACAAGGCAAGCGCAGAAAGAGGCCGTGGGCGGGTCTCCATCAGCACCGCCAGTTGCGCTCAGTTGGGCGTCTTGGGAGTGTGTCTTTCCAGGATGAGGCTGGTTTCGAATTTGAAGACTACTTCCCTGGTCCACCTCCCACTTCATACAGGTTTATCCTGTTTTGCCTGTGATCAAGATGACCAGTCTTGTTTCCTTGAATACCCGGAAGCTAGTGTAATGACCCACCCTCTCAAGGGTAGCTTTTTTCACCATTGAAAAAAATTCCAAGTGGAATTTTTTTTCTCTCTTGGATCAAAGTGTGCTCCTCTGTAGCTTGTACCTGTTGGTTCTAGACTGTACGACTACAGCAGACAGTTGAAGACGGCGCCAACGTCACCCCGTAGGCTCCGTCTTCTCAAAGTTAAACGCTGCCTGGTTCATCAGCGTTTCTCGCCTGACACATTCTGGTTTGGCAGTGTCCTTGGAGTGAGTCCATGGTCCTCCACGTGTCATAGGACTGATCCCCAAAGAGCCTGCCTCCCCTCTCGGTCTAGGCTGGGGAAGTGTCCTCGGCCCGGCCGTTGTCAAGAACCTCCTATTCCCACACCCTCAGCTTACCCCAGTCGTGGGAGTTTGAGAAAACCTGACTGGTGTCTTTATGTTGACTCTCACCCTCAACTAACCCTCCGGTCTGACTGATTTACTCAACAGCAGCGTCGTCCAGTAGAACCGTCTGTGGTGGTGGATGTTTTATGTCTGTGTTGGCCCTACAGTGGCTGCTAACCGCAGGCGAAGTGCTTCACGTGTGGCAAGTGCAGCTGCGTTTTTATTTCATTTCACTTAAGCGTGGCTCGTGGCTGCAGTGTTAGCACAGTTGCAGGGCGTCCACGCGAAGAGAAGGCTGGCCTTCCTGTCCCGAGTCATCGGGGCTGCACTGTGGCCGTCTGCATACTTGGCACGTCACGGGATTCTCTTGCCGTGATTAGAGCTTTCTTTTGTATGCACACAGGCCTCCTTGGATTCTTCCTTCCTCAGGGGAGGAATTGGCTTTCAAGTCTCTCTTTTTTTCCACTTAGGACTGGTGGAAAGTGGAGGTGAACGATCGTCAGGGTTTCGTGCCAGCCGCGTACGTGAAGAAGCTGGACCCTGCGCAGTCGGCCTCCCGGGAGAACCTCCTGGAAGAGCAGGGCAGCATCGCGTTGCGGCAGGAGCAGATCGACAACCAGTAAGGGTCTCGCCATCGGGCACGAAGGGCCCAGCGCCGCTTGGGGCTTAGTCTGCGTCACGCATGGGCTGAGGTTTAGGCAGCGTCCTGAGGCTCCAGAGCAGATGCTCTTATGATGCCTGTCTGCACTCAAGAACACACTCTTCCTGCCTTTCCCAAGTCGCTTCTAACCCACACAACGCTGTTGGAACCTAAAATCCCTGACCCGTACCTTTGTTTTCCATTGTTTTGTTGTCTTCCCCTGCATTGGCAAGTTTCTTTTCCTAGACATTTGCGAATTATTACCGTCTCAGTCTTTGTCCTCGGGTCAGGAGATGTTCTTGAAATGGGTTTTTAGCTGTTCCACACCCCTCCTGCGCCGCCCTTTGTAAAAGGCCGCGTAGGGAGCGTCTCGTCTATCGACTTTGTGCTCTGAGAATGGAGTATACTTTTTATGAACCGGCTCTGTCCTCTTTCCTGTAGCTAAGCCCCATAGAGACCTATGTCCCTCCCTTAGGGCATATCTTACTCTGCTAATGAAATCAAAGGCTTTAGGCACTTGGGAGAGATCCAGAAAATACATCCTCACTAGAGTTTAGAATAATAGAACTTTTCTGACCCTGATGATCCCCGCGGAGATCGGTTATTTATACACTTAATTAGACGTTTTCTGTTACTGTTAAGACAAGAATGAGAGGTTTTGGCCTGGATCATAAACACGAGAGCAAAACAGTGGACCAGATCTCTGACTACAGTTGCGTGTTAGCCCTCAGGAGAGTCTCTTCCTCGGGGCGGTCACTGTATCCCCTGGCCTGGCTCTGCGAAGTGACCAGTGTTTCTAGCACAGGAACGTTTACTGCCTTAAGCGTGGCAGACGTCAGGAAAACGAAGGTGAACTAACCCCCTAATTTAATGTGATTTTCCTGCTCTTTCCTTACTGTGATTTTACTCCCGGCCTGGCCTGCTTCCAAGAGCTCTTGAATGACTCCCTAATTTTCCCCACTCAAAGCCTCCGCCGTCACAGCACCCATCGGAGCCGCCGCCTTCCATCCCCGTGGATTAACCCACTAATCCGTGCGTGCTTTTGCTGTGCCCCTCTGTGCAGGACGCGCGTAACTAAGGAGGCCGGCAGCGTGTCTCTGCGTATGAAACAGGTGGAAGAACTGTGAGTAGGCCGGAAGCTCTGCCGAGTGCCGCCCTTGGCTCCCCGTCCATCCTCCCGCTGCCGCTTCTCTTGAAGGCGCTCGTGGGTCCAGGAAGGCGAGGGGCGGGAGGGGCCCGTCTCCGGCAGCAGCTTTCGCTCACAAGGGAAGGGGTTTGGGTGAAGCTGTGTCAGCTGTGGCCGCTTCTCTCGTTGGTTGCTTCTGTGCAGCTGTGTGTTCAGAGTGTTGTTGGTTCCCCTGCTGGTGGCTTTTGTGCTGGACCAGCCGCTCTCAGCAGACCCGGAGGCCGATGATGCCATAGCCCTCAGTAGGCAGGAAACCACATGCCTCGTAAAGTGCTCTGATACTTGGTAATTCGTTCCTTTTTTATTTCACTTCTGGAAGCTTAGAATGGATTCTAGATTTTTTTTTTTTTTTTTGGAATTTTAACTCAGTTGTACTAAGTTTGTCATTTTCACATCTCTAAAGATACCAGAAGTTCAGTCTTTTGTATTTTAGTTCCCCAGGGTGAGAGTGTCATTTGAGTCTCTTCATAAGAAACGTTCAGCTAATGAAATGGGATTTATGTGATTTCTCCTTCTGAAGTGGCCAAAACTTTCTGAGAAATAAATGTATTATTTTAGAAACAGTAGAAATTTCCTACTGTTCCGGAGATACTAAAATCCTGTAGGAGGCTGTTTAAGATAGCTCAGCATACCTTCCCCCACCGCCTGGGGGCTGCTGGCAGAATCACACGGCAGGAGAACAAGCCCTCTGTATACATTACGCGCAGCAAGTTCATCTCATCTCGCAGCTGTAGTCGCATGGAGCCTGTGGTGGTGTGCCAAACGCTTGGTTTCGGTCCTTTGTGGTTGTGATGTCAGTGCGCACGTGGCTGGGCATGAGTGTGCCGGGCCACCCAGCCACCCAGTTGTGAACCGTGCCGTGTGTGCTTGTCCCTGAGGTTGTCTGTGGGTGCTCGGGGTCTTCGTCTGCCTTCCGATACTTTGTCACCAGGGCATCATCGTTACCGACTCACAGCCTGGGACCCACATCTTGGAGACAGCTGGTAGTTTGCCACTGTGGGAAGCTAACTGTCTCCCCTGCCCCCTCTTGTCACCCTCTCGAATTACATCAGGTACCATTCTTTGCTGGAACTGGGGGAGAAGCGTAAAGGCATGTTGGAGAAGAGTTGTAAGAAGTTTATGCTGTTCCGTGAAGCGAATGAGCTACAGCAGTGGATCAACGAGAAGGAAGCGGCCCTGACGAGCGAGGAGGTCGGCGCAGACCTGGAGCAGGTCGAAGTGCTGCAGAAGAAGTTCGATGACTTCCAGAAGGTACAGAAAGTTGTTCGGGGACTTGGTTCTCTTGATTTTTGCTGCGGATTACCAGAATGAGAATTCAGTGACTATATTCCTTCATTTCTGTAGCCATTTTTAAACGAGTTTAATCGAAACTTTTCTCACACCAGTTTAGTTTTGAGGAAATACATGCAGTTTTTTCTACATGTTGTTTTAAGAACTTTCCTAGGGCTTCCCTGGTGGCGCAATGGTTGAGAGTCTGCCTGCCAGTGCAGGGGACACGGGTTCGAACCCTGGTCTGGGAGGATCCCACATGCCACGGAGCAACAAAGCCCGTGAGCCACAACTACTGAGCCTGCGCGTCTGGCGCCTGTGCTCCGCAGCAGGAGGGACCGTGACAGTGAGAGGCCCGCGCACCGCGATGAAGAGTGGCCCCCTCTCGCCGCAACTAGAGAAGGCCCGTGCCCAGAAACGAAGGCCCAACACAGCCAAAAATAAATAAAAAGATATAAAAAAAAAAAAAGAACTTTCCTAAACCTAACATACAAACGTGTAAAAGTAGTTTTTCTAATTGGGGTTAAATTCACGTAACATAGAGTTAACCATTTTAAAGGGTACAATTCAGAAACACTTAGTTCATTCTCAGTGTTGTACTACCATCCCCTCTGTCTAGTTCCAAAACATTTTTTATCACTTTAAAGGAGACCACAGACCCATTAAGCAGCCACTCCTTATCCCCCTCTCCCCTCCCCCCCAGCACCTGGCAGCCACCGAGCTGCTTCTTGTCTCTGGATTTATGTATTCTGGACATTTCCTATAAATGGAATCATAGATCATGTACTTTATGGCTGACAGCTTTCACAGAGCATAATGTTGTCAAGGTTCATCCTTATAGACGGATCAGTGATCTGTTAACTGTTTATGGCTAATGTTCCATGGTGTGTATATACCACATCTTGTTTATCCATTCCTCAGTTTAAAAGTATTCTTGGGACTTCCCTGGCGGTCCAGTGGTTAAGACTCTGCACTCCCAATGCAGGGAGTGTGGGTTCAATCCCCAGTCAGGGAACTAAGACCCCCGCATGTCGCACGGTATGGCCAAATAAAAAAGTATTCTTATAACCAATTCAGGTGGGTTGAGGGGCTTTTCTCCCAGAGTGGCTAGCACTAAAATTTCATCACAGTTCTGACATGTGTCCTGTCCCCTACAAAGAAAGGTTTTTAAAAAATCTCCAACCAGGGTTTCCCTGGTGGCGCAGTGGTTGAGAGTCCCCCTGCCAATGCAGGGGACACGGGTTCGTGCCCCGGTCCGGGAGGATCCCACATGCCGCTGAGCGGCTGGGCCCGTGAGCCATGGCCGCTGAGCCTGCGCGTCCGGAGCCTGCGCTCCGCAACGGGAGAGGCCACAATGGTGAGAGGCCCGCGTACCGCAAAAAAAAAAAAAAAAAAAAAAATCTCCAACCAGAATAATGGATTTTTAAAAATTAATTATTTATGGCTGCGTTGGGTCTTTGTTGTTGTGTGTGGGCTTTTCTCTAGTTGCGGCGAGTGGGGGCTACTCTTCGTTGTGGTGCGTGGGCTTCTCGTTGTGGAGCACGGGCTCTAGGTGTGTGGGCTTCAGTAGTTGTGGCACACAGGCTCAGTAGTTACGGCTTGCGGGCTTAGTTGCTCTGCGACATGTGGGATCTTCCTGGACCAGGGCTTCAACCCGTGTCCCCTGCATTGGCAGGTGGATTCTTTTTTCTTTTTTGGCAGGTGGATTCTTAACCACTGCACCATCAAGGGAGTCCCAATAATGGATTATTATTAACTACAGGTAGTTCAGTAAACATGAGACAGACGTCTCCGATGCCCTGCTGTTTTCTTACTTCCTTGGTAGTGACAATCAGCATTTTCTGATTTAGGTGACCGTCAAGGAGTAGAAAAGCTATAAGATACCTATTGGACAGAAATTTATATATTCAAACCATAGTTTATGAGTACCTGTTGCTCTTCTTTGAATTGCTCTTGTGGGTTTTAGTTATTATGTCTTTTTCTTTGAAGGATCTCAAGGCCAATGAGTCACGGCTGAAGGACATTAACAAGGTGGCTGAAGACCTGGAGTCCGAAGGTCTCATGGCGGAGGAGGTGCAGGCAGTGCAGCAGCAGGTGGGGGTCTGGCCCCTGCACGGTGTCTGTTAAGGAAGCAGCTTGGCTCCCCCTTCATCCTGTGTCGCCTAGCACGCGTGTTCCGTAGCACAGGGTGTGGCCAGGGCACTGGTTCTCTGTGTGACCTGCACTGTCTTGGTTACCTTTGACGGGAGGGAAAAACAGCTGTCCTCCTTATGCCCATTAAATATTGTAGAAGTTGTTGAATGTTCCTTTAGCCCTTAACTAGTAATAAATTCATGCAGTCCCTTAAATAAAGAAAAGGTATTACATAGGAACACTTGGTCTCTCTATAGACTTTAAGAAGTTCCTCTGGCCAGTCAGGCTGCCTGTCTTTTTGTAATTCTCTCCAGGTTTGACATGACAGTGATGAGTGTAACTTAGAAGTGTGTATTTTCTCTAATAATAGAACTGGTTTTCTTCTCTGCTTGTAGGAGGTGTACGGCGCGATGCCCAGGGTAAGTGTCTGGTGCCCCGTGTGGAACTTGAACTTGAGAAGGATTAGCTCTTGGGAAGAGGATAAAGTCAAGAGCCTCATAAGGATTTCTGTTCTTGAACCTCGAGAGATGCCTTTCGTGTGTAAAAATCTGTGGAAAATAAATAGCAGGAAAAAAAAAAAAAAGAAAAGAAATAACAGAAGTTGGTCTTTATTGGCCATCCTCCAAAGATCAAGAGTTTTTCTCTGTTCAGTTACCTAGAACTTTTTCCACAGCAATTCTTTTTTTTTTTTTTAACATCTTTATTGGAGTGTAATTGCTTTACAGTGGTGTGTTAGTTTCTGCTTTAAAAGTGAATCAGTTATACATACGTTCCCATATCTCTTCCCTCTTGCGTCTCCCTCCCTCCCTCCCTCCCTATCCCACCCCTCCAGGCGGTCACAAACCACCGAGCTGATCTCCCTCCCCAGCAATTCTTTAGGTGCGTTTATCCCTCTTCAAAGAGTCCTCTGAATATGACATAAAGAAACGCTGGACATTTTATTAACTTTCCCCATTGTCTCCATCTCTCCTACTGCATTAAAAAAGGAAGAACTTTTCTCTCCTATTTCTTTGCTTCGTTTCCCTCGAGCAGCCTTGCAGTTTGCTGCCAGCCAGTGTTGAGTTCTGAGTCACAGAGGGAATTGCTGTTCCAGCTGATTTCTCTGTGAACTTCCTGTCGTCCAGAGGGAAGGCTGGGGCTGCTTTGTTTTGTGCACAGTTGCTTGGCTGCCTAAATGCCTCCTTTTTCTTTGAATAGGATGAAACTGATTCCAAGACGGCCTCCCCATGGAAGGTAAGAGCTTCTGTGCAAATTATTATTTCCAAAGGTTTTCCAGGAACAGAAATACTTTACATCCTTTTCTGGCGTGCCTGTTATCTGAGTATTTAGGCTTGTCTGAGCCTGTGGTTGTTTCTGGACTTGTTTGGCCTGGTGTCTTTCTGACCCTGGTGTTGTATTCTTGGAATCTGTCATGCCTTGAAATGGGGTGCTTAATACACAGAAGCAAAATGTCTCCCTGCAGACGCTCAGCACAAATTCAGTTAGGTCGAGTTTATCACGCACTGTCGCTGCCAGGGTATACAGCTGGCCCTCCACATCCTTGGGTCCACATCCTCGGATTCAACCAACCAACAATTGAAAATACTAGCATCCGATCCATGGTTGGTTGAATCCGAGGATGCAGAACCCGCCCATACAGGGCGCCGGCTCCAAGGGACTTGAGCATCTGTGGATTTTAGTACCTCGGGGGGTCCTGGGATCATTCCCTGTCGGGTACCAAGGTTACAGGGGTGACTGCAGTTCACAGAGGTCACACTGCATAGTCAGGCATGGTCCCACCAATAGGACTACAGCCCAAAAGGACACATGATGTGAGGATGAAAAGGAGCGTAAGCTCCACTCATCGTCTGCCTGACCGCTTCCTCCCGGGGCCTAAGAAAGGCTTGAGAGAAGGTCCACATCCGACGAGACACATAAAGGGGGGACAGCAGATGTTTACCAGCTGCAGTGGACATTATTCCAGAGAGATCCAGGGGTGGTGCTTGACCAGGGTGGGCATAACTTCAGGAGGACAGGGGATGAGCTTTTTCACGTGAAGCGTTTATAGCCGTGATTATGGAACTAGTTGCCTAAATGCCAATTCTAGCATCTTTCCTCCTGACCCAGCTCTTCAGGAATATGCCACTCGAGTTATAGACAAGCTAAAAAGAGCAGATTTCTACTTTATGAAAGTACACCTTCCTAAAATCTGAAGAAAGCATGAAAACCTAAAAACAAAAAGTCTCCCCACACCAGTCCCTAGGCTGGTACTTCTCAGCCCTGTCATGAGGTCTGACCTGTTGTGAGGACCTAGGCTGAGAGGGGTTTGTTTCTTTGGCCTCCTTAGCCCTCCAGGCTCTGACCATTCTGCTTATTAAATAGGCTCCAGATTGGCAGGAAGGGGACATTTTTCCTTGGATTCAGCTTTCTCCTCTTTTCTCGATCTTAATTTTCGTTGCATAGCAAAATTCAGTCATTGGTGACATGAATGAGCAGCGCCCTTACCTGTCTGATCTCCTGCCAGAGTTTTTCTGGTAACAGGTATTTTTTCAGAAACGCACTCCAGATGACTTGACAAACACCAGTCAGTACCTCCTGTTTCTGAAAAGGATTCGAAACAATGGGTGTCTGCTTTCCGAACCCTGTACGCACCCACACTGGTTGAGCACTTCACTGGGTGTGTCACAGGAACATCCTAGGAGCCTAACTTCCCTGCGTCCAAGCTCAGCTCCTCCTTTTCTTTACATACTTGAAGATTACGAGCATCACAGTGCCTGCCAAGTAGGGTTTCTTTCTGATAAAACTAGGCAGGCTCTGAGATCCCAAGGGGCGTTTGATTTTTAGAAGTGACTACATTGATGAGAAGGAAGCTAACTCGCCAGCGTATTTTCTTTTTCATCTACTAAGGCTGTTGCCCTTAGTTCAAGGGGGATACTGTTAGAAGGAACCACAGTCCAGTAACCATAAACAGAAATGAAATTAGTGGTGTCCTTGACTATTTAAATAGTCCCAGCCGCCAGCATTTATTCAGCTAAGTGTGTTTTCTGGACTGTTCTCCTGTAGTAGGGACAAGAAAAAGACACCAATCAGTAGTCTTTGAGCCTTTTTTTTCCTGTCCAACCAGCCGTTTTAATTGTGGTTTTCACCGCTCTTTTCACTCTTCAAGTAAAATGAATCATTGAGTTGGGTGTGATTGTGCACTTGGGTTTCTGCCTGACTTTCTAGTTGTTGATACTCTCATTGCTGCTCTGCTCAGAAATTTGATGGTACCCTTTTACAGTCATTTTGGTGGACATTTGGAACCTAATTAATAGCACTTGCACCTCAGATTTCTCTCTTAATCAGCAGACACTTGATTAGTTTGCTCTTCTGCTTTCCTCCCCACATAGTCTGCTCGCCTGATGGTTCACACCGTGGCCACCTTTAATTCCATCAAGGTAAGAAACCATGGCAGCTTTCCTTGTCTTCCCCGGTCTCCTTCCTTGTCTCCTTCTCCTGTCTTCAGCAAGGCTCTTGTCCTAATTAGTTGTATGAACTGTAGCACTTGTCACTCTCCTGGGCCCGAGGGTGTCCTGGCCAGGACTCTCTTTACTCTCTTTGTGCAGCAGGAGGCTGTGCTCAGCTTGCCTGGTCCTGGCGATGAGCCTGGTGAGCTCCTTCCCTCACCCCCAGGAGGGCCCGGAGCTGCGAGGAGCGTAGTGTTGGAAGGCAGTCACTGCCTTTCTTGCCTCCTTTCTGGACCCCGAGCTGGCTTGTCTCCCCAGTACAAGGTCCTGCAGCTGCGCTGTGCTCCTTGGGCTGCTGCTGCTGCCCGGCGATGCAGCCGTGCGGGGTGTTGGGGAGCAGTAGGCTTGGGGATTTGTCCACTCGGTGGTTGTTAGGAAGCAGTGCTCTGAGGCAGGCACCAGGCTAGGCGCTGAGAGTGAAGATAAGTCAGCGGCGTCTCTCCTGCTGCTTCCGCGGTGATTGCAAGTCAGGTGTTGGTGGAGTGTTCGCACCGTGGCGTCCGGCGAGCTGTGGCAGGGTCTGGCTTTCTGGACTTTTGCTGTTGTGGCGTGCTCATCGACTGAACTAGGAAGCTTGGAAACAGGAAATCATCTGTGCCCCAGCCTTTCCTTTCACGTTAAGCCACCATTCCTCTGGTTCTGGCCCTTTTCCCAGAGTCTGGTGTGGCTGACACTTTGCTGTCCTCCCCCAGGAGCTGAACGAACGCTGGCGGTCCCTGCAGCAGCTGGCCGAGGAGCGGAGCCAGATCCTGGGCAGCGCCCACGAAGTGCAGAGGTTCCACAGGTGAGGGACGGCCGGGGCTGGCACGGGGGGGAGCAGGCCACAGTTGGGTTCATGCCGACGGTAACGGCTGGCTTTTGTCGATGGTTGTGCTCTCGCACCTGGTGGGCGCTCTCAGTCAGTAACGCTAAGCGGATCCGTATGTGTTCCTTGCTGTTTAGAGCTTGTTGGGCCACTGACACATGTGCTGGTGCCAGTGAAATGAAGTTTCCCTACTTGACCTGAGGTTAAGGCAGCCGTACTCAGCACTCATTAACTTGAACGCGTGTCCCACCTGCAGAGATGCTGACGAAACCAAGGAGTGGATCGAAGAGAAGAACCAGGCTCTAAACACAGACAATTATGGCCACGACCTGGCCAGTGTCCAAGCCCTGCAGCGCAAGCACGAAGGCTTTGAGAGGGACCTCGCGGCCCTCGGCGACAAGGTGAGAGGACGTGCGTGTGGAGCACTTCCTGCGATTCTGCCCGAGGCTGCGCTCCCTCCTTCCCTGCTGCTCACCACTTTCTTCCCCAGGTGAATTCCCTTGGGGAAACGGCCGAGCGCCTGATCCAGTCCCACCCCGAGTCGGCAGAGGACCTGCAGGAGAAGTGCACCGAGTTGAACCAGGCATGGAGCAGCCTGGGCAAGCGCGCCGACCAGCGCAAGGCCAAGCTGGGCGATTCCCACGACCTGCAGCGCTTCCTCAGCGACTTCCGGTGAGAAGCCGGCTCGCTGGCTCTGGGCCAGAGGGCTTTCTAGCTGGATTAAATGCATGCCTGCATCTAGCACTTAGAAGGCTTAAGCCTGGGAATTCCCTGGAGGCCCAGTGGTTAGGACTTGGTACCTTCACTGCTGGGGGTGTGGGTTCAATCACTGGTTGGGGAACTGAGATCCCACGAGCCACACAGCAAAAAAAAAAACAAAAAACAAAAAACTTAATCCTAAAGAAAAGCATTTGCGTTTGAAGCTGTAGAAAACTTAACCACAGCTACTGTCTGTAAGAACCTGTTTTTCTGTAGGGTGAGAAGATCTTAGTTATAAACCTGTTCATTCTTCCTCTGAGGAATTCTTGAGTTTTTCTTTTCTTATTATTTCAATAAGACAAACAAGAAGCTTTGAAATACTTTGCCTGGAGTTCTAGCCCCATTCGGTAGATTAACTAGATTAACCCCAAGTAGCCCTCTGAGATAAGAATTATGTAGTTCTCTCTTTTCCTGGGCAGAAGGCCTGCTTGCCAGGTAGCGTAACAGCCATTCCTCTGTGGATCTGGTTTCCAGGGACCTCATGTCTTGGATCAATGGAATCCGAGGGTTGGTGTCCTCAGACGAGCTAGCCAAGGATGTCACCGGAGCCGAGGCCCTGCTGGAACGACACCAGGTAGGTGGGCCTGCGGAGCAGCGGAGACGTGGCTGCCCTGCCAGGCTGGGAGGGCCTTTGCAGCTGACGTGAGAGTGGGCAGCTCCTGCCGGTACCTAACCCCTTCCCTCCTCTTGGCAGGAGCACCGGACGGAAATTGACGCCAGGGCTGGCACTTCCCAGGCATTCGAGCAGTTCGGGCAGCAGCTGCTGGCCCATGGGCACTACGCCAGCCCCGAGATCAAGGAGAAACTGCATATTCTAGATCAGGAGCGTGCGGACCTGGAGAAGGCCTGGGTCCAGCGCAGGATGATGTTGGATCAGTGCCTTGAATTGCAGGTACACGTGCTGGACAGTAGCTTCCTGTTTGCTGCAGGGTTTCTGGCCAGGTAGCTCGTCGCCACAGGCTCTGTCTTCTCACCTGCCCGTCCCCTCTTCAGCTGTTCCACCGGGACTGCGAGCAGGCTGAGAGCTGGATGGCTGCCCGGGAGGCCTTCCTGAGTACCGAAGACAAAGGGGACTCGCTGGACAGCGTGGAGGCTCTCATCAAAAAACACGAGGACTTCGACAAAGCCATTAACGTCCAGGTGAGGCCTTCGTACCTTTCCAGGTTGACATCTTCGGTCTCTCTGTTGGCGTATTCTCCTTTCCCTTCTCAGTGACAAGAGAAAAAAATAGTTATTGTTTGCTTAACTCAGCTGCAGAGCTTTGGCAGCATCCTCAAATTAAAATACTTGGCGTTGACTACAGAGGAAGCTGCGTAGTCCTCATCGGGTCCAGTGCAGAGCTGTGCATTCTAGGAAAAGTGACGTGCATTAATAGTTTTTTAAACTTTATATATAAATTCTGGCACTTCTGAGGTTTTGTTTGTTCGTTTGAGGCATACTTTTAAAAATGTTCATGTTATCCAATTTGTGTCTTTTTTTATGTTATTTATTTTTGGCTGCGTTGGGTCTTCGTTGCTGCGCACAGGCTTTCTCTAGTTGCGGAGAG
The DNA here is from genome assembly GCF_949987515.2 of Delphinus delphis. Classification (NCBI taxonomy): domain Eukaryota; kingdom Metazoa; phylum Chordata; class Mammalia; order Artiodactyla; family Delphinidae; genus Delphinus; species Delphinus delphis. Next base: position 7,374,689 of record NC_082688.1, on the reverse strand, counting down.
TGGGGGGCTACTCTTCATTGCGGTGCGCGGGCTTCTCACTGCAGTGGCTTCTCTCGTTGTGGAGCACGTGGTCTCGGCCAGTGGGCTTCAGAAGTTGTGGCGCACGGGCTTAGTTGCTCCGCAGCATGTGGGATCTTCCCGGACCAGAGCTCAAACCTGTGTCCCCTGCATTGGCAGGCGGATTCTTAACCACTGCGCCACCAGGGAAGTCCCATTTCTGAGGTTTTAATAACAGAGATGCCACAGGGAAAAATTTTTATACCGAAAGGGAAGAAAAACAAACTTACGGGTAGGTAAGTGAATCCATGAACGTAAACTAGAAAGATGCAAAACTCCTTGGCTTAGAAACCATTTTGTTGAAAATCGGACAGTGTTTTCTTATGAAACCTAATCTTGTACGTGACCTCTGCTGGTGCTCAAGCCCCGGCCCCACCCCAGCGTGACCTGGAATCTTCTTGAGTTAAACTCTACTCTAATAATGATTGAAATCAAGCTTTCCTCTGGCTTTTTACACTCCTGCTTCTAGAGTGTCAGTGTATTCTGATCGTATCACCAGCTAGTCACCCAAAATAACCATTCTCTTCTCGAGACCTACAGTCCAGGCGAGGCAGAGTCGTCTTGCCCGCCTTGACCTCACGCCTCTTGTTTGCCGACAGGAGGAGAAGATCGCCGCCCTGCAGTCCTTTGCCGACCAGCTCATCGCCGGCGGCCACTACGCCAAAGGCGACATCTCTAGCCGGCGCAACGAGGTTCTGGACAGGTGGGTGGTCTGTGCAGCCGACGGGTCTTGCCGCCCTTGTGTGAGCGGCCCAGCCTGTCTAGTTCTGTGGGGTGCTCACCTTTGCTCTCGGTTTCACTTTCTCAGGTGGCGACGTCTGAAAGCCCAGATGATTGAGAAGAGGTCAAAGCTGGGAGAATCGCAGACTCTCCAACAGTTCAGCCGGGATGTGGATGAGATTGAGGCTTGGATCAGTGAAAAATTACAGACTGCAAGTGATGAGTCATATAAGGATCCTACCAACATCCAGGTGAGCTGAACAGATGAGCTGTTTATCTCCAAAGTAGCCTATGTTATTGAGTAGATCTTGTTAAAATAAGGTATCTTTAAAAGAGGGAGATACCTCTAAGACAACTTCCTCGTACCCTCAGTGATGCCGAGAAAAAGTATCTTAATAAGGTGAACCGGTGGGAAAGCCTCACTTAAATGATGAGAGCCGTTTCAGAAGCCGCTTTCCTCATTTGCCTCTGTTGAAACCGTGTCTGCTATTAAAGCGTCTGCAGAAAAGGCCCCCTTGTATTTGCTGTTCCTGAATGCTCACCTTCCCAGGGGAAGTATGACAGCAAAATGAGTTTCTGTTGAATAGCTGATGTGCATATTCACATGAAGTGTACTGAACTCTCGTTATTTTAATTTATTTTTGTAGCTTTCCAAGCTGCTGGTAAGTTTTATGTTTTTTTTTTTAAGAGTTCTAGTTAAACGAGCTCCAGTGTTTGTGCTCTTGTGTGTAGATTCTCGCAATTGTAGATTCTGCCGGTGTCGCCTCATCCATGCTTTTCATTTCTAATCATCCATCAGCCTCCATTCAAGTGTCCCCATGGGATGTGGCTTTCTCTGTTGTAATTAGCCTGCAGCCCTTCGCTCCTCCTCCTCCTCCTAATTTATCACTTAGGCAGGTTGTGCACAGTGTTTGATCTGGGGGGCAGTAGCTGACTGCTTTCTTTTAAGAGGTGTGCTTCTTTTAAAAAATGAAGTCGCTTTTTCTGCGTAAACTTGGGTTCCTCTTGCTCTGGGCTCGTGGCTCTCGGTGGACTAGGGCAGGGCCAGGTGTGAGAGTTTCGTTGCCCACGCAGTCTGGCATCCAGAAGTGCTGGCCACTGGAGAGGGACAGCTGGAGATCCACAGAGAGGCAGGTGATCTGCTTCCTAAGTCTAAGAGGAACTGGGGGTGAGAGGTTAAGATAAAAGTGAACATTACCCAGGGGGCAGGGAAAGAGACTTTCCAGTCAAAGCGTAGCTTAGAAGTTGCCTAAATGGTTGGAAGAAATGAAGAAATAGAATGGATGGGAGTTGAGCCAAAGAACGATCAGAACAAGAAACAGAAGAAGAGGGGCTTTTGTCAGGATGCGTGGGCATTTGAGACTTTTTGTTTCTGTAGTTGGGCTTGGGCGCAGAGTTGGTGCAGGGACGCTTCAGGTTGGTGCTGCATTTCGCCAGCCACATGGCTCCATCTTTTGACAGTTGCTGCCCCTGAAATGAAACATTTGATGCAGAATCCTTCCCCAGTTGTACTGCTTTTTTCCTTTTAGTTCTTTTTTCCCCATATCACATTCTTGCCTGCAGCCCCGCATTTCTCACCCACCCAGAACTGCCCCACAGCTGCGTCCTCCCACTTGTTTCCCGTGGTGCCCCCCAGCCTCAGATGCCCATCATCCTCCCAGCCCTCTCTTCTAGCAAAAAGAAATTCTTACCTACAGTCAAGCCTGGATTTTGACAAATCCAGCAGGTTTGATTGATTGCAGCTGCCAGATGAGAAGCCGGCAAAGCCAGGGTTTGCGGCAGCTTCTTCTCTGTCGACGGAGGGGAGGCTGGCCCTCGGACACCTTGTTTCATAGTGCCTGCCACCTTAGGTGATGAGAGGGCCGTATGTGTGTCACTAGTTAGAGCTACTTTCCACTAAGGAGAAAGCCGTGGATGGAAATTGATGCACAAGTAGATCCAAAACTACAGTTGGCCGTTACCAGCTCCTGCAAAATGTTAGAAAGTGTATAATTCTAGGATTTCACTCACAGATAGCTAGTCCAGCTGACTTAGGAGTTGACACAGTTCACCTCCTGAGCTGGTGCATTTCCTTCCTCCAAGCTCGGACCTTCTGCTGAACTTCCATCAGACTGAGCCCTAAAGTATTTCGCACAGATTCTGTGATCACCTTCTGTAAAAATGTTGACACTTGCCCCTAGTTCCTCGAGTCTGCTACCACTCCCTCCCTTCTGAGAACCCCTTCTCCCTGAAAAGACAGAGCCTAGCAGGACCTGGTTTCGAAAGGTTGTGGCAGGGTTTCTTTGGTGTTTTCAGAGCAAGCACCAGAAGCATCAGGCCTTCGAAGCAGAACTGCATGCCAATGCGGACCGGATTCGAGGGGTTATCGACATGGGCAACTCCCTCATTGACCGCGGGGCCTGTGCCGGCAGCGAGGACGCCGTCAAGGTACGCCGTCCCCCAGTTCCCCTCCTCCTGGCCCGGGAAGAAGAGGGGGCTGGATTTGACTTTCAGCGTTACCGTCAGCTTGATGATGACTCTAGAATGCAGTCTTAGGAGAATAAACAGACGACTTCTGGCTGCGTTGCTGAGGGGATGCTAGTGAGAGTGGCTCCTGTGAGCATCTTCCGTCCTCCTCTGTGAGGGGCGTCAGGTCGGCTTCCAGAGAGGGCGCTGACCGTGGAGTTGGCCATGTCCAACGGCCCTCTTCTCTTGCCCAGGCCCGGCTGGCCGCCTTAGCTGACCAGTGGCAGTTCCTGGTGCAGAAGTCGGCTGAGAAGAGCCAGAAGCTGAAAGAAGCCAACAAGCAGCAGAACTTCAACACTGGGATCAAGGACTTCGACTTCTGGCTCTCTGAGGTGAGGCCACGGGGCTTCCCTTCCCCACTGGAGGATTCCGTGGAAAGGCAGGGCTCTCCCGACGTCCCTTTTAACAGAAATCATCATCAAGTGTGAGCTGTGTACTCTGAGGGATTTGTAGTCAGAGGGAGGGAATGTTTACACAAGAGAGAGCTTATCTCTGGTTGGACATGGGTCACTTGTTTCCATAGGAAAATGCAAACAGGAGTGGGTGGTGGGGTCTGTGTGCAGGCCGCTGTCACGGTGCCCAGATAGAAACCAGAACCAAAGAGCCCGGAGTCCAGAGTTAGTCCTGCGGTCTCTGTAGACTGTTTGGAGAGTACAGAAAGTAAAAAGAAATAAAACATTTTTAAAGACCACTATTCTGTATCTCTCTGGTCTACACCTATTTCCGTGACTTTTTGTGTAACAGTTCTTTCATGTGTATTTGAACTCATGACGTAATTTTTCATCAGTACGTATTGGTGGTGGTATTTCAAGTCATGAAAAGTCTTCCTGAACATTTGAATAACTGCCTTAGACCATCACAGAGTTAGGCCATAATTTAACCATTCCCATACTGTTGGCCACACTTGGTGCTCCCAGCTTTGGGGGATACGTTTTGCTGCAGTGAACATCTCTGTACATTAGTCTTTGCCCAAGCTGCTGCCTCTCTGCCCAGGGGAGGGTCCACGCCAAGCTGGCACAGCAGCAGCGTGTGGTAGGGAAGTTCAGCTGTCCAGACGGGGGAGCCTGGGGGACGAGTGGGCATCCTGGGTTTGCCAGGACAAGGGATGCGCTCCAGATGGCAGCCTTCCCTTTCATGTTTCATTGCCAGGTGGAAGCCCTGCTGGCCTCTGAGGATTATGGCAAAGACCTGGCTTCTGTGAACAACCTGCTAAAAAAACATCAACTGCTGGAGGCGGACATCTCTGCCCATGAGGTAAGCAGAGGGGGCGCCAGGCCGGGCTTGGGACACGGCCGCGCGTGACTCTAAGGCACCTGGTGCATTCGGGGAAGGACAGTGGTGTTCATCCCTTAAAGCCAAGGTGCTCAAACGCTGTGGTCTCGGGGCCATTTTGTACTCCGAACTATTATTGAGAGCCCCTAGGAGAGTTAGTTATGTGGGTTTTATCTATTAGAATTTGCCATTATTAAAAATTAAATTTTTAGAGTTAAATTTTTTAAAACAATTTCAAAAACATTAAAAAATAATTTCAAAAGGTTACCTACCGTATAATTTCATTTATATGATATTCTCAAAATGACAGATTATAGAGATGGAGAACAGATACGTGGTTGCCAGGAGTTAGGGACAGGGTAGGGGTACAACTGTAAAGACGATACGGAAGTTCCTTTGTGCTCTCAGAACAAGGTCCATATCTTGATCTTGGCGGTAGTTACGTAAATCTACGCATATGATAAAACTGCATGGGAATACTTGCACATACTCAGGGGCACACAAATGCATATAAAAATTGGTGAAATCTGAATAAGGTCTATGAATTGTAGCAATGTAAGAAAACTGAGAAAAATGTGTTAATTCGTTTAAAATAATAAACCCATCACAAGTTAACGTAAGTAACATTTTTTATGTATAATGTCTCTGTTTTTCCAAAAACAAAAATATAGCAAGAAGAGTCACACTGGTTACATTTTTTGCAAATCTCTTTGATGTCCAGCTTGATAGAAGACAGCTGGATTCTTAGAGCTGCTTCTGAATTCAGTTTGTTGTGTGTGATGAAAATACAGCCTCACACAGGTAGAGGAGGGAGTAGTATTTTAATTCAGATAATTGTCGATACTTTCTGATACTACATCCAGCTCAGTAGGTGGTAGTTTCTAAAGGTTAGTTGGAAAGTGGACTCGGAAACACTGTCAGCTTTTCATACTGTTTATATGTAAATCCACTGGTCCATCCTGGACTTTGAATGGATCATTTACTCACGCCTGAGGTTACAGAATCATTAGGGAAGTGTTGATTCGCAGAGTTCAGATCTTCTAAATGTTGACACGTGTCTATATGGTATCAAACATCACGTTCCTTAACATCACAGCCAGTCTCAACGGAAAAATCTACACGTATCGGGAAGCTGTCAGGCTCACGGAGGTGGATGCCAATTTTCCAAAATTCTAATTTCCTCATGAAAGTTTGAATTTTATCATTAGCAAACTCAGTTTTCCTTAAAGTGACAGGTTCACTTTATTCATTGTCGACAAAGTATTTGTCAGCTCCCAAAGTCAGAATGACCATAGATTGTCCGTTGGCCGTTCTTTCAAGTGAAACTGAGGTTCCGTGGGAGAAGTGGCCAGTTCAGCTCGGAACGTGCGCTTCTCCTCAGCGCAGTCATTGAACTTCGGCACTCGGCGGAAGTGCTTCGTGTGGGTTCCCCGTTTTATCAGACAGGATATTAAAACGACACGTACTCAAAGATGGAGACTTAATAAAATTAACAGCCTTGCTGCTTGTTTAAGGATGTTCTTAAGTGAAACAGCGATTTCTACTGGGAGTGCGTGGCAGTGAAGAGTTGGATTTCTGCTCGTAGTTTGCCACTGCCTTGAGCAGCGCCACCCCTACCCTGGATTTTGCACCATCGGTGCAAATGTTCACACAGTAAAAAAGGCAGATCATGTTTTTGTATTGTTATGAAAGTAGTTTTGATCTCTTAGAACTCTCGGGGTCCACATACCACACTCAGAGTAACCTGAATAAATCTTAAACCAACCCGTCAGTGAAGAAGTCCCGAGTTCTGATTTATGAGCAGATAAAAGTCCCGAGTTCTGAATTACGAGCAGATCGTGGGTGCCCCAGATCTCTGACCCCTCCATCGTGTCCCCTGCCCAGGATCGCCTGAAGGACCTGAATAGCCAGGCAGACAGCCTGATGACCAGCAGTGCCTTCGACACCTCCCAAGTGAAGGACAAGCGGGACACCATCAACGGCCGTTTCCAGAAGATCAAGAGCATGGCGGCCTCCCGGCGAGCCAGGCTGAACGAGTCCCACCGCCTGCACCAGTTCTTCCGGGACATGGACGACGAGGAGTCCTGGATCAAGTACGCACCCCGCTCCGGGTGCCCTCGGAGCCTTTCACGGAGGGCGTTAGGAACCCCAGGCTTATCCTCTCCTGGAGCGTGGTGGTGAGATGGGAAGTGGGTCAGAAATGGCACGGACTCGGCAGCTGTGCCCAGCTGGTCCCAGCCTCACCGCACGGCCGCGGTGAGACGCCCCGGCTTCCCCTCCTGGTGTCTGGGCATGTGGTGATGGTGGTCGGCCATGGCCTCCACGTGGCGGTGTGTGTGATGGTGTCCAGGGCTTGTCTAGCCCCTGCCCTTAGGTCACTGGCGACATGAGTGAGTTCCCATCTGGGAAAGATGGTCTGATCTCCTGGGGAAGATTGCTGCTTGCAGGAAGAAAAGTTTGTCTTGTTTGTTTTTATCTCCCCTCCCCCAGAATTTCAGTCTGCCTTTGCCAGGTGATGTAGCCTGTGAACAGACCATTTTTAAGGACAGGATTCTCTCAATTCACTGCCTTAAAACACTGTTTACATTAGCATTTTCGTGTGATACGTGTGTATTTGATCAGGTAGGATTGATAGGGCGACAGCAGCGGCACCTCCTTGTTCTCCAGTGCACCCCGACCCTTTGCAGAGTCGGACACAGGAGGTGCTCCTGGAGATGTACGTGGGCACTGTTCATTGGGGAAGTAGAGGCTTTTTTCCCCAGAAGCCTGGCTTCTGAAGGACTTTCCCAGAGAGATGGGTAGATGCAGGTGAAGGACATCACGGGGTGTGTGAGCTTCACGCTCTTTGACTGCACGTCTCCAGCTGAAGACACGCAGGTGCAGAGGCTGACCACCCTCCTGTGCTGCCCAGGGAGAAGAAGCTGCTGGTGAGCTCGGAGGACTATGGCCGCGACCTGACGGGCGTCCAGAACCTGAGGAAGAAGCACAAACGTTTGGAGGCAGAACTGGCTGCCCACGAGCCGGCGATTCAGGTGAGGCGGGCCTCTCCCGGCCGAGCGGGCAGCGGGACTTGAATGGGCCCAGGTGCGCTCGTCTCACTGAGGTCTCTACAGTGGTTATAGCCCCTCATCCCACAGCGGAGTGGAGAAGGCCTGAGTCTAATGTCGAGGCCCTTTCCTGGAAGCATCTGTTGACCCAGTCGTTCTTGCCTGTCAGGGTGTCCTGGACACCGGAAAGAAGCTGTCGGATGATAACACCATCGGGAAGGAGGAGATAGAGCAGCGCCTGGCGCAGTTCGTGGAGCACTGGAAGGAGCTGAAGCGGCTGGCGGCCGCCCGGTGAGCGTGGCGGAGGGCGGTGCCAGGGCCCTCCTGCGCCCCCGGGGCCCTCCTCTTGGCTGTGCCAGCACCGCGGTTGGCTTGCTCTGACAGGCCCAGGCCGAGCTGGTCCCGTTATGTGAATCCGGACCGAGCATATGGTTCCAGGATCTCGTGTTGGACCAGCAGTCGCTGCTCTGTGTTAGGGCTCGAGTGAACCGTTTACGTCCCACGCTCGTCATTCGTGTTTGTAAGCGTCCAGGTTAGAGGAGATTATGGCTGATTTCATACTGTCCCCTGTGATTAGGGGCCAGCGGCTAGAAGAGTCCTTGGAGTATCAGCAGTTTGTAGCCAACGTGGAGGAGGAGGAAGCCTGGATCAATGAGAAGATGACCCTGGTGGCCAGTGAGGATTATGGAGACACTCTTGCTGCCATCCAGGTCAGAGAAACTGGAGGTGCTGCCTGCTGCTTCCCCCCCCCCCCGCCCCCGCCCCCGCGCAGCTGCCTGCCCCACCCTTTTCCTGCCAGCTTGCTCGGTGGCCGTGCTCTTCCCAGGAGAGCACTCAGAGCCGGCAGCCGGCGTCTCGTTGGCGGGTCTCGGTCCTCAAGATCCCATGCAAGAGACGCTGCCCCTCTGTAGACAAAATTGGGGTGACTTTGTCAGCCCCAGTTCATGGAGTCCTGCTGTCAGCCCAGCAGTATGGTTGGTATCGTTAACCACAGGTTACTAGAACCCTGTAGTTTCCTGTGGCTGCCTTAGCGAAGTACCACAAACTGAGTGGCTTTGAAACAACAGAAACTTGTTCTGTCCTGGTTGGCGAGGCAGAGGCCCGGGATCAGGGTGTCGACGGGGCCTTGCTCTCGCCGAGGCTTCTAGGAGAGGACCCTTCTTGCCTCTCCCAGCTTCTGGTAGCTGGGCTTGTGGCAGCGTGACTCGAACCTCTGCTGTGCTTTCGCATGGCTGTCTTCCCTCTGTGTCTTTGTGTCCCCGTGGCATTCTGTCTGCCTGTATCTGTGTCCAGATTTCCCTCTTCTTATATATGTAGGACACCAGTCATACTGGATTAGGACCCGCCCTGATGACCTGTCTTAACTTGATTGCACCTGCAGAGGACTCGTTTCCACATTCTTAGGTGCTAAGGTCTGGACCCATATCTCTGGGAGGATGCAGTTCAACCCGTAACATATTTCCTAAATACATTGGTTACCTATTGTTGTGTCACAACCCTAAAAACAAGTTTATTTCCCACAGTTCTGTGCATTGATGGGCATTGCCTCTGCTGCTCTCACTGGGACCCCCTAACACAGCTGCACTGAGGCAGAAGGCCTCTGGGCTGAGAGGTGCATGGTGATGGCACTCAGGTGGCTCCAGCTGGGACGTCTCAGTCCCCTCCACGTGGCCTCTCACCATCGGGCAGCTTAGATCAGCTTCTTCAGGCAGCGTTCAAAGAGGCAAAGGCAAGGCTGCAGGGATCCTAAGGCGTAGCCTGTGGGACAGAGCAGCCCTGGGTCTCGGGGGTGAGGCGACTCCCCTCTTCATAGGAGGAACTGCACGTTGTGGTCGGGTGTTCCTCCGTCCGTGCCACCAACTGTGGAAGCAGAGTTAGCATTCCCGAGGGTCAGGGTAGCCCCAGAGCTGTACTCCTCCCAGTGGGAATCCTGTTCAGCTAGTTGGGGGACGCAGGTAGGAGGCAGATGCAGTCAGTGGTTTCCTGTCCTCTGCATCGCTGTGTTCCCTGGAAGCCGACACGAGGGGTGTTGTCTCCAGCACTTCAGCTGTACGGAGGAAAAGACAAGATTTGGGAGGTCCCGCAGGAGATGTGCTCCGGTTAAACCCTAGGGCGGGTGTCACTGTTCTGTTGGTGCTTATTTGAAGGCTGCTCGGTGTCCATTCTCTGGTCTCCTACAGGGAAAGGGGCCTGTGCTGGTTGACTGGCGGCAGCCTCACCCCTTCAGAAAGGCCTCTGGTTATGCTCGCGGTGTCCTCGTTTTACTGCTGTAGGATTTTCTGTTTATCCTGTACCTGTCTGTTGTCTTAGCCCCAGCTGGACTGGGGTGCGTGCGAGGGCACCTTCCAGTCCTGCTCCTCTGGCCCCGGGGCCTGGCCCACCGCACGCACGTGCCAGGCCCTCAGTGGCGAGCCTTGCTGTTTCCCCTCCAGGGCTTACTGAAGAAACATGAAGCCTTCGAGACAGACTTCACTGTCCACAAGGACCGGGTGAATGACGTCTGCACTAACGGACAAGACCTCATTAAGAAGGTGAGCCTGGCCCGCTGGTAAGACCCTCATTTCTCGCTCCGGGACACCGCGTGCTGGTACCACAACCCGCAAAGCTCCTCCCCTGGGATACTCACCAAACAGAGGTCTGCGTGGAGACCGGTAGCGGCTCCATTCCTGCATTCCGTGTTTAACTGGATATTTACCCCCTTCTTGAAGGCAGTTAGTAAAGCCATTCTGCAGCAGTTGTTTTTCTCTGCTTTAATTAAGCAAAGAAGCATCCCTGCTGTGACATTGGCACTCCCGTGTGTTTGCTCTTCTAGTTTACTTCTCCAGGAATACAAGCTCTTTCTAGAGGTGGTAGAAAACACAAGTGGGCAGGTCAAAACAGTCACCCATAGGACCACCACCGGAGATGGCCCCAGTGAGACCTCCGTGCCGGACCCTCCAGACTCTCCTCATGCTGAGGCATCCACTAGGCTAAACGGCAGCTGTGCAGTGGGTGTACGTCGCTGTGTGAAACCTGGCTGCTATCCAGGATGTTTTATAAATGTGTCTGTCAGAATCACAAGGTTCATTTCATTCAAACAGCTTTCTAGGGAGAAAGCAAAAAATAAGGGGTCTTGGTGCCTTCTCAGCAGCAGTGAAGTCGAGTCACTCCCCAGCTGAAATCCAGACTAAACGCGGTGCCGCGATCTGTCACGTGGTCCACAAGACATGTAGTTGCACGAGACAAATGACTTCTATCGACTGATTTCCTGTCACAAACACATAATGAGTAAATAAAATTCCTCATCACAGAATTTGCACTGGTGATCAGGCCTTAAGACTAGAGATTTGGTCCACAGGAGGTAACTGTAGTTAAAACCTGTGTTCACTAGGGAGCTTTTCTCCTCACTCTCGTGGGCAAACAACCTAACGGAGACTAATTTCAGATACAGACCATGTCCGCGTAGATGAGGCCTGTGTACGACTCCCCACACACAAGTGCGCCCCACCTGTGAGATGACGGCTTGTGAATGTCCTTCAGCCTTGGGGCAGAGAGCCTGGTGCTCTCGTTCCAACAGCAATCTTCGTTTCCTCCCTGAGTTTCTTTCTGAATTTTATGCTGACTTATGGTTTGTGTTTTCACATACAGTTTTAACCAAGACTGCATCAGAGTGTTTGGGGCTTAATAATTTTTAATATCCACAGTGTGAAAACATTGTTCCAAGCCATTGTTTTTATTGCATACGTATAGTAGCCATTGAGTCATAATTATTTAGGCTTTTTCTAAGTTTTTGCTGTCAGAAATGACACTAATGAATACATCATCGTGACTTAACATTTTATCACATTCCTCATTATTACTTATAGGAGTAGAATTGCCAGTGTTCATCTCTTTAAGGCTCTTAGAAAAGCCTTCCCCCATTCTCCTGGCGGTGGGCAGGGGAGCACGGCCTGTCACAGAGGTTACAAGCCTGCCTGCGCCCTGCAGGGAGGGTGCAGATCAGGTAACCGCAGCAGGTGCCAGGCTGACAGGGTGTGCCTTCTCCACGGCCTAGAACAATCACCATGAGGAGAACATCTCTTCAAAGATGAAGGGCCTGAATGGGAAAGTATCAGACTTGGAGAAAGCTGCCGCCCAGAGGAAGGCAAAGCTCGACGAGAACTCGGCCTTCCTTCAGTTCAACTGGAAGGCTGACGTGGTGGAGTCCTGGATTGGTAAGCATGGCCTCGGCGCTGCCCAAACCTCTTACCCTCCCGGGCCGGGAAGATTGTTCAGAACCACAGCCTGTTTGCTTCCTACGCAGCTGGTTTTCTTCTGCAGAGAAGAAACCGCTGGAATGTGAGCGTATCAGAGACCCCTGCCACCGGGTAGACCACTGGTGGCAGCGGGAGACAGGGTCCTGAGGCAGAGAGCCGAGCCTCAGCAGTGCCCCTGGGCCGGCACGAGGGTTAACGAAACAAAGGTCCTGTAACGCTGAAAGAAGCAGTGGGCACCACAACACAAATAAGGGCCACACGAGCCGGACCAGCCTGCACCGGCACCGTCCCCGAGCTACACGGGTCCAGGGTGTGATCCAGCCCCCAGGCGAGGAGGAACTGCACCGATTTCAGGACCCACATGACCTTGGTAGTTGCTGTCGCATCAGTAGCGACTGAACAGCATCTAGGACAGGCTGGAGGGACCCCTTCAGGACACAGACGTAGAAGGGGGCCCAGGTACAGGGAGGAGCCAGCTCATTTGGGTTCAGAGACTGCTGTCAGTAGTATTGGAATTCAAATGTAAGCAAAATAATAGGTGCCTCAGTTTTCTTCTTTTCTTTTAAATTTGTCACATTGAAAAGGGATGGTTGATTTCCCATGCTTGGTTTTCTAGGTGAAAAGGAGAACAGCTTGAAGACAGATGATTATGGTCGAGATCTATCTTCTGTCCAAACTCTCCTTACCAAACAGGTCAGTCGTGGCTGCTTTGTTGATTGATTGAAATGTACTCAAATAGTATTTCCTGGTGAATGAGTGATGGTTAGCATCTTTCATTGAGACATTTGACTATTTATATTAGGCCCTAGGGGCCAGCAGTGAACAAGCTTCCTGGTCCTCAGGAAGCTCTCAGATTAGGCCTCTGAGCTGCAGCCTGATGGGTGCTAACAGGGCAGAGCACAGCAGGATGTGGACTTCACTCAAGAGGTGTCTGACTCAGTTTCCAGCAGGCAGGCGTTGACGGGAAAGTCTTCCCAGAGGTGACATCCAAGCTAGATCACGGAGGGTAAACTGAAAGTGGTTGGTGAAGAGCTGGGCGGGTATTCTTGGCAGAGGTAGTGGGGAGAGCCCGGGTGCCTCAGCCCGAGGCTGAAAGCAGGGCCTGGGAGGAGCTGCCGCAGTGACCTGAGGTCTGGAGGAGATGCAGCAAAGTGGTGACCAAGGTGTGACCAAGGGTCAGGAGGAGGTGGGGACTCGAGGCTGACAGTCTGGCCTGGGCAGCTGGCTGGACAGACGCAGGTGCCGTCCGAGCTGAGGTGCCGGGAGGCGTACGGTCTCATCTCAGTGCGGTCCCTGCATGTTGCCTTCTCGCTCCTCGTTCCAGGAAACCTTCGATGCTGGCCTGCAGGCCTTCCAGCAGGAGGGCATCGCCAACATCACTGCCCTCAAAGATCAGCTGCTGGCTGCCAAGCACATCCAGTCAAAGGCCATCGAGGCCCGGCACGCCGCCCTCATGAAAAGGTGGAGCCAGCTTCTGGCCAACTCAGCCACCCGGAAGAAGAAGCTGCTGGAGGCGCAGAGTCATTTCCGCAAGGTGAGCTTGGCCCCGGCCTAGCTCAACCAGCTCAACGCACAGGGAAAGCAAACCCCTCTCCCGGGACAGAGGTTCTGCACGGGGCTGTGGAGTTGGCGTAAACCAAGGGAAGGGGACCCTTGCCTTCAGGAGGCTGCTGCTCGGAAGCTTCCGGGAAGACTGAGCTTGCACGCCCCAGGGAAAGGGGAGAAAGAGGGAGGACTTTTCAGCAGTGGGAGGAGGGCGGCAGAGAGCTGAGCTGAGCCAAGCCGAGCAAGCCCGACACCCTGGGGACGACCCCCACCTTCCTGGTGCCCACACCACCGCCCCCCCACCCGCCCACCAAGGATGGTCCACACAGCCCCTGCAGCTGTGCTGACTCCGGCTCCTCTGCTTTCAGGTGGAGGACCTCTTCCTGACCTTTGCCAAAAAGGCTTCCGCCTTCAACAGCTGGTTTGAAAACGCAGAGGAGGACTTAACAGACCCGGTGCGCTGCAACTCCCTGGAAGAGATCAAGGCCTTGCGTGAGGCCCACGACGCCTTCCGCTCCTCGCTCAGCTCGGCCCAGGCCGACTTCAACCAGCTGGCCGAGCTGGACCGCCAGATCAAGAGCTTCCGCGTGGCCTCCAACCCCTACACCTGGTTCACCATGGAGGCCCTGGAGGAGACCTGGAGGAACCTGCAGAAGATCATCAAGGTGCCCTTCTCCGCTGGGCCGGGTGTGGCGCTGGGCAGGGAAGCCCTTCCTGGCTGAAGCGTGAGGAGATGGGGGAGGAAGCGCAGTTTCATTCATCACAAGTCACCCTGTGTGGGTCCCGCTGGCCCGCATGGCTGTGATCGGCCCTCCCACCCACCCCCCAGCGTCTTGTGAGGTCTCTGGGGAAGCGGGCTGGCGAATGCCTCCCAGACGCCTTCCGTGCTGTGGGTTGAGATGAACAGCTCGTCCTCCCTGACCCCCCGAGTAGCTTCAGAAAACTACGCCCTGTTCCTCTCAAATGTTGAGACGAGCCGGTCAGTGGCTGAGCCTCGAGCCTGTCCATGAAGCGGGGCGGGGATGACACGCCTCTTCCTCCCTCGGTCCTTAGGAAAGGGAGCTGGAGCTGCAGAAGGAGCAGCGCCGGCAGGAGGAGAACGACAAGCTGCGCCAGGAGTTCGCCCAGCACGCCAACGCCTTCCACCAGTGGATCCAGGAGACCAGGTGCGGCCCCGGGAGTGCTCGGTCCTGGGGGCTGAATGCCCAGGCCTCGGGCTCCAGAGTGTGGAAAGAAGGGTTAGGAGCGCAGTCTGGTCTGGCTGGAGCCAGAGGGGTGGGCAGAGTTGGGAGGGTTCTCGAAGGAACTTCTCCAGAGGTGGAGTCGCTGGATGTCCTGGATTGGGTGGGACTGAGCGTCGCCCGTGGTTGCACAGCGACGGTGACAGGGGTACAGGGTTGAGCGCAGCGTGGGTACTGATGACCTTGGTTTTGTTTTTGTTTTCTTTCTTGTGTCTGCCTCTGTCCCCCACCTCGCGATGCTGCTGTCCGGACACCACCTTGTCTTGTGGCTGCTTGGATCCCATCTCCACAGAACGTATCTCCTCGATGGGTTAATATTGACTTCTTATTTCTCCGGGCTTGTGGTGTGATGGTGTCTAGTGTGCTTGTCCCTCTGCCCTTTGTCCCCTCGTGGCCTGGCTTGCAGAGGATCCCAGAATGGACCTTCCTGCCTGGGGCAGGCTGCACGTCCCCTGCCCTACCCTCGCCCCCTTCCCTGGCACCCATGGCCCACTGTCCCTGACGGCCTGCAGTGTGGGGAGGGGAGCTGCTCCCACCTTCCTGTTCAGATTCCAAGGGTTCTCTAAGATGGGGCCCGAAAGCCAGAGCTGGAGTCCAGAGCCTCTGAGAATCCCCATTATTCAGCCATTGGGATTATACTGGACTTCTTTTCTGCCTTGTTCCCCCACGTGTCCGTTGGGATCATGTCATGGGCGTGAAATAGGATGACATTGTTGAGGGGCTCCAGCTGGTGCACTAAGTCTCCGTCTGTGCACTGACCCCTCCTCCCCCAGTGCCCCCACGGAGGGCTGAGGCTGTCTTTTGCCCCAAGAGGAAGCCCAGCTGCTCAGGGTTTCTGGGTGATGGAGAGACACAGGACTTGGGAGGAGCCCCGAGAGGAGCAGGGCTGTCCTGCCTGGTGCCAGTGGGGCCTCCCCAGGAGGCCTTGGCCTCTGCCCAGATCGGGCACCCTTGCATTCTCTCCCGGGACCATGGTGGCTTAGACTAGCGCTCCCGAGGCCCTGCAGGCAGACACATCAGGCGTTAAAAGGAGGCAGTGGGAGGAGTGTCACCCTCGCTCATGCGAGCACGTGCTGAAGGCAGAGTGGGGCAGGATCCTGGGATCACAGGTTCGGCTCGAGCTCATAAGCTGCCCTGGGGTCCGTTCTCCTCCCCAGTGCCCGTGGCCGTGTCTGCTGGCATTGGACTTGTCTCCACGAGGTGCCATGCTCCCCTTACCATGTGGCTCCTCCCAGCCCTGTCCCGTCTTGCCCGGTCCCCACGCGAGCCGCCCAAGGCTGCCTGCCCTCCCAGGCCGGCTGTCGGCTTGGCCTGTACCACGTCCCTGCCTGGGCGCCAGGTGGCCCTGCCTGTGCACTGACCAGCTTGGGCCTTGTGGTGTGTGTCTGTCTCGGTGTGCTCTTGCCTCCCCTTCCGCTGGTGTATTCATTTGGTTTCTTTTCTTTGAATAGCATAGCGTATCGTCGGGTCATTCGTGTCTATCAGTATGAAGTTGGGGATGATCTGTCTGGAAGGTTTTTCTCCTCTTTCTCTTCTTACCTCGCTGTGGTTTTACCAGTGCACTCTTGACTTCCCCAGGCGGCTCTGCTTTCTGACTAACCCACCGCCAGTGGCCGCATGGGAAGGAGGGGTCTGCCCTCCTCCCACTGCACCAGCACCCGGCCTCCTGCCCCCAGGTCCTGGGGGTGTGCTTTTCCTGGGGGGACATGGCGTGACTGTGAGTCTGACCTGCTGGGGTAGGAGGAAGCCTGGTGCCTTGCCTTGCTAGAGCACTTTGAACCTAGGGACATTTCACAGCTAATGCTGGCTTCGCTGGGTGTTGAAAGGGTAGGTTGGGGCAAAGGTGGGTACAGGGGAGGCTGGGCTAAAACCCCACCCAGGACACACACACAGTGTGACTCATCCCTGCACGTAACCTCATTTGTCTTCGTTCACTGGTAGCCTCTGTGACCTCACACTGTTGTTGGGAAGATAGAGGCTCCCCAGAGGCCCCCTGCTCCTCAGAACTTAGCCCCGGAAGGAGCCTCTGGCGTTGTGTCTGTAGATGATAGAACCTGAATCTGGGCCTTAGTCGTAGCCACCTCTCCTTTGGGCAGGACCAAACCCAAATCTGGTCATAATCTTCACACCCCAGTTCCCATGTCAAGGGGTCATCTGACTGCCTCTCCTCCCACTGCTGTCACTTATCCTAGTGTGTGGCTCCCCTCAGGAGCCTGCAGGAGACTCCAGGACTTCTTGGGGTGGCTTGCCAGCCTCCCCTAACCTTCAGGTCTCCTGTCTGAAGGGTTGCACAGGCATCCTTCTCCCCCTGGTTGCAGAGGAAGCATGCTGCCAGGCCTGCAGCCCCTCTCTGTTCCTGTGGAACTTAAAATCAGTTCCTGAGGTACCCTTTAAGGGCCTAGCTTGGATCAGGTACCACGCTACAGCCTGGGTGGGCTTAAGGAGCCAGCCACATGAGAAGGGGTCCCAGCTGGGGAGCGGGGAGCAGGCTGGATGGGGGCTCAGCCCTGGCTTATCTGTTGGCCTTACCAGGTGGCACACCACATCAGGCAGCAGCTTCCCAGTATACTGGAGAAGTATTACCTGCCCTCCCTGGCTCCCAGAGCTGCTGAAGAAAAGATAGACAGTAGCAGATAGGTTTCATATCCTAATAAGAGGAATTTGAGACTGCAGGCACTTTTATCTGAGGGAAGTTAATTTCGAGCTGGCAATCGGGCCTCCTGCCTCACTGTGCTTCTGTGTTTAGGTCCTGCATGGTGGAAGAATCCGGGACCCTCGAATCCCAGCTTGAAGCTACCAAAGTAAGTGCCCTTAGTGTTTCTGGCCCGCCTAAAACCCTTCATCCCACCACTGCCAGCAGGCCTACTTGGCTTCAGGTTGGGTACAAGGTGGGCTGGTCAGGTACCCCCTTTCCCCAAAGCAGCCCAGGACCTCCCTCATTTTAAAGAGTTTTTTGTCTTTGACAGTTGCTACCAGGAGCCCTACTGGGAGAGAAGGAGGCTCCTTTGGTCCTCAGTACTTATACTGTTTCCCTGGCAGGTCAACCCACTGATGTGTGACTGTCACACTGACGCCTCTTCCTCTGTTGAGGCTGCTGGATTTCTTCAACCTCACCCCATCCCCACTTTCCCCTTGCAGGCAGCCCTGCAGGTCTCAGGCTGGGGGTGCAGAGACCGAGGAGGGCTGTTTAAGCAGGCTCTCGGGCCTGGTAACCGAGGCAAGAGCCCCTGTCCCACGCATCTTTGCTCCCTCACCCCTGCAGCGCAAGCACCAGGAGATTCGAGCCATGAGAAGTCAGCTCAAGAAGATTGAGGACCTGGGGGCGGCCATGGAGGAAGCCCTGATCCTGGACAACAAGTACACAGAGCACAGCACCGTGGGCCTGGCCCAGCAGTGGGACCAGCTCGACCAGCTGGGCATGCGCATGCAGCACAACCTGGAGCAGCAGATCCAGGCCAGGTACCTGCAGCTTCCCCGGGTGGGCACAGCAGCAGCAGGGGCCGTGGGAAGCAGGGTCGCCCCCACGTCCAGCAGTCAGTTTAGCTGTATGGGGTGGAGTATCCGGTCCCTAATTCTGTTCTTTCTTCCAGGAACACGACCGGGGTGACCGAGGAGGCCCTCAAAGAATTCAGCATGATGTTTAAGTGAGTATATGCGCTGCGCCCTTCCTGGCGGGGGAGGTGGGCTCAGCAGCAGGGCCTCTGTGCTGAGCCCTCGGCCTTGTGCCACAGACACTTTGACAAGGACAAGTCTGGCCGGCTGAACCACCAGGAGTTCAAGTCCTGCCTGCGCTCCCTGGGCTATGACCTGCCCATGGTGGAGGAAGGGGAGCCCGACCCCGAGTTCGAGGCCATCCTGGACACTGTGGATCCAAACAGGTGAGCATCAGGGAACGTGGTAGAAGCAGCTCTGCACGTGGCTCCTACCGCACCCTCCCTGCTCACTGCACCTTGGCCCCCCAGGGACGGCCACGTCTCCCTGCAAGAGTACATGGCCTTCATGATCAGCCGTGAGACCGAGAACGTCAAGTCCAGTGAGGAGATCGAGAGCGCCTTCCGGGCCCTGAGCTCCGAAGGGAAGCCTTACGTGACCAAGGAGGAGCTGTACCAGGTCTGGGGCTCTGCTTCCCTAGCTTGGGGTGGGGGTGAGGGGTTCCTTTGAAAAGTGAAGCCCAGGCAAGGTTGCCCCCTTGGTTAGGGGCAGAGCCGAGTCTAGAGTAACGCACCCCGGTTTTGAGCGTTAGCTGCTGGGTGCAGTCATTTTTATCCCTAGTTTCAAATGAAACTCAGTCCAGGCTAAAGGCCGTAGCAGCAGAGGTCCTGAAGCTTGGGCATTAACGTTCTTGAAGTCGGCCTCGTCCCCCGGCCTCAGTGGGCATGGCTGGTGGGGGCTTGGCTGACAGGTGCCACCTTGCCCTCCAGAACCTGACTCGGGAACAAGCCGACTACTGCGTCTCCCACATGAAGCCCTACGTGGACGGCAAGGGCCGCGAACTCCCCACTGCTTTTGACTACGTTGAATTTACCCGCTCGCTCTTCGTGAACTGATCCTCTGCTCCTAGGTTAGCCTGGCCCACACCGCTTGCCCTGCCATCGCCTTGCTGCATGTCAACTCATCTCTGTGCTCTTAAGAAAAATCCTCCAGACAGTGCTGCTTTCCATTGTAACCTTAACCTGCTTAGCTTGGGGTGAGACTTAGTAGAAAATGGTGCTTCAGTGAACTGCTCCTGGTCCAGTCGCCAGTGCCATGTTGCTGTGGGGACCCCTTCCTGTCGTGAAGCCAGCTGCCCCATTCCGACTGCAGAAATATCTAAGCAGCTGGCTAGTTCCTCTTTTGTTCTCCCTCCCAGTTTTCTGTTTCCATGTGAAAGACAAATAAATGACTCCCCCCAAAGCTTGTCGTGTCTTCATTCAGCTTCCATCAGAAACGTACAGCACAGATGTAGCCTCACCCCACCTGCCTCTGTACTTGGGACTCCCCCCACCTCAGGTGGCCACCTCTGCTGCCAGTTGGTCCAAGTCCTCTGTTTCCCGGGGTCCTTGTTCAGTGAACTCGCTGCTTAGCTGCCACACCTTTACCACGCCCTTGGCATCGCCAGCAGCCAGGAGCTGAGTCTGCTGACAATTGAATTCAAGACAGTAGACTGGGCTTTCATCCTGGGTTTGCTTGATCGAAACTGTGGGTTTCTGGGAGCTTTTCTGGAGATCAAACAGCTGCACATCACCTTAAAGGGGAGATTCATGGGGTAAGAGAGGCCCAGAGCAGCAGCCTCTTCACAGTTTCCTGTGCACAAGATCAGGCTGTTACTCAGTTCAGCTCTCCACCCCACACAATGAAAGTCATCCTCACCCCACGTAGAGTCTCCCCAACCCAGAATTCCAGGTACAGGCTGGGCTTATGCCAGCTTCAACGCATCCAAGCCTCGTGTCCATTTCCTACCTTCTCCAGAAGCAGCCGCAAACACCAAAGGGCGCACTGGGGACCAGCGCACAGCGAACAAGTACTTGTGGGACAGTTGCAGGGAGGTCAGGGGCTGGGCCTGCAGCATGGAGTACAGGTGGACGTGGCCGTCGGTCCCAGCGCTCAGGAAGAGATTCCTAGACAGGATGCAGGGCAGACAGCCAGGCAGGGGATGAGCGCTGGGGATTCAGGTGTGGCTGGGGGCTTCCTGCCCGACTCCTCATGGGCTGTCAGGCTCATGAGAGGCCTCCCTAGGCCCCCAAACCTGGGGTCCTCCTCGAAAGTAAGGGGCCGATTACCTGGCGCCAACCCCAGGAGCTCCGGATACTGGGGCTCAAATGGGGAAGACCTAGGCCCAGGGCAGACCGCAGGTCCTTTAAGCAGTGCTGTGTGTGGCCTGGTGGGACTCCCTCACCCTCCCCGTGCCAGAGGCCCTGTGGCTGACGGAGGAGGCTCCGGCCCTCCCTACCTGTGGAAAGGGGAGCAGCTCACAGAGTAAACAGGGCCACCGTGGGGACAGAAGGTGAACTGTGCCGGGGCCCGCAGCGGCACAGAGCTGGGCATCCGCGTGAGGGCGGGCTCCTCCGCTGCCAGGGAGCACTTGAGCGGGAAGCCGCCTTCCGTGCCCAGCACGAAAAGGCTTGGGTCAAAGCTGGAGAAAGCCACTGCTGTGGCACCCACCTCGGTCTCCCCCCGGGGAGGCTGTGGAGAAAAGAACAGCAGGGCAGAGCAGAGGGAATCCGCTCACGGTGTCCCCAAGGAGCCCAGGCACGTGCGTGGACGCTGTGGCCCTCAGTGGCTCCCGCCTGCCTGCCCCCAGGCTCACTGGCTCAGGGGTCCCACAACCTGGGGCTGCCTCGGGGGCCCATTTCCAGGGCAGCAGCCTCGCCCCTTCGTACCTTCTTCAGCTTGGTGCTCCTGGGGAGCTGCTGCACGGCCAGGGCAAAGCCCGCGCTGAGCTGCAGCCGGCCAGCCCCGACCGCCAGCCAGAGCAGCACCTTCCCATCAGTGGCCACGCTCAGCACCTGGAAGCGGTGGCCATGCTGGGGCCCCTGGAGCCAAACCACCTGGACAACAGTGTGCGGGGCCAAGCTGAGAAGGGACGCCTGCTCCATCTCCCAGCAAGACCAGGTGTCCCTCCCCTCCCCCCTCCCCTTCTCTTCCAGGGAGACTTATGCGGGGAGGCCTGGGAGCCGCCTCACCCACCAGAGGGTTCCACGGTCCCCCCAGTCCCAGCAGAAAAGCAGGACAGTGGGGACTGTGGCTCTGATAGAAGGGGCGGGTGTGACTCATGGCCTGGGAGCTCTGAGAATGCCAGAAGCAGCTGTTCACTGCCAGCTCCCTGGTGACCTTCTTCCTTGGCTGTGGCGAGCAGGCGCCCCCTCTCCTGCCCCGCGTCGTGGAGCAGGCCCGCGACAGCAAGGCGCAGCCCGGGAGGACGTGCTTCCCCACCCGCCAAGCATGCCGCTGCTCTGACCTGGTACACGGGGTCCGTGTGCGCGTCGTCCGTCAGGCCCGTGCGCCAGAGGAGTGGGTCCTCCGGATGGCTCACGTCCCACACCAGCACCTCGCCATTGTACAGCCCCCCTGCGGGACCAAGAGGGCCTGGTCAGGAGCCGACCCACGCAGCAGCCCAGCTTCCTGGACAAGCCCCCACCCTTCCCACCCACTCAGCCAGGACGTGGGGCCACTTTCTCGAAAACAGTCCTGAGGAAGAAACGTCCTGGTCCCCGGGCCTCACACTCCAGCCTGCTGTACCCCTCCCCAGGAAGCTTCTCCCACTGCCAGGCTACCATCCCCCACCCAGCACCCTCCATTCCCTCCAGCTTCACCTGCCCCCTTTCCCCAACGTGCACAGCTCATCACCTCTGTCAACTCCCCAAGGGTGCCTGCTTCGTCCTGCCTCTTGTCCCGACCAGGCCACACCTCTGCACGGCCCACACCCCCTCAAGACTCAGCTAAGGACCTGCCGCCTCCTCCAAGCTCTGCACCCAGCACGGGCACCCCCAGCATCCTCACCTGAGCCCAGGGGTCAGGGCCACCTGTGGTCTCTGCTTCCCCCACAGACCTGCCCTGGCCGTGACCAGGGGCTGAGGGCCCAAGGGAGGGCTTTGGCCACCCTCTGCAGGGTGGGAAGCAGAGGCAACTTAGGCTGGTCGTCTCACCTGCAACGTGGGATGGCTGCGTGGGGTGGAAGGCCAGGCACATGACGGCGCTGGGCACCTCCACCACCGCCGACGGCTGCTGCGGGTTCAGGCCTCGCCGGTCCAGATTCCAGGTGCACACAAAGGACTTCAGCGTGCTCCAGTCCCCGTCATCCAGCCTGCACAGACGTGCCTGAGCTAGCTCTGCCCCTCGGCCTGGGCTTCATCCCAACCCACCCTGCCCCCACTGTGCTCCTATCACCTGACACACCTTCACCCCCTACTCCCCCAAACAGGTGAGCCTCTATAGCCCCATCACACACAGACACTGTGCTCGGTATCAAAGCGGCAGAGGCTCCTCTGAGGCACCCCGAGGGCATGAGTTTCTCTGGAAAAGGGTCTCCAGCTGGGCGAACCTGGGCGTATCAGGAGACAGCTCTCGGAGCAGGTGAGGCAGGCCTGGGGCCCACTGCCCAGTGCTGGCAGGTGGGCACTGGGAGTCCCTTCCCTGCTCTTTTCCTGCCAACCTGATGCCCAGGCAGCCTTGAGAAGGAAGACTCCCAGAAAGGCCAAGCTCTGGGCCAACCCCTTACTGCACAGACGGGGAGACAGAGGCTCAGACGAGGGTCTGAGGGCCTTCTATTGCCCCACACCCAGCCCTGCTGCCACTCACCGGCCATAGGCACAGGCCACCACAGAGCCAGTGGTGTTCCAGGAGACACCAGTCACATGCAGACCCTGTCCTTGGGCTGGGGGGTAGCCCAGGGTGTGGAGGCAGGTCACCTGCAAGAGACAAACCACCCCAACCCTGAGCCCCAAAGCCGCCCAGCAGTGTAACAAAAAGCACACACAGCCTTGGGCCTCCCAATCCCTATAAGTGATTCAAGGCCACCGTCCAGCCCTAGGGGAAAGTGTGGAGCCTTCATCCCAACATCTCCCCTAACAGGATGCTTCCAGAAGCCCAGAAGGAAGGGCCTTGGGAACTGAGACAGACTCCAGGCTCCAGATCAGAGCTGGACCCTGTACTCACATCTGTTTCAAAAGCTTTGGCTTCTGAAGCTGGACGGTGGTGATGGTTGCACGACAATGTGAATATACTCAATGCCACAGGATTGTACAGTTAAAAATGGTTAAAATGGTAAATTTTATGTTATGTGTATTTAAACACACACACACATTTTTTTTTAAACTCTGGCACCTTGTTTCTCAGCCCATAGGTGGCCAGCAGCAGCTAACGAGAAGGCCGGCGATGCCGGCCACGGCGAGGGATTTTGCACCACAGACACACTTTCCAGGAAGTATTTGCACCATAGACCAAAACTCCTGTGAATAGTTTCACACTTCTTGACCTCATAACCCCATATAAAGAAGCCATCCAATGGAAAGAATCCAAAATCTGTAAGAAGCTGCACTGTGCACTGCTAGTGAGAATGCAGAACAGTGCAGCCGCTGAGGAGTCTAGCAACTCCTCAGATGTTAGAGTTACCACATGGACCAGCAATTCCACTCCTAAGTATATACACAAGAGAACTGGAAACACACGCTTGTACACAGATGCTCACAGCGTGATCCGTAATAGCGGAGTGTGGTATATCCCTACCACAGAGTGTGATTCAGCCATAAGAGGAATGATGCACTGATAGACGCTGCAACACAAGGACCCTCGATAAAACTCTGCTAAGCAGAAGCAGCCAATCACAAAGACCACTTGTTATATGATTCCATTTATATGAAATGTCCAGAAGAGACAAAGCTACAGAGACAGAAAGTGGAGCAGTTGCCAGGAGGTGCGGGGGAAATGGGGAGTGACTGCTAATGGATATGGAGTTTCTGTTTTGGGGACGTGATGAAAATGTTCTAAAACTGACTGTGGCAATGGTTACATACCTCTGGAAATATACTAGAATTCAATGAACTGTACACTTCAAATGGAGAATGATATGGGATGTAAATTATATCTCAATAAATCTGTTATTTTAAAACAAAGCCATACAGTGGGGCCAGGAAGTAGACGGGGCATGAGAAAACCTTTGGGGATTTGGGATTCCATTTTTTTTTTTTTTTTTTTTTTTTTTGACATTCCATTTCCTGATCTCAGTCCTGGTTCTACAAATGTTTTCACTATGTGAAAAGTATGGACTTGAACACTTGTAATTTGTGCATGTGTTTATGCATGTTTTATAAATTTAATAAAAGTTTATATTAAAAATAAACTATATACATAATGTATCATAACACCATTTATAATTGCAATGATCAGTACAATTTAAAATCCAAAGATGAGAATGCAGAGGGATGGAAAGATGGGCCGTCCTCAGGACTTCCCTGGTGGCGCAGTAGTTAAGAATCCGCCTGCCAATGCAGGGGACATGGGTTCGATCCCTGGTCCAGGAGGATCCCACATGCCACGAAGCAAATAAGCCCGTGCACCACAACTACTGAGCCTGCGCGCCACAACTACTGAGCCCACACGCCACAACTACTGAGCCCACACGCCACAACTACTGAGCCCACACGCCACAACTACTGAAGTCCCTGCACTCTAGGGCCCGCATGCCGCAACTACTGAGCCCGAGTGCCGCAGCTACTAAAGCTCGCGCACCTAGAGCCCGTTTTCCACAACAAGAGAAGCCACCGCAATGAGAAGCCCGCGCACTGCAACAAAGAGTAGCCCCCACTCGCCGCAACTAGAGAAAGCCCGCAGGCAGCAATGAAGACCTGACGCAGCCAAAAATAAATAAAAATTTAAAAAAAAAAAAAAGATAGATGGGCTGTTCTATACCTTCACTGATGGGTATGTGTTTGCCAAGATTCAACACAGCACACAGGATGAGTTTACCTGTATGGAAAATATACCTCAGCAAACCTGACTCCAGAAAAAAAAGTTTATGGTGAAACATCATGTAGCAGTTAAAAAGGAAACAAGTCTATAATGGAAAAGAATCTGAAAAAGAATATATATATAACTGAATCACTTTGCTGTACACCTGAAGCTAACACAACATTGTAAATTAACTATACTTCAATTTAAAAAATGGTAATAGGGAATTCCCTGGAGGTCCAGTGCTTAGGACTCCACGTTTCCACTGCTGGGGGCCGGGATTCGATCCCTGGTCAGGGAACTAAGATCACGCAAGCCTCCCAGCACGGCCAAAAATAAATAAATAAATAAAATAAAAAATGGTAATAAAAAATAAATAAATAGGGGCTTCCCTGGTGGTCCAGTGGCTAAGACCCCACACTCCCAATGCAGGGGGCCCAGGTTCGATCCCTGGTCAGGGAACTAGATCCCACGTGCCTCAACTAAGAGTTCACATGCCACAACTAAAGATCCTGCACATGGCAACAAAGATCCCGCGTGCCACAACTAAAAGCCAGTGCAGCCAAATAAATAAATATTAAAAATAAATAAATGGATAGAGAAATAGAGAGATAGAGAGATACACAGATGGATGACATCTGTAGCAACGTGACAACACAGAACGGGCTTTGCTTCTGAAGAGAGAAGACCCCAAGATTGGTCACAGTGCCTCACAGCAGTCAGCCACACCCACATGGAAACAAGAGGCAGGACACGACACAGCAAAGAGGTCAAAGGTTTCAGGGGGTGCCCTGGGTCACCTCTTCCTCATCTCTAATTCTGAAGTGTTCAGCCATGTTGTCACTGATTTTAGAATTGTGAAGTTACAGTCCTTCATTAAGAGTGGCATCTCAGGGCTTCGCTGGTGGCGCAGTGGTTAAGAATCCGCCTGCCAATGCAGGGGACACGGGTTCAAGCCCTGGCCTGGGAAGATCCCACATGGCTGGGGAGCAACTAAGCCTGTGCGCCACAACTACTGAGCCTGAGCTCTAGAGCCCACGAGCCACAACTACTGAAGCCCACGCACCTAGAGCCCGTGCTCCACAACAAGAGAAGCCACTGCAATGAGAAGCCCACGCACCACAACGAAGAGTAGCCTCCGTTCACCGCAACTAGAGAAAGCCCACACGCAGCAACAGAGACCCAACGCAGCCAAAAATGATAAATAAATAAAAGAAAAGAAAAGAAAAGAAAAAAGGAGTGGCATCTCAGGCTTTCCGGGGCTACTAGAGCCAAGGATGGCAGTGAAATGTCAAGGCCAACACCTAGACAGCTGGAGTAGAGACAGAACAACCAGACATGTGAGCCAAAATAGTAATTCCACCAGGAAGAACTAATCAAAATACTGATGCAAAAGAAAAACAAAGTGAGAGAGAGATTCACTTCAGTTCTGTCATATAACAGCAAAATCTGAAAGCACTACTCCTCTGCCCAACATTCAGAAAGGCAAGAAACTTCAGGGCCATGAGGGGACCACACGCCACATGGCCACCCAGAGGGTGCTGCCCAACCCCCTGCCCATTCACGTGTTTCCGGAGGACACGTGTCTAGAAGTGAAGCTGCTGCTGGGATGTCCAACAACAGGGGACTCAAGAAAGGCTGGTGTGTCTGTGCAGTGGGATGTGATGCAGGTTATACAGGGACTGGGGCCCCTCTACAGGAACTGACGTGGAAAGCTCTGGTGAGTGAGAAAGGTCACAAAATGTACAGTGCTTTCCATTTTTGTTTAAAATGCTCTTAATGACAACCGTAGTAGCACTAATGCTATGTGTCAGTGTAGCATGGGAAAGGCCTCTGAACCAGGGCTCCCACTCACTGTCTACGTATTACATGTTCTGTACTTCTGCGATGACTCAACTTATTATAATGAACATGTATTGCTTTTGTAATCAGAAAAGAATAGTTTTTAAAGGGGGAGAAAGTAATACACAGGTGGACCAAACTAACTGCACAGAAGGGTGGAAAAGCCTCAACAATTAAGAACAAAAGCTTAACCTCTCTGAATGCAACTGTAAAAGGGGGCAGGCTGAGCTGAGCTTTTAACATTCATTACCTTCTCCTTGTGCTCTGCTTAAGAAGAATCAATGACTCCACACTTGGGTGTGGACTTGGCAACTGTTTTTCAGAGGGATTTTGAGGATTTCTCTCAAATGAACCGACTTTCCCATACCTATCAACGATTTGATGGGAACAGGGCAACTATGTATCTGGAAATAGATAGAAGGAAGATACAAGAAGAGGAGGGGAGGAGAGGAGGGCTTATGACCTCTGAATACAGAATTACCTCCATTTCTAAAGGAAGAAAACATTGTATAAGCAAAGTTTTTACTGCTTGCTCAGCAGCCTGTCCACAGGCAACACCAGGGTGGAGCAAAAGCCACCAAGGGGCCCTCCTTCATTCAGAGGTTACCTGATCTCAAAGCAGAGGCTGTGTACCCAACTGGACATCTGAGCTGACAGGGTGACAGCTCTGAGCTGTGCCTCGAGACCAGAAAGACTTGGCGATGCTGAAGTCACTAGAGCATGGCAGTGAGACCAGACAGACCAGGACTCAAACTCCAGCTCAGCCACTTACAGCTGTATGACTGTGGACAAGTCCCTTAGCCCCTCTGACTCTCATCTATAAAATGGAGATCATGGGAATTCCCTGGCAGTCCAGTGGTTAGGATTCTGCCAGGGGCCCGGGTCTGATCCCTGGTCGGGGAACTAAGATCCCACAAACTGTTCGGCGTGGCCAAGAAAAAATAAAAAATAAATATAAATTGGAGATCAGGATAGCACTACCTCATACAGTTGTCCTGAGGGATAGATGAATTGGCACAGAGAGTGCCTGGGGAAACACAGCTGAGTGGTTAAGAAAATAAGATCCAGAGTCAGACTGTCCAGGTTCAAATCCTGCCTCTACCGCTTACCAGCGGTGAAATGGAGATAACAAGGGCACCTACTTCAAGGGCAGCAGGGACGGCCCAGTGACTTCTTCTTAACTTAGTACCTGGCAAAAAGTATGAGCTCCGTGAATGCTGTTATTACTATTGGAGGTGTTACTATTATTTGCATGGCACAAAAGAAGGACTTAAAAATGGGGTAGAGCCTCAACCTGAGACATCCCAGGCCCACACCAGCCCATCCCTACCGTCTGCTGCTGCTCGGACCAGTTCACCTCGAAGCCGTCAAACGCATGGCTCTGCCAATTCTTGTTCAGCTCTCGGGTAACCATGGCCTCCACTCTCCGGAGAAAGGCCACAAGCCGGGGGCCATCATACTGGGGCACAGACTGCAGGCTGGCCGGCTCAGGGGCCTCGGTCTGCACCTCAGCATCTGCATGCTTCCGGGTCTGGGCGGACGCTTCAGCAGTGGCAATGCTGGCCGTCTGGCAACTTTTCTGGAGAAGGAGATCGAAACACAGTCACCAGCCAGATGTACTCCCAGCATCACCTGCGCAGGGCACTCACCCTCCCCCAAGAATAAATAACAATGGACCGCAGTTCATTCTGTCTGTCCCCTTCCTCTAGTAAATAGTCCATCTTTCTTTGTGGCATGGGTGAAGACAACCCACTGAGAGGGATACCTGACCTCCAGCTAGCCAATCAGAGCACTCGGTCCCTCCCCCAGCCACAGTGAGTGGTTTAGGGTGACCCAGTGAGGGCCTGACCCAGGACTTTCGGTGACACTATTTGGAGGGGACATGGGAGGGCCCTTTTTGAAAATATGGACATCAAGAAGAATCAGGTCATCTTAGGGCCAGCAGTGGCTGTCTTAGCCAGCGCTGAAGAACCTCAGACCTGGTCACCAACAGAACACCCCTCTTCTCCCCCAACTTGGCAGCCAGCCGTCTCCAGTAGGGTACCTTCCAAGGTGCCACCGTGATCAAAGGACACATGTGTGTCCGTGATGAGCTAGTTGGGAGAAGACAGACTACTCCCCAGCTGCCACTCCTCTCCACCCTGCCACCTGTCTCCAATTCCTTGTCCCCTGTTTATCTGGGCAGAAGGACAGACATCAGATCAGGGAAGGAGATGCAGCCTCCCTTTCTTGAGGACATGACCAATCTTCACCAAGTGAGGGCCCCTATACCACTGAGATTACTCTCATCTACAAGAGACTCTCCTCATGTGGCCACTTACCAGGCACCTGCACCTACAGGACAGTGACGAGGCCTGGACCCCTGTGCTCTCTGCTCAGACTTGGGCACCAGGCCAGTGTTAGTAAGCCTGAAGGAAGGGGGCTGGCCACACACAGGCACAGCTCCTGTTAGAACGTGGAGAACTCAGCACTTGTCACCATGCTCCTCTTCACGTTCAACTTAATTCTCTCTTTGCTTGTCCATCTCCCATTAAACTCTGAGCTCCTCCAGCATAAGAACTTCCCTGGTGGAGCAGTGGTTAAGAACCCACCTGCCAATGCAGGGGACACGGGTTCAAGTCCTGGTCTGGGAAGATCCCACATGCCACGGAGCAACTAAGCCCATGAGCCACAACTACTGAGCCTGTGCTCCAGAGCCCACGAGCCACAACTACTGAGTCCACGTGCCACAACTACTGAAGCCCACGTGCCTAGAGCCCATGCTCCGCAACAAGAGAAGCCACCACAAAAAAAAGAAAGAAGAAGAGAAGCCACCACAATGAGAAACCTGCACACCACAATGAAGAGTAGCCCCGGGCTCCCCTGGTGGCGTAGTGGTTGAGAATCCGCCTGCCAATGCAGGGGACACGGGTTCGAGCCCTGGTCCGGGAAGATCCCACATGCCACAGAGGAACTAAGCCCTTGTGCCACAACTACTGAGCACGCCTGGGGCAACTACTTAAGTCCATGTGCCTAGAGCCCGTGCTCCGCAACAAGAGAAGCCACCACAAACAGAAGCCCGCGCACCACAACAAAGAGTAGCCCCCCCGCTCACCACAACTAGAGAAAGCCTGCGTGCAGCAACGAAGACCCAGCACAGCCAAAAATTAATTAATTTAAAAAAGAAAAAAAAGAAAGAACCCTGTCTATCTTTACATCCCCAGCACTTTGCATGGGATTTGACAGGTAGTACAAGTTCATTCATAATATACACACACACATTTTATTTCTCTATTTAACATCTACTTGCCAGGTGCTGTCAGGCTATTATGGATATAGCAGAAAACAAACGTGCAAGATTCCTGTGCCTGAGGAGCTTACGTAGGGGTTGGGGACAGGCAAATAAACACACAAGAAAAACATGATGGAACACAAGTGGCGCTAGATGGATGCAGAGGTGTGGGAGAGAAGGGAACAGCTGGGGACGCAAGTGGGATGGGATGGCGAGGGAGCCTCTGGGGAGATGGCATTTGAGCTAAGGTGTGAAGGACAAGTGGAAAGCTGCAGGAAAAAGGGTCCCAGGAAAGGGTTGGGGGGAGAACAGAACAAAACCTTACGAAGAAAAGGCCCCATGCTTAGAAGCTGGACGGCAGGCAGTGTACCTGGGAGCAGAGGGTGAGGAAGGGCAGCCCAAGGGCAAAGTCCAGGCAACAGAAAGTCTGTGAGCCAGGACAAAGGGCTAGGGATTCCTTCGCAGTATAAGCCACAGGACCATGATGAGAACCAGTGGATGGGGTGTCCCTGAACTGAAAGTGAGGGCAAATTCCAGGAGAAGAGAACACAGAAGGCTTTCTGTTAGACCCCCTTTAGACAGATGCCTCTCAGGCATCCCCATGGAGGCGTCGAGGATTTCTGAGACCGGTCACAAGGCATGAGGCTCCAGAAAGCATCCAACCACAGATGTGACTTGAAGCCACAAGACGAGGAGTCCACTGAGGGAGAGTGAACACTGATCAATCAATGGATGGGCACAGGAATCAGAAAGTAAACACACCAATGGGATTTCCCTGGTGGCACAGTGGTTAAGACTCCGAGCTCCCAATGCAGGGGGCCCAGGTTCGATCCCTGGTTAGGGAACTAGATCCCACATGCATGTTGCAACCAAGAGTTTGCATGCCACAACTAAGGAGCCCACGTACTGCAATTAAGGAGCCAGCATAACCAAATAAATAAATAAATAATTTTTTTAAAAAAAGAAAGTAAACATGCCGAGACAAAATGTTAAAAGACTGTGGGTGAATCTCAAACTTCCTGGAAGCCTCAAAGATTGTAACAGTACCAGTTGTTAAGTGCTAATTGAGGCACTGTCCCCATAGCTTTACCTGTATCATCTTTTTTTTTTTTTTTTTTTTTTTTTTTTGGCTGTGTTGGGTCTTCCTTGCTGCCCGTGGGCTTCCTCTAGTTGTGGCGAGCAGGGGCTACTCTTCGTTGTGGTGTGCGGGCTTCTCATTGCAGTGGCTTCTCTTGTTGCAGACCATGGGTTCTAGGAGCACAGGCTTCAGTAGTTGTGGCATGTGGGCTCAGTAGTTGTGGCTCGTGGGCTCTAGAGCACAGGCTCAGTAGTTGTGGCACACGGGCTTAGTTGCTCTGCGGCACGTGGGATCTTCCCAGACCAGGGGTCGA
The DNA here is from genome assembly GCF_949987515.2 of Delphinus delphis. Lineage (NCBI taxonomy): Eukaryota > Metazoa > Chordata > Mammalia > Artiodactyla > Delphinidae > Delphinus > Delphinus delphis. The sequence goes on along the minus strand of NC_082688.1, from coordinate 7,343,138 downwards.
ACCCGTTTCCCCTGCATTGGTAGGCAGATTCTTAACCACTGTGCCACCAAGGAAGCCCCTACCTGTATCATCTTACTCATGCTCACGTCCACCCTATAAAGTAAATCCTATTTTTTGCATTTCTAAGGTTGGCACTGAGACACAGAGAAGTTAAGTAACTCACCCAAGGTCACACAGCAAAGAGGCAATCACAACAGAGCTTGAATCCAGGCATTCTGACACATGACACTGAATTATCTCTCAGTCAAGGTGTTTTCTCTCAGTCTAAAATCCTGGCCACTAATCACATCAGATGAACTCAAAACAATGTTTCTAAGAGAATGTTACATGAATGTCTTAATGTAAAAATTAATGTAAGGTCACAACCACAAGCAAAAATGTCCAAAGAGACAACAAGCTCTTAACTTTTCAGGTATTGCTATTAGTGTTCCTTTGCTGTTTGCTTATTCAGGCAAATAACAGATGCCAAAACACTAAGGAAAATTTATGGAGGGAAACTTAACTAAAACTTAACTAAAAAACTTAAAACCAATGACACTGCAGCCATAATTTTTTTCTGTTAACTGGTAAGAAGCCACTATTATTCTCTCTTCACTCTGGGACACCTAAGTCAGCTCCCACGGTTCGAGATACACATAACTCACAACCGATCCTGACCCATCTAGGGATGAGGTCCGGAGGCTCCGGGGGAAGGGCTTGCCCACGGCCGCCACATACAGGGTGGTGCCTTCCATGCCAGGCAGCATGTGGCTGTCGCCAGGGCGCGGCTCCCATAATAAGCCCTCTAAGAGGTGAGAGGAAGAATTTGCGGTGAGCAGGATCCTTGCTCCCTGGGCAGGTGACCACTGTGGATGCTGGGCCTGCCGCCTGCCTTCTGCACCTCAGAGGCACTGCAGGGGAAAACAGGTGGGACCCAGCCAGACTTCGATCACACTGGGCCATGTGGCCAAGAAACCGGAGAACCATTCCCAAACCAAGATCCTCAAACTGTGCAGCCTTCAGCGGAGCAGGAAGCCGGTGGGACTCAGGGAGCAGAGTCCAGGTGGCAGTCCTGCCCTCCGGTCCCAAGAGAGCCTACAGACACCCAGATGTCAGGGCTCCTGCATCTTGCCAACGAAGGAAACCGAGGCCCAGAATGGTGAGGAAATACCTTCTAGAGAATCTGCCCTCCACACAAGGGCCAGTTTTTCCAAAAACTTCCTACCCATGATGCAGGCTGGCCCCAAACACCAGGCCTGTAGCTACCGACTGGACGAGAAGCAGAGACTAACCAGGCCAGGCCAATTGGGTTCTCTCAGGGAAATTCACATCTGAGACAAAGACTCAACAAGATAAACGGCACATGCCTAGAACTGAAACACAGTGCCAACAATCAGCCAGCGCCACAGTGCAGACAGGAGACGTGCAGAGATAGGCCTCACGGGGGGTGTGGCAACAGGAGAGCTGAGAGGTGGAGGGAGGGTCCCAAAGCCGCCTAGCTTCTGATTCCTGCGCCTTCCTCAGGGCCAGCTGCATCTCCATGCCAAGCCCAGGAGACACCTCTGCATCCTAAAGAAAAGCGTCCGACGGGAGCTGGTTGGCTGGTTTCTGTTACTTGCTACCAGAGCCCTAGCCCATACCCAGGAGGGCTCTGTCTCCCAGACCACCACCCCACAAAGCCCCACTTCGGAAATAAGATGCCGCTGCTGGCCTCAAGGACTGGTCGATCAATTTCAGGAACACTTCCCATGACTGAGGAAACGGCCCTCATGGGCCAGGCGACCAGTCACTCTCCAGCAACAGGTGGCAACAGTGGCCCAGAGGGGTGTTCTGTGAGAGAACAGGACTCTTCCCCACCTTTAGTCCCAAAGGTTAAAGGAATCCCATGTCGACAGTGCCTATGCATGATTCATTCATTCAGAAACTGTCCAGCCAGGGGATTCCCTGGTGGCGCAGTGGTTGAGAGTCCGCCTGCCGATGCAGGGGACACGGGTTTGTGCCCCAGTCTGGGAAGATCCCACGTGCTGCGGAGCGGCTGGGCCCGTGAGCCACAGCCGCTGAGCCTGCGCGTCCGGAGCCTGTGCTCCGCAACAGGAGAGGCCACAACAGTGAGAGGCCCGCGTACCGCAAACAAACAAACAAACAAAAAGAATCCTCCTGCCAATGCAGGGGACAGGGGTTCGAGCACTGGTCCAGGAAGATCCCACATGCCGCGGAGCAACTAAGCCCATGCGCCACAACTACTGAGCCTGCGCTCTAGAGCCCACGAGCCACTACTGAGCCCACGTGCCACACCTACTGAAGCCCATGCGCCTAGAACCCATGTTCCACAACAAGAGAAGCCACCGCAATGAGAAGACCGCGCACCACAAGGAAGAGTAGCCCCCGCTCCCCGCCAACTCAAGAAAGCCCATGTGCAGCAACAAAGACCCAACACAGCCAAAAATTTTAAAATAAATAAATAATTTTTTTAAAAAAAGAAACCCATTCACACGGTGTCAACATGCAGTGGTCGTAAGTAGAACACAGTCACTTTCTTATTAAAAATATACCTTCTAGATCTCCTTGACTACTGATTATAAAACATACCAATTGGGACTTCCCTGGTGGCTCAGTGGTTAAGAATCCCCCTGCCAATGCAGGGGACATGGGTTTAAGCCCTGGTCCGGGAAGATCCCACATGCTGCACAGCAACTAAGCCCGTGCACCACAACTACTGAGCCTGCGCTCTAGAGCCCTCGAGTCACAACTACTGAAGCCCGCGTGCCTAGAGTCCGTGCTCTGCAACGAGAAGCCACCGCAATGAGAAGCCCGCACACCCAACTAGAGAAAACTCGTGTGCAGCAACGAAGACCCAACGCAGCCAAAAATAAAAAATATATATAAATAAATTTAATAAATAAATAAATAAAACATACCAATTATTTAGTAATAGCTCTTCAGGAGGAAACTATATTAAATATACACATCAGTCGTGAGACACACTCCTTTGTAATATCTGTTAAAATGGGGGTTGGGAGGATGACGAAATACAGAAACACACAGAGAATAGGCAGGGGTCTGGGACGCCATGCAGCTGAAGGCTGAGCCCCCTCACTCCCCTCGGCAGTAACCACTACCAGCAAATACGGAGCACACAGCCCATCACTCCACCCCCAAAACCCACCTGAGCCGCACACCTGACTCCAGAGTAGAAGAGGACCTCAGAGACCACTCTAGACTAGCGTCATCAATGAGCAGGGCCCCGGAATCACCGGGAGGCTCCTAATAGACAAACTGCTGCTTCCTCCCTGTACAGTTTCTGGTTCAGTAGGTCTAGGATGGGGTCCCAGAATTTGCTCTGCTAACATGCCCCCAGCGGATGCCATGGGGAGGGCACTCAGACCCCAGATGTGGGCCTAGCCCCTCAGCTATATACTTCCCATGGCCACACCCCAGGCCCCAGAGCCCTCATCTCTGCCCTCGAGGTGCAGACAGTGCTCGTATCGCCCCCCTTCCCCTTCTCTGGGGACCCAGGTTTCACCTGGGTAGGATAGGGTGAGACAGGGCTCCTCCCCAGGGGCTGAGAAATGTTGCCAATGTGAACATGGCTCGGCACTGTCACTGCCACATCCATTCAGGCTCACTGCTGCCCCCCTCTCCCTCCCAGAATCTCCCTTCCCCTCAGGTCTCTTCCCAGCCCTCCCTTCCATGTCCTTTCTGAGTCTTATACACACACCTGATGATACTCAGGTGTGATGGGAGCCGAGATGACTCCTGACCTAATTCAGCGGCTCTTTATCAGCATACCAACAAAATTTGACCCTGGTGTGAAATACATTTTGATGTTAACTAGCAGAAGCTGTATGATGGGACTATCTTGGATATAAAGTTGATGGGAATTCCCTGGCAATCCAGTGGTTAGGACTTGGCACTTTCACTGCTGGGGCCGGGGTTCAATCCCTGGTCAGGAAACTTAAGATCCTGCAAGCCTCACAGCACAGCCAAAAAAAAACCAAGTTGAGCTGAGTAGATTTTGTGATTTTGTGATGCAACATAGACAGTTACATTGTCTCTTGTCTCGCTGGTGTGAGACCTCCAAGAGTGTGCAGGTAACTGAACCCAGAACCAACATCAAGGTACTTCAAGGTATGACCTCCCGTTCTTTTTGTTGTTGGTTTTTGGGGGATTTTTAAAAAAATAGTTATTTATTTTTGGCCGCATCGGGTCTTAGTTGCAGCGTGGGCTCTTCGTCGTGGCTCATGGGCTTCTTTCTAGCTGTGGCGCGTGGGCTCCACAACAGTGAGAGGCCCGCGTACCGCAAAAAAAACCCCAAAAAACCAGCCAAGCCAAAGCAGGAGGGGAGAAATGCATCAGAACCATGCCCATGGATGACAGGACACAAGAAAAGTATTCAATTCAGTATTTCCTGGGGGCCTCTGGGACATACAAAAGTACACAAGACCCACACCCTGCCCTCTGGGAGCTCAGAGTCCAAAGGAGACAGACCAGAATGCCCAAAATGCAACTGCTGATAAAAAAGTTCTAGAACTAGATGGTAGTGATGGTTGCCCATTGTGAATGTACTTAATATCACTGAATTTACACTTTAATATGGTAAATTTTATAAGTATCTCACCACAAAAAATGGAAAAATGCACCCTACATTCTGATAGGGTCAGAATGGGCTTCAGAAAGGTAACTCTGCTGCAGAGTAGGGTGGATTAAATTAGTGGTTCTGAAGTTTTGCCACACGTTGAATGACCCGGGGAGCTTTTATAAAACCAGATTCCTAGGTCACACCATACCGATTAAACCAGAATCACTGGAGGTAAGGACCAGACATTCATATTTTTCAAGACTCTCCAGGGCATTCCAGGGTCAGCCAAGTTTGAGAAAGCAGATGAGTAAGGTTAAGGCAATCAGGAGCCCTTCATCTCACACAGCTGCTTGACTGAGCGCTGACACTCGTGATCCCCCCCACCTGAACAGAGCTGGGATCTCAAACTGTTTTCTTAGGAGCATCTCATTTAATCCCACAGAAGTATTCTACCAAGACCTATTTTGCAGAAGAGATCACATGACTGGCCCAAGACCAAGCCCCCAAAGAGTCTGTGCACTCAAACCCACAGACTGGTCCCAAAGTCCAGGACCCTGTCCCTCTGTGAACCAATCGAAACAGGACAAGAAAAGTCAAATCAGGCCAAAGATCATTAATACTTTAAAAAAAAAAATTCATCACTGGGACGTAAAAGTACATTCCAATATTGCACCACTACGTGGGCCAAGCAAAGAACAATTTTCGGCTTTTCCAAAGTAACTTACAAAAAAAAATTAAGAAGCTGCATACAAATTTAGCTAAAACACTCAGCACAGGGTTTGTCGATAAAAGTTGGAAACAGTCCTTCAAAAGGGACTGATTAAATAAAATGAAGTTATAAAAAAAAATTTAAACACAAAGGATGTTCAGGGTGTACTGAGTGAAAAAAGTGGGTCTACAAAATATTATGTACAGTGTGATTCCATTTTTGTAAAAAAAAATGGGAGAAAACAGACAAAACAAAAAAGGAGCAGGTATAAGCCAAATGCCTGGGCAATGAGACTGTGGGGTGGTTTTTATTTCCAGTCTTTGCTTATCCAGATTTTTTTCTAAATTTTGGACACAGAAACTTCTATAAAGAGAAACAAGTTAATTTGGAAAAAGCAATTTACCACTTTCCTCTGACCCCTGCAACAGTTTTACAACTTAATAAAGAATCTCCTTAATAAGACAGGAAAGACTGATTCAACTGAAACATCTGAGATGAAAGCCTTTACACCTCAAGTATTAGAATCAGTTCTTAGAGCCCTACGGGTTAAAACTATAGCTACAAGAAAATCAACAAGCCTCGATCTCATTCTTTAAAAAAAAAAAGTAAAAAGTTAGACTGAGTCAATGGTTCCCAACCTGGAATCTTTTAAAATCTGTATCTTGGACTTCCCCAGTGGCCCAGTGGTTAAGAATCCGCCTGCCAAGGCAGGGAACACAGGTTTGATCTCTGGTTCGGGAAGGTCCCACATGCCGCGGAGCAACTAAGACCATGCGCCACAACTAGCGAGCCTGAGCTCTAGAGCCTGCGTGCTGCAGGTACCGAAGCCCGCGCACCTAGAGCCCGTGCTCTGCAACAAGAGAAGCCCCTGCAGTGAGAAGCCTGCGCACCAGCAACAAACAGTAGCCCTGGCTTGCCGCAACTAGAGAAAGCCCGCGTGCAGCAACGAAGACCCAACGCAGCCAAAAAAAAAAAATTAAATTAAATTAAATCAAATCTGAATCTTCAGCAAACAAGAACTATTTCAAGTATTTTTTCAAAGCCAGTGAATGTGAATTACACATTTACCTTCAGTAAAGATGGATAGATATAACTAAACTATCCGCTGCCTTTGCTTTTAACTAGAACCATTTCTATCCAGCATGGCGAAGTGTGAAGTGCTTTGAAGCCAGATGAAATCTGGCTTGAGACCTGCAGACTGCTGGCCAGAGGCAAGAAACCTGTCCTCAAGAGTACGACATCACAGAAACCTCACTGGTATTGGTGTTGGTGAGGACATGGTCTCTGCAGGTTCTAACACCTGTGTGGCAAGCTAAGCCTGAGTTTCCTCTGCTGGGAAATATGCAGCCCCTTGCAATGCTCATTTTCACCGAGGAGAAGCCAACATCCTTACAATGATGAGCAAGCCCTATACTTGACCTGCCTCTCCTTACCCTCTCTGACCTCACCTGGAACTATTCTCCCCTTCTCTTTCCCCTCCAGCCCCACCTGCCTCCTCACACACACCAGATTGGCTCCAACCCCAGGACCTCTGCACTTGAAGTTTGCTCTCCCTGGGCTGTTCTACCTCAGGTATCCACTTGGTGAATTCTCTCACTCCAAGTCCTTGCTCAAATATCACTCTCTCCATGAGGCCCGCCCTGCAGCCCACCTCTCACTCCCCCACCCAGACTTTCTAATCCCTCGCCCTTTTTCTTTTGTCCATGTCCACTGCTCACCTCTAACACACAGTATACTTATTACATAGTTTATTTCCTGTCCGATGCAGACAAGCTCCGGGAGGGAGCTCACCCGCTGGTGACGGAGGAATCGCCACCGACGCAGCAGGGGCTCCAAGTCTCCACACAGATCCCTCAGAAGCCCTGGGCCCCTGCAGCCCTGCCCTCATCTCAGACCACCTCGTCTGTGTGCTTTGGATTAAACTACGTACTAGAAAACGGGTGTGTCTCGACCTGAAAATGCAGTTTGGTCGTGTTTTTTAAGTGAAAGTTAGTTTGAAATGCCTAAAAACCGCAGTTCACACGAAATCCTTCAAAACGTGGGGTTTTTACAGGTTTTAAAGAAAAACTCTTTTGTTGCTATTCAAAGACTGGGGAAATGGAGACGAGGGTATCCCAAAGGGTTAGTTTCTGCGAGTTAAAATATAAAAATAAAACGGTGGGACCTCAGAACCTGGGCCGGCAGCCGCGCGAGGCCCCTCGCCCTCCCGCCCACGTCGCCCCGAGCCAAACCCGCGCCCTCACCGTCTCCCCGCGGATGCCCTGGACGCCCCTCCACTGCGAGGGCACGGACGCCAAGCCCAGGGTCTCGTCCTGCAGCGGACCGGGCCGCTCGGGCCGCTCGGGCCGCTCGGTGCTCGCAGCCCCGCCTGAAGCCAGCGCCTCAGCACCCGCGCTTCCCGCGCGGCAGAGCTGCCCCGGCTGCGCGCGGGTTACCGTGGAGACGGATCCGCCCCCCCCACCCCCACCCCGCCCAACCCCGGCGCCGGCGCAGTCCGACGCAACCTTCGCCCCCGCTCCTCCAGAGCGGAAGGCTGGGAAGGTGAGGCTATCGGCGCCATTTTTGAACTTGTCAGCGCGCCGCCTCCTCCTCCTCCTCCTCCTCCTCCTCCTCCTCCTCCTCTTCCTCCTCCTTCTCCACCTCCTTCTCCTCCTCCCCCCCACCCCAAGATCCAAGAAGAAGAGATAAATTATTCTTTTCCGACGGTGCGACAAGCAATACCAGTTCTGGATTCTCCAAACGCAGAAGGAGCCCGCTTGGGGCATGCGCGTCTACTTTGGGTGGGGAGGGAAGTGCGGAAGCGACGCGCTCGTGCCAAGTTCAAAGATGGCGCTAAGCGGCCAGGCGCAGAGGCGAGGGCGGGGTGCTGTGGCCGCGGCGGGCTGGAGTCGTGGGGCCTCGGGGTGCAGAGCTGGCGCAGCTGCCGAGTGCTCCAGCAGAGCTCCAATTGGCGACCACCTCGAAGCCAAGTGCTAGCCGTCTGATCCTCAGTTTCTGCCACAACAGAATGGCGATTTTAAACAACCATATGCGGATCCAGTGTGGTTGAGTAGTTGGAAGGCCCAAATGAGGTCGAATGTGGAAAAATGCTTGTTAAACCGAAGTTAAAGGCCTGCACAACTACCAATTACTGAGTATCTACCGTGTGTCAGGTAGAACCCAGAGCTTTACTGTATGTTGATCTTAATAATCCTTAAGGTAACTATGAGGAATCAACTGTTACATGTCGATTGAGGGTGCTGATTGTCTGAAAAATAACTGCCCCAGATCACCCATAAAGCCTGCATCACATTTGCCCAAGACCCCCCGGAAAGCTGCTTGGCCCCAAGGCCCCGTTCTGAGCCTCTCAGCAAGAATGCTCTGGCCAGGTTCTCTGGGCTGCTTTCCTCCTATCCCTGAACTCTCAGAGGGATGGAAACCTGCCCAATCAGAGGCCCCTCTGTACCCACGACTGAGTCCTCATTGGGACCCTGTTCCAGCCAAGGCCGTAAGGACCGATTAGATTAGCAACACTGGAAAGAATGGAATGCAATAGAAATTTCCTAGAAAGAAAGTAGAACCAAACAAAATTCTCCTGGTGAGGCCCTCTTAACACTAGAAACACTTGCAAACATCACCAAGGGTTCCAAAAATCACATTCAAAAAGAAGCTTAATGGGCCTTCCCTGGTGGTGCAGCGGTTAAGGCTCCACACTCCCAATGCAGGGAGCCCGGGTTCCATCCCTGGCCAGGGAACTAGATCCCACATGCATGCTGCAACTAAGAGTTCACATTGCCACAACTAAAGGGCTGGTGAGCCGCAAATAAGGAGCCTGCCTGCTGCAGCTAAGACCCAGCACAACCAAATAAATAAATAAATGAAAACATCTTCCCAGCAATCAATAAAAAACGTTAAAAAAAATAAAAATAAGAAGCTCAAGGCTGTGGAAGTCGGGAGGCCTGAATATGAAGCCTGAACAGTGCTATGTCCTCTTTAATAGACTTGGTACCTCTCTGGGCCTTGGTTTCCTAGCTGTAAAAATGAGACTAATAAGACCTGCTTCACCTGAGTAAGGAAGGAGAATATTTCCAGAAGAGAAGGGTGGGGCTTCCCTGGTGGCACAGTGGTTAAGAATCCGCCTGCCAATGCAAGGGACACGGGTTAGAGCCCTGGCCCTGGAAGATCCCACATGTCGCAGAGCAACTAAGCCCATGCGCCACAACTACTGAGCCTGAGCTCTAGAGCCCGCAAGCCACAACTACTGAGCCCACGTGCCACAACTACTGAAGCCTGCACGCCTAGAGCCCGTGCTCTGCAACAAGAGAAGCCACGACAATGAGAAGCCCGCACACCGCAACAAAGAGAAGCCCCGGCTCACCGCAACTAGAGAAGGCCCGCACACAGCAATGGAGAACCAACACAGCCAAAAATAAAAAAATAAAATAAATTTAAAAATTTTTTAAAAACAAGAAGAAGAAAAGGGTGGCCCATAGTATTAAATGTCCCAAACAATTGCACGAGAGTAGTGGGAACAAAAGCCAGCCTGAAGAGGGTTTAGGAGGGAAAGGAGGAAGTAGAGAAAGTAATGGATAGTATTGGGAAGCTGAACATAGAAAGTAAGTGTGAGTGTAACTTGATAAAACTTAATTGGAGGGTAATTTGACCTTAAAGTGTGCCTCCTCTTTAATCCAGAAATCCTACTTCTGGGAATTTTTCCTGAATCAACATCTGATTCACAGAGACATTGAGACCCAAGGATATTCAGCAACTATTCATTTACGATAGTATTACTATGATAATAACAAGATCCTGCAGTCAGCCTAAATTTCTTTTTTTGCGGGCCTCTCACTGTTGTGGCGTCTCCCGTTGCGGAGCACAGGCTCCGGACGCGCAGGCTCCGCGGCCATGGCTTACAGGCCCAGCCGCTCTGCAGCATGTGGGATCTTCCCAGACCGGTGCACGAACCCGTGTCCCCTGCATCGGCAGGCGGACTCTCAACCACTGCGCCACCAGGGAAGCCCAGTCAGCCTAAATTTCCAAGCAAAGTCTTGGCACACAACAGGTATTCACTAAATATTTGAGAAAGAATGGATAGTAAGCCTTTGGTTGAGTAATTATGGTACATGGTATAGAATCTCAGGTGGCCATTAAGAGTGTTGTTATTTGCTATTTAAATGTGGCAAAATGTTTGCAGGATATTAAAGTTTTTATAAAATGCAATTTATATACATTGTATCCTGTTTTTATAACAATATATGTTTCTAACAAAACCTAGGGGTATAGATCCAAATATGGATAACAGATGCCTCTGGGTAATTTAAGTTTTCCTCTCTTTGTAGGGTTCAAGTTTTATGTGGTTTATTTATGAAAAGAAAGGAGGGAATGAATGAACAGACACATGCTTAGCGTGCTGGAAAGAGTATTATACCTTGGGTGGACAGGACAGCTGGGGAAACATTTCCAGGGTAGGAGAGTTTTGAGCAGGCATACATGCCAGAAAGGAGGAGGCTGAAAGGGTGAGCAGGGCTCACTAGAGGAGGAAGGGGAGGAGAACGTGCAGTTGGGCAGCAAGTGGCCCTGTGGTGCTTCTCCAGCCCTCTCTTTCCCATCCTGAAGCCTCAGACACTCTGGCCATTCCCTGTTACCATGACAGCAATTCAAACTCCTCCACCTGACCTCTGGCTTCCATGTACTTTCCCTCTGCCTGGAGCACTCCTCCCTGCTCTCCTATTTACTTCGAAACCAGATCCCAAGCCTATTGTTGGCTCTCAGGGGACTGAGTTTCTCTTCTCTGGAGCACTCCTCAAAATTGTAATTTAGTAACAAGGTGGTATTGCCTGTCTTTTCCCCAGTGGGTCAGCTCCTCCAGCATGGGGAACATAGATGTCCCCAGAGCCCAGCACTGTGCCTGACACACAGTAAAGACTAATTGAATGAATGTCTAGCCATCAGTAAGAACAGTTTCTAGCCTTATACGTAGGACAGAGCCCCACTCGCTTTTTTTTCTGGCTTTGCCATGCGCTTGTGGAATCTTAGTTCCCCAACCAGGAATCAAACCCGGGCCCTCAGCAGCGAAAACCTGGAGTCCTAACCACTGGACCGCCAGGGAATTCCTGAGGACAGAACCCCTTTTAAATCTCAACTAGGCCTCACCCTGCCTACCAGGGCATTTCCAGGAAGACTCCTGCTTCCTACCTCTACTTCTTGCTGCAAAAAAGTTCAGTCAGTGTGTGTTCAGAGAATGTTCAAATACATTCAAGGAGACAAAGAGTCAAAAAAGAAGACATCCCCATTTTAAAACCCTGGTGACAATTCTTTCAGGAACATTCAGTTCTATTTAGTAAAACAACTCAACTTCTGAATGTCTCTACCATGCTCCAAGGACAAAACAATTGTATAATAATAACACCTCCTAGAGTATGGAGTTCTCAATATGTGCTATAAACACTTTGCATGAATTCTCACAACATCCTGATAGGTCAGGTATTATTACAACTCACATTTCACAGATGTGGGAAAGAACGAAGGCTAAGAGACCTTTGTGACTTGCCCATGGTCATGCATAGCTGGTGAGTTGGAGTTTGGACTAAAACCCAGAATTGCCTGATTCCAAAGACCATGCTCCTTTCTTTAAATCATTCCATGCTTCAATTTTCTTATTTATAAAATTAGGTTGCTAGGCTTATCCCATTGGGTTGAAACAGGACTGAATGAGTTAATACTTGGAAAGCAAGCACAAAAAGCAGTACATAGTATGTTATCAGTATTTATCAGTACTTCTTAATTATTAACATTATTATTACCACCAAGCCATAAGGGATCAGAGAGACCACACAAAGGAAGGCTGGGCCTTAAAGGATGGGAAAGATTAGTCCTAAGTTACAGGGTAGGTTCTCAGCACACACACACACACACACACACACACACACACACACACACACACGACTGGCCATCTAAATCAGTGCCGTCTTCCCCCGGATTGACACCAGTTATGAGCAAGGCATTGTGATAGGTTCTGGGAACTATGATGGTTCCCGCCCTCAACAAGCTTACAGTTGCACGAGAGAGAGTCAGTCACAAAACCGTGCCTCAGCTCTCGGTGATGGCCAGGTATGTGTGGCCAGCAGAGGGCCCTCTGCAGTTGCAGATCGGGCCTCAGGAAGGAGAGGGCTTCTAGGCTGAGGTCTGAAGAAAAAGAAGTCAGCCTGGCAAGGACAACCTGAAGATGAAAACTAGGAGTAGGAAGAGGGGGAGAGTCTTCCAAGCAGAAGGAAGAACTCTGCGAAGAAGTCCCCAAAGCAACAGAGAACCTGGTGCCTTGATGATGCATGTGAACAGGGGCCAGACCATGAAGATGCTAGAGGGACATGGAGCTTGGACTTTATCACTAGATCACCAGGAAACCAGTGATGGGTTTTCAGCAAGGGAGTGACTTGATTGGATTTATGTATTTTAAGAAGATGCCTGGAGTGGAGAATGGATTGTGAACAGCTAGATTCCCTTAGCCCAGGACAGCCCCGCTAATTCATTATCTCTAAGGTGGGCTCTGGGATTTCCCTGGTCATTCTTTTGTGCTCTGAGGTTTAAGAGACACTTACTCAAGAGGAATCCCAGAACTATTTAGAGTAAAGGCAGTATCAGTGAAATAAGAGCTGCTCAGAAGAGGAAAATCCCATGGAGTCCTGGGCAGTAGGCATTACCTCAAAGTCACATAGGCAGGCTTCCCAGCTCAGCCCTGGGAGGCCTTTACCAGCCCAGGTAAGGGCTTCATTCATTCATTCACTCATTCATTCATTTATCCAGCAAATGATTGTCCTACACTCCCTACGTGCTCAGGAGCAGCCGACACCACCAAGCAGTTCTGCTCTCTTGGAATTTACACTCTGAGCCTTGACATATAAGTAATTACAGGGTAAAAAGGGCTTGGAAGAAGCCTAGGGTCATTACTACTGGGGAGATGGAGGGTGGGGTGGGAAGGATGTGGTGATAAAAGGCCCAACCCCATGCCTCTCACATGGAAGAGCACAAATAACTATTTTATTCAACAAATACTAATAGAATGCCTACTATAAGTCAAAGACTAGAAGAAAAAGCAGGGGAAGGGAACAGAGAAGGATAAGGGTACATCTGGGAAAAGCTATTTTATCTAGGGCAGACAAGGAAGACCTCTAGGAGGAGGTGACATTTGAGAAGTCAGTTCAATCCCTTCAGGCCTCAAGATTCCCTCTTGGCCTGCCCGCTTTCTGCCTCTCGGCCTTTGCTTCCACCCAGCACAGGCCCCATCCCTCCCCCACCAGGAAAGTCCCCTGCTCAAAGGTGGATTAAGACAAAGGCTTAATAAACTTATTAAAACAGCTTTGTCAGAGCTGGAGTCTGAGAGTGGGAAGGAAGGGAAGGACAATGGGGTACAACTCCCGCCCCTTCCCCAACCGGGAGCCCAGGATGATAAATCCTCCCCGCACTCACAAGCATTGCTGCAGCTTCAGCCCCAGCCTTGAGCAGCCATCCATCCACTCAGGGTCAAACAAGGCCTTGATTTTTCTTCGGACCTCCCGTGTGTGAGTCCCCACACTTAGCCGGGTTAACGACGGTTACTAGAATGTCATGGAGGGGAGTTTGTCATCTGGCATTAGGGTTTCACATCTTGGCTTATTCTGTAGTCCTTGTGTGACTTTGTGCCCTTCCTGTCCCTCTCTGAGCCTCACTTTCCTTGGCCTGGAATGTTTCTCTCCCAGCCCTGGAAGGTGCTGGCTCCTTTTTTTTTTTTTAATTTGGCGGTGCCGCATGGCTTGCGGGATCTTAGTTCCCCAACCAGGGATCAAACCCAGGCCCATGGCAGAGAAAGCACTGAGTCCTAAGCACCGGACCGCTAGGGAATTCCCTCCTTTTTATTTTTCAAGTCCGAGACAAGTTTTTCTTCTTAGACCAACCTTCCCTGAAGACTTGATTGAAAGAAGCTTTCCTTGTTATTCTCCATTGCAATCCTGCTTGGCTGCCTTCTTAACTTGGTATTACACATTCACTGTTTTCTGCTGTGCAGTGTGTGTCTCCTCACTCTACCATGTGCTGGGACCATTGTCTCTTTGGCTTCAAGCTTACCTGTGCCAGGCCAGTGCTCACCCACAGTAGGTAGGTCATCAATAAATATGTGCCCACCTTGAGTGAACACATAAAGTGGGATGATTACAATACTTGCCACACCTGGTCATTGTGAAAATTCAGTGCATCTGGCACCTGAGAGAGCTTAATAAAATGTAGCCATAATTAACGTACCTGTTTTGCACATGCTTTTGTGTGGCCTCTGTAGGGCCACACCAGGGGCTGGTGTGGCCCTACAGAGGGAGAGTGGAGGTAAAGCAAGTGGATATTCACGATTCCAAGTGTTACAGTCCCCATTATACAGATTACAAACAAACAACTGAGGTTCAGAAAGGAAGAATGATTTGTCATGCAGCTGAGTGTATATATGTCTTTTGTTTTTAGGAAGCAAACTGGCTTAATACACGAAGAGAACCTTCAATCAGTTACCTTGTAAGGTTATGATGTATGTAATTATTCTGGGGCTATAGTTTATTTATTTGTATCCTTTTTAAAATAAATTTATTTATTTTGTTTATTTATTTTTGGCTGTGTTGGGTCTTCATTGCTGCTCACAGGCTTTCTCTAGTTGTGGTGAGCGGGGGCTACTCTTTGTTGCAGTGTGCAGACTTCTCATTGCCGTGGCTTCTCTTGTTGCAGAGCACAGGTTCTAGGCGTGTGGGCTTCAGCAGTTGTGGTTCACGGGCTCAGTAGTTGTGGCACACGGACTTAGTTGCTCCACGGCATGTGGGATCTTCCTGGTTCAGGGCTTGAACCCGTGTCCCCTGCACTGGCAGGCGGATTCTTAACCACTGCGCCACCAGGGAAGTCCCTATTTGTATTCTTTTTAACTTTTATTTTATTTTATTTTTTGGCCGCGCAGCAAGGTATGCGGGATCTTAGTCCCCTGACCACGGATCTAACCTGCGCCCCCTGCAGTGGAAGCGTGGAGTCTTAACCACTGGACAGCCAGGGAAGTCCTGGGGCTATAGTTTAATTCTGTGTGATAACAACTTCTTCTGGAACAATCATTTTACTCTGAGAAATGCCCGAGAAATTTCCTAAAACTGAAGAATAATGAAAGAAGTCAGGCTCACTACATATTAAGAAACAGATAAAGTAAAGCCAGATGTAAAAGATGACATATTGTATGATTCCATTTATATGAAATGTCCAGAAAAGACAAATTTATAGAGACACAAAGTAGATTAGTGGTTGCCTGGAGCTGGGGGTAGGAATGAGCATAAAGTTTCTTTTTGGGGTGATGGAAATGTTCTAAAATCAGATTGTGGTGATGGTTACACAGCTTTGTAAATTTACCAAGAATCATTGAACCTTATGCTGCAAATGAGTGAAATATACAGCATGTAAATTACACCTAAATGAAGCTGTTAAAAATAAGAGAGAGATGGGCTTCCCTGGTGGCACAGTGGTTAAGAATCCGCCTGCCAATGCAAGGCACACAGGTTCGAGCCCTGGTCCGGGAAGATCCCACATGCCGCAGAACTACTGAGCCTATGCGCCACAACTACTGAGCCCGCGCGCCTAGAGCCCATGCTCCGCAACAGGAGAAGCCACCGCAATGAGAAGCCTGCACACCGCAATGAAGAGTAGCCCCTGCTCTCCGCAACTAGAGAAAGCCCGCGTGCAGCAACAAAGACCCAATGTAGCCAAAAATAAATAAAATAAATAAAATTTTTTAAAAAGTTGAAGTCAAAAAAAAAGAGAGAGAAAATAGTCCAAGTAAAATAATAATATAGAATGTGGACTTGACACTGGGATAATCATAGATATCAATTCAACTGAACAGCAAGTCCAGAAACAGACTTAAGTATATATACATATATGTTTAATAAATTTATTTTTTTTTGGCTGAGTTGGGTCTTTCTTGCTGCGCGCAGGCTTTCTCTAGTTGTGGTGAGCAGGGGCTACTCTTCATTGCGGTGCGTGGGCTTCTCATTGCGGTGGCTTCTCTTGTTGCAGAGCATGGGCTCTAGGCATGCCGGCTTCAGTAGCTGAGGCTCACGGACTCTAGAGCACAGGCTCAGTAGTTGTGGCGCACAGGCTTAGTTGCTCCGTGGCATGTGGTGTCTTCCTGGACCAGGGCTCAAACCCGTGTCCCCTGCATTGGCAGGCGGATTCTTCACAGCTGCGCCACCAGGGAAGCCCAAGTATATTTTTTAATGTATGTCAAAGGTGACATTTCAGAGCGGAATAGAATACTTAAATTGCTCAATAAACGGTGTTGCCCTCAAAATCCCTGCAAGCACACACACTCCATTAGTCTATGAGATTTGAATGATGGAGCCATATCGTTTTCATTTCTGCAACCATAAGGCCTAGCTCAGTGCCTGACAACATATAATATCCACTCCACAAAAGGCTGAGCTATCAATTCCTTGCAATTTTCAAAGTCTCAGACAAGGGAATTCTCATCTTTTAAAGGGAAAATCCTGGGACTGCCTTGGTGGTCCAGTGCCTAAGACTCCGCTCTCCCAGTGCAGGGGGTCTGGGTTCCATCCCTGGTCAGGGAACTAGATCCCACATGCTGCAACTAAAAGGTCCTACGTGCCGCAACTAAGACAGGGCGCAGCCAAATAAATAAAATTTTTTTTAAAAAAAGAAAAGATTGAGAGCCTTGCTTACATCAAAATAAAATACTTTAGTGAGTCTCCAAAAAAAATTAAAAACCACTAAAGGGGCTTCCCTGGTGGCGCAGTGGTTGAGAGTCCGCCTGCCGATGCAGGGGACGAGGGTTCGTGCCCCAGTCCGGGAAGATCCCACACGCCGCGGAGCGGCTGGGCCCATGAGCCATGGCCGCTGAGCCTGCGCGTCCGGAGCCTGTGCTCCGCAACGGGAGAGGCCACAACAGTGAGAGGCCCGCGTACCACAAAAACAAACAAACAAAAAACAAACAAAAAAACCCACTAAAAATACAATGCAAAGCAAATAACCTAGGGAAAATATTTTGCAATATGTAAAAGAGAGGCTTATATGCCTAATATATAAAATACACTTATAAATTAATGAAGAAAAGAGATACATCGTAACAGGAAATTGGGCAAATTGATATGAATGGGCTATTTACAAAATAAGAAATGCCATTGTCAAGAAGCCTAAGAAAAATTGTTCTGATGCAAATCAAAACTACAATGAGGGGACTTCCCTGGTGGTACAGTGGTAAAGAATCCACCTTACAATGCAGGGGACGCGGGTTCGATCCCTGGTGAGAGAAGTAAGATCCCACATGCTGCAGGGCAACTAAGCCCACGCGCCACAACTACTAAGTTCACACGCCACAACTACAGAGCCCACGTGCCCTGGAGCCTGCACGCCACAACTAGAGAGAAGCCCACACGCTGCAATGAAAAGCCTATGCACTGCAACGAAAGATCCTGCATGCCACAACTAAGACCCGACCCAGCCAAAAATAAAAATAAAATAAAGGATAAATAAATCTTTAAAAAAAAAAAAAACTACAATGAGGTACCACCTCACATTGGTCAGAATGGCCAAGATTAAAGTCTACAAATAACGGGACTTTTCTGGTGGTCCAGTGGCTAAGACTCGGCGCTCCCAGTGCAGGGGGCCCAGGTTCGATCCCTGGTCAGGGAACTAGATCTCACATGCCGCAACTAAAGATCCCGCACGCCCCACATGCCGCAAACAAGACCTGCGCAGTCAACCCAACTTAAAAAAAAAAAGTCTACAAATAACAAATGCTGGAGAGGGTGTGGAGAAAAAGGAACCCTCCCACACCGTTAGTGGGAATGTAGATTGGTGCAGCCACTGTGGAAAGCAGTATGGAGAGTCCTCAAAAAACTAAAAGTAGAGCTGCTATATGACCCAGCAATCCCACTCCTGGGCATGTATCTTGACAAAACTGTAACTTGAAAAGATATATGCACCCCGATGTTCACATCAGCACTATTTACAATAGCCAAGACATGGAAGCAACCTAAATGTCCATCGATAGATGAATGCATAAAGAAGATGTGATATATATATACAATGGAATACTACCCAGCCATAAAAAAAAAAATGGAATAATGCCATTTGTATCAACCTGGATGGACCTAGAGATTATCATACTAAGTGAAGTAAGTCAGAAAGAGAAAGACAGATATCATATAATATCACTTATATGTGGAATCTAAAATATGACACAGGAAATTTCCTGGCAGTCCCAGTGGTTAGGACTTGGCGATTTCACTGCCAGGGTGTGGGGGTGCTGTGTACAGGGCCGGGTTCGATCCCTGGTCAGGGAAATAAGATCCTGTAAGCCATTCAGCAAGCCAAAAAGTAAAAACTAATTAATAATTAAAAATAAATAAAACATGACACAAATGAACTTATTTATGAAACAGACTCACAGACATAGAGAACAGACTTATGGTTGCCAAGGGGGAGGGAGCATGGAGGAGGAATGGATTGGGAATTTGGGATTAGAGATGCAAACTATTACGTACAGAATGGATAAACAGCAAGGTCCTACTGCATAACACAGGGAACTATATTCAATATCCTGTATTAAACCATAATAAAAAAGAATATAGGACTTCCCTGATGGGGCAGTGGTTAAGAATCCGCCTGCCAATGCAGGGGACTCGGGTTCGAGCCCTGGTCCGGGAAGATCCCACATGCTGCGGAGCAACTAAGCCAGCGAGCCACAACTACTGAGCCCGTGTGCCACAACTACCAAAGCCCACAAGCCTAGAGCCTGTGCTCTGCAACAAGAGCAGCCACTGCAATGAGAAGCCCGCGCATTGCAACAAAGAGTAGCCCCCACTCGCCGCTACTAGAGAAAGCCTGCGTGCAGCAACGAAGACCCAATGCAGCCAAAAATAAAATAAATAAATTTATTTTTTTTATAAAAAAGAATATATAGGGACTTCCTTGGAGGTCCAGTGGTTAAGACTCCACGCTTCCACTGAAGGGGGCACAGGTTCGATCCTGATCCCACGTGCCATGCGATGTGGCCAAAAAAAATTCCCCCAAAACGAGTATATATACATACATATATATGTATGTATATATATATGTATGTATATATGTATAACTGAATCACTTTGCTGTATATCAGAAATCAATACAACATTGTAAATCAACTGTACTTCAATAAAGAATAAATCAGGGCTTCCCTGGTGGTGCAGTGGTTGAGAGTCCGCCTGCCGATGCAGGGGACACAGGTTCATGCCCCGGTCCGGGAAGATCCCACGTGCCGCGGAGCGGCTGGGCCCATGAGCCATGGCCGCTGAGCCTGCGCGTCCGGAGCCTGTGCTCCGCAACGGGAGAGGCCACAACAGTGAGAGGCCCGCGTACCGCAAAAAAAAAAAAGAAAAAAAAGAAAAGAAAAACTGTTTTTCTGAGATAAAATTTTCCACCTACTGAATATGAACTTCAGAGAATGAGGCAGGGTTCAGTGAAATATACACAAACACTGCAGGAGAGCAGCCGGACAATTGGGCAACATGTTACAAACCCTTAATATTTTACATACTTTCCCACTCAACAATTGCTGTTTAGGAATGTATTCTAAGGAAATAATCATATGTGTCAAGATTTAGTTGCCAGGATGTTTATCACAACATTGCTTATAATAACAAAATAGTAGGAACATCTTAAATTTCTATTGTCAAGTTTTGGTTAAATAAACTATAAGACATTTACCCAACAGAAAACAATATAGTAATGAAAAATGTTGTCACAGGAGTATATATAATGTCATGAAAAGATGTTAAAGAAAAATCGTTGGGCTTCCCTGGTGGCGCTGTGGTTGGGAGTCCTCCTGCCAATGCAGAGGACACGGGTTCGTGCCCCGGTCCGGGAAGATCCCACATGCCGCGGAGCGGCTGGGCCCGAGAGCCATGGCCACTGAGCCTGCGCGTCCGGAGCCTGAGCTCTGCAACGGGGGAGGCCACAACAGTGAGAGGCCCGCGTACCGCAAAAAAACAAACAAACAAAAAAATAAAAACAAAAAAAAAAGAAAAAGAAAAATCGTTAATGGAAAAAATTAGACTAAAAACCAGCTTTGTACAATAATCCTGTTTAAACTGCACACAAATACATATTATAGGACATATATGTTTTGTTAGTAGTTCCTATCTTTTTTTTTTTCAGGCACTTTTTTTTTTTCTTGGGGGGGCGGGGGTACGCGGGCCTCTCACCGTCGTGGCCTCTCCCGTTGCGGAGCACAGGCTCCGGACGCGCATGCTCAGCGGCCATGGCTCACGGGCCCAGCCGCTCCGCGGCATGTGGGATCCTCCCGGACCGGGGCACGAACCCGCGTCCCCTGCATCGGCAGGCGGACTGTCAACCACTGCGCCACCAGGGAAGCCCTCAGGCACAACTTTTAAATTATTTTTTGTTTGTTTTGTTTTGTTTTGAAAGCAGTAAAAGAAACTGGAGTGATCTAAGCAGCAGCAAGTTTGTGCATTCATCCTTCTGTTTTTGTTTAAATACGTTTAAATTATCACACTGCTGGCACACCTCATTTGCATGAAATTCTGTACCAGATGTACTAATTGTGGTAAAGTTACCCCCCCCTTCCCAGGTGGGGGGAAAAAAAACTACCCTGGAAGATAATTTTCACTGAAATCTAACCAAACTTCATTAAGTGGACTGTGACAAGATTATAAATAATATGAAAAATAACATTTGGCCACAACTTAAAGAATTGGTTTGCCTATACAAATTTTTGTAATTTTTAATATATTCTACCATAATATGGTCCTCAGAATTAAAGCATAATGAACAGAAAAGAAAAGGAAAAAGAATGCAACTGAGTGCTAAGGCAGAACATCTTGCCAGAAGTAATGAAGGTAGAGTACATACTAAGTATCAAGTGCAGAATTTCATACGGTCAACAAGGTAACAGTCTATAATTTTCACTTACACAGGCGAAGTGGATTTTGCAATTACCAGTTGCATTAAATGAACCAAATAAAGCTCCTAAAATTGATACTATAAGGCGCCACCTTAAGTTCTCCAGGCTGCAACTGTGCATAATTTTTAAATGGTTTTCTTAAATGTATTTATTTTTTTTAACATAGCATGAGGAAGGTGTTAAAACTGGTGTAATAGCTCAATAGAATAAGTATTCCAGATTTTGGGAGGGATGAAGAGGGAGATATTCAGAACCCTTCACCAGAATCCCCCCAACTTGATCACAGTGGGTTAATGATGTGTTTTGTGGATGTGGTTAGTCAATGACACCAGCTTGATGGATCTTTCTTTCGGCACCAAATCCCACTGAGTTATCTAGTCCCCTTGGCTGACGAAGAACCACTAGGCAAGGAGCCCTGGCATCATCCAGGGTGATGTTCTTCAAGCGATTGACCAACCTATCAGGTCGTGGAGCTGCAACAGCCTTGGGGCCCTCGCAGACTCGCCAAACATTACAAGCAGTGCACTTGCCAGCGCGCTGATTAAAAATCACCGAGAATTCTACCTCATCTCCTGCCTGTAGCTCAATGCCATCCTGAACTTCTTTCACATGGAGAAAGAGCTTCTTGCTATCTCCTACTTCATAGTTAATGAAGCCAAACTGATCTTTCACACACTCCACTGTGGCCCTACGCAGGGGTGTGATGTTGTAGGCCATAGTCTGTGCATTTTGGCCCAGGACACAGTATTGGAACTTGACGCTCTCCCCTTCCTGTAGGCAATCCCCTTTGTTGGCCATCCCAACTACGCCAAATGGATAGACCTCACCTTTCATATCCACTTCATCCATGATCTCAATCATTCCTTGGTACTCAGTCTGTGTTGGATCAACACGCCTCAAGGGGCGAATAGTAGCTCCTATCTCTTGATGGTGGGATACCGGTGTAACTTTTTTTAGACTATTATTATTATTATTATTATTATTTTTGGCCGCACCACGCAGCTTGCAGGATCTTAGTTCCCTGACCAGGGATCGAACCGGCCGCCCCCCTTCCCCCCGCCCCCACCACCCCATCCTCCCCTTCCCCTAGTCCCCGCCCCGGACAGTAAAAGTGCTGAGTCCTAACCATTGGACCACCAGGGAATTCCTTATTATTAACTTTTTAATAAGTACCAAGGAGCCAGAGAACAGTGTGAGGGCAATGAAAGAGGCACCAAATGACCCTCAGGCCCTGGCACCCATTTAAGACAAGAAACGCAGAATGTGGGATCTTAGTTCCCTGACCAGGGACTGAGCCCGTGCCCCCTGCTTTGGAAGCACAGTCTTAACCACTGGACAGCCAAGGAAGTCCAGAAAGACACCGGTTTGAATCCCGAGTCTTCTATTCCTATCCTTTTGATTTTTGGACAAGATTCTCTGGCTGTCAATTTTTCATTTGGTTTGATTCTCCCGTCTGTAAAATAAGGACATAATACTGTCCTGGAAAGGTTGATGGGAGGGTTTAAAAGGATAATGCTATTGAAATCCTCTCATACGGCTACGGGTGTTTGGGATGTGTTGGAAAATTCTGGTTCCCAGAGAGCGCCTGGCCTCAGGGTTATGGAACGTCATGATCCTGTCAACTTTTGGGTGGAGTGGAGGGAGGCCATTTGCCTTGCCTCCACCTCGTCTGCAGCCAGTTCTGGAATGAAGCAGAGTCGCACAGTTGCCTGGTAACACCTCTGGGAATCCAGGAAGTTCAACTTTTGGAAGCTGTGGAGGAAAGGAAAGGTGGGGTCTTGCACGTTTGAATTTAAGCTGACGTGTACCAAGTGGGTGCTGTTCTTATGTGATGCAAGTGATTCTAAGTACTAGAGCTCAGGTAATCTTTGTTTTGTTTTAATGTAATATATACACAGGTTCAAAATTCAAAATGTACAACAGGGTGAAGAGTGAAAGATCGCTCTGTTTCCCTGTCCTTTCATTTCTCACCACCCAGTCCCCTCCCCAGGGATGACTGAGTTATCACCTTCGCAGGAGTCCTTTAAGAGCTGTGTTACAAGTATACAGGCAAATAAGTGAACATGTATTTTTTTTTCTACCCTCCCTTTTACACAAATGGTAACATACTACCTGCTTAGTAGGACCTTGCTTATTTCACTTCACCATGGCTCTTTTTCCCTATTTGATTTAATGGTTGCAGCTCATTCTACTGTATAGGTTATACCCTTTGGTCACCCAAAGCCCAAAGAAGTTGTTAGGTTGTTTCCAAGCTTTCATTTTTATGATGTTGCAGTGAATTGCTTTGCATAGGTGCCACCTCATTTATCTGTAGG
Organism: Delphinus delphis; assembly: GCF_949987515.2. Taxonomy (NCBI): domain Eukaryota; kingdom Metazoa; phylum Chordata; class Mammalia; order Artiodactyla; family Delphinidae; genus Delphinus; species Delphinus delphis. Next base: position 7,319,613 of record NC_082688.1, on the reverse strand, counting down.
ATAAAAAATAGAAGGGGAACTTCTGGGTCAAGGGTACGTACTTTTGCACTTTTGATAGATACTCTGACGGTTAAACTGCCCTCCCAAGGGGCTGTATCCATTTAAGGTGCCTTCTCCCAGGTAGGCTGTTTTTAACTTTTGGATCTCAGATTGGTGGGTGATAAAAGGGAATCTCAAGGTAATTGGAATTTGTATGGGTCTCATGAAGCTCCTTTTGCTATTCCTCACTGACCCCCTTCTCCTTTGTTTCTAGGAACTGAGCTGGTGCAGCATCCTGTCAGTACACTCCCTTCTGGCTGCTACAAGCAAGGGATTTAGGGTTTGCCCCTCAGCTGCCAGAAGTGTCCTTTGCTGATACTCCCAGAAATCTGTAGCTAGGGCATCTGTCCTCTCTTCCTGCATACATCCTGTTCCTTTTCCACTGCTTTGCCCATCCAGCCACCTATTCTGTGCTTTGGGGTTTAGCTGACTCCCAGTTTCATCAAAAGAGAGTTTTTGTTTTTGTTTTCCATGTTGTTGTTTTGGACAGTTTCTTTGGTAAAAACAGGAGAAAGATGACTCTTTGTCCTTAATTGAAAATCCTGAAACAAAGAGGCAGGTATTATTATCATCCATTTTACAGGTGTAAACACTGACACTTAGGCTGGTTAGAAAGTGCATCCTTGTGATAAAATGACCTCAGAACTGGGGCTCCAGTTGTAACTCAGTTATTCTCCTCATGACTTTAGGTAAATCACTTCTTTCAGGTCTCAGCTTGCCTAGCTGTGAAACCAAAATGTCTTAGAAGAAGCCCAAAGTCCCTCAGAAGCTGTCAGAGAATGGAGGGATGGAAGGGAGTAAGAGATGTTGGTGGTGCTCGGTCTTCCTCCAGAAAGAGCTCAGCTTTTTATCAGTATTGACATCACTGACTTATGCCTTAGGTTTATTTTAAGAGGGTAATTAATGGAAAGAAAACAAACAGGAAAAAAAAAAGGAAAATCATTGCACTATCTCAGAGGTTGTAAACTCATGGCTCATAGGCTGAAAGTGGCCTGATGACATGCTTTACTTGGTCCACAAAGTATGTTTTAAAATGTTTAATTAGGCTTCCCTGGTGGTGCAGTGGTTAAGGGTCCGCCTGCTGATGCAGGAGACGCGGGTTCGTGCCCCGGTCCAGGAGGATCCCATGTGCTGCGGAGCGGCTAGGTCCGTGAGCCATGGCCGCTGAGCCTGCGTGTCTGGAGCCTGTGCTCCGCAATGGGAGGGGCCACAGCAGTGAGAGGCCCGCATACAGCAAAAAAAAAAAAAAAAAAAAGTTTAATTAGTTGCTAACTTTTTTTTTTGGCTGCGTTGGGTCTTCATTGCTGAGCATGGGCTTTCTCTAGTTGAAGTGAGCAGGGGCTGCTCTTTGTGGCAGTGCGCGGGCTTCTCATTGCGGTGGCTTCTCTTGTTGCAGAGCATGGGGTCTAGGCACATGGGCTTCAGTAGTTATGGCATGCGGGCTCTAGAGCGCAGGCTCAGTAGTTGTGGCACGCGGGCTTAGTTGCTCCACAGCATGTGGGATCTTCCTGGCCCAGGGCTCAAACCCATGTCCCCTGCATTGGCAGGCGGATTCTTAACCACTGCGCCACCAGGGAAGCCTTAGTTGCTAATTTCTAAAAATCCAGAGATTTCGTATAAAAATGTGTATCTATGGGACTTCTCTGGTGGTCCAGTGTGTAGGACTCCGTGCTCCCAATGCAGGGGCTCCGGGTTCAATCCCTCGTCGGGGAAGTAGATCCCACATGCATGTCACAACTAAGAGTTTGCATGCCGCAGCTAAGAAGTCCGCCTGCCGCAACTAGCATGCTGCAACTAAGACCTGAAGCAGCCAAAAAAAAAGATTGAAAACAAAATGTATACCTCTGGCTGTTCTTTAGAAGAATCAAAGATATGGCAGCTTGGGGTTCACAAACCAAACACACTGGTGTAGCAAACCCCAGATCCAGAAACTGGGCATCACTAGAAAGGTTTAAGGCCCTTAATCCCGCCTCAGATGATGTCCCTCCCCAGGGCAAAGGTAACCACACTCCAGACTTCTAACCGCATAGATCAGTTTTGTCTGTTTTTGTAATTTATATAAGTGCAATCACACAGCCTGTCCTATTTTGTGTCTTGTGTCTTTCACTCAACATTATGTTTGCAGGCTGCATTCACACGATGGCACGTAGCTGTAGTTCATTTCTTCTCATCGTTTTATCATGTTCCGTTGTATAAATATCTCAAAACCTATTTATTCGGCTGTTGGTAGACATCTGTATTGTTTCCAGATTTTGGCTAGTAAGAATCTCACTGCTATGGACATTCTTGCACACATTTGTCACACATATTGGCGCACACAGATATGCATGTCTGTTGAGCATGTAGGCGGGAACTGTAGGTAGAACTGCTGGGTAAGAGTAACTCAGCCCAGGCTCTGCTTTGATAGAGCCGGCACACGTTTTCCAGAGTGGTTATACCAACCTACCTTCCTCCAGCTGTTGTGAATTCCAGTTGCTTGCCTTACTCATAGTTGTTACCTGACAGGCATTGGGTTTTGGGACCGCCCCCCCCCCCGCCAGACAACATACCTTTTACAGGTTCTTCAAACTCTTAACCTTCTAATCGTACCTGAAATGAGAGAAGAATGAACGGCTGTCCCAAGTCCTCTCAAGGGTACCTGCTTTTCCTTTTGCTTTCTAATACTCGACTGGGATTCTTTTATTTTAAAATACTTATTTATTTGGCTGTGCTGGGTCTTAGTTTCAGGATCTTCGTTGCAGCGCGCAGCACAGGATCTTTAGTTGCTGCATGCGGGATCTAGCTCCCTGACCAGGGATCGAACCCAGGCCCCCTGCATTGGGAGCGCGGAGCCTTAGCCACTGGACCACCAGGGACGTCCTGGATTCCTTTATTTTAACATTCATTTATCCCTCCAAGCTGAGACATGGAGGTTGGGAAGGAGTTAGCCAGACAAGGCGGTGGGAGTGGGGAGACTGAAGAATGTTCCAGGGTGAGGTGAGACAAGAGCACGTTTAAATCTTCTAGGAGGCCAGAGGAAAAAAGAAGAGTACAGTTCTCAATGTGGGCAGTGCTGCCTACAGAGAATATTTGAGACAGGACTGGGGGATGGGCCACTGGTGCTTCAAGTCAAGACCAGGAGGGTCCCGGAAAGCACAGAACTGCTCCCCGCCCAAGGAAAACACCTCCGCCCCCCACCACCCCACTGCCGAGAAAGCCCTTAGAGAGAAAAGCAAAGAGCAAGTAAAAGAAGTTGATCTTGATTGGAGGGTGGGTAGGAGGTTGAGGCTGGGGGAGGGGGAATGGGTGTGTCCCACTGTCACGTAAATATCCCCTCCAGGCGCCTCCAGAGTATATTTAAACCTCTTTTGTCACCTGGGGCAGCCTTAGTTCTCAGAGCTCCTGGTACGAGCTTTTTCCCTTGGGTGGATTCTTGGCTTTTCTCCCAGCATGGCCCCCAAACACCAGTCTTCACTTCCACCCCAAGCAAAGAAACCGAAGAAACCGAGACGGACTCCTGCCTCCAGGCCAGAGGAAAAGTCTGCTTCTCCGAACTTGCCGAAGGAAGGTACGTCCGGACACTACGTTTTATTGGAGATTTAAAGGATTTGCAAGGATTGACTTCTAGGTGATTTCTTCTTTTTTTTTGCCCCACACTTTTTGAGATGACTGCAAATTCCCCTGAAGGGTTTTAAGCATGGGGTGCATGGATTAGGTGTATGTGAAGGAAGAACCAGAAGGGGTGAAAGTGGGAGGCCTGGAGCACGCGTGAGCTCGGTCCTGGCCCCAACCCCACACCTACGCTCCCAGCCCCCAAACTCATTCCTTTTGTCTTGGTCAAGTGACACCAGTAGCCAGCCTGAGGCTGGGGGAAACACGGGTGACCCCTCTCCTCTCCTCCACGTGCCATCAGATCCCTGAGTCCTGGTGGTTCCTCAACACCTCATATCCGTCCACCTCTTTCCTGCTGTTGCTGCCCGCCCATAACTCTGGCCCGGATTACTGCCCCCTCCTCCGCCTCTTGCTTCCGGCTTCCTCCTCCCTTCCAGGCAGAGCAAAGCCAATCATGTGACTCCCTGGCTTAAAACCCTTCCTAGCCTTCCCATTGCCCTCGAGGTACTGACTAAGAGACTTCCGGGGCACTGCCCACCCGGTCCTTGCCGACCTCTCCAGGTTCAGGCTCCCTCCAGCACCTTTAACCTCTCTTCACCTCCTGGGGCTCCATTCTTTCACCTCGGGGCCTGGAAGCCTGTCTGTCCTCTGCCTGGATCGCTCTCCTCTCCCTACCTGTGCATGCCTACTCGTTCTGCAGCTTCCTGCTGGAAAGTCACTCCTTGCAGGTATTCTCCTTTGAGCGACAGCTGCTGTGTGTTAGGAGCCCCCTTCTGCCCTTGCAGCACCCAGAGTCACCCCAGCCTGGCCTGTACATTCCAATTGTTGGTTTCATGTCTGCCCCACGCCCCATTAACACTTAACTTGGAGGCGAGGGCCGTGTTTTGCACACACACAGCTTGGAGTTGAGCACAAAGTGCATTGTTCTGGTGATTAGGCCTCCCAGATAGATCGCGGGTGTGGTGGGGCCTTCGCGGCAGGGGGGCAGCTGGAGGGGGTGAGGGTGAGTTTGGATAGGTCCTGGAAGGCAGGACAGCATTGCCCCAGGAAGTGACAGCCAGCTGGCTCAGCATAGAGGGGAGGGGCTTGGAGTCCACGAATCTTCCTAATTTGCTCACTTGGCTGAGGTCCACGTTTGCTTGTGGAAGGAGCAGTGGGTGAGGAGCCCTCATTGCAGAGCTCCTGTGGATCTGTTGGGTGATGTGGAAAGTTTACGTTTAATGGGTCTCAGTCCATCCCCTTCCAAATGAGGTGCAAAGACCTCCTGCCCAGCCGATGTCCCGATGTGGTAAAGCTGGACAGGGCTCGAAACCTGGCTGCATCCAGCTGTGTGACTTCGTTGGGAAAGTGACATAACCTGTGCTTCTTTCCTCTTCTGTAAAATGGGCTCAATCGTATCTGTTAGGCTTGCTGTGAGGCTTAAGTGGAAGTGAAACACAAGACAGCAATTGGCTCATCACCAGTGCTCTTGAGACGGATAGTAAACTCTTTCCCACTTGTGAGCAGCAAAATGTGGATGAGTCCTTCTGGTCGCCTTCTGTTTAGCTTCTTGGGAAAATTAACAGTACCAGAAGGGACGGCAGGGTGCAACCACGGTCCCTCCAAGGTGGTTCATCCTGGGACACTGCTGCATTTCAGGGAATGCCAGCATCTCTGTTCCAATCTTTAAGCTGTGGGATTCTCCTCCTTCAAAGGAAGCTGGGAAGGAGAAGGGAGAGGAATTCTGAGAGTGAGGTGAGAGGCCAAGGAGAGAATGCAGAGCTCCTAAGGTTGGAGGGGAGAGAGACCACAGAGAATAATTCGGTGGGTGAATTATCTCTTAGTGTGTCCACGCCACTCCCTTGTTTACTGAAACTTGGCGTTTTTGCTTTCTCTTTCTCTTCCACTTCCTAGTGTGTGCTCCTTGAATTCATCTTGAGAAGTGCTGTGGGAAAGGTCTGGAAGAACAGGATGGTCCTAAGGGCTGGGGTGGGAGCCTTGAAGCCCATTGCCTAACCAGAAGGCATTAGAAGGCTCCCTGGAGCCCCTGCAGATACATGGGAAACACTGGTAGATCAGTCACTTAGGAGATGCTATGGGTCACTGGTACCAACCGGTGAGCAGGCTTTGTTTTGTGTATGAAAGCAGCCTTCAGCACAGTGTTTTTCAGACCGTTTCGTCCCATTTGTGGGTCATGAAATCATTTTAGTGGAGAGTGACCTGCATTTAAAGAAAATAGAAGATTAAGAGTCATCACACTCAGTGAGGGTAAGCATTGTTTTGTGTGTAGGTGTGTACTGGGTCCTAATGTCAAATGTACCTCTTACTGTAATTCATGTCAAAAAAGTGGAAAAACTCTGTCCTTAGGGCAGGAGCTTTGTTATCCATTAGCCTTGGTCCTGCCACCTGTATCAAAAAAAGTTGAGTTTATCTGTGAAATGAGGATATAAATACCTGTCTTGTATTTTGTGAGGACTGAAAGAGAAGGAAATGCGTGTATTTATCACAGCCTGTGGCCCATGCTACATGCTTCAGCAGTGCACTGGAGCCTGGTATTTTTGTTCTTTAAAATTTTTTTTAAATTTTATTTGTTTATTTTTGGCTGCACTGGATCTTCGTTGCTGCGCACAGGCTTTTCTCTAGTTGCAGCGAGCAGGAGCTACTCTCTTTTTTTTGTGTGTGGTACGCGGGCCTTTCACTGTTGTGGCCTCTCCCATTGCGGCCTCTCCTGTTGCGGAGCACAGGCTCCGGACGCGCAGGCTCAGTGGCCACAGCTCACAGGCCCAGCTGCTCCGCGGCATGTGGGATCTTCCCGGACCAGGGCTGGAACCCGTGTCCCCTGCATTAGCAGGTGGATCCTTAACCACTGCGCCACCAGGGAAGTTGGAGCCTGGTATTTCTTTCCATCTCTCTTCAGTGACATCAAAGTGGTAGCAGGAGGGCTTCCCTGGTGGCGCAGTGGTTGAGAGTCCGCCTGCCGATGCAGGGGACACGGGTTCGTGCCCGGTCCGGGAAGATCCCACATGCCGCGGAGCGGCTGGGCCCGTGAGCCATGGCCGGTGAGCCTGCGCGTCCGGATCTTGTGCTCCGCAACGGGAGAGGCCACAACAGTGAGAGGCCCGCGCACCGAAAAAAAAAAGAAGTGGTAGCAGGAAATTTACCATGGTAGGAGTATTTATACATCACTGAAATCAGCAAATGCTACAAATCAGGGTTTTTGGTGTGTTTTTTTCTCTTCTGGGAGCTGGTTGTCAAACATTTCCCAGCTTCTCATTGGTGCTAATAATTCTTCCCTTAAAAATCCTGTCCAATTGGGATGGGTATGGATTGAGCTGGACTCAATTGAGAATAATAAGGTTTGGAGGAGAAAGATTAACTTCTGGGTTTTGGGGAAAGCCCCAAGAAGACATTTGTATTCTCTTCCCATGGACTGTCTGCCACTTAACATTTATCGATCACCCACCAGTGGATTATCTTGAACATGAAAGACACTGCTTGAGCTTTAAGAACTGATAGTAACATGTGAGTCCTGGAAGGCAAATAATCCAACCCCTGGTTTTGGTTATAAACACCCAAGGAGAGATTTCAGACTTTTTGTGTCCATGTCTTGGGGCCCTGCAGGAGGGAGTAGAGCAGTGAGTGGTACATTTGCATTACCTGGAAAGCATAGTTTAAACAGAAATGCCTTGGCCTTCCTGTTTCAAGACTTGGCTTCTACAGCAGGCCTTGTTCTCTGACGTAGCGAAATGAAATTAACACAACCGACTCCATCTTGCAGTTGTGCGATGCAGGCGCAGTTGCTGGGAGTGGCGCTTAGCACTCTGTACGGATTCTTGCAAGCTCCTTGAATTAGGCACTGAATTGGGTCAAAAGCACCCGCGGATGAATGTGGCACCTCCTTGCCTTCAGAGGACTTCCACTTTAGCGTGGCCCTGCTTAAACATCACCACTTAACACAACGTTCCGTTTGTCAGCCTTTCTTGAATATTGTAATTTCATAACAAATAGGCCCATAGAGGGAAAATGACTTGCCCAAGTGCACACAGCCTGCTGGGCAGAGCTTGGACTAAGAGGCAGGAAAAGGCCCTCCCTGTGAGTGCACTGGGCAGCTTCGGGCTTTGCAAACAAGCCTGACTCCGAAGGCAGCTTCCCTCTCTGAGAAATAGGATGGAGGTGGCGCCTTCCTTCCCCCACGAGGAGGGGCGCCCCAGTAGTGTCCCAGAGTGCAGAACCCGGGGTGGATATATATCTGGGCTCCAGTGCTCTGAAGCCAGGCTACTACGAGGCCTGCGCTTTCGGGGGGCTTCAGACACCCCTCTTCCCCGCGCCACCAGGCAGACAGGGGAAGCCGCTCCGCCACCACGTGACACACCCGCCTGGGAGCCTGCGCGCAGCCTGGCGAGGCCCCGCCCCTTGGGCCGCCGCGCGCCCGTAGCGCGCAAAAGTCCCGGGTCGGGCTGGAGAAGGGGAAAGCGGGGGAGGGGAGCGCGGCGCGGGGGGCAGTCCCCGTACGTCGCGGCGTTCCTTCCTCCCGCCTCTTCGCCAGGCCCTGTGTCTCCTCGCCGCGGCTCCGCCCGCTGGTCCTGGCGCCCTAGCCTATGGTGAGGCGGCGCGAGCCTCTCTGGCCGGAGGCGGGGCGTGCGCGCGGGGCCTGGCGCGCCTGCGCCCTGCCGCCCGCCCCTCGCCGTGAGGAGGAGGTGGAGGAGGAGGCGGCTCGGGGAGATCGAGCAGCTAGCTGGAGCGCGGAGCGTGAGTGAGGGAGCAGAGCAGCCTGCCCGCCCGCCGCCGCCTCCCCTCCGTAAGCAGGAGCCCGGGCCGGGGCCCGGCAAGCAACCCCAGCCCCTCCCTCGTCGTCAGGCCGCGAGGGCAGCGCGCGCGAGCCAGGGGGAGGGAAAGCGAGCGAGCGCCGGGAGGAGGCGGCCGGACCGAGCGAGCGCCCGCGCGTGTGGCGTGAGGGGAAGCCGCTGCCCGCCCCCTTCGCCTTCCCTTCTCTCCCCCTCCCCGCTCCCCCCCCGACCGCGGAGAGCACCATGTCGGCGCCGGCGGCCAAAGTCAGTAAAAAGGAGCTCAACTCCAACCACGACGGGGCCGACGAGACCTCAGGTGAGGAGCAGGCGAGGCGGGGGCCGGCCCGCGCCGCCATCTTCGCCACCCGCCCGGCCGCTGGCCGCCGGCGGGGCCCGGGGCGCGCGGGGGGCGCCGGGCGGACGGGCCGGCGCGCGCCTCGGCGCCCTTTTTTGTGCGCGCGGGGCCGGGGCCGGGTGGCGCCGCGGCGGCGGACGGCGCTGCGAGGCGGGGGCGCTGCGGCCTGCTCGGCGCGGGCGGAGGAGACCCCCCCTTCCTCTCCCCCCTCCCTCGCTCTCCTCCCCCTCCCTCCCTCCCGAGAAGCCTCTCTTTATTGTGCTCCGCCATGATGCCTCGCTCCCATCAGCCGCCGTCGCCGCCACATGGTGCGGCCGGACGCGGCCCCGCGCCCGGGCCTCCGCGCGGCTCCCCCTTCGCGCCCGGCCCGCGGGCGGCGCCCCCACACTCCCACCCGGAGGCCGGCCCCGGCGCGGCCCTCTGCCTCGAGCTGGGGCGGGGTGGGGGCGCGGGGAAGCACGCGGCCGCGCCGCGGCCCGAGCTGCTCGGAGGATGCTCTGGCTGGCCCCGGGCAGCCCCCACGTGGGGTGGCCACCTCGTCGCGACAGCGCGCTGAGAAACCTGGCGCGGCGACCGGGGCGTCGGAGGGTCTTTACAATGGCTCGGAGCAAACCTACTGGCCTTTTCCGTAAAGGCTTTCTCGGCAGGGGGGCTGCACCACCCGGGCTGGTTGCCGGAAATGAACCGCGCGATCTGGCCCCTTCACGCCCACTTAGCTTTGTAGGTTTTGCGGTCTTTACCGGACAAAAGGGTGCCTTTCCCGTAGCACACCCCCTTTTCCTCCTCTCCGTTCTTTGGCCCATAGTTTCTGACTGCATGCTTGCTCCCTGTAAGTGTGCTCCAAAGTCGTGCGGGGCCGCCTCTTGAGATCAGCCCGCCTGAAATTGGGTTGGAGGGGCGAGAAAGGTCGGATTCGAATCCGGGGGTTCATATTCTTAGAAGGTAAAGTCGAGTGTTTACGGTGGTGAGGTAGTTCCCAGGGCCTTCCCTGTCTTTGTAGGCGTGTCTGATGTCTTAATAGTAATCAATACTGAGCAATAGTTTCAACTTCGTGTAAAAGGGGATTTCACCATGGAGATAGGTGGTGTCCTAATTTTTGTTATCGTCATGGGTTAGTTTCCGTATTCTAGTTAATAGCTGGTGCTACTCTGTTGCAGGCTTATGTGATTTTTTTAAAGAGAACTTAAGGATCTCTGAATAGCGTTTATTATCTCATTATAGAAACTTTAATTGGTCTTGTAATAGAACTCGTAAAAGCGTTACAGTCAAACATTTTGACTAGTCTAACAGCATGGTTTGTGAATAGTCTTAATTGAAAAGTAATTTGTCAACTATACACATGAACACGTGGAAAGCATGCCTTGTAGTAGTAGGCAAGTTTTTTTTTAAAACAGCTTTATTGATATAACATCACAGACTTAACATCAGGAAGGAAAAGCAGTTAAATTTATTTTCAAATTAGTATTGAGTCTCATGCACCTTTTTCTTGCAGAAAAAGAACAGCAAGAAGCAATTGAACATATTGATGAAGTACAAAATGAAATAGACAGGTAAAGTTTTTCTCAATTTGCTTTGAAGTTTTCTGACATGCATCTTATGGTTTGGTAAATATTGAAACTATGGCCAAATACATCTGTATCTACTGGCCAAGTGGAGATGATTGTAACTTAGTTGGAAATATCAATATGAGGATTCAGTGTTATTTTCCTGTGAAACATTTTACAGTCACCAAAAAGTTTCTGATTAAAATACATTGACCTTGTAAAGACAGGGTTTGCTTTCGTAGCCTACAAGTTGTCTGAGTTGCAGTTGCGTGCACTTGTGATAGTTTAGTATTATGGCATCATTGTTGCTCTGACTCGCCTTATAACTTTGTTACTTCGTTGGCAGCTTTTTTTTTTCTTCTTGATCTGCCTGAGGGAAACAATCGAAGTTGGCCTGGTAACAGAGTAGATAGATATACAAAGTTACCAAAATGCTGTTTGGGCACCGTCAGGACTGTCAGTTGTCCAGTGCCTGTTGGTAAAGCTGATCAAATGGCCATCTCAATTTTGACTTGGGTCTCTGGCTACAAAAATCTAGGTGATTTGGTTTTTATAAATGCGTACTTTGCGTTGTTCTAAAGCTAATAAGAGTAAATATTCTGTAATCTCAGCAATTTTTGTATTTGTTAAGTACCGTCCTCGTCAACATGTCTTTTCATTTGCTTCAGACTTAACGAACAAGCCAGTGAGGAGATTTTGAAAGTAGAACAGAAATATAACAAACTCCGCCAACCGTTTTTTCAGAAGAGGTCGGAATTGATCGCCAAAATCCCAAATTTTTGGGTAACAACATTTGTTAACCATCCACAAGGTATGTTGCAGCAAAGCATTATTAAAGGGTGTGGGTGTCCACTTGTTAGAGAGTGGAGGGACCTTGGTTGAGGACCTGGTCCACCATGTTGATTACATGCAGAGGTTGAAACGGGGAGAGGCTTGCAATTCATCCTTTCTATTTAGAAGAGATCCTATTCTAATTTGGGATTCTGTTTAATTACTTGATAAAAGAAAGTGACAGCTCTGACACTGAGCCATTTGGTTTTCAGTTTATAATGGATTTATGAAACCAAATTCGGGAAATTTAAAAGGGATTGCTTGAGTTGTTTGTTAATGTTTGTTTAATAATCATTTGGCCTATTTACTGATCTAGTGTCTGCACTGCTTGGGGAGGAGGATGAAGAGGCGCTGCATTATTTGACAAGAGTTGAAGTGACAGAATTTGAAGATATTAAATCAGGTTACAGAATAGATTTTGTAAGTATCAGTAACTTGTTTGTCACTATGGAAATCAACTTGAGTATTGGTTAGAAGGGCTGTTTTGTATTGATTTCTAATTCTCTGTTTATTGTAGTATTTTGATGAAAACCCTTACTTTGAAAATAAAGTTCTCTCCAAAGAATTTCATCTGAATGAGAGTGGTGATCCATCTTCAAAGTCCACTGAAATCAAATGGAAATCCGGAAAGGTATTTGAGGGATTGTTGGGCATTGATATTTTCTCTAGTTTGATCTAGTTGAACCATTTAATTAAATATTTGGTGTTTTTGTGATGTGTTAAATGCAGATCCTTAAAATATAAAAATGTCTATTTTGTTAAAGTCAAATACAGTAGCTTGTGGTCTTATAAATTAGAGAGCAAGTTTTTGTTGAGGTGGACTAAATCATTTTGGTTTCTACATTGGTAACGTGCGGTTTCCCAAAACCTATTTCTGTCTGCGTTGGGTCTTCGTTGCTGCGCACGGGCTTTCTCTAGTTGTGGCAAGTGGGGGCTACTCTTCGTTGCGGTGCGCGGGCTTCTCATTGCGGTGGCTTCTCTTGTTGCAGAGCGCGGGTTCAGTAGTTGTGGCACGTGGGCTTAGTTGCTCCGCAGGCTGTGGGATCTTCCCGGCCCCGGGCTCGAACCCGTGTCCCCTGCATTGGCAGGCGGATTCTTAACCACTGTGCCACCAGGGAAGCCCTCTCTGTGTTTAAGTAGTAAATATATTTTAAATTATACTGTGTTAAGATACTGGTTGTTGAAGTGGAACTAATTTTGTTTTAAAAAAAAAGCCAAGTCTAGATGGTAACTTTCAAGAGAAGCTTGACATATAAATTTGACGGCGTTCTTTGTAGACCTAAAATTCTTGGGCTTCTCTTTCTCTTTATTAGCTGTACTTTTTGTAACTTTTTAAAAATAAGAATAATAGTGTAGATAATGTAACATCCAGTTTTTGCTCTGCTTTTGGGTTAAAACCTTCTTTAAATTATAGGTATTTAAGGTGTAGTGAGCCTGTGTCAAAAGTTCTTCCATCTTCATTTAGGATTTGACAAAACGTTCAAGTCAAACTCAGAATAAAGCCAGCAGGAAGAGACAGCATGAGGAACCAGAAAGCTTCTTCACCTGGTTTACTGATCATTCTGATGCAGGTGCAGATGAGTTAGGAGAGGTCATCAAAGATGATATTTGGCCAAATCCATTACAGTACTACTTGGTGAGTTGAGAGTGTTCTTTTCAAGGTTGCACTTGTTTCATTTGTTTGAAAATGAGTTCTTGAGGTGACTCTTTGTTTTTTGTGTGTGTTTTTTCCCCTAGGTTCCAGACATGGATGATGAGGAGGGGGAAGGAGAAGAAGATGATGATGATGATGAAGAGGAAGAAGGATTGGAAGATATTGATGAAGAAGGGGATGAGGATGAAGGTGAAGAAGATGAAGATGATGATGAGGGGGAGGAAGGAGAGGTAAAAAGATTTGGTTAAATCCAAAAAGAAAATCTTCAAAGAATTCACCATTGTTACTTTGGAGATTATTTATGTTGTATGGTGGAACTGACCCAACAAATTGTGGGAAGACTTGTAGAAAAGATAGGCTGTTTTGTCCAAGGTTGAAAATTTTGATAAGCTCATTGTATCAGTGATTCAATTAGTTCTGCTTTTGTGGTTAGCACTTATAACTGTTCAATTATGTCATTCCCTAGCCAGTACTTAATGAAAGGGCTGTGGACAGTGCAGCTGCTCAAATTCTGAGAAATCTCCCAAATAACAAAAATACGCATGTTTTGGACAAACTATAAAATTCTTAACAATCATATTGGGATAGAGTGAGTTTTGGTTTGTATTACTTGGTCTGAAAGATGTCTGATTTGGTTACTTCTGAAAAGTTAATTTGTCTGAAACATCACTGGGTCTTTTAATCAAGAATCAGATTGGGATGCAGATTGGGGAGCTCCCTGGTGGTCCAGTGGTTAGGGCTCGGGTGCTTTCCCTGCTGAGTCCCAGCTCCTGTCCCTGGTCGGGGAACTAAAATCTGTAAGCTGCGTTGCCCTGGGGAAAAAAAAAAAGAATTGATGAAGACTGATGTATAGTTTGTTTGTTTTTGGTTTTTTTTTGGCGGTGTGTGGGCCTCTCACTGTTGTGGCCTCTCCCGTTGCGGAGCACAGGCTCAGCGGCCATGGCTCACGGGCCCAGCCGCTGTGTGGCATGTGGGATCTTCCCAGACCGGGGCTCCCCTGCATCGGCAGGCGGACTCTCAACCACTGCGCCACCAGGGAAGCCCTGATGTATAGTTTGACCTTCGTGTCTGTGGGTTCCCATTCTTCAGATTGAACCAACAGATTTTTTTCTTTTAATTCCAGAAAGTTCCAAAAAGCAGAATTTGAATTTGCCAATTGCTGGCGATTATTTACATTGTATTCACAACTATTTACATTGTATTGGTTATTATAAGTAATCTGAGACAATTTTAAAAGTATATGGGTAAGTTGCATGCAAGTACTGTGCTATTTTATTTAAGGGACTTGAGCATCCTGAGGATTTTTTTAAATTTTTAAAAATTTATATGTCTTTATCTATTTATTGGCCATGCTGAGCGGCATGCGGGATCTTAGTTCCCCCACTGGAGATCAAACCTGTACTCCCTACAGTGGGCATGGAGTCTTAACCACTGGACTGCCAGGGAAGTCGTCCCCCCCCCCCCCCCCCCCGCCCACAAGGATTTTTGTATGTGGAGAGGGTTCTGAACCATCCTTCGCACATACCAAGGGACCACGGTAGAGGTTCCTAAAATTAATTTCCCTTGGCATGTCATGTTCTGTGGAGTCCATCATGGTCCATATGAATATTGGGGACTGGCCTTAGAATTAACCCTAAAGATTAACTGCTTGCTTTTTTTTCCTTACAGGAAGATGAAGGAGAAGATGACTAATGGAACACTGATGGATTCCAACCTTCCTTTTTTAATTTTCTCCAGTCCCTGGGAGCAAGTTGCAGTCTTTTTTTTTTTTTTTTTTCCTCCTTCTCCTCTTGTGCTCAGTTGCCCTGTTTTTGAGGTCTCTTTTCTCCTTTATACCATGGCTCACAACTTATTTTGGGGGGAAATACCTTGAGCAGAATTCAGTGGGAAAAGAATCTCTACCCTTTTCTGTTCCAAATTCATTTTTATCCCTTCCTGTCTCAACAAAAACTTTATGGAATCAACACCATCATGCTCTGTGGGAAAAAAGAAAAACCTTCTGCTCCCTTAGCTCTGCTGGAAGCTGGAGGGTGCTAGGCCCCTGTGTAGTAGTGCATAGAATTCTAGCTTTTTTCCTCCTTTCTCTGTATATTGGGCTCAGAGATTACACTGTGTCTCTATGTGAATATGGACAGTTAGCATTTACCAACATGTATCTGTCTACTTTCTCTTGTTTAAAAAAAGAAAAAAAAAACTTAAAAAAATGGGGTTATAGAAGGTCAGCAAAGGGTGGGTTTGAGATGTTTGGGTGGGTTAAGTGGGCATTTTGACAACATGGCTTCTCCTTTGGCATGTTTAATTGTGATGTTTAACGGACATCCTTGCAGTTTAAGATGACACTTTTAAAATAAAATTCTCTCCTAATGATGACTTGAGCCCTGCCACTCGATGGGAGAAATCAGCAGAACCTGTAGGATCTTATTTGCAATTGACATTCTCTATTGTAATTTTGTTCCTGTTTATTTTTAAATTTTTCTTTTTGTTTCACTGGAAAGGAAAGATGATGCTCAGTTTTAAACGTTAAAAGTGTACAAGTTGCTTTGTTACAATAAAACTAAATGTGTACACAAAGGATTTGATGCTTTTCTCTCAGAACAGATATACTTAATATGACTTTGCAAGTTTGACTTGTATAATGTTACCGTCAAACTTTGTCACCTTAACTTCGTATTTTTTGATATGCACTTTGCAGGATGACCTCAGGGCTATGTTGATTGAGTAAAGGGATTTGAATCAATGTATTAATGTCTCCATAGCTGGGAACCCATATGGGTACAATTTGACATCAGTTTCTGAAATTTTTCACATCATTTGGGATATCAGATTGCTGAAAGCTCAGTTCTGAATATGTTGTACCCTTGATTTGTATCTCAAATTGCCATTTCAAGATATGGGCTTTTATTTACCTGGATATAATAGTGCCTGCCACCACCATCAGACAGACCTGGTGCTCTACTGCCGAGTTCATACACAGGACGATTGTTGGCATGTCTTCGCCGGCACTGTAAAATGTGGCCGAGAAGACAGGCTTTCAGAGTAAGAAGTCCGTATTGGTGGTAAGAAACTCAGGTTAGGAGTACTTTTGTCTCAAAGTACCAGCTCTTTTAGCATATAGCTCTCAAATGAGACTTGTCTGTGTGAATCTGGGGGAGATGATGGACTCTGCTCTGTCTGCTAAATGCCATTGTGCATAAATCACATTTTGAGAAGCTACCTAATGCATAAGCTTTTTAATGCTGTAAAGTATAGTAGCTAAAGTTAAATGCCACTTAGCTTTTTCAGAGATGAATTAATGGACCGTCTGGTCAAATTCAAAGCTTTTTGATGTATAAAAACTTTATAAATGGAACTATTCCATCAGTAGGCAAAGTGTAACGAAAACCTGTCTAGATGGATAGTATGTAATTTCTGCACAGGTCTCTGTAGCAAATACATCACTGTATACTGGTCAGGAATCTTGCTCCAATAAAGGAACATAAAGATTTTTTTGGCTGGGGTCATTCTCCTTGTTTTACAGAGAAATGTTGGTACTTGCTTTTGAATTTAGATGATGAGCTAGTTTTTGCTTTGTTTTTGTTTTCTGGTCTTGTTATTTCCGTTCGTAGTGACTGGGAAATGGGGAGAGCTGTGCTTCAGAGCATAGGTACGTCTGTGTGGAAAGGTATGTTTGGAAGTCATGGACAAATTACTGTTACTTGGAATGTTATAGATTCGTGAGGGGATTCTGTATTTTGATTTTGAAGTCAGCATTTAAGGGACTTTTCACTACGGAAAAAAAACAAGTCACTTGAAGTAATACTCATGAAGTAAGCCTGTGATTTTTGTTTCACAGAGTGACAGCTTACCAAAACTAGTTTTTCATGTGCTGGTGAGGTCATGGCACTGTTAGGTTATTTAATCAAACTACAATGTTTATTTTGGGGAATGTGGTCAAAAGATAGGAGCCCCTAAAGGTAATTTCTTCCCAGTTACTGAGACAACCCTTTAGCTTCCGCTGTGGCCGTAAATCTGAAGGAGTGCTAGGCTGTGAGAAGGCAGAAGGGGCAAACTTAGTGTACTGGAAGATGGCTACAAAGTAGTGTGCTTTGTTTGCAACTGCAAGAGTTCTTGGGCTGGCCCTTAGGCAAGTATGTTTTGGGAAGTGCCAGGTGAATGGCTCAAAGCGCCTTTGGTACAAGGACATCTAAAAAGGAAAGAGCAAATAGTGGCTGTTTAGCTCATTTCTCTTGGGACATCCTCTTCCAAAGCTGTGCCATACTCTGCTTACAAGGGGAACTTCACTGCATGAATTGGGGCAGAGAGGACAGTAGCTTGTAATGTGTCTTTACATTTAATTTAAAAACTTGTACGGAATGCTCTGCAATCGAGGTTGCCTCTCCAGTGATGTACTAATATTTTTAAGACTTTAGTCTGTGCTCTCTGACCTCCATGAGAGGCCCTTACTATTTCAACCAATGCTGGCTCTAAAATGTAGAGTTTAAATGTCTGTGGAGTACCTCAGTGTCTTGTTGGGCTGACAGATTGGCTTGGCATCTGCCCTGCTTCACCTGTGTTAGCTGTTTGGGTGCCGAAAAGTAGGAGTCTTTTACTTGATGGATTCTTGGGAGTTTGGGGGCTTAGAGGGCTGTATAATTGTGTTTGTGTATTAATTTGGTAATCTTTATCATTACTGCTTTATAACAACTGGTTTCATGGTTTCACTTGGTCCCATAAACACAAATTTGTTTTTTTTTGCCTTTTTTGTTATATTTTGCTTATAAACCCTTTCTGGCTATTGTCAGAATGGGATTCTATTGCAAAAAACGAAGACTTGGAGGATTTCATTTAATGAAGACTTACAAGTTTTATTTTTAATGGGCCTGAGGGGACAGGGACTGCAGTTTTGTGATGAGAACAAGAACAGGGAGGACTTTTAAAGTGGAGGGTATGTTACAACTTGATTAGTTAGTAACATTGCATACTCAGATACTACCCAAGGGAGGCAAATCTAAATGTAGATGGATTGATGTCTGCAGTACCAGGAAGGAAAAAAAAAGTATAGAAAGGGGTAAATGTTTCTTTATGTAGCCTGCTGGGACAGTTCCTTTCAGGTTGATGTTACACAACTTTAATAGCTCGTTAGCCAGAGTTCGTTTGGGCTATTCATTACCCGCTGGGTGTTAAATGTGAACTTCAATTTTCCTAAGAATTACAATTTTATGAAGCACCATCACCATCAGACATGTAAGATGCAGCTATCTTGTCAGACTCATCCATCAGCCCAGGGCTATACTTTCGTCCAGCCTGGGGTTCATTAGGAAAGGTGGATGTATTCTATTTCTGAACCCCTTTCCCTCAGTGGCCACTGAGACAGTGAAACACTTCACAGCAAACTTAAAAATCATTGTTCTTCCACATAATTCAGCTTTCTGGCTGGAGGATTGGATAAATGAGCCTCAAGATGGGAACTAGATACCCTCCTGAAAGGCAGAGCTTTGCTCGTTTGATGTTTTTTTTCTGAAACCCATGACCTATAGTCAGAAGCTGGTAGTCTTTTTACCTCTCAGTTATTTGTTAACATTCAGCTAAGGGCACTTCGATAACCCCCACTTAAAGGAGCTTACCATGTGCCTGGCCAGCTTGCTTACTAGCTGTTAAATGTCTAGCCTTCAATAATTCTGATTAGTATATATGTAAAAGTGTTGCACTTGGCTCTGATTATGAAGTCGGCATGTCCCCCAGTGAACCAAGTCTCCTTAGCATATGTTCATGTCACTTGGTTGATTTTCCCATTGCAGGACAATCCCAGGATTGCCCATGTTTTGCCGATTTCACTTTCCAGTCCACTGTGAAGGAGGTGATAGAGCAAAGTGGAACTGACATGGTTTCCTCCTATAAAAGCACTGGAGGGCACCTCTTCCAAGTCAGCAAATAAGCCACCTTCAGTATTTGAGCCTTACTCACTTCCGGCCCCTTGGACAAGGCTCCTTCCAGTAAAGTCCTGGCACAAAGTGCTGGTGAGCATAGGATAACAGGAATTGCCTAAACAACTCTAGACTAGGCAGTAAAGAACCAGGGTCCCCTACGTACCTAAGCCATTGCAAGAACCGCCTAGTGCAGGCTAGTTTCCTGAAATGGTGGCTTTTTCTCAAGGTTTAAATGTGTATTCTGTTTAGATGAGCCCTTTAGGGCAAAGGCTGAGCAGCTCTGGCTGAACCAGAAAGCTCCAGTCTAGTCAAGTGATGGGGCGGGGGTCCTGAGGGATTTTGGATTCGTTTGTAATTTGGTGTAATTTGGGTAAGGCTTTATTGTTTCCCCACGCATACATTCTTACAGTGATTACAGACAGGGCCAAGCCTCCTTGGGGGGCGACAGGTACGGGATTAGCCCATTTTACACCAATGACATGGGAGAGGAAGAGTGACTCCGGGCGGGAGCCAGGTCGCGGCGGGGTTCCGAGGAAGAGGCTGATCCGGCCCAGAGAGGACAGACCACACAGGCATTGCCCCGCGGCCGGCAGGCGGCGCTGTCCCCACCCGGGCCCGCCCCTCTGGGCGCGCGACCCGGCAGCTGGAGAACTCCGGCCCGGGAAATGTCCTTTTCTGCCCTTGTATCGCGGGGCGGGGGTCAGTGTCTCAAGGAGCGGGAACCGCGGCCTCAGATGAGGGGCGCTGGGCTCCAAATCCCTCGGAACATCGGATCCGGGGGAGGCGCCGGGGCCTCTGGGTCAGGAGCCGGGCTCGATCCCTCGCGGCCGAGAGGCGGCGCTGATCCCAGGTCCCGCGAGGGCCAGCGGACCTCGGGAGGGGGCGCCCGATCCCGCGACTCCGGCGCCGCTTCCCGGGAAGTTTCAAGTTTGAAAGCCCTGGCGGAGGGGCCCGGGCTTCCGGAACCGGAGTGGTCGAGAGGAGGGGCCGAGCTGCCCGAGCGGCGCCATGGAAGAGGGGGCGCCGCAGCAGGTGAACGGCGCCCGGAGGGGACGGGCCTCGGGCGCGGGCCGGGGGGTAGGGGGAGGCTCATTCACCGCCCCGGGCTCCGGCCGCGTCCCCAGCCCCTCCCCGTGTCCCTTCCCAGCCCTTGCCCTGCGCCCCCCTACACCTTCGCAGGGCAGACCTGAGCATTGGGGGTAAGTCGTTCCTGCCTCCTGGAAACGTCCCCAAATCACCTCCAAGTGAATCAGAGCCTCCAGTCAGGCCTAACCATGAGCACGTCTGAGTCCGCAGTCAGGGCCACCAGGGTGGGCCCCAAAGTTTCCTAAAATCTGTTCTTCCAGGTAACACTCTAAGGCCGATGTGCATCCGCTGCGAAAGCAAAGGGGGGCCGTGCAGGCACCTAGGGACGGGTCCTGGGAGGGGAGAAGAATGTGTGCGGCAGGCGGAGGGTGCCACTCCCACGCGGTCGTGGGGTCCTTCCCAGAGCACACAGGCAGGCGGCGAGTGGGGACCCCAGAGGAAGGGGCCTACCCAATTCCCGGGGGAACCCTCGGGTACACAGGGTTCCAGACCAAATGGCGAGGGGGCGGGGTTCTTGCCGGAGTTGGCAATAGGTTCGCGTGGGACCGAGGCTGTGTGTCTTATTGGGGTGTGTGGGGAGAGGTGGGATACTAGCCCAGAGCAAATGGGTGTGGGGACGTTTGTGTACAAGATAGCGCCCCAGCCGCGGAGCCGAAAGGGAGAGGTGTGTGCGCACTTGGCAGGATTCCAGCCCAGAGCAGGCAGGACCATGGGCTCTGGTCAAGGGTGAAGTGTTGTCCACAAGACTCCTAGAGTGCCCCCACCCCTTGGGCAACTTTCAGGGCTGCGTCTGTGCCCTCCCTCCCCCTTCCTCCGGAGGTCCCTCTGCCTGTTCCAGCCGTGGCTTGTACATATTTTCCGATTTCCTGTTAACCTCCGCCCAGCAGCGGCAGCTGGGTGACTCAGGACCCCGGTGCCGGGCCCCCAGCTCCGTGGGATCTTTGTTTGCTCAGGCCTTTGGCTCTGGCCTCTGGCCTAGGGCCCTCAAAGGATTTCCTGAGCCCCGCCCCTGCCCTCTGACAGACGGGCCAGAGGGCCAGCGGAGGCCTGGGGTGGGGGTCCCCAAGGCTCCACTGGGCTCGGGAGATGGAGAGCCGAGAGGTAAGGTGAGGGCTCTGAGGCAGTCCTGGGTTGGGGGCATCATGGGATACCCTGGGCTGAGGTCAGCAGCAGCACCCGTTGGTTTGAAATGGCCTCTGGGAAGGAGCTTTTCCTCTTTCTTGCTCTCGCTTGGGGTGAAGCAGTGAGAGAGCCTTCTAATTCCTCCCAGGAGCTGAGCTGGGAGTGGGCCCCGGAGACCTCCTCAACCCCTCTGTGCCTCTGCTTTGCCAGCTGGGGTGTCGGAAGATCAGGGGAACAGCCCTAGCTTCCACTCAGGCCACAGGCTTCCCTGTCTGCGTGACCTTGGTGGTGGCGGGGGGGCCCTTCTCAGTGCCAAGCCTCTTTTCTGGTCCCCAGACCTTAGCCTGGATCCCAGACTGAGAGCAGCCCGATGTAAGCATGACCGGCAGGGAGAGGCTGGGGCCCAAGAGATGACGGTGCATCTCCTTCCCTGTGTTGTGGCCTTGGGCAAATTACTTAACCTCTCTGTGTCTCAGTTTCCTCATCTATAAAATGGGGATAATAACTACACCTACCTCATGGGGTTGCTGTCAGGATCAACAAGTTAATGTCTGCACAGTTCTTAGAACAGAACACCATGTAAACATCAACAATTTTTTCCCCCTTACTCTTCTCTCTGATGGCACAGGACAGGAGCATGGGCTGGATAAATAGCCTTGGGGTTTCCATCTGGCTTAGGGATGCTAGCTCTAAGCTCATAGATGCTTCCCAAACCATGTGTGTCAGTCCTGGGTGCTGACTGCGCCTGCCTCCCTTCCCCTCCGCCTGTGATGAGCTGAGGCCGTGGAGGTGGGGACTGAGGGGACTAAGGCCTCTGCCTTTCCAGCCTGGGGCGGGCCAGTGGCCCCCAGGGGATGAGAAAGAGGCGATCCGCCGGGCCATCCAGAAGGAGCTGAAAATCAAGGAGGGTGTGGAGAACCTGCGGCGGGTAGCCACCGACCGCCGCCACCTGGGCCACGTGCAGCAGCTGCTGCGGTCCTCCAACCGCCGCCTGGAGCAGCTGCACGGGGAGCTGCGGGAGCTGCATGCCCGCATCCTGCTGCCTGGCCCCGGGCCTGGCCCGGCTGGTGAGTGAGGAATCTGAGCAGGCCCCTCGGGACAGCAGGCGGCAGGCTGACCCAGCTCCTTGGCCTTGGCCCTGGCCCTGACCTCTCTTAGAGCCTCCTCTTGTAGCCCCTGCCCGGGAGGGGCGGGGAGGAGAGAGCTAGGCCATGAGGGGCTCTCGGCTCTGGGGGAGGGGTTCATGAGCCCCACGCTCTTTGCACACAGAACCTGCGGCCTCAGGACCTCGTCCGCTGGCAGAGCAGCCAAGGGCCCGACACCTGGAGGCTCTACAGAGGCAGCTGCAGGTAGAGCTGAAGGTCAAGCAGGGAGCCGAGAATATGACCCACACGTATGCCAGTGGCACTCCCAAGGTAAGGCCCCTGGGATCTGAGGGGAAGAGATTTGGCTCTCTGATTATTAGAGAAGATGGTGATCCAGACCCTATTCTTTTTTTTTTTTTTTGAATTTTTGAATTTTTTTTATACAGCAGTTTCTTATTAGTTATCTATTTTATACATATTAGTGTATATATGTCAATCCCAATCTCCCACTTCATCCCACTACCAGCCCCTATTCTGATAGGGAAATGCAACCCGGCCATTGACCCTGTAAGAGAGACAGTCTCACCCTTAGTCTGATGGGGGAGGCAGAACCCCAAATCTCAGCTTGGTGGGAAAGGCATGGCTCGAACCCCTTGTCTAACAGAGAAGGCAAAACACGTCTAATGGGGAATCTCAGCCCAACTCCCAACCTGTCCCAACCCCCAGCATGATGTGGAGGCTCGCCCTGATCTAATAAGGGAGGCTTGACCTTAGCGCTCCCTTGTCTAGTCTGATGGGGGAGGTCTGCTCCAGACCTAGTCTAAAAAGGGAGGCTTGGCTGTAGTATCTGGCCTACCGAGAGAGGCTTAGCTTCAATTCTGGACAGATGGGGGAGGCTTGCTCCAGTCCCTGGTCTGACCAGGGAGGTTCCGGCCTTGTCCTGGCCTCAGGGGGCATATGTTACAACCCCACAGGAGAGGAAGCTTCTGGCAGCCGCCCAGCAGATGCTACAGGACAGCCAGCTGAAGGTGGCCCTGCTACGAATGAAGATCAGCAGCCTGGAGGCCAGCGGGTCCCCTGAGCCAGGTGAGGCCTTGAGAAGTGTGGATGGGCAGAGCGGAGCCGGGCATGGGCCTGAGGGCTGACCCCCTCCTCCCAGGACCGGAGCTGCTGGTGGAGGAGCTGCGGCACCGGCTACGCATCGAGGCTGCCGTGGCCGAGGGCGCCAAGAACGTGGTGAAGCTGCTCGGTAGCCGGCGAACGCAGGACCGCAAGGTGCTAGCCGAGGTCAGATCATGGTCCCCACCCACTGCTGCTCCTCTCTGAGTGGTACCACCCTCTGCAGTGGCGGGAGACACCGCTGGACTGGCTGTGAGGGGTGGCAATGAGGAAACAGGAGGCACATTCTTGTCTAGACCTCAGCCAGGGTGTCTCCAGGTGGCCTGAGCCGCTGCCCCCGCCGTTACCCCATGGCCCTGTATCCCTTCTGCAGGCTCAGGCCCAGCTCCAGGAGTCCTCCCAGAAACTGGACCTCCTGCGGCTGGCCTTGGAGCAGCTGCTGGAGGGACTGCCTCCTGCACACCCTCTGCGTGGCAGAGTGGCCCGGGAGCTGCGGACTGCTGTGTCTGGGAACCCCCAGCCTTCAGGGACACTCGTGAAGCCCACCGCCATGACAGGTACCCGGGAGTCCCTCCTACTTCAGAGCTCTCCTTCCCTTCCAGGGAGGAGCCTGAAACACAGTGGGGAAGAATCTTGGAGACTTCCAATCCTGGCCTCACCATCCCCTAGCTGTGTGACCTTGTGCAACTGACATCCCCTCTCCAGACCTCGGTTTTCCACTCTGTCAAATGGGGGTGATAACAGCACCTATTTCATAGGGTTGCTGCGAAAATTCAGTGAGTTGTTGCGTGTGAAGTGCTCAGCACCGTGCAGGCACAGAGATCGCTCAGTCGGTGAAGCTATTATTTAAGTGAGGAACCATGAGAGTGCTCAAAGTGCCAGTGTTAGGGAGCTCATAGCCCTGGAGGCCTTGATACCCAGTCCCGGGCAGTTTGGGCTGTTGGAAAGTTCTTCTTTATCCCAAGCTGGATCTGCCTCCAAATAATCTAACAGTGTCAACTCTGGAAGCCCTGAACTTCCCACCTGGGACATGGTGCCAACTAGAGAGCCCAGCCCCTGCCAACACAGAGCTGATGCAGGGTAGACGGGCCCCATCCCACTGTGGGCAGAGCTGAGAAGGGGAAGTACAGCGGCTGGATGGGCCCCCTCACCTGGCCCCTGGGGAATCAAGGAATGCTTCCTGGAGCGGGTGGTGTCTGAGCTTGGCCTCGAAGGGCTTATGTGAGTTAGCCAAGTAGACAAGTTGGGGAAGGTGGGGGTAAGGGCTTGTTAAATGGCCTAAAATTCAGGTACTTGGGGCCACCCCACATCCTGTCTTCTGGCTGAATACCCGTATTCCTCCAATCGTTCTTCCACCCTGGCACTGCCTTGTTTTATGAGGTCTCTCAGAGTGTAAACCCCAGGCCCAGACTCCCTAAATGGTGCTCTTAGGCCCAGTGTATGTCCTCAAGGGCGGCCAGAGTCCCACTGCTTCCTCTGCCCTTTGAGGGACACGTCTCTAATGACCCTAAAATGAATCTGCTTGGTTGGCAAAACACGCTTGTGCCCGTTGCAGGAGGTAGGGCTGAGCTGGCGCTGCTTTCCGCTGTGCAGATGGGGAGACGGGCCCGGGGAAGCGGTGGGACAGGTCCGCCAGCCAGACCTCCTGCTCTTCCCTGGGCTCTCATCCCTGCCGTGGCGCTGTTCCTAGGCCCTGAGCCCTGAGCAGTGTGTCGCCACGCGCTGCGGTCCCGTGCAACCCGGCTGAGGTCTGAGTCTCACTCCTCTGCCTGTGTGTCCCTGCTTCTTCCAACACGTATAGAGTGTGCAGGAGGGGAGGACCAGTTGGCCGGCCCCAAGAGTGGCAGGTGGCTGCCGAGGCCTAATGTGGGCAAGGTCTGTGTTTAGCTATACCTCCAGGAGAAGGTAGCATTCCTGGGGTCCCAGGGGTCCATTGGAGGACGGCACCTGATAACGGCCCCCCACCATGCTCCCTGGCAGGGACGCTGCAGGTCCACCTCCTGGGCTGTGAGCAGCTGCTGACAGCTGTGCCTGGACGTTCCCCCGTGGCCGCGCTGGCCGGGACCCCCTCCCAGGGCTGGCTTTGGAGCAGGGCCAAGCAGCAGCGTGGTGGAGGCGAGCTGGCCAGTGAGTAGGGGGCACGGGAAGCTGGGGAACAGCGAGGGACCCCTGCTCCCGGCCTGCCCTGAGCCCTGGCTCTGGCCCCACAGGTGAGGTGTTGGCCGTGCTGAAGGTGGACAATCGCATTGTGGGCCAGACGGCCTGGGGGCCTGTGGCCAAGCAGTCCTGGGACCAGACCTTTGTCGTCCCCCTGGAGCGGGTGAGGCTGCCTTGTGTGGACAGGGGTGACCGTGGGCCGTGGGGTGGAAGGCCGGCCAGGTAGTGGCTCGTGCCATGCTCCACCCCTCAACCTGGCCTTCCCACTGCAGGCCCGAGAGCTGGAGATTGGGGTGCACTGGCGGGACTGGCGGCAGCTGTGTGGCGTGGCCTTCCTGAGGCTGGAGGACTTCCTGGACAATGCCTGTCACCAGCTCTCCCTCAGCCTGGTGCCGCAGGGGCTGCTCTTTGTCCAGGTGCCCACTGGCCCCTGCCCTCTGACCTCGTGGGCCCCTGGCTCCGTTAGAGCAAAGAAGGGCCTTTGAGCCTGTGCTCTGCACCCACACGTAGGAGTGGAAATTGAGGCCCAGAGGGAGGAGATCTAGAGGAAGGAAGGATTCCCAGCCCCTCTCTAAGGACTTCATGGGAGCCTAGCGGCCTGCATCCTTGTCCTGTCTGCCCTGCCGCGTGTGTGACCCTGGACCACCTCTCTTCTCCGGGCCTCGGTTTCCCCACTGGTCCCAATGAGGATGTTGAATCCACCTCTCTGAGTCCTTCTGGCTCTTGTGTCTGTTGACATGGGCTCAGGCTGGGAGCCTGGAGGCTGAGGAGGTGCCCGTGGCAGGTGGGGTGGGAGGGGACTGGTCTTCAGCCCTGCCCCCTGCCCCTGCAGGTGACCTTCTGTGACCCTGTCATTGAGAGAAGGCCCCGGCTGCAGAGGCAGAAGCGCATTTTCTCAAAACGCAGAGGTGTGGAGTGGAGAAGGCTGGCTAGTAGGGAGCAGGGCTGGGACCCTTAGGAGACCCCGGGACTGAGCCCTCTTTTGCCCCAGGTCAGGACTTCCTGAGGGCTTCCCAGATGAACCTCAGCATGGCGGCCTGGGGGCGCTTGGTCATGAGCCTACTGCCCCCCTGCAGCTCTCCAAGCACCATCAGCCCCCCGAAAGGGTGCTCCCAGACCCCAGCCACACCCCGGGGGGCCGCTGACCCTGCCTCGCCCAGGTGAGGAGCCTCGCCCCAGGCTGCCTGCTTCTCTGTGGAGTCACCTCACTCCAGATGCAGACAGTGCCTGTCCCCGTTGCTCGCCCTCTGACCCGTCTCTCTGTCTCACGTGGCTGTGGGTCCACCCCCCCCGCATTCCATCCGCCTGTGCCCGGTCGTGTGTCTGCTTCCTCCCCACAGTAATTTCCCGCCCCAGAAGACCCCCTTGCGAGAAGAGATCCAATCCCCACCCAAGCCACCGCGCCTCTACCTGCCCCAGGAGCCGACCCCCGAGGAGATGCCGGTGAGCGGTGGCAGGGCTGGTCATGCTGGGGACTGTCTGGGTGGGGACGGCAGGGCTGGAGGGAAGAAGGAGAGGAAGCCCCCTCTGCCCTGAGCCCCTCTGCCCTCACAGAGCACCAAACGCCCCCACATGGAGCCCAGGACTCGACTCGAGCCGTCTCTGCCAGCCTCAGCCACCAGGTACCCCTGGCAGGCTCACCTTGGCGTTTGAGAGAGACATCTGTCCACTCACTTGGGTGTTTGCATGTCAGGCGTTCTCACATCGCCCCGAGCTCTTGGCTTGCTCTCAGGTTCTCACTTGCGGAGCCCATGTTACTGAGCTCCACCTGCATGCCAGACCCCAGGAAATGGCAGTCCTAGGAGCTCCCACCCGGCCTCTCCAGCCCCTGCCCCTCTTGCCTCACAGGTGGGGACAGCCCAGGACCAGGCGTGGAGGGAGGGTTTGGAGCGGCCCTTGGCGAAGCCCCAGCCCTTGTCCCAGGGGCTTCCCGTACCCTCTCTCTTGCAGGAAACCCCCCCGGCTTCAGGACTTCCGCTGCTTGGCCGTGCTGGGCCGGGGCCACTTCGGGAAGGTAGTGGGCTCATGAGGTGCAGTGGAGGGGGGTGGGCAGGCCCCGACACACGCTAGCTAGGGGGACTCTGGGGTCTGTGGGGGAGCGGGTGGGGGAAGTAGACTCCTGTACTGCCCACCTGGAGCCCAGTCTCTCTCTGGTCCCCAGGTCCTCCTGGTCCAGTTCAAGGGGACAGGTCAATACTATGCCATCAAAGCGCTGAAGAAGCAAGAGGTGCTGAGCCGGGACGAGATAGAGAGGTGTGTGCTGAGGCCAGGGGGTTCCCGGCATCCGGGGACGTGGAGGGTACCCAGGATGGCAGGCCTGGGCTGGTGGCCCCGGAAGGCAGCTGAATGCTACTGGGGCTTGTAAGAGGTGACCCTGTGGGGCCAGCCAGGCCTGGGCTCTCTTGTTAGCAACTGCAGTTGTTAACTGTGTGCCCTTGGGCAGGTCCCCTCGTTTATGCACCTCAGTTTCCTCATCTGTGAAATGGGAACAGGGTGGTTGTACAGGTTCAAGACCTATGTGAGGGACTTCCCTGGTAGTCCAGTGGTTAAGACTCTGCGCTTCCACTGCAGGGGGTGCTGGTTCCATCCCTGGTCGGGGAACTGAGATCCCGCCTGCCACACAGCGTGGCCAAAAAAAAAGACCTATGCGAGCTCCGGATACATGTGAACCATCACTCTAGCTGCCTGGCACTTTGACTTAAGAGCCAGTGACCCAGGGGTGTTGTGTGGGTGACAGGGCATAGTCAGGGGAGGTTTTCATTCCCTTTTGGGTTCCCTCCTTCCCTCTAAAACCCACACCCTCCTCTTGCAGCCTGTACTGCGAGAAGCGAATCCTGGAGGCCGTGGGCCGCATGGGGCACCCCTTCCTACTCTCCCTCCTTGCCTGCTTCCACACCTCCAGCCACGCCTGCTTCGTGACTGAGTTTGTGCCCGGTGGCGACCTCATGATGCAGATCCATGAGGACGTCTTCCCTGAGCCCCAGGCCCGGTGGGTTCCCATCTCTCCTGTACGCCTCTTCCAGCAAGCCTTCCCTGCTTCCCTGTACCTGGCAACGCGTTCATCCTGCTTCCTCCAGGGTGCCCATCAGCAGAAGAGCATGGAGTCAGGGAGGCCTTGGTTCAGATCCTGGTTATCAACCCTCATAGCGTTTGTGACCTCAGACCTCAGTTTATATAGCTGTGAATTGGGCTAACGATAACTATTTCATAGGCTTGTTGCATGGATGAACATAACATTTAGAAATTGCTGAGCACAGGGACTGGTGAGCAGTAAGTAACCAACAGCTGGTGGTGGTATTTCTTGCCCAGCAGAGTGTGGGCTCTGGAGCCCGGATTCACATATCTGCTCAGCCACTAGCTGTGCGACCCTGGGTGGGAGTCTGAGATCCTCATTTGAAAAATAGGCGTGACGGGTGTCCACAGCAGGCTGCTGGGAGGATGCCAGGGTCGGCGTGAGGATACTCGGTGTCATCCCTGGCACAATCTCAGAGCCCAGGAAGGGCAGGCTGTTATCTGGAGGAGCTCCACCCCTGCTACACATGAGGCTACTGCCAGTCTCTCACCCCCACATGACTCTGGCAGGGATATCTGGGGTCCCCAGGCCATGGCCATCCTGGTGCCTCCCTGCCCTGTCCCCCACAGTCCTGGGCCTGAACTACCCCCTGCCCCAACCCTCCAGGTTCTATCTGGCCTGTGTGGTCCTGGGGCTGCAGTTCTTACATGAGCAGAAGATCATTTACAGGTAACTTGCCCCCGAGATGCTGGGGGAGTGGGCGAGGGGGCAGATGCTACCCTCCTCCTGGGCTGCTCTAGGGTGGGGCCGCTGTTCCCTGGGCCTCAGTGCTTCTTAGCCCCTTTGATCTGCCCCGCCTTTGCCCTCAGAGACCTTAAGTTGGATAATCTTCTGCTGGATGCCCAGGGTTTCCTGAAGATTGCAGACTTTGGGCTCTGTAAGGAAGGTGGGTGCCTCCCGTCTAGGATCCCGTCTTTCAGTCGTGCTCACTCAGCCCAGGCCAGCAGGGTGGTGGGCAAGTGGCAGCTCCCAGGAAATCTGCCTCCCAGCCCTCATTCCAGGGACTAGCTGGACACATTGGCTCGTCCTTCCCAGCCCTAAAAGCTCTAAAAGAGCCCCTTGCCCTTGGCCAGAGGGAGTTCCTGGGCCGGGAGAGGGCACTGGGTTCTGCTTTCTGCGTGACCCTGGCACACGAGCTTGTCTGAGACTCAGATTCCTCATCAATCAGGTGGCATTAAAACCGTTCCCACCTCCGAGGGTGTGGGGCAGGGCTCGGCACAGGTTCAGACATGGGGTCATAAGGAGGGTGGGTGCTTGATTCTGACAGCGAGAGGTTCTTGTGGGTAACACACCACGCTGGCATCAGTGTGGATGTCGGTTTGCAGGGATCGGCTTTGGGGACCGGACGAGCACCTTCTGTGGCACCCCGGAGTTCCTGGCCCCTGAGGTGCTGACCCAGGAGGCCTATACGCGGGCTGTGGACTGGTGGGGGCTGGGCGTGCTGCTCTACGAGATGCTGGTGGGCGAGGTGAGCGCTGGACGGGGTGCTGGTGGGGCCTCCAGGTCGGGTGGGGGTGGGGGTGGCCCACGTACCCTGCTGAGCCCCATCCCTGCAGTGCCCGTTTCCAGGGGACACCGAGGAGGAGGTGTTTGACTGCATCGTCAATGCAGAAGCCCCATACCCGCGCTTTCTGTCGGTGCAAGGGCTTGAGCTCATTCAGAAGGTAATCGCAGGGACTTCCCCGGTGGTCCAGTGGTTAAGACTCTGCACTTCCACTGCAGGGGGCGCGGGTTCGATCCCTGGTCGGGGAAACTAAAATCCCGCAAGCTGCGTGGCGCGTCCCCCAAAAAACAAAACAAAACAAACTCTTTAAAAAAAAAAAAAAAAAGAAGAAGGTAATCACCTCAGGGTCCAGGGCTGGGCCGACAGCTGCTCCTGGCTCAGGGATCCCTACCCGAGAGGCTGGAGAGGGGGAGGCGGGCAGTGCCTGGGGCCCGAACACCCTGAATGAGCACCTGTCCTGTCCCCCAGCTCCTCCAGAAGTGCCCCGAGAAGCGCCTGGGGGCAGGGGAGCGGGATGCTGAGGAGATCAAGACACAGCCTTTCTTCAGGGTGAGTGGCCAGGGCCGCAGTGGTCCAGGAGCCTGGCACAGTGGGAGGCATCGAGGGCCCGCGGGGCTGCCGCTCCCGTCGTCTGAGGCACCTCTAACCCTTGCCCCCAGACCACCGACTGGCAGGCCCTGCTCGCCCGAGCCGTCCGGCCCCCATTTGTGCCCACCCTCTGCGGCCCCACAGACCTGCGCTACTTCGAGGGCGAGTTCACGGGGCTGCCGCCTGCCCTGACGCCGCCTGATGCCCGCAGCCCCCTCACCGCCCGCCAACAGGCTGCCTTCCGGGACTTCGACTTTGTGTCCCAGCAATTCCTGGAGCCCTGAGGGCCTCCCGGGCTCTCTACCCCCTGCCCCCCCGACGGTTGGAGCCTCTGCTTGCCCGCCTTTCTGCCCGCCTGGGCGCCCCGGTATTGATGAGCCCTTGGGACTCAAGGTGGCCGCCACGGGCTGCTGTCGTGGGCTTTGCTCAGTCACCGGGCAAAGTGCTGCCTCCCCTCCCTTCTCCCGACCACCTCTCCCCTGCCCGTTGCAAGACCTGGACCCGAAAGGGAGCACAGCGGGGAGCAGTTTGGTTTGTTGTTTTGAATACTTGACTTGCTTTATGGATTATTAAATTTATAAAACTGTGCACTGGAGGCAGCCTGGCTTGGGGTGGGGAGGGTGGAAGTCTCCATAACCCAGGTCCTTGGTGCCCGAGCCCCCCATGGGTCCTCTTCCTCCTCTTCTGCCTTTGAGGCAGGGTTCTGTCCTTCAGCTCCACCCTGAGGCCTGGGAGGAGTGGGCAGCAGTGAGGAGGTCCAGGCCCTTGGAGCGCTGATGCCCCCGGGTGCGGCCCCTCTGGTTTTCAGGCACAAGACGGTGGCCCGGCCTCTAGCAACCCTAAACATCCTGGCTGCTGCCTTCCTCGTCCTCAGCCCAGAGTGTCTCCCAGGACCCCGAGGGCCATCCACAGAAGAAGTGGGCCAGGTTGCGGGTCAGGCCGCGGTCGAAGGGGTTGCCGGGGCGCTGGCGGAGGTAGGCGATACGGTGTGAGGAGATGAACTCCCAGGTGGTGGTGTTGCTGGCCACCAGGTAGAGGTGCGAGGCCAAGAGCAGGCTGGCCACTAGGGAGAAGAGCGACAGCAGCAGGAAGGTGGCAAACAGGAGCCCGCTGGACCGCAGCCAGAGCCCCCAAGGCCGGAAGAAGCGGAGGCCAGACCTGCGGGGAAGGAGGGGGACAGGGACCCAGAGCTGGCGGGTGTGTGGTTGGCAGCTTTGCCCCAGGGACCCCAGGTGGGCCGGCCATTTGGGAGAGGGTCCGAGGCCCCTGAAGAGGGAGCCTGGCTCTCTCCACACCTGGTGGGTGCCTGCTGCCTGCCCCCCACCCACCCACCCGGGGCGCTGGGGGAACCCACCATGCCAGGTACAGGCCCCACAGAAGCACCACCAGCTGCAGTGCCAGGTAGGCCACGAACACTGGGTGATTGCGCTCCCCCACACAGTTCTCCATCCAGGGACAGTGGTGGTCATATCGGCGGACACAACGACGGCACTCACGGCAGTGACGGGCCCGCAGGGGTTGCTGTGGGCACACAGGGAGTCAGGCCTCAACACTGGCTCCCTTCTGGACCCAACAATGTGGGCGGGAGGTCAGGGCTGACATCTGGGAGGCCTTCCTGGAGGAGGGATGAGGCCAAGGAGTCTCAATCTTGCCCGACCCTCCCACGGAGGTCCCTGCATCACCCACCAGCACCATGCAGTATCTGCAGCGCCGAAGGGGGATGGCCTGAGGAACCATGGCTGTCTGCTCTTCCTTGGCCTCCTCCTGAAAATGGGGGGACACAGTATGAGATGGGGTTCCCTTGGGAGGCAGAGGGCACTGGTGGGTAGCTCCCTTGGGGGCCAGCTTAACTCTGGGTGTGCACGTTTGGGGATCCATCCCCTGTGTAATGGAGGTGGTAGAGTGGGGGCAGAGTGCCCTGGATGGCGAGGCTGTGTGACCTTTGCCAGTTACTTCCCCTATCTGGGTCTTGGCAATTTCCTCATTGTAGGATGGGGCTCTAGGTCTGGCAAGACGATTCCCTGGGATTCCCTAGGAAAGCCCTCAGCACAGGGTCTAGCATGAGATTGTTACTGGGGCCTTGAGTTCCCTGTTGCGGGGGAGGAGATGTTTGGGAGCCCTGGTTACCTGGGGCTGGGGCAGGACATTCACGTATCCCGGGTCCATGAGTGACACAGCCAGGTAAAGCAGCAGGGAGCCCAGTACCAAGAGCAGGAAGGTGAGGGGCACGAGCAGCTCCCCCTGCTCTTCCCACTGCCGCAGCGCTGGAGAGGCCAGAGGGGGAGAGTGAGGCTGCGGCGACAGAATAGGAGGGTGCAGGTGAGGGGTGCAGCTGGAGGGGGGAAGTGTGTCCCTGGCTGAGGGAAGGCCTGGAGTTGGAGTTTGATGAATGGTCAGGTGTGGCCACTGCATAGGGTGCAGGAGGGAGAAGTTCACGTTCAGCAAAAAAAAAAAAGCAGTTCATCTACACTCTCTCTGGAGCGCAATAGAGAACCATGGAAGGTTATAGGGTCGGGTATGTTTCTGAAAGCCCTCTTACTGCTAGAGAAAAGATGGATCAGAGGGGAGGCTTATCTGGGACACGGAGCGGAGCGTGTCTGGACAAGGGCAGTGGCAGGAAGGGTGGAGAAGAGGGGATGGACAGCGGGGTAAGGAGGCTGATGGGGCCAGACTTGGCTGGATGTGGGGGAGAGGGAGGAGGGGTCTGGCTCTGAGATGCGGAGAAGCTGGCCAGGTCCAAGATGCCCAAGAGACAGAGGAGGGCAGGGTCGGCAGGCTGGCTGGGATGCTGCAGAGGGACAACAGGGGAGCCCAGGCAAGGAAGGGTCCAGCCCATGGAGGTGACTGAAGGATTTTGGGAGGCGGGGGGCTGAAGAGCGAGGGGCAGGAGACGGCCAGACAGCCGAGTGTGGCCAACTCTGGTGCCCCTTGACTGTAAAAGGGAGCGGAGAAGGAAGTGGGGTGGCACTGAGGGGGGGTTCTTTCTGATGGGGAGACTGAGCAGGTTTTTAGGCTAAGGGGCAGAGGCAGTGGAGGAGACTTGAGGTCTTGGGAGGAAAGTGAGAACGCCCCCGGTCCGGGGTTTTATGCTGGAGCAAGGAGGGATGATGTGTGGGGGCTGTGATGGTGGTAGTGAGGGAGGGTGAAAACTTGTGCTGGAGGTGGCCACAGAGGTGGCCTGTGGTGGGTAAAGAGGAGGAAGGGTGGAAGGGGGTTGATGGGATGAATGAATGCTACCAGGGCGAGAATCAAGGATGAGGACGTGAGGGACAGGCTGCTCCCCTATGCGGTGTTCTCTTGCCTGAGGCTGGGGAGCCTGGACTTGGGCAGCTAGTGGCCACAGGGCTGGGCGGGACGCCAGTCCTTCATCTAGTTGATCCTCGGAATCTTGGGAGTCAATTCCTGGGAAGGGTCGGGCGGGTCCCAGGATCAGGGGAGAAGGGGGCTCGAGTCGGTCGTCGGATCTGGGGCACCGGGTGGGTCCTGGGACAGACAGGGTATCTGGCAGGGATCAGGAAGATTCTGGAATTAATTAGAGATCAACTGGGTATTAGGCAGAAAGCAGGTGGCTCTTGGAATGAGAGATGGGGAGGGGGCCTCAGGATGTGGAGGAGATTGGGTGAATCCCAGGATCTCTTGGGCTTCGGCAAGGGACTCAGTGAGACCCAAACATCTAGGGAATCATGCGGGATCGGGGGGGTCCAGGGTCGCGCGGGGTCCGGCTCACCGGTATCATGCAGGAAGAGCACCAGCGTGATCCCCCAGGTCAGGACGGTGTGCCCGGTCCGCACCAGGACCCCAGGCCTGAGCAGCGCCCACGGCGCCATCGCCTCTGCCCGGGGCCCCACCCGGAAGAAGCGCTCAGAGGGGCGGGCCCTCCGAGGGAGAGGACCCACCGCCACCCGGGGATTGGAGGAGACAGGCTGTGGGCGGGGCCGACTTGGGTGACGGAGCCTGCCTATTGGACGGTAGCTGCGGCCGAGTAGGCCCTCGAGCCCACAGGTGCCTGAAGAGGCTGAGGGCGGGGCCGGCGCGCGCGCAGCCGGTAACGCCCCCAACCCCACACCCCACCAGCCAGGTAACTTTCGAAAGCCGGGGAGCCGTCGGGAGCCTCGACCCAGCCCCACTGGGGTTCCACCACCAGCCCCAGGGCTACAGCCTAACGCATGCGTACAGCTTCCTGGACGCTTCAAAGACCCAGGTGTTGTGACTTCAGGTTGCAGAATTGTGCGCGGTTCGGAGATGTGACGCCTGAGCCCTCGAGAGGGGCAGGACTCGCCCAAGGTTGCGCCGTGGTGATACCCTTACCTCCTATTCATTTTCAGATATTGCAGATGGGATGAGAGCAGAGTGGAGGTACGTGGTGCAGATTCTGGCTATGAGGGGCCCAACTTGGGTCAGAGTCAGAAATCCCAGCACTGCCTCTTCCTACCTGTATGAGTTTGGGCAAGTTACTGAACCACTGCGAGCTCTGTTTTCTGTCTGTGTAATGGAGATGATAATAGTACCCCCCTGCTGAGGTGGTTGGAGGACTCAATAATGGAAATAAGAGTGTCTAGCACAGGACTGTCTTGTCTCCCCGGCTCTAAGCCAGCACCTACACCCTTCAGCCTTGCCCAACCCAGGGCTTCAGGCCAGGGAAGTCCCAGTGCAGCTTTGGTTTGTATAGAAGTGACTGGGTATTTTAAAGGGAGAATGAGGGAGTTGAGATGGGGAAGGGTAGGGGCTTGAAGAGACTCAGAGCAGTGAAAAATTACAAACAGTGGGTCAGGGTAAATGCTGATTAGGCCAGCTGTGTCTGCTATCTGGCAATAATTGAAGTTCAGC
Source organism: Delphinus delphis (assembly GCF_949987515.2). NCBI lineage: Eukaryota > Metazoa > Chordata > Mammalia > Artiodactyla > Delphinidae > Delphinus > Delphinus delphis. The sequence goes on along the minus strand of NC_082688.1, from coordinate 7,284,366 downwards.
TTCTATCCTCCCACAGAGACTGGGAGACAGAGGCCTGATCCTTCCTGATGATTACGTTTTAAAGGGATGGCTATCAGGTCCTTGAGAAAGACACTCCTGAGTTGTAGGAGGTACAAATACACCTCAGAGGGACAGAGAAAGCATTCACAATTGTAAGCCCTTTTTAGTAAATGCTCTAAGAAAGGGTGGTCAGGGTGTTGGTTAAAAACAGTAAATTCTTTTGGCAGCCTGGAGCTTTCTCAGGCAGGCACTTTAAGAGGGGGCTAGGGTCATCCTAGGGATGTGACCTTGAGCTGTTAGAAGCTATGTTAGTGTTTAAGTCTTTTAATGTCAGAGGTGGGAGTGAACGAAATCACTTGCGCTGAAGTCTGTAGTTGTTTGTGTTTTTTTGCGGTATGCGGGCCTCTCACTGTTGTGGCCTCTCCCGTTGCAGAGCACAGGCTCCGGATGCGCAGGCTCAGTGGCCATGGCTCACGGGCCCAGCCGCTCCGCGGCATGTGGGATCCTCCCGGACCGGGGCACGAACCCATGTCCCCTGCATCGGCAGGCGGACTCTCAACCACTGCGCCACCAGGGAAGCCCTGAAGTCTGTAGTTTTTATAGGCCAAGGTTGTGGCCTAGTGGAGAAGAGGGCTTGGAGCCTGGCTACAGTTTGGCCTAGGAGAGGGCCTTTGTCACTGGGCACTGGGGACACACCACCTGGCACGTTTGGGAATGGTTCCACTTGATCTGGGACCAGCACCTAGACTGTTCTTTGGGGAAGAGCTCTCCCTCATTGGGTGCAGCCTCAGTAGTACTTCAGGGGCACGGAAGTCACTGCTGATATTTACACTGGGACAACAGGTGTAAACCAGGACCATCCTGGGCCAAAGCTGAGTCATCTCAGGATTTGGCCCCGGCTCCTTCATCCCCTCCTGCTGGCGCCCTCGCCCTCCACTCTGCTGCAGCCACGTGGGCGGCTTCGTGGTTCTCCCTGTGAGGTCTTCTCCTGGCAGGGCCCTCTGCCCAGGACACTCTTTCCCTGGACCCCTACAGCCAGGCCTGGCAGCCCGGTCTTTCTGCTGGATTCAGCTCGCATGTCTCCGCTTGTGAGAAGCCTCCCCTGCCCAGGATACCACACTGTCCCTTATCTGCACGTATGCTCTTCCGTCTCCCTAAGGGGCTGTGGCCCAGCTAACTCCAGCCTCTGCTGCACACTCCCACCGGCCCACAGGAGGGACCTGCTCTGTGCTCCCTTCTCCCTGCTCCTCACACACTGGGTCATAATCTTGTATTTAACATTTGTCTCTACCATCAGACAGCCATTCTGGGCGGGGGCCCTGTTGGTCTGTTGCCAGCTGTACCCTCAGTGTCTGGGCACAGGGATGTGGAGAGGCTGCAAAGGAAAAACAGGTGCTCCAGCCCGATCTGCCACCTGTCCCCAGTCTGCAGTTGACCCTCTGGGCTGGGCACACAAACTGACCCAACGCAACCTCACTCAAGGCCCACTGCCTGAGCCAGCCCAGGGCCCTCTCCAGACCCCATCCCTTCCACAAAAAAAGACACTCTGCTCCACTTTGCACAAAAATGTATTTCTGTGACATCCCGAAGTACAGACATTTACCCAGGCCCCAGGTGGTAATGCAATGCAATGTGAGCTCTGCCCGGGGCCTGGCTCAGGCCACGTGAGCATGGAAGGGAGGGGCAGATGTGGCCCATCTGCTAAGCTGAGGGACACAGGGCAGGTGGCCCTTCCCACGGCTGGGAGCGAAAGACCCCAGGGGAGAAAGGCCAGGTGCCTCTCCCCTGGGCTGCTCATCCAGACCGCTCTGTCTGCAGGCAGAAACACCAGGAGAATCCAAAAACAGGCCCAGGGAAGGAGGAGGGAAGAAAAGCCACCCCTCAAGGGCCACCTGCAGAGTCAGCTCTGCTCCCCAGCCCCTTGTTCCAGAGGGGCCTCCTCACCGCCGTCTGTGCCATGAGAAGCAATTCGGAGTGACATCAAGGGAGGACCACAAGATATTTCAAGATACGTTTGTGTCTCACACTTCTCTGAAACAACAGCACGGAGGTTTCTGAGGGAAAGCCTGGGGTCAGTATGGGAGGGGCGCGGGAAGGGCCCCGGAGGGCCGGGCAGGGCCGCTGCAGGATGTGCCAAATGCTGGTCTGGAGGTGTCTGCCTGTTGCCACCGGGAAAGGGTGGCTTGGGGACCTCCTGCCTGTGAGAGAGGTGTGGGGTCCTCTGGGCAGCGGGGCAGGCAGGGGCGAGTGAGGCAGGCTCAGTTCTGCTGGTGGGGTGCCTGGGCACCATGGGTGCTGCGGGCAGATGAGGGGTAGGGGGTGAGGGGAAAAAGCCCCTGGCCCCAGGAGGTGCTGGCTTCCAGGGTGGGGGGCAGGTTCTGGATATGTTTGGCAGAAGGGGCAGTGGAATCTGCCTGAATTCTGACCAGCCCTGGGCTGGGGCCTTCGACAGCCTGGGACCTGGTGGGAGACTAGGAGGCAGCCTCCATAGCAGCGTGGCCTCAGGCAGGCCTGGCCAGAGGGCAGCAGAGCCACTGTGAGCTCCACTCCTCGAGGGCCCTCTGGGGCTGGGACTGCCTGGACCTAGGCAGGTACAGCTTACTTGCTCGCCCCAGAGGCCCACAGCCGAGAGCACCAAGGCATTTGGGAGACCCAGTGGGGTTAGTTGTAATCTCCAAACCCCATCAGCTGCACCCAGGAACCTAGAGGGCGTTCTCAGGCTTTGGTGGGTGGGTTAGGGTGCTGGAGTGGGCTATCGAAAGCCCACTGCCTCTCCTAACAGGAAGGGAGGCCAAGGTCAGAGGTTACAGGGCGAGGGCTGGACACTCACAATGTTACGGGCATTTAGTCTGGCAGGGGTAGGAGTGAGTGTGGCAGCGATGAAGGCTTTGAGTTGGGGCTTGAGAATGGCCAAGGAAGCTGCGAGGACTCAGGGAGTGTTTCTTTTGTTTTTGTACAGAAATCATACACACAAAACTTCACACTTCCTAACCAAAAAAAAATAATATATATATATAATATATATATATAAAATATATATATATATATTATATATATATATTATATATATATATATCTCTCTCACTAATGTTAAGGAAAAGCGTCGGTTGTGCAAAAGTCCCCCTGTGTCCCTTCATCCAGTTGGGAGGCTCCCCGGGTGGGGATCTGCCAGCTGGGCTGCTTGAGAGTGCTTCCTCCCAGCCTCGTGGTCCAGAGCAGTGGCGGCCGTGGGGGCAGAGGCCTCTATCTGGATGTGTCCATGTTCTCCTCTTTAAAGTTACTGCAGTGCTCAATCACCTTGCTGGAGACAATGAGAGAAAGAGGATTGGAGGGTGGGCTGGGGTTGGGGTGGGCCCAGCCCCTCCCAGCTGATCAGGCTGCGGGATTTGTTAGCCAACGGTAACCATGATGTTGACGCTGAATGAGATGAAGTGTACAAAGTGGTGGGCAGAGTGGCCAGCATGTGCGGGGTACCCAGGAAATGGTACTCGTGGCCACGAATGCCATCAGCCCCGCGTGCTCCCCTCCTACTTCCCCAGGCCCCCTTTCCACCTCTCAGTGCCTGGGCATCTGTGGTTAGGGGCGTCCCTGAATCAGCTCAGGCCTAACCTCCAAAACCTTCTGGTCTCTTTTTCAGCAACATCTTCCTTCTTCACCTTTTCCCTGTACACCCAGGCCTTTTTCTTCCCCAAAGTCTACTGGTGGTCCCCAAACTGGCTGCACATCAGATTCACCCAGAGATCCTGCTCCAGCAGCAGGTCCGGGTAGGGCTAGGGCAGCTGTGCTTGCACAAGTACAAGGGCCCGACACCCTGCAGCGGCCAAGTCCCCGTGCAGCGTTTGGGAGTCACCCCTCATGCTCAGATCTCGAGTCTGTCTCTCACTCTAGTCTGGCCCTTGGGAACCGCCATCAGGTGTCACCCTGAACCCTGCACGGCCTTCCCGTTCACACTAAGCCTCTGGGTTGGTGGTGTGTGTGTGTGTGTGTGTGTGTGTGTGTGTGTGTGTGTGTGTGTGTGTGTGTGTGTGTGTGTGTGTGTGTGTGTGTGTGTGTGTGTGTGTGTGTGTGTGTGTGTGTGTGTGTGTGTGTGTGTGTGTGTGTGTGTGTGTGTGTGTGTGTTCACGGCAGCCTCCATGTGCTAAAGAGGTGCCTCAATGCCTTTTAGGAAGTAAGGGATGCCTGGGGTGGGACAGGACTGGTGAACAGGCAGAGGGATTTCTCCTAAGCACCCTGCCATCAGGCTGGCCAGCTTGGGTACACACCTCAAGTCTTACAGAGATGTTCAAAGTGACTGGGGTAGGTTACGGGTCAGTCTTACCCAGTGCTTCTCAAACCTCCTGGGAGCCCTGTTGACAATGCACATTCCCAGGCCCACCGGAAAAGAAAATCTAGGTGGAACTGAATGTTTTTAACAAACTTTTTAGGTGATTCTTTAGGGAGATTAAGTTGGAGAACCACTCATTTTACCATTCTCAAACTCAGACCAATCTGTCAATTAAATGTTTAAGCAGTGGGCTTCCCTGGTGGTGCAGTGGTTAGGAATCCGCCTGCCAATGCAGGGGACACAGGTTCAAGCCCCGATCCGGGAAGATCCTACATGCCGCAGAGCAACTAAGCCCGTGCGCCACAACTACTGAGGCTGCGCTCTAGAGCCCACGAGCCACAACTACTGAGCCTGCGAGCCACAACTACTGAAGCCCGCATGCCTAGAGCCCATGCTCCGCAACAAGAGAAGCCACTGCAATGAGAAGTCCACACACCGCAACGAAGAGTAGCCCCCGCTCGCCACAACTAGAGAAAGCCTGCGCGCAGCAACAAGGACCCAACATAGCCAAAAATAAATAAATTAAAAACAAAAATAACGTTTAAGCAGTGCCTTTTTTTTTTTTTTTTTTGCGGTACGCAGGTCTCTCGCTGTTGTGGCCTCTCCCGTTGCGGAGCACAGGCTCCGGAAGCGCAGGCTCAGCGGCCATGGCTCATGGGCCCAGCCGCTCCGCGGCATGTGGGATCTTCCCGGACCGGGGCACGAACCCGTGTCCCCTGCATTGGCAGGCGGACTCTCAACCACTGCGCAACCAGGGAAGCCCAAGCAGTGCCTTTTGCCGACAATAACTGCAGAAACAGCCAGTGAGTAGTTGTCTGGGGAGCCTCTGAGCTCCAGGCCCCTCCCCCACGATACTCTTTATTCTGCGCTGTGTTTAGAACTGGGGTAAACTTAACTCTGTTCTCTTCTAGAATGTATCCCGGGGAAAGCAAGGTCGTTACTGCTGATTGCGACACGTAGCATCTCTGAGGGTCTCTCTTGTGCACTGATGGGTGTGAGATCCCGGTAGATGATATTTTAGACCCGGTAGTGAAAAACGACACAGCAGAGGAAGGCCTTGATGGCCCTGCCGTGTCCGGGACCTTCACATTCAGAAACTCATTTGCATTCTGCCTGATCCCTATGTATTTTACCATACTGTGTCCTCTCTTTAGTTGGAATGTCTTTGGCCAAAAATAATGACAAGTTCTGACCTGACTTGCTAATGCCCAGGGATGAGAGGATGTAAGAAAATAAAGCTTACAGATGAGGGCAATGACGCTCCGCTCAGAGCTTGGTCATCCAGTTTCCGGCCGCACTGTGGCCAAAATGACACTCAGGGAGGCCCCAGCTGGACGTCAGTATGCTGTCCACCTCCTCACTCAGCTCTGAGTTGCCCCTGGGAATTTCAGCCATTCCTAACCACGAGAGGGCTTGGCTGTGTCCCTCGCTCCCCCAAGTCTAGGCTCCAAGCAGAAACACTGCCAGTCTCTCACCGGGCCATTTCCTTGGTCTCTTGCCGCGCGGTTGCCATCTTGATCATGTCCCTCAGGAGGGGCATTCCACCTTCTTTGATCAGCAGGGGGCAGTACTTGTCCGCTATGGATAGGGACAGACAGCAGGTGATCAGGGTGGGATTTCTATCAGCCTGTTGCTCAGAAACCCACCCTTGCTGCAAGAACTGCCCTCCCAGAAGGCGGGATGAAGACTCGGCCCTGAGTGAGGGCACTGCTGCAACCGGCCAGGAGCCATGTTTGCCCAGCCCTGGGGCCCAAGTTCTGAGGCCACCTGGGGGAAGCAAGGGGTGAACCCCTTGGAAAAGGCTCTTCCCTTCTTTGCCTCACTGTGGCATTTCCCCCCGCCAAATGTCACCCAAACCAGCACCTTCTACTCTGAGAAGTTTTTGTAAAAATAGAGCTTCCTAAGCACTGCCCTTGGCTATCCTGATTCAACAGATCCAGGAACCTGTTTATTTGTACTTTTAACAAAATATTTCCAGCCAGGATGGAACCACCAGGGCTACCTATTGGGTGGCTTCATGGCTCACTCCAACAGAGAACATTCTAGGGCTCGGTATCCAGGGCTATACGCTCCACGGAGAACACGGGCATGTCAATGGCCCTCCAGCAGCTCTATGTCGTAGGAGCTATTTTTATCATCTCCATTTAATGATGAAAGAGCTGAGTTTCAGAGAGATGAAGTAATCCACTCAAAGTCACTCTAGAGGCTTGTCTGAGGGAGTCCGGGCTCAGGGCTCTTCCTCTGTGCTACACTGCCTCTTTGAGGTAAGGTGCTACTTTTTAGTAAGACTAACCTCAAGGAATAATAGAAAATTGGCAAATGCTTACTGAACAGCTGGGATGTGCCAAAGCACTCTTCCAAACACTTTACATGTCTTACTTCATAGCAATCCTATGCGGAAAGTACTATTACTACCCCATTTTAAAGATGAGGCAAATGAGGCATGGAGAGGTTGAGAAACCTGCTCAAAGTAACACAGGCAGTCTTCCCCCAAGGCCTGCACTCTTATTCACGCTGCCAGTAGCAGGACTGAGCAGTATCCAGGCACCAGGGCTCAGCACTTTCTGCTGGTTCTCTTTTCACATCAACCTTATGAGGTAAGTGTTATTATCCCCATTTTACAGAGGAGAAAACTGAGGCCCAGAGAGGTTAAATAACCTGCATGAGATCACATAACCAGTAAAGGAGAGAACTAGGGGTCAAACCTGGTCTGCAATCAAAGTCTCTTGGTGCTGCACCCTCTTTTTCCTCTCCCCCAAAGCCACTGAGCAGCGGACAGTTCAGGCTCTTCTAAGAGGGGGTGGGAGTCTCTCCGAGGAAATGAGTGAGACCTGTTTTCAAGTTCTCTCCTGTTCTCTCGGACGTCTGTTTCCTCGGGGGTTAGTTCTTGGTTTGGGTTGGTCTTACCCTGCCTTACAGAAGGCATGGAGATTTTTGACTATTCACTTGTATGGAAGCAGGAAACATTAAGAAAGCTGTCTGGGATCTCTGGATGGGCCGGCTCATCTGCCAGGCCTGCTTCTGCCCATGAGGCAGGGGCCAGCCATTATGCTGGGTGTCCCACCAATGCCAGAAAGTGGAGGGCTGGGTGCTGAGACGCAGACACTGACACCAGCTCTCATAGTACTTCCACCCGGATTATCACCTCCCTGAGGGCAAGTCTGCTTTCAGCCGATGAGTGAACAAAGGGTTAGTGGGTACTCACGGTAGACAGACACCAGGTTGTACAGGGCCCAGGTGGCCCAATGCTGGCTGACAGGTGAGATGCCCTGGGGAAGGAGGCGAAGAATTGGCTCAAATGACCTATAGGAAGAAAAATCAAGGTCACTTTTTTTTTTTTTTTTGCCACTCCGTGCGGCTTGAGGGATCTCGGTTTCCTGACCAGGGAATGAAGCCAGGACATGGCAGTGAAAGCCTGGAATCCTAACCACTAGGCCACCAGGGAACTCCCTCAAGGTCACTTTTGATGCCGGGCATTGTGGGGGGAGGTGCATTGTCTCTTGTTGGGGGTTTGTCCTCACTGAAGGGTCCCGTGGACAAATGATGAGCAGGCCAGTAGGATGGAGGGGACGGGGGGCACCCGGCCCTTCAGGCTCCACAAAGAGAGCGCCCTGGTGAGAGAGGTCATGAGCACCCTGGGAGGTGGGGGACAAAGGACCCTGGGAAGCAGAAGAGATTGACTGCACTTCCCATAATGGCCTTCTACTACGCATCATCTGGAGTCATGGTCCAAAAGCCTGAAAAATGTATGTGCAACCTCCACCCCCTCCCCGGGCCAGCGATTCCACTTCAGCTCTCCTCTGAAATGACAGTAATTGGAGTGTCGGCAAAGCCACGAGCATGAGCCTGTTCCTCCCAACACGGGTTTTCAACTTCAATGTCCATCAATACAAGATGGCCCAGGTGCACACAGAAAGTGACTCAGTCATAAAACGATGAGGGAGACGCATAGCTGCGGCTGGAAATTCACACACGAGATAGTAAGACTTGATGCCAGCTGGACTGGAGGTAATTAAATCTGTGCATAGAAAACTGCTGGAAAGGGAGACGCCAGAATGTTAGGGGGGAGATGCTCTTTTAGGGAATGAATGGTTTCCGTTTTGTTTCCTGCTGCGTGTCTGTATTTTCTCCTTTTTTTTTTTTCACAACTGGATAGGTATCAAATGTTTGTAAACGACAGGCTTTGGGTACACACAGGTGTCGACGTGAGGAAACAGGCACCAAACTGGAGAGGTGAGATGTGCGCGTTTACATGCTGTGCTCTACGTGGACTACACCTCGGTTAGTAACACCTGACACAGGACTAGGAGGAGGGCAAGTAGCTCACACCAGACCTTGTTGGGAAGGAGCACCCTGTCCTAGCACTTACCCCACGTCCACGTCCCACGCCTCCCCACTCCGCACCTGTAATTGATATTTCTCCGTGAGTTGATGTCCCAGCTCTGGATGGCTGCCCACATGCGCTCCTCTACCTCCTCCCGCTGGGGTTCACAGATGCCCCAGGCCTCAGGGCCATCAAACATGATGTGGGAGAGGACGCCACAGGCATTGTAGGAAACCTCAATCCCATCAGCCTTGCTCTCCAGCAGGTTGCTGCCAAGAAGAGAGAAGAATGGAGTCCTGATCCCCAAGTCCCTCTTCAGATACCAGCTGCTGGACCCCAACTAAAAGACCAGATACCAGAGGTACTATTGATTTCTTTATCACTTATCATTTGTACCCAGATGACTTCTAAAGGGTATATAAGGTCGCTTAAGGTAAGATACAGCTACAACAGGACCATTTATGGAGGGTTGAAAGAATAAGAAACTGCATCATAGAGTGAAGGCGGCATTCCTAACAGAAATCTAGGCTAACAGCAGTTACTGGAACTGAGCACTGACTAGAGCTCTGAGCATCCTGGCAGCCAAGGCAAAAAGGAAAAGAAGAGAAGTACCAACCTGAAGACACTGATGAATTGGGAAGTCATTAGCTGGGGCCGTAGCTCCTTCACCTCTGCCACATTCCCCAAGAGTCCTAGCATATTCCGATGCAGCTCCTGCTTCTCTGGGAACTCCTGGCAAAATGAGAGCCATTGGGGGTCATATCAATGAGTACTTAATTAGTGTCTGATACTGGTAACCTAGAAGCTTTATGAGCATCTGTCTGGCCATTTCAACTAGATAGACAAAGCGGGGGTGGGGGGGGGCGGGTGCAATCTGTTGCTCTCCTACCTTCCGGTACACCTAGGACAGTGCTGGGTACACACTACAAGGGATTAAAGTGGTAGAGCTCCCTGCCACAAAATCAAAGGCTGAGTGGAGATCTGACCTATAAAATTATGAATGGGACAAACATGATTCTATTTACCAAAGCTCAAAATATTAGTCTAAGGGAATCCTTTTGGAAACTAGAGCAAGACAATCAAGAATGAGTTTTAGGATGAAGAGACCATCCTACTGGACAGAATTCTGTCTGGCTGATACCTCAGTGGACCCCAGCCAGACCTGGAGAGTCTGAGAAATCGTGCTGAGAAGGACGGGTCTGAGTTCTCCCTTGGAGGGAGGGCTCTAAGGGGGCGCCCAGCCAGGTCATCTGGGTCAGGGAAGACCTCTGGAGCTCCTTCCTGTTGGCAGCAAATCCTGGGCTGGCGGGCCTGTGAGTTGACCCCCACTGCCCGTCCATGGGAACCATGGGGAGAGGGGTTGCTGGGGGACATGGGGACAGAAGAGCGGCCAAGTGGGAGTAAGGAGGCTTCTGGAGAGGGCGCTACCTTCAGGCAGTCCAGGAAGAGCTTCATGCCGTTGAAGTTAAGGAACATCTCGCAGTTGTCGGGGGTCTCATCCGTGATGTTCCACAGGGCGCTCCAGGAGAACTCCATAACCTGGTCGCACTGCAGCGGGGAGACGGCTCAGCACAGGTTCACCTGGATGGGCCCCCAGGCTCCTGGCACCCGGTGACAGGGTCCCCTGACACAATGTGGACACCCCCCCAGGGGCAAGCCAGTCCCTTCTCAGGCTAGGGGAGGGGCAGGGTGGCTCCATGAAGACTCAACTTACTATCTTGTCCAGCAGTTTCTTCTGAATCAGCTTCAGCATGGTCTGTGGGCAGAGAAGAGAACTTGCCAGGGGGGCCAGGGCTTCAAGAGCTACCATGTCCCCCAAGAACCAAGAGGGAGGGAAGAGTTAGCAATTCTATTCCTGTTAATACATCCCGACGAGACCAAATCTGCCTCTCTATTTGGGAGGCTGTTGGGAGAAGTACCACCCACGGACCTGATACTTGGCATCAGGACGCCTGGGTGCTAGTCCTGGCTCGAGCCTGACCCCACGTGGCTGTGGGCACGGCCCTCCTCCTCTGTGGGTTTCAGCCTCCCCAGTGATAACTGAAAGGAGGAGACTAGATGTGCCTTCCTTTCTTCAGCAAATATTTATTAACTCCCCACTGTGCACCAGGCCCTGTGCTAGGAAGTGCCAGGGACGGGATGATGGAAGGAACAAGCACGGCGTCTCTCCCTACGGAGCTCACAGCCAGTGGGGAGGCTAATGTTAAACAGATAGGCCCTCAGATATTTATTTAATCCCAGTTGGGAAGACATAAGAGGGGCACTTGGTCTGAGGAGGCAGGAGTGACTTGTACAGTGGGACCCAACAGGAGAGTGGAGGGGCTGGGAGAGGATGACAGAGTGTTCTCTAGGTGGAGGAAATCTACGGGTCATCAGCAAATTTCACCGTTAGGAAATTCTTCCTTTGGAAGTAGCTGTTTTTTTTTGGGGGGGGGGGTGGCTGTTCCACATGGTACATGGGATCTTAGCTCCCCAGACCAGGGATCGAACCCGCAGCCCCTGTATTGGAAGCTCAGAGTCTTAACCACTGGACCGCCAGGGAAGTCCCAGGAAATTCTTCCTTTGGTCCGGCCCAAATCCTCCCTTTGGGCAGTGGGGCTATGGAGGAGGGAGGGAGACGCAGCCCCCGCCGCGCGCGCACGCACCACGACAAAGCCCATCTTGCCCACGGCCTCCTTGTGGTCGTTGTCCACCTGGCAGACCAGGGCGTTGCACAGGTGCACGGCGATGCGCTGGATCGACTCGTCCTGCCGCGTGGGGTTGAGGATGCTGAGCAAGAGCTCGTTGACTCGGCGGTACTGGAACTCCAGCTCCTCAGGGATGCTGAAGTTGCAGAGGGTCAGGCAGCAGTTCCGCTGGACCTGGGCGGGGCCAGGAGACAAGCGGAGCACAGTCAGGGTCAGCCTTGGGAGCTGGACTTGAGGGGCTCCCTAGAGATGTGAGATCATCCAGAGCTGTGGTGGTCCACGAAGGCTGCCTGGAAGAGGAGACTACGAGGCTTTTTTTTTTTTTAATATTTTTTAAAAACGTGAACTGTAATATACAGAAGAGTGCATAAAACACAAATGTATAGTTTTGCAAATAATTATAAAGCAAACAAGCTTTTCAACAACCATGTAAACACCATTTGGGTCAAGAAACAACATTGCCAGCACCCAAAAGTCCCCATATGTCCCTTCCTGGTCATAAGCCCCTCTCCCCACGAGAGAGCCCCATCCCTGCCTTTCACTTGAAAGATTCTCTAGCATCTTGTGGCTTTTTGTTCAACCACAGGTTTGCAAGATCAACCGTCTTGTTATAAGTAGCTGAAATGCATTTTTTTTCATTTGCAGTACAGAATTCTAATTTATTTATGCAGTCCACTGCTAGCGGACGTTCGGGTAGACTTCAGTGTTTGGCTACTTCAAACAATGTCCTGTACGTGCATCCTGGTGTCCATGTGTGTGGGCTCCTCTAGGGCACCCACGCGCAGGGTGGAGTTTCTAGGTCACAAGGTGTGCACGTCTTCAGCTTTACCAGGTAACACCAGACTGTTTCCAAGGTGGCTGTACCAGTTTATACTCCCACCAGAAGCACAGAAAAGTTCCAGTCACTCCACATCCTCAATTACTCTTTGTGCTGTCTGTGGGTTTCTTTCTTTCTTTATTTTACAGTGTTCTCAGTGCATTTTCCTCATAATTTCCTTCCATGCTTTCTCAATAGATACTGGAAGTTCACCATACTTCATTACTTATATAAATTAGAGGATATCCTAATCCTCTAATTAACTTGTTAACCCTTGTTAACTCTGTCCTTTTTCTCCCCCACAATATACATATATTTCGTAATTTGAGAAAAAAAATTATTTTAAATCATAAAAGCAATACTTACTATAAAAATTTCAAAAAATACTATCTGAGTAGAAAGTTATAAAGTCCCCCACTTAATTCTTCAGAAGTAATTGCCGTTAAAAGTTTGATGCAGGACTTCCCTGGTGGCGCAGAGGTTAAGGATCCGCCTGCCAATGTAGGGGACACGGGTTCGAGCCCTGGTCCAGGAAGATCCCACATGCCGTGGAGCAACTAAGCCCGTGCGCCACGACTACGGAGCCTGTGCTCTGGAGCCCGCAAGCCACAACTGCTGAGCCCACGTGCCACAACTACTGAAGCCTGCACACCTAGAACCTGTGTCCCACAGCAAGAGAAGCCACCGCAATGAGAAGCCCACGCACCACAACGAAGAGTAGCCCCCGCTCGCCGCAACTAGAGAAAGCCTGCGCACAGCAACGAAGACCCAACGCAGCCAAAAATATTAAAAGAAAAAAAAGTTTGATGCACAACCTTCTAGATTTTTCTACCATGGAAATACAAATGTATACTTGGGGGAGGGGAGAGGCGAAAGAAGGTTTTATCCATATTGGTCCAAAACTTCTCTTCACTTATCAACATGCAGGGCCATCCATCTTTCCATGTTAGGATGTACAGATTTACCATCATATCCCATGATGTGGGCAGATCTTACGTTAATCTTTCAGGTCCAGGCCCCTATTGCTAAAACATTTTGGTTGCCTCTGACGTCTTATTTAATCAAAAAGGGAGGATGTACATGTATCTTTTTCCTCTAAAAACATTTCTAACTGTGGAATTTACGCCAAAAGATAAATGCATTCACAGTTTTGGCAGGTTCTGCAAGTTGCCCTGTGAAGAGGTTGTTCAGGTCACACCTCACCAGTGGAAAGTGCGAGTGTGTTCTTCCCCTGACCTTTGTCAACGGACATCATCAGTCTCTCGAGTCAAAAAGTGATTATCGGGCTTCCCTGGTGGCACAGTGGTTGAGAATCTGCCTGCCAATGCAGGGGACATGGGTTCGGGCCCTGGTCTGGGAGGATCCCACATGCTGCGGAGCAACTAGGCCCGTGAGCCACAACTACTGAGCCTGCGCGTCTGGAGCTTGTGCTCCGCAACAAGAGAGGCCATGACAGTGAGAGGCCCGCGCACCGCGATGAAGAGTGGCCCCCGCTTGCCACAACTAGAGAAAACCCTTGCACAGAAACGAAGACCCAACACAGCCAAAAATAACTAAATAAATAAATAAATTTTAAAAAGTGATTATCTTGTTACTTGAATTTCTATTTCTTTGAAAGAGTTTATGAATTTGCGAGTCTTCAGCTAGCATTCTTTTCTCGTTAAAAAAAAAAAAAAAAAAGACAAGCCTTTTACCTGATTATAAAATCAATCTCAATGCAGGAAGAACTGTTGCTCTAAGGTCTGGAGTTGGCAGGCAGTGGGAAAGGGGGCCTTCTCATCCCTGCAGAGACTATATCCCCACCAGAGCCTTTCTGGAGGACAAGGCAAGAACACGCACCAAATGCTTTAGAAATACACAAACCCACTGCTCCAGCCATTCTCCTTTTTAGACGTGTCTCATGAGGAGCATCAATTACTTGTATTCAGCAAAGCCTTATTTGAAATAGCAAAACATGAAAAGCAACCTAAATGTTCAACCGTGGGGCTGACTCAGTAAGTGCAGCCCATGTATTCGGGGGAGCCCCGTCCTGCTACCCCTCGGGGATGGGGCTTGACCACTGCCTCTGAGCCCCGGCACAGAGTCAGCACCAGGGCAGCCTCTCCTTGAATGAGAACACTTCACACTATGCCGACATCAACAATTATGAAGCCGACTAGTTCAAACCAGCTGCCCCGGGGGGAGGAGAGCTGGGATTGGAACTTTCACTTTCTAGTTAGTGCATTTTCTATTACTTGAATTTGTTTTCTAAGCATCAGGTATCTCACTTTTGTAATCAGAAAAGAAACAATGCTTTTAAAATTTTGTTGTAAAATGTTTTGTTGATATGGGAGATGTTCACATTTACAAGACACTGTTGAAATGAAAATCCAGGTTATACAACAGTACACACAGAATGGTCCCATTTACTGAATCAATATGCACAGACTGAAAGCCAGAACAGTAGGTCTCCATCGTTAATCTTGGCTCTCTGTGTGCTGGGATTACGGGTTGTTGTTGTTTTCTTCTTTTATACCTGTAATTTTTCTCCAGTAAAAATTTTGATTACTTTTATAATAAAAGCAGTTATTGAAAAAAATACCCACCTCAGCAGAGTGTCACTGGGCAGGCTAAGGAGTTAGCACGAGCAAAGGCCCAGAGTCAGGAGGACAGGGCCCCTGGGGGAGGGTGGCAGTGGGCGATGGACTGGCCGGGTGGGGCCAGGTCCCAGGGCCCTGAATGCCAGGTCCCAGAGTCTGGCAGCGATGCCGCGGGAAAGGGGGGTTGGGGGGGGGCGGTACAGAGCCAGGAGAGAAAGGGCGAGAGCAAGCATGGCACCGGGAGGGCTCTGCGAGCCTGCTGGCGAGGCTGGGGCACACAGGGTGAGCAGGAAGTGGGGTGTCTGGGTCAGAGCAGGCAGCGGGTGGGGGCTCACCGTCACCTCCTGGTAGGATTCCATGCCATTCAGCACCACCTGGATGACCTGCCGGCGCAGCTTGATGCTCTGCTCTGAGCGATACTCGGAATTGGTCAGGTAGAAGAGGGCAGCGCTGCCCGTCACTTGAATGTTCTTGTCATACTTGTGGCACTTCAGGGCCGTGATGACCAGCTGTATGAAGACAGAGTACGGGCCGGGGTTGGCCAGACCTGTCCAAGTTGCGCGGGGACAGGCCTGGGGCTGTGAGAGGGGCTTGGATGGTCCTCTGGGGCAGGTTCTCAGCCTGATCCTGCTGCCTGAGGGCAGAAGTAGGGGTTGGGGAGCAGAAGCTGGGGCAGGCCACGGTCCTGGGACGAGGCCAGTGCTGGGGCAAGTTAGGCACCGCGAGGCGGGGCTGGGGCTTGGGAGGCGGCGCGGCTGGTGTCCTGGGGAAGAGGAGGGGTGTAGAGGAGGGAGTGGTGGGAATGGACCGGAGCCCGAGGGCCCCCAGGGTCGGGACTGACCTTCAGGGCCCGCAGAAGCTGGTTGCAGCGTTCAATGCGTGCGATGTCGAAAAGCAGGTTGATGGCCCGTGAGGTGATCTCCGGCCTGTGCTCCGTGTAGGCCTCGATGGCATTCAGCACCTGTTCCTCATTTTTGTCACCACTCACCTGGAGATGGAGCATGATCAGAACATCCCAGAAGAGGCCAAGCACTGGGATGCCCGATCCCAGTGCCGCCATCTCTAGGCCCAGGGCAGACCCCTCCTTCCCTTCTCCCGGGGCACCCTGGTCCTCCCCTCCCCCTCCCCCTCTCACTTTGTAGGCCGGAATGTGCGTGAGGCGGCACAGGGAGGTCTCGAAGAGCCCAAGGAACTGCAGTGGCCTCTTCAGAGCCCGGAACGGCATGATGCTGCTCTTGGAAGGCTCGATGCTGAGGGAAGAGGGTGTTGGGGTGAGTGGCCTGGGGCCCGGGGCTGCCCTGGGTCAGCACAAACAAGGGCCTCTCCCTGGGAGGTGGCAAGGCGTTTCCTTGGGGCCCTCTGCTAGGCCCTCCGGCCTTGTCTATTTTGTTTTTGATTTTTTATTTGGCTGTGTTGGGTCTTCGTTGCTGAGCACAGGCTTTCTCCAGTTGTGGCGAGCAGGGGTTACTCTTTGTTGCGGTGCACGGGCTTCTCACTGGGGTGGCTTCTCCTGTTGCAGAGCACGGGCTCCAGGCATGTGGGCTTCAGTAGTTGTGGCACGCGGGCTCAGTAGTTGCGGCAGGCGGGCTCAGTAATTGCGGCACGCAGGCTCAGTAGTTGTGACACCCGGGCTCAGTAGTTGTGGCACGCGGGTTCAGTAGTTGTGGCATGCAGGCTCAGTTGTAGTGGCACGCGGGCTCTAGCGCGCAGGCCCAGCAGTTGTGGCGCACGGGCTTAGTTGCTCCGCAGCACATGGGGTCTTCACGGACCAGGGTTCGAACCCGTGTCCCCTGCATTGGCAGGAGGATTCTTATCCACTGTGCCACCAGGGAAGCAGAGAAGTCCCTTTTTTTTCTTTTAAAGGCAGGGGACGGACATAGACCCCACCTCTTGATGGGAGGGTGGCAAGGTCACACTGTAGAGAACATGTGGGATAGGAGATACTGTTGCAGCCATCTTTGGAGAATCTTATCTGCCATTCTAGTGAGGATGTGTCACCTTTAGGTTCCCCCAGCAGTCATGAAGGGACATGCCCATCAACCAAACCCCACTCCATTCCGGTTGGGGAGAGGGTTTACAGCCAGTGACAGCTGGATGGGTTTGAATCAGCTCTCTCCTCCAAACAACGAACCTGGGGACCAGCCTGTCTGCCGCAACACCTAACGAGTGGCGGGTATGCTGGCCTTACCTTAATACCACCACACCAGCTCCGGCCCGTCTGAGCGCCGTAATCTCCCAGTCACTCCCCGTGCAGTACCTCCAGCCTTTGCACGTGCTGTCTCCTCTGCTAGAACACCCTTCCTCTGGCAAACTCAGAATGAGCTTTCTGCACAGCCTGGGTGCCATTCCTCCTCCTCCCTCCTTCCTGACCCTCAGGGCAACCCCAGAGCCCTGTGCAGCCCTAATAATGACCCGTCTGTCCCCACTAGCTCACACAGACTCGGGAGGGTCTGATTTGTTTCTTTCTGTCCAGCATCCAGGACAAGCACTTGACAGAGGGGCACTTGGTCAATGCCTGTTGAATGATACCCTGCTAGCAAACATGGCAGGTGGGTCCCCACCTGGTCTGTCCTGCATCCTCGTCCATCTTAGAGATGCTGCAGTTCTCCAGGATCATGTGGCCAGAGATGTCCAGGGACATCAGGTTCCCCAGCTTCTGCACAAAGAGGCTCAGCACCTTGCGAGTCAGCTTGAACTTGTAGTAGCTGGACAGGCGGTCTCGGGAGATGTCCAGGTGTCTGGAGATTGGAGTTGGGGGCACAGGTCAGGAGCTGGACACAGACTGGGGCTGCCTCGTAGACCCCTGCTGTTTCAGTCCATGGCAGGGGAGGGCCCATCCCTGTTACAACCACTCCAGGGCGTTCTGGGAAAAAACGTGCTGGGACCCAGGTGCCCTTAACAGCCCCGGTCAGACCAAAACAGTGGGTTTAAGGAATAGGACTGTCTCTTCTATCCCCACCTTCTGCCTGGCCGGGGGCTCAGGAATCTTCTGGGACTGACAATCCGCACCTCCCCACCCCCACCCCGCGAGCTCTGGGCTCGCAGCTCACCGCAGCTTGTGCAACTGGACAATAACACGGATGTGGTCATCAGACAGGTCCATGTTGTAGAGCACGAGGGACACCAGGCTGTCTTTCCACTGGGTTAGGAAGGCTGCGTCGCTCGTCTGGATGCCAGAGAGGTCCAAGGCGGCCAGCGAGTTGAGCGGCCGCAGCAGGGACTCCACGGGGACCCCATCGATCATGCGGCCCAGGTTGAGGAAGCGCAGGCGGCTAAAGCCCTCGAAGGTGAAGTCCTTGACCAGCACCTGACAGGTGGGGTTGACGAGGCACTCGTCTTCACAGCCCCCCGGGTTCTCCTCCTCGTAGAAGATGTTCGCGCAGCCGAACAGGCTCAGGGACACCAGGGTGTGGCTGAAGCTCCTCAGCGTCTGCAGGCTCTTGGCGGACAGCTTCTCGCAGTTGGTCAGGTACAGCTCCACCAGGTCCTGGAGGCGGGCACAGCCCCGTTATCACCTCTGCACCCACACCCCAGCCTAGGCCTGGCCCTGAGCCACACGTGGGGCTTGGGGAGGGGTCTGCACGAGGGGGAGAGCCCTGGAGGCGCCTCAGGATTCCTGGGCTGGAGGTGACCGGTCCTGCCCCAACTCTGCCTGACCGTCTCAGGGTGGCCTCCCCTGGCCATCCCCGGTGCCTGGTGACCAGGTCTCACCTGCTTGCGAATGGCTTCCAGGTCCTGGTCCTGCACCAGGTCCTCGCGGAGGTGGATTCGGGTGAGGCGGGTGCTGCGGGGGTCCGAGAAGAGGCTGAAGAAGCTCTCATGCGGCTCAAAGTTGCAGGCGGCGTTGACCAGCTCCACATACCTGGGAGGGAAGGAAGCCTGGCTCAGGGGAGGGACCCGCATGCTCCCTTCAAGGCCCAGCACAAGCCCTCCGCTTCCTCTGAAGCCTTCCCTGGCCACCCCGGCAGCAACCTCCACCTCCTCCCCTCCTCTTCCTCACAGCACCTGGTTGGATCCTGACTACCCTACAGATGAGACTAAGGGTGGCCCCAGCACCCAGGAGTCCAAAGGTAGACCAGCTGGTGATAAAGGGGCCTCTAGCAATGGCAAATCCCAAGCTCTTCCCCGCCAAACTGTAGACGCTTCTATAACAAACATACACGTCCACACTTCCCATCTTCCTTAAGCCAGCTCTGACTCCTTGATCAGCCCTTCCCAGAACCCTGTCCAACAGGAAGACTGAGCCGAGGGGTTTGGAGTTCCCAGCTGGGTACAGAGCAAGCGCTCAGCAAAACTCTGTTGAGATACCAGCAGATGCTGGTCTGGTGGAAAAGGCTGTGGAGTCATACACCACCCTGGCTTGGCTGTTCACTACCTGGGCAACTTCACACGAGTAATTGCAATTCCCCAGACCTCAGTTCCTCCATCTGTAAAATGGACACAACTCTGCTCTGCAGTGTCCAATATAGTGCCTGACCCACATTAGATGCTCAGAATGTTTTTACAAGTTGGGCTCTCAGGTCACACACAGGTTCCCACTTTTATATGCAACTGTCTGGTCTAACAATTTCCCTCTGGGCATCTGGACCGAACCTCCAGCAGTCAGGCCTGTGTATCATCCTTCTAGGAGCCTCTATTAGTGGGGAGTCCCTTGGAGAAGCCACATAGCGATTTTCTGAATGATCTGATCCCTGCTCAGGGGTCCATTATTCCGGCACTGGTGCATAAATATGTATGTATTCAGGTTCACACACAGACACGTGTTCACAGGCACAGGTGCATCGTGTGTGTACGCACACGCGTGTGCGTACACAAATACACACACAGGACAGCATATAACTCCTTCATTTATATTATAGGAGAGGTTTCTACACCCTCTCATAGGTGTAATGCATACCTGCAGTTTTACACTCAAACCTACCCTGTGCTGCAGAAGCCCACGTGTGTGCAAACACATTCCTTCACGTGCGCCCCCCTCCACACGCATACCAACATGCGCAATTACAACTTTACGGTTATGGAGGGGCCAGTGTTCTCTTGCACTCACGGATACCCACGTGTGTGCATATCCCCACGGGGGGCACACACAATGCTCCCGATCTCTCGCACACACTCATGCTGAGGCTCAGGCCCCTGCCCCAGCCCCACGCCTGCTCACTCGTTGACGAGCCGGTCACAGATCTCGCTGGGCAGGAAGATGTCTGGATGGAGCCGCAGAGTCTCCTTGTCCAGCAGGTAGCCCAAGGTACCATCCAGGTTGCGCAGGCAGAAGTCAGTGCAGAGGGCCATCAGGGACTCAGGGGTGTCTGACGCCATGCTGGGAGCAGACAGGTAGGCCACTCTGGGACAGGGGCCCCCAGGGGCAATGGTGACTCCCTGACACTCACAGGATCATTAGCTGAGCCACGGCCTGGGGAACGGGAAAGAAGCTAAGTGAGCCATGCATAAGGGCCAGAACTACCAGCTGCCCTATGTCCATTCTCTAGTAGAAAAACTGAGGCCCCTGGATGGTACATACAAGCTAGCAGCTTAGCAGGGTCAGGGCCCGGGACTCCTGATTCCTCCCTTCCCTGCCCTGCTGTGCTACCACCTACATGTGATTTGACCTGCAAAGAACAGGGGGCGTTGTCTGAGCATTTCCATGACCTCCCAATGTCTGTGGGCAGATGTGTGTGCTGGGGACCCAGTGCTTGGGTGGGGATTACAGGGGATTTTTTTTGGCCACACCACACGGCTTGTGGGATATTAGTTCCCTGACCAGGGATTGAACCCGGGCCACGGCAGTGAAAGCACCGAGTCCTAACCACTGGACCGTCAGGGTGGTGTCCGTTGCTCTGTGTGTGTGTGTGTGTGTGTGTGTGTGTGTGTGTGTGTGTGTGTATATAACCTGCATATAGCTGTCACTGTTTGAATGCTTAGTATGTGCCAGGGCTTTAAAGACACGTCATCAGTGAATCTCATTGTATATGATTAAGAATGAAGGCTCCTCACGAGAGCAATGAAAATATACTTCCACATAAAAGTTGTACATAGTGGTATTATCCATAATAGTCAAAATGGAAACAATTCAAATGCCCATCAACTGATAAACGGATAGACAAAAACATGGTATAGCCATGTAATGGAACCTTATTTAGCAATAACAGGAATGAAAAGTACTGACACACGCTACAACACTGCACCTTAAAAACGTTATGCTAGGGCTTCCCTGGTGGTGCAGTGGTTGAGAGTCCGCCTGCCGATGCAGGGGACGCGGGTTCGTGCCCCGGTCCGGGAAGATGCCACGTGCCGCGGAGTGGCTGGGCCCGTGAGCCATGGCCACTGATCCTGCGTGTCCAGAGCCAGTGCTCCGCAACGGGAGAGGCCACAACGGTGAGAGGCCCGCGTACCGCAAAAAAAAGAAAAACGTTATGCTAAGTGAAAGAAACCAGTCACAAAAGGCCACATATTTTATGATTCCATTTGTATGAAATGTTTAGCCAGAACAGGCAAACCTACAGAGACAGAAGTAGATTAGTGGTTGCCTGGGGCTAAGAGGTTGGTGTGGGGGCGGGGATGGGGAGTGACTGCTAATGGCTGTGGATTTCTTTTTGGGGGGAAGAAAATGTTCTAAAATTGACTGTGGTGATGGTTGCACAACTCTGTGAATATCCCTGAAACCCACTGAACTGTCTACTTTAAATACATGAACTGTATGGCATAGGAATTACACCTCAATAAAACTGTTATTAAAAAAGTAAGGTCTTGGGCTTCCCTGGTGGGGCAGTGGTTAAGAATCTGCCTGCCAATGCAAGGGACATGGGTTCAAGCCCTGGCCTGGGAAGATCCCACATGCTGCGGAGCAACTAAGCCCGTGCGCTACAACTACTGAGCCTGAGCTCTAGAGCCCGCAAGCCACAACTACTGAAGCCTGCACGCCTAGAGCCCGTGCTCCACAGCGAAAAGCCATGACAATGAGAAGCCCGCGCACGGCAACGAAGAGTAGCCCCCACTCACCACAACTAAAGAAAGTTTGTACACAGCAACGAAGACCCAACACAGCCAAAAATAAATAAATAAATTTATTTATTTATTAAAAAAAAAAAGTAAGGTCTTGGGACTTCCCTGGTGGTCCAGTGGTTAAGACTCCGTGCTCCCAATGTTGGGAGCCTGGGTTTGATTCCTGGTCAGGGAACTAGATCCCACATGCTGCAACTAAAGATCCCGCATGAGGCAACGAAGACCCTGTGTGCTGCAAATCAGACCCAGCACAGCCAAATAAATTAATTAAAAAAAAAAAAGTAAGCTCTCATCAGACAGAGAAACACAAATACTGTATGATATCACTTACATGTGGAATCTAAAAAATAGAACAAACTAATGAATATAACAAAAAGGAAACAGACTCACAGAAATAGAGAACAAACTAGTGGTTACCAGTGGGGAGAGGGAAGGGGAAGGGGCAAGACAGGGGGAGGGGAGTAACAGGTACAAACTATCATGTATAAAATAGTTTATAAGGATATATTGTACAACATAGGGAATACAGCCAATATTTTATAGTAACTATAAATGAAGTGTAACCTTTAAAACTGTGAATCAGTATGTTGTACACCTGTAACATATAATCTTGTACATGAACTATACCTCAATAAAAAAAAAGTGAAGTCTCCTACTACCTTCATGACCTTGAGATAGGTAAAGATTTCTTAAGTAGGACTCATAAGGGAAAAATGATAAACTGATATGCACCGAAGTGAAGAATGTTCGTTCATATACACACAAAAATTAATTTGACATGGACCACAGACCTATACGTGAAAGGTAAAACGATAGGTTTCTAGAAGAAAACATAGGAGTATATCTTTATGATTTTCGAGTAGTCAATAATTTCTTAAATAGGTCACAAAAAAAACCAGAGAGAAACTGATAAATTGGACTGCCTCAAAATTTAATGTTCTTTCATCAAAAGGTACCATTAAGAAAGAGAAAAGGCAAGGGACCTCCCTGGTGGCGCAGTGGTTAAGAATCCGCCTGCCAGTCCAAGGGACATGGGTTCGAGCCCTGGTCTGGGAAGATCCCACATGCCGTGGAGCAACTAAGCCTGTGAGTCACAGCTACTGAGCCTGTGCTCCAGAGCCCGCGAGCCACAACTACTGAGCCCACATGCCACGACTACTGAAGCCCATACACCTAGAGCCCATGCTCCACAACAAGAGAAGCCGCTGCAATGAGAAGCCCGCACACCGCAATGAAGAGTAGCCCCCGCTTGCCGCAACTGGGCAACGAAGACCCAGCGCAGCCAAAAATAAATAAATAAATAAATTTATAAAAATAGGAAAAAAAAAGAAAGAGAAAAGGCAAGCCACAAACTAGAAGACGTTTCCAATAATATATCCAACAAAAGGCTTGTATTCAGAATATATAAACAACTTCTACAGATCAGGACATAGCATCCAGTTAAAAAATAGGCAAAGGACTTGAACAGGCGTTTCATAAAGGATAAAGAAATGCGCAATAAACGTAAAGGAAAGGAGAACCATAATGAGATACCATTTTGCACCCACCAGAAAGGTTCCATTGGAAACAACAGTAATACAGGCAACACCCAGCTTGTGTTATAGTGAAGCTATGGAACGAGGGGAAGGTACCCACACTGCTGGTGGGAGTGTGAATTGGTGTGAACTGGCAGTGTAACGAATACTGTGTGACACTATCTACTAAAGCTGAACAAACACATATGTTCAGTGTTCAGCAGCTCCACTACCAGATATACACCCATCAGCAGTGCATATAAATGTTCACAAAAAGACACAGACAAAATGTCCACAGCAGCACGATTCCTGATAGAACAGAACCTAAATGTCCACTGACATGAGAATGAACATTAGGGTCCACTCACCAGGGAAACACTACACAGCAATGAGAATGCACCACCTCACAACAGCTTGGATGGACCTCACAATGTTTAGTGAAAGGAGCCAGACGCAAAAGAGTGTATACTCATATACTGAATGAACCCATTTATGTTTTACTCCCTTAAGTTAAAAAACAGGAAAATCTGGGACTTCCCAGTGGTCCAGTGGTTAGGACTGCACGCTTCCACTGCAGGGGGCATGGGTTCGATCCCTGGTTAAGGAACTAAGATCCTGTATGCCGGTGGCAGGGCAAAACAAACAAACAAAATAAAAAAAAAAAAGGAAAATCTAATCTGTGGTGGCAGAAGTCAGGACTGTGGTTACTTTGGGGGTTTGGTTCGGAGCTAAGAAGCTTCTAGTCCCTTCTCTGAGTGCTGGGCATACAGGCATGTGCACTTTGTGAATATTCAGGGAGCTGTATATTATGACGTGTGCACTTTTAAAAATGTATACTGCAATTCAACAAAAAGTTAAGAAAATGGCCTGGACACCTAAGAGGTCCACGTTTAAAAGGAATTCGGGGTTCAGCGAAGTAACGATCTAACTGACTATGCATCCTCAGCTACAATAAGTGGCTAGGAGAGAATGAAAACTGAACCTTCACATTCAAGTTGAGTGAACAAGATAGAAAACAATCCACCATTTATAGACCTGAGGACAGTCAGGAATTAGTCCCAAACCTTTTTCCTATGAGAGTTTACATCAGAAAGGGGAAAAAATAGGCAAAATGAATCTATGGTGTTAGAAGTAAGGGTGGTGATTACCTTTGCAGGGAGGCAGTAATTAGAAAGTGACAGGGGGGCCTCTGGGAGGGCTGGGACAGGTGTTTACACCTGTGGAAATTCATCAAACTGTCTGCTCATGCTTTGTGGTCCTTTCCTTATCTATATTATCCTTCAGTAGCTATTGCTTTTTTTCCCTTTAAGTGAAGGCTCTAGGTTAGACAGATCTATGTTTCAATCCAGTTCCACAATTCACGGGTCTATTACTTAACCTCTCTGGACCTCAGTTTCCTCGCCTGGAAAGTGGGGACAATAATCCCCACTTCACAGGGCTGTTGGGAAAATGCCTCATCTCAAGCTTGAGATGACTCAGTGCACAACAAATGGTGCTTATGAGCCCACCTTACAGATGAGGAAACTCAAGCTCAGAGAGAGGGTCTACTCTGTCCAAACTGGCATGTGCACCTCATCTCGTGGAGGGTTATGCAGGAGCTCAGTTTGCCCCTGGCTTCTTGGAGCCTCCTAGTCCACATGTGAGCCTTCCAGGATGCTCAGGAAACCGAGTGGGCGCCACAGAACGCTGTGCCCTTTGCAGTGGCCAGCTCTCAATTCCGGCAGCACCACTCACTGGTGACCGTGCTCTAAGAGCTCTGGAGCCAGGCCGACCCAGCTCCAAGTCTCAGCCCTGCTGCATAAGAGCCGGTGAACTTGGGCAAGTGCCTTCACCTCTGTGCCTCAGTTTCTTCTCTAAAATAGAGAACACTGTGTGCAGATGGACATGGAACAATACAGAAAGGGCTTAGCGTGGTGCCTGGCACATAGTAACTGCTCACTAAGAGGCAGCTTTCATCATCAACATCCCTTTCTCCTGCCTCACCTGCCCTGGGCCCTAGAGCAAGGTCTGTTCCTGCCCAGCTCCAGGCCCTTGCTTCTCAGGCCTGGGTCTCCTGCCGCGAGGCCCACTGTGCCAGCTGCCCCAGTGGTGCCATGACACCCTCGAGGAAAAGCACAAGAAACAGGCTGCCTGGACCCTGGGCATGGCCTTCCTTTGCCTGCACTCACTTTCAGATCTTGACCCAGAAGGAGCACCGCTGGCAGGGAGACATGCCCTGCTGGAAACTGCCAAGTCCAATCTCTTCAAGCAGTCACTCGGGGCTTCCAGAAGTGGGACCAGCTCTGCGGCCTACTCACCACCCCCCGACCCCCTACTCCCGCTGAACTGGCCTCCTTCGTTGTACTGGCAATAGGCCAGAGGCACAAGGTCACCTTCGGACCTTTGGTCATCCACTTTCTGTTCTAAATACTGCTCCTAAACCCCCAAACACATTCATGTCCCTCTTCCAGGAAGCATCTCCCAACCACTCCAGCCCACAATACCTTTGAATTCTCCTCTTGACTCAGCTCATGTCTATGCACCCTCAGGCCTTAGTGTCACTTCCTCCAGGAAGCCTTCCCTGACCCGCCAGGGTGCTCTTGCTGTGTGCCCCCATAGGCCCTACCATAACAACTAACATTTAGGACTGATGCTGTTTTAATTATCCAGTTTCCCTGCCAGACGGCCAGCTGCACGAGGGCAGGAACCGGGCTCTCTCCTCTGACATCATCCCTGTACTTAGCCCAGGGTTAGTGTCTATTGAGCACTGTAGGTCCACGGGTGAGCGAAACCAGACAAGGTCTTTGTCCTCGTGGAGCACACTGGCTCTAGAGCGAGACAGATCTCCACCTAAGAAGCACACAAACCCATGCCACGGAACTGGGTCCAGTGCTCTGAAGGAGAGGGTGGGACCTGGGATCCTGGGTGCCCGTGCCAGGGGACCTGCCCTGGACTAGGGAGTCAGGGCAGGCGTCCTTGGAAGTGACATCTCAGCAGCGACCCAAAAGATGAGTCATAGTTCACTCCGGTGGCGGGGAGAGAAGGGAAAGGCGTTCCAGGAAGAAGGATAAGATGCTCACAGGCTGAAAGGGCAGAGGGTGTGGGACACTGGCACTATGGGCCCAATACCACGACTATTGGCTGAACGAGGGGCTGCACATCCCATGTGGGTCTGACACGTTGTAGGGTTGCAGCACATGCAGGGAACCTGGGAGGCAAGGCACGCTCTCAGATTCCCCCTGCCCACCATGCCCAGGACAGTGCTGGGCACCCAGTGGCCACAGTGGAACCCTCACCACTCTGGATGAGAGAGCCGCCAGGGGCTTTGCCCTTTCTGCAGGATGAGCTCAGTCACCCAGGTAGCCACTCTGCCCTAACCCTGCTCCCCAGGTGGAAGAAACACCACCTTGTCAGCCGCCAAGATCACCAAAAGCCTCCAAAAGATAACCCGGGCAGATGGCACAGATCTGCTAACCACCTTTTCGCAGTGCTGACCCCGCTGCAGGGGGCTGGCGTGAGCCGGAGGAGGAAGGAGCCATCTGTCTTGGCACCAAGGCTGGAGGCCCGGGGGCCGGAGCACCCTGCCACTTGGGCCCCTTCCAGCTACAGCCTGGCACCGGCCAGAGGTGGCCATCTCTACCCACCCCATGCCCAGCCCCTAGGGTTTCTCATTCTTGTGGCAGGCACCAGCCATCTGGGATTCTGGCAACGGGAGATGGAGGGATCTCTGATTATGACAGAAGAGCACACAGTAAGAAGGACCCTGTGTCTTTCTCCATCCCGTCTCTTGCCTGGATCCACCATGAGCTATGACATCCTGGGGGGTGGGGAGCAGTGGAGAGCAAATAGCGGCCACCTCCAAGCTGGTTGCTTCCAGTCTGAGCTCCTTAAGGGGTTTATTTCATACAGTCTCTAACTTAACCAATGGACGACATTGCCTAGGATCCTGTGCTTGCGGCTAATTCACCATTTATATAACAATCTGTCTAACGACCCCTCCCCCAGCCCACAAGCTCCAGGAGGACAAGAACACTTTCCGCTTCCACACTCCTGGATCCTCAGGGCCTGGCCTGTGCCTGGCATGTAACAGAATAAAGGTTTGTTCTTGCCTGAGTTATCACACTAAAATACCGTGAGATAGAGATTGTTACCCGGTTTTCTGACGAAGACACTGAGGCTTGTCTAAAATCACACAACTAGGGACTTCCCTGGTGGTGCAGTTGTTAAGAATCCGCCTGCCAATGCAGGAGACATGGGTTCGAGCCCTGGTCTGGGAAGATCCCACGTGCCGCGGAGCAACTAAGCCCGTGTGCCACAACTGCTGAGCCTGTGCTCTAGAGCCCACGAGCCACAACTACTGAGCCTGCGTGCCACAACTACTGAAGCCCGCATGCCTAGAGCCCGTGCTCCGCAATGAAAGAAGCCACCGCAATGAGAAGCCTACACACCGCAACGAAAAGTAGCCCTTACTCGCCGCAACTAGAGAAAGCCCACGCTCAGCAGTGAAGACCCAACAGAGCCAAAAATAAATAAATAAATAAAATCACACAAGTAACAAGAGTGGGACACAATCCAAACCTAAAGCAAAGCCATGCTTCTCACCAAACTATCCAGTCTTCTGTCCATCCAGTGTAGGGGGAAGAGAATGTGAGGTCCAGAGGAGGGAGCACGGGACCCCACCAGTGTCCTGACCCCCAGCCTCTCTGTTGGCTGAGGGAGCCAGAAGCTCTGAGCCTTGGAGCGGCACCCACCCTGTGAAATATTAACCCAGGAGCTGGGGGGAAAACCCAAACAAATATCCTATTTACAGAGGCTGGAAGCTTTCCAGGAGGGAGTGGATCACAGGCCAGATACTGGGGGTGGGAGGCTGATGTGAAGGGAGCCAAGGCAAGTGCCAGGGGCCCCCTGGGGGCAGGGGTGCAGTTGAGGATCTGAGGGCATCCCGGGGGGTCACTGACCTGCATAGACTAATCTGCAGGGTGGGTTACATTAGGAAGATATGAGGGGGGAATGCGCATCACCCCTCACTGGTGCCACCTGGAGGCAGAGGGCCTTGGGGATACCTGGGTTCCAGGCTGGCAGTCAAACAGTGATCACAGCCATACTGAGCACCGTATTCCAAGGACTCTGCTAAGTACTCCACATGCATCAACTCACTTAATTCTCCCAACAAGTACACGAGGCAGGAATTATAATCGACAACTTACAGATGAGGCAGCTGAGACTCAGTGGTGACGTGACCGGCCACAGACTATGTACGTGTACAAGGGTCTATATGTACCTATCAGTATGTATACATGTATTCATTAGTTTGAGACCCAGAATTCTGAGCTTTCCATGCATGTTTTCATTGAAGCCACAAATAACCTATAAGGACATACTATTCTGTTTTCCAGATGAAGAAACTATGGTTCAAATATGTGCATTAATGTGCCCAAGTCCCCCAGTAAGTGCCTGGCTCTCTCCACCATTACGCTATGGGCAGGAACTGTTTCTCCAAGCCTCAGGTCTCCCTTCTGCGGCATGAGCCTTTGCCTGCTTACAACCTGGAGGGTCCTGGGCCCTGAGCACAGATGATCGGGCATCACCGGTATCTATTCTACAGGCATATATCATTTTTTGACCACAGGACTAGAAGCTTCCTGAGGACGAGACCTAGTGTGACTCATGGGGTCTCCATGACACAGTGAGTGCATGACTGGTTGGTTGCGGGTGAAGGAGCCTCAGCTCCATGAGGTCCCCAGGCAATATTTACCAGCCTCAATATTCATCAGGGTCCTTATCTGTCAATGGGTTGCAAACCTACCACATGGGGCTGCTGAGCAGATGCCATGAAATAATGGCGAGAAGGTGGTGACCAATAATTATGGAGTGATTTCCTAAGAATAATGCTTGGAGAGATCCTTCTGCTCATTTCTGAAGCTGGAAAATCAGCTTCAGGGATTGAACCAGATATAGGATGTTTGTCTCAAAGTAAATGATCCAACAGGGGTCTCTGAACTCGCATTTCGGGGGTCAAGAACAGCTGAGGTACTGAAGCCTTCTGCCCCAAAATAAGTCGCAGAATCCTGGTGGTGCTAATGACAACAAGAACTGTTTTTAACCTTTGTAGAGAGCTTTAGAATGCACCGAGTTCTTTCATCCTCCCAGTAGCCTTCAGTTAGTGTAGAGATAGGAAAACTGAGGCACAGACAGGGGATAGGACTTGCCCAAGTTCACACAGTGAACCATAGCAGAGCCGGGCTTGAACCCAGCTCCCCAGATGACTAGTCCGCACTTTTACCCACAACAACCGGCTTCAGCACCCTGGCTCTCAGCGTTGGTGTGCTTGACTTTTCGTTTTCAAATCCACTGGCCCAGCTGCCCTGCTCAGCTTATGACCCAGGCCTGATGACATAGTCCAGGCTTAGGGGTTGAGGAGAGAGAGCAACCATTGTTCCACTCCCTATAAGGCATGCTGCAGTCTCAGCCTCTGCTGGGCACATCTAGGATCAACAGTCTCCAGCAAATCCGCCACACACAACCCAACCACACAAACAGAGTCAACATATACTGCCCTTCCCAACCCATCTCCATGTCATATTTATTTCAACACCACCATTTAGCCTATATTATATGGCAGAATAGGGATTTGCTTGCTCTTTAAAAAAAAAAAAGCCCCCATAACCTTCCACTGGTGTGAAAAAAGACAGGACCAAGCCACCATGACAGTGATGTGCAACCACTGTTCCCACTGAGGGGTGACAGCAAGTTTCCACTTTGTCTCCCCCGCTGTTCTCCAAAATTCTACTAGTTCAGGGAGGCAGCCAACAGCTGGTGACATCATCAGCTGGTGCTAAAAAGAAAGGCTTTGAGGTAGACACATGCAAATATTTCCTCACCATTGTCATTGCCATCGGCATACCTGCAATGTCCTGAGGATTTAATATGGGCTAAATGATGCACTAAGCGCTTCAGTGCATGACCTCTCATTTAGCCCAACAACCCTATTTTACAGATGCGGACGTTGAGGTGGGAAAAGGTGAGTTGAAAGTGAAACTGACTGCTGGCTACTATAGCTCTGTGGGTGGTACTTGACTTGGCTGCTTGACTCGCCCAAGTTCTCACAACCAAAAAGTAAGTGGCATGACCAGATTTAACTACAGTGTTCTGTGACTGTCCTTTTAAAATTTATTCCATCAGTGGCCATTATAAAGGTGGAGAAAGGGTACTTACAATGCCAGGCCAGAGCACAATGTCCATTTGTCATCTAGAACATATTTTCTCTGAACACCAGACACTTCAAATTAATACAGTTCTGAAAGGGTGCCCCATTAGACACCCTGTGACCCTGCATCACATGAACAGCCCCTGATATCCTCCCCACCAATATCTGGCCCCTACTCTTCTCTGATTTCCTTGTCAACCACTCTTCCTCTCCTTCACTCTGCTCCAGCCCTATTGTCCTCCTGCTGGTTTTTAAAATCATCAGATATACTACCTCAGGACCTTTGCGCTTGCTGCATGGCTTGCTCCCTCCCTCCCTTCAGGTCTTTGCTCAGATATCACCTTATTAGAGCCCTTCTCTGACCACCCTCTATAAAAAGGGCAACTCCACTCTCTGGCCCTTACCGTGGCCCTTCCTGCTCTATTTTTCTCCACCCTACATATATTTTTCTCCTCCTTACATATATTTCTGATTTGCTGAATGAACTAGTGAACTGAAACAGAGAGACCCCCTCACCACTGGCAACCACCTCCTGCCCTAAGTACACTCTCCTGTGACCCTTTTCAAAGCTGTCCTCAATGCTCATTCTAACCAGTTTGAACCCTGAAGAGAAACATTCTGTAGGAAAGATCATATGGGGTGATTTTTCCATGGAGGCATCAGGCATTCCCCCTCTGATTTAAAAATCAAATGTGCTGACAGGCACAAAGACTGGAAGTCTTGGACTCCTTGGGCCAAAAAGCAGCCAAGTCAAGTTCCACCCACAGAGCTATAGCAGCCAGCAGTCAGTTTCACTTTCAACCCACCTATCAGGCTCCCTTGGCCCTTAGGTTTGCTACCACCCCATCCCTTTGCCACCCTGTTGGATTTCCCCGCGCCTTGTCATCCCTGAGCTTTCAAGCACTGCTTTGGGGAAACTTAAGCTCATCCAACAGGTAGGAGGGGCAGAGGCTGCCTCTTTCAGCCCTGCATCTATCCCCCATTTTGTAGGGGCATGAGACAGGGCGTCATTTTCTTTCTGGAGGAAGGGTGCTCACTTTTAAAGGCATGTTTCTCAGACCTGGCAGCAGAGGTAGAGAAGGGAGTCCTCCCACCACTGGCCGAGATGGACCTTTGCAAATGGTTGCAGCGGCGATGGTGAGGCACCGGAGGCAAGAAGGGAAGGGGGGAGGACGCAGAGATATCCCTTGGCCCCGGGAGCGGACGGGATGCTTCCTCGGCGAGGAGGAGCGGAGGATGCGGCCCGGGAGATGCTGGGGAGGCATGGGATCTAGTCGGGCTAGGGCCGGGGTCTGCGGAAGACGAGGGTCGGAGGGGTGGAGCTTGGGATCCCACGGACAGGAGCCGGGGGCGAGATGGGGGTCGCGCCGGGGGGACTCCGTGGCCATTACCTTGCCCTTAGGGCGGCGGGCGGGGCTGAGGGACGCCGGGTGCTGGCTCCGGGGCCCGGCCCCTCCCCCGATCCGGCTCCTACGGCTCGCAGCCTGCAGCTGCCGCCGCCTCCGCTGTCAACAAACCCGGGGCGCGTCACTTCCGGGGCCGCCCCTTAGCAACAGCTAACGGGTTCCCCCGACGGGTCCCGCGGCGAACGAGGGCGGCGGCGACCGAAGGTTCCGGAGCCCCGCGGCGGCTCTTCTCCCGGACACCGGTTGGGTCTGCGGGTGGAGGAGGGAGCGGTTGGTCCCCACCCCAGTCCTCAGCGCGCTTCTCACGGGCTCTCGCTGGGCTGGGGGAGCTGGGGAGGACCCGCTCGGTGACACCGGCTTCCGGGCCCGCTCTGCCTTGCGGTTTCCCGGAGTCCAGGGAATGATTAAGGGCGGACTGACTCCACCTTCCTCGTCAGCACGGACATGCCTCCAGCGCCAGCCCCTACATCCAGCGCCCTATTGAACATCTATCCCTGGCTTATCCGCAGGTAGCTCGCACCCACGCGTCCAAAAGCGGTCACCATCTTCCCCCCGAAACGCGCTGCTACTTCTCCAGCTAGTTAATGCGCCCTCCAGGCAACGCGGCTGTCACCTGGGAAATGGGGAGTCGGCCTTGGCCCCTGCGTTTCCCTTAGCTCCTCTTCCAGTCGCCAAGTCCTAAGGATCTCTCAAACCAGCCCCTCCCCTCCTCCGCCAGTAGTGCCCGACTCTGTCCACCATCATTTCTCCTTTGGATTTCTGCAACAGCCTCCTAACAGAACTCCCGGCTCCCTCCCCTCATTCTCTCCACAGTTCGACAGTGAATTTTCCAAAACCAATAAATCAGATCACAGCACCCCGCTGCTTATAACCCTTATGGTAGACAAGGATGATCTGTCCCCCGTCTCTCTCCCCACCCTCTTCCCTTATTTGCCCCCCCCCCCACGCTTTCATTCTCCAATTCAGACAGTTTAAAGCAATTTTGGTTCTTTTAATGATCCTCTTCTCTTACATAGGCTCAAATAATTTCTTCCCTACTAAACACTTTTCTTGCTCCCATCTGTATCCTCGTCCTTCTGGTCTCAGTTTAGATGCTGTTTTCTTGACGAACCCTTTCTTGACACGACCCTCCTAATAACCACTTTTGTGGATGTTTTCGCTCTGCACAGTATCTTTTAGTCTTTAACTACGTGTAAGCATGTTTGTGCAATTTTGAATCCTTTAAAAAGCCTTTTGATTTTGAATTCTCAAAACAAGATGTTCTTGTTTAAATAAAAAATCTAAACATTACAGAAATATAGGGTGGAAAAAATGAAAAGTCACATTCAAACCCTAACCCAACCCCAATTTCATTCCCTTCCCCAGGGGGCACCACTCTTTAACAGTTTGGTGAGTATCCCCTTAGTCGTTTAAAAATATGCATGCAAGAGCTAAAACTATAAAATTCTTAGGAGAAAATAAAGGCATAAGTCTTTGTGATTTAGGGTTAGGCAATGGTTTCTTAGGTATGACACCAAAAGCATAAGCACAAGAGAAAAAAATAGACAAACTGGATTTCATCAAAATTAAAAACTTTCGGGCTTCCCTGGTGGCGCAGTGGTTGAGAGTCCGCCTGCCAATGCAGGGGACACGGGTTCGTGCCCCGGTCCGGGAAGATCCCACATGCCGCGGAGCGGCTGGGCCCGTGAGACATGGCCGCTGAGCCTGCGTGTCCGGAGCCTGTGCTCCGCAACGGGAGAGCCCACAACAGTGAGAGGCCTGCGTACCGCAAAAAAAAAAAAAAAAAATTAAAAACTTCTGTGCTTCAAAGGGCACCATCAAGAAAGTGAAAACACAACTCACAGAATGGGAGAAGATATTTGCAAATCACATATCTGGTAAAGAACTAGTAATCCAGACTATATAAAGAATTTATGACTAAATAATAAAAAGACAAGTAACCTAATGTAAAATAGGCAAAAGAGCTGACTAGACATTTCTCCAAAGAAGATACGCAAATGGCCAAGAAGCACACGAAATTATACTCGACATCATTAGTCATCAGGAAAATGTAAATCAAAACCTCAAAGAGATACAACTTCATATCCTAGGATGGATACAATCAAAGAGATAGACAATAACAAGTATTGGCCAGGATGTGGAGAACTGGGAACCCTCCTACGTTGCTGATGGGAACTTAAAATGGTGCAGCAGCTTTGGAAAACAGTTTGGCAGTTCTTCAAAAAAGTTAAACATAGAGTTATCATACAACCTTGCAATTCCACTTCTAAGTATATACCCAAGAGAAAATTTTCACAGCACCATTATTCATAATAGACAAGAAGTAGAAATAACCCAAATGTCCTTCAACTGGTGAATGAATATGATATGGAATAATATAGTCATACGATGGAATATTATTTGGTGAGAAAAAGGAATGAAGTAGTGATACATGCTACAATATGCATGGGACTTGGAAACATGGTAAATGAAAGATACCAGTCACAAAAGATGATACATTTATGATTATATTCCTATGTCCAGAATACACAAATCTATAGAGACAAAGCAGATTAGTGGTTGCCTAGGGCTGAGGGGGTGGGGGAAAAAGGAATTACTGCTAATGGGTACAGGGTTTCTTTTTGGGGTGATGAAAATGATCTAAAATTAGATGGTGATGATCATTGCATGGTTGATGGATGATAGTTGTATATGTACAGCTCTGTGGATATTCTGAGAAACAGTGAATTGTTCACTTCAAATGTATGCTCTAAATGTATTGTATATGCGGGGCTTGCCTGGTGTCGCAGTGGTTAAGAATCTGCCTGCCAATGCAGGGAACACAGGTTTGAGCCCTGGTCCGGGAAGATTCCACATTCTGTGGAGCAACTAAGCCCGTGCGCCACAACTACTGAGCCTGTGCTCTAGAGCCTGTGAGCCACAACTACTGAGCCCGCATGCCTAGAGCCCATGCTCCCCAACAAGGGAAGCCACTGCAATGAGAAGCCCACGCATCACAACAAAGAGTAGCCCCCGCTCAGCACAACTAGAGAAAGCCAGCATGCAGCAATGAAGACCAAAAAAAAAAAAACGGTATGTGAATTATATCCCAATAAAGGTGTTAAAAATGCATTTATAAACATGTATATGTAAACTCATGATGCAAGATGGATTTAACAACATAAATAGGATCATTCTATACAAATTGTTCTGGGACATACTTTTATCACTTTTTATGTCAGATCATATAATCCTGTCTAATTCTTTAGAATGGTTGCATTGTATTCCAGTAATTGCACAATCTTCTTATTGGTGGAATTTGGTTGACAAATTTAGGTAGAAGACCTAAATAGACATTTCTCCAAAGAAGACATACAGATGGCCAAGAAGCACATGAAAAGCTGTTCAACATCACTAATTACTAGAGAAATGCAAAT
The DNA here is from genome assembly GCF_949987515.2 of Delphinus delphis. Taxonomy (NCBI): domain Eukaryota; kingdom Metazoa; phylum Chordata; class Mammalia; order Artiodactyla; family Delphinidae; genus Delphinus; species Delphinus delphis. The sequence continues at coordinate 7,249,114 of NC_082688.1, read as the reverse complement.
CAAAACTACAATGAGGTATCACCTCAAACCAGTTAGAATGGGCATCATCAGAAAATCTACAAGCAACAAATGCTGGAGAGGGTGTGGAGAAAAGGGAACCCTCTTGCACTGTTGGTGGGCATGTAAATTGATACAGCCACTGTGGAGAACAGTCTGGAGGTTCCTTATAAAACTAAAAGCAAAATTACCATATGATCCAGCAATCCCACTACTGGGCATATACCCAGAGAAAACCATAATTCAAAAATACACATGCACCCCAATGTTCATTGCAGCACTGTTTACAATAGCCAGGACATGGAAGCAACCTAAATGCCCATCGACAGATGAATGGATAAAGAAGATGTGGTACATATATACAATGGAATATTACTCAGCCATAAAAAGGAACAAAATTAGGTCATCTGTAGAGATGTGGATGGATCTAGAGAATGTCATACAGAGTGAAGTAAGTCAGAAAGAAAATCAAATATCATATATTAACGCATATATGTGGAACCTAGAAAATGGTACAGATGAACCGGTTTGAAGAGCAGAAATTGAGACACAGATGTAGAGAACAAATGTATGGACACCAAGGGGGGAAAGCGGCGGGGGGGTGGAGGTGGTGCTGGGATGAATTGGGCGATTGGGATTGACATGTATACACTGATGTGTATAAAATGGATGACTAATAAGAAAAATTAAATAAAAAATAAACATTAAAAAAAGAGTATGAGGGCTTCCCTGGTGGCACAGTGGTTGAGAGTCCGCCTGCTGATGCAGGGGACACAGGTTCGTGCCCCGGTCTGGGAAGATCCCACATGCCGTGGAGCGGCTGAGCCCGTGAGCCATGGCCGCTGAGCCTGCACGTCCGGAGCCTGTGCTCCACAACGGGAGAGGCCACAACAGTGAGAGGCCCGGGTACCGAAAAAAAAAAAAAAAGATTGTCACTGTAAAAAAGAATATGAAAAAGAATGTATATGTATATATATATATATATGTAACTGAATCACTTTGGTGTACACCAGAAATCAACTACACTTCAATAAAATAAATTTTAAAAAAATTAAAAAACATCTCTCATAAATTCTACCAGACACTTAAGGGGTAAATATACCAAATAATACCAGTTCTACACAACTTCCATAAAATTGAAGGGGAGGGAAGACATTCCTACTCATTTTATGAGGCCATCATTACCCTGATACCAAAGATAGACAAAGACATGACAAGAATATAAAACTATAGACCAATATCCCTTGTGAATATAGATGCAAAAATTTTAACAGAATCTTCAACAGAATAAATACAGAATAAACTGAATTCATTTTTTTTGTTTGTTTTTTTATAAATTTGCCGTGCGCAGGCTTCTCATTGCAGTGGCTTCTCTTTATTGCAGAGCACAGGCTCTAGGCGCCCGGGCTTCAGTAATTGTGGCACGCGGGCTCTAGAGCGCAGGCTCAGCACTAGTGGCGCACAGGCTTAGTTGCTCCGCGGCAGGGAAGTCCTCAAACTAATGATTGAGTTTAGCAAGATTTCTGGATACGAGATCAAGAAAAGCAATTAAAAATAAATAATAGGGGGTTTCCCTGGTGGCGCAGTGGTTGAGAGTCTGCCTGCCGATGCAGGGGACACGGGTTCGTGCCCCGGTCCGGGAAGATCCCACATGCCGCGGAGTGGGTGGGCCCGTGCGCCATGGCCGCTGAGCCTGCGCGTCCGGAGTCTGTGCTCCGCAACGGGAGAGGCCACAATAGTGAGAGGCCCGCGTACCGCAAAAAAAAAAAAAAAAAAAAAAAAATGAAACCAGCGGAATTCCCTGCCGGTCCAGGGGTTAGGACTCCATGCTGTCACTGCTGAGGACCCGAGTTCAATCCTTGATTGGGGAACTAAGATCCCGCAAGCCGCGCAGCACAGCCAAAAAAAAAAAAAAAAGAAGAAGAAAAATAAAAAAGAAACCACTGAGGAGAACCTATAATATTTCAATATATAAAGTTAAAAAATTTTTATTAGTGCTTGTCAAATTGCTCTGTGAAAAGTCTTTACAGGTTAACTCTCTTTAAAGCTGTTTGAGAGAAATTTGTTTCTCTACAACCTAGTGATGGTAGGTGCAATAAATACTGATGACTTTTCCCAGACCAAGAGGCACAGTATGGTTGTTCAATTCATATTCCTCTGAGTATTAGTCCAATTTATTGTTATTTCAGGTTCTAGCGAGACATTTTTATTTCTTCTTTTTTTAAAAAATAAATTTATTTATTTATTTATTTTTGGCTGCGGGTCTGCGTTGCTGCACGCGGGCTTTCTCTAGTTGTGACGAGCGGGGGCTACTCTTCGTTGCGGTGCGCGGGCTTCTCATTGCAGTGGCTTCTCTTGTCGTGGAGCACAGACTCTAGGCACGCAGGCTTCAGTAGTTGTGGCACGCAGGCTCAGTAGTTGTGGCTCGTGGGCTCTAGAGCGCAGGCTCAGTAGTTGTGGCGCACAGGTTTAGTTGCTCCGCTGCATGGGGGATCTTCCCGGACCAGGGCTCAAACCCGTGTCCCCTGCATTGGCAGGCGGCTTCTTACCCACTGCACCACGAGAGAAGTCTCATTTCTTCTTTGAAGTGCCTGCTTATAAGCGTTGCTGTCTTACCTCCTTCAGGTGTTTGCTTAGACATCACCTCAGAGCAGTTTTCCTGACCCCCTATGTAAAATTGCAGCCCCTCCCGCTGCCCACTCCTGTTTTATTTTCCCCTGTCGGAATTTATCACCATCTGATGTACCATTTAGTTTACTTATTTACCTTATTTAATGTCTAACTCCCCTCACTAAAATGTCAGTGCTTCGAAGGCAGAGATTTTTGTCTTTTATTCACTACTAAATTCCCAATACCTAGGACATATCTGGCATGTCGTAGGCACTCAATACATTTCTTGAATGACTGAATGCTTTTTTTTTTCTTCTTCTTCTTGGGGTGTTTGTCTTTTTCTTGTTGATTTAAGAACTCTCTATACATTAGGGAGATTAACCCTTTATCATAAAGGGTACATATATTTTCCCCTGTTGATGCTTGTCTTTTCCTTTACCATTTAGAGACTGAAAATTTTAGGTAGTTATATATCTGTCTTATATTTCATGGCTTCTGGGCCTTATGTCTTCCTTCTCCAAGATTCTAAACATTTTTCTATATATTTTTGTTCTAATCCCGTAGGATTTTTCCCTTGCAGAGCTTTAATTCATTCAGAATTTACTTTCCTGTCAGATGTCAGATAAGAACAGACCTTTATTTTTTTCCGAATGATAGCCAACTGTCTTTTTTTCTTAACACGTTGTTTGTGTTTTTCCCTGTCTTTCTAATCAATCTTTCAAAGGGCTGGTGGTATTTTTTTTTTTAACCTGGAAAAAATTCCTGTCCTATTGTGCAATTAAGTCAACATTTATTCATTTCTTACATTTCATGCAAAGGAACATAATCTTTGTATTCTGATGAAACATTATCACAGTACCTAGCACATAGTGGGAGCAGAAATTGTGGGATGAGTGAATAAAGGAACAGGTCTCCCTGTGCTTGCTCCATGGAGTAGTGAAATCCTGGTGGGCAGCAGCTGAGAGCTGGAGGGGCTTTCGAGATTATACAGTCCAGTGACAAACTTTTCACCGATCTGTGGAGAAATTTAAAAAGTAAGGACAGGAGTTCCCTGGTGGTGCAGTGGTTGAGAATCCACCTGCCAATGCCAGGGACACTGGTTCGAGCCCTGGTCCGGGAAAATCCCACGTGCTGTGGAGCAACTAAGCCCGTGTGCCACAACTACTGAGCCTGTACTCCAGAGCCTGTGAGCCACAACTACTGAGCCTATGTGCTGCAACTACTGAAGCCCGCGCTCCTAGAGCCTGTGCTCTGCAACAAAAGAAAGCACTGCAATGAAGAGTAGCCCCCGCTTGCCGCAGCTAAAAAGCCCGTGCGCAGCAACAAAGACCCAACACAGCCAAAAATAAATAAATGAATTTATTTAAAAAAAGAAAATCTGCCTGCCAATGCAGGGGAGAAGGGTTTGATCCCCAATCTGGGAAGATCCCACATGCCGCCAAGCAACTAAGCCCGTGCGCCACAACTACTGAGCCTGCGCTCTAGAGCCCGCGAGCAACAACTACTGAAGCCTGCACGCCACAACTACTGATGCCGAGCACCTAGAGCGTGTGCTCCACGAAAGGAGAAGCCACTGCAAGGAGAAGCCCGGGCACTGCAACAAAGAGCAGCCCAGCTGGCTGAGCGCAGCAATGAAGACCCAACGCAGCCAAACATAAAATAAATAAAATAAAATTTCCCTTCTGAAAAAAAAAAAAAAAGGACAATTATGCACATATGCACATATAGGTGTAGAGAAAAAACACTGAGAGGCTGCCAACTGTTTTTTCTTGGGAAGGATCCTGAAATTTTGGCTTTCCTTTTCTATTGTCCTGATATTATGATAAATTTCATGTTCATGAAATCCAAAAGTCAAGGAAACACTGAACTGTAGTCTTGCTCTTCCATCCAATGTTTATTGAACCATCTGCTCTGTGCAGTCACTGCTATAGGCGTCGAGGGTTCAGCAGTGAAAAGACCAGCAGGCAGGCCTTGTATAGTTTAGCAGGGAAGGTCTACATCCCTGAAACGATAACTCAATAGCTTATTGCAGGTGATGAACGTGTAAGGAAAAGGACAAGGTGACAGATATACTGCCTAGTTGGAAGCTGAGGCCCAGGAAAGGTCAAGGAATAGCCTTGGGGAGCATAGACCGCGCGGTCACCTGCGCGATGGCGCTCTAGGTCCGCGGGCCTCGTAGATGGGGGAGCGGAGGCGGGACCGTGTTCCCGGCGTTCTCTTGCCCCGCCCACCCCGCCGCGCCGCCAGAAGGCAGAGCGGAGAAGGGGTGGCACGTGAACGGGGCGGGGCGGAGCAGAACGCGCGCGCCTGAGGCTGAGTTTCCGGTCGGAGGCCTTTGCCCAGCGCCCCGCGTCCCTGAGGGGCGGCGGCGCTGGCGGCGGCGGAGGCAGCGGGGGGATCCGGAAGTCAACACCATGTCGAGTCTGCACAAGAGCCGGTAAGGGGCCATTGGGGCAGACCATCCAGGCCGCTCCTGGCCGGGTTGCCCCTTCTGACCTGCGGAGGGGGCGCGCGGATGCGGCCATGAACCGAGACACCCCCCGCCCTGCCCCTGGCAGAAGGTTTTGGGCGCCTACTTTACAACCTCTTTGCTGTGGGCCTGAGGGGGGCACGGAACGTGGACACCTCTCCTGCCCCTCGGTGTCGCCCCTTTTCTCTCTTTCTGTCTCTTCCTCGCCCTGGATCCCTTCCCCTGGTGTCTTCCTCTTCCAGGGCCTCGATGCCCGATCTCACCCCCACCTCCCGTCCTTTTTTCCCTTGTTAACCCTTTGCCCCAGTACCCTAGTCTGTCCAGATGCTCCCCGTCCCACGTGTCCTTTTCTTACTAGAAATGCTAGAAAACCTGGATTCTCCAGTTTGTTCTCTTCTCAGGCCAAATCCTGCAGCGTTGGCTAATTTTGCTCACTTCAGTTTTCCTCCAGGACTTGTTTTTTTTAAAATATAATTTTATTTACTTTTTGTACATCAGGTTCTTATGAGTTATCTGTTTTATATATTAGTGTATATATGTCAATCCCAATCACCCAATTCATCCCCCTCCCCCCACTTTCCCCCCCACCCCGTGGTGCAGGACTTGTTTTTTAAACCTTTTGTCCTTGCCTGCGGGCAGGCCCAGAGGTCTTCTAATGGTTATACATTTGAGCTTGGAATGCTGATTACACAGGTCCTTGTCTACAGATCAAATTACTCCTGATTCCTAGGGTTTTTTGAGTTCAGATAGCAGCAGTGTGTTGGGCCTGGCCAGCAGGAAGTGCCGTATAAATGCCAGCTCACTAAATATTAGAATGTGTCTGATTTCGTGGTGCTCATTTGAGAACCTCTAGACAAGAATATCTGTACGTTTCTGGGCTTAGAGGAAAAAGTGATCTCTAGTTCTCCAAAGCTGCCTTTGGCCAGGTTTTGCTTGAGCTTTGCACATCTGTATGTCCCGAAGGGGAGGGAGGAACAGGTTGGAGACTGGTGGTGTAAGGGAGCTGTGGGCTTTAGGAGTGGTCGCTAGGCCTGTCATCTTGGGGTTTGGTTGTCCTCCATTTGCCTCCCCCTCCCTCCTTCTAGGATTGCAGATTTCCAGGATGTCCTGAAGGAGCCCACGATTGCCTTGGAAAAGCTTCAGGAACTCAGTTTTAGCGGTAAGAGGCAACTCTCCGTTTTCAGGGTTTTCCTAGAGCAGCGTTGTGACTAAGATGGAGGGGAGGGTGCCCAAGGCCACACCGGGCCGGGTCTGGGGGCCAGCCTGCCTTTTGGGGCCATCTCCAGCTTCTGTGGAGCTGAACAACCAGTGACTACCCTGAGCTTGGAGGGGGTTCCTGGAGCAGTGGCGGCCACAATTAGCATGCCTGTAGGCCTTAGACAGGGTGCTTATGGGCCTATAAATGATGCTCATTGCTTCCTGAGAGTAACTGGAGGGCAGAGGGGAGACTTCGTGAGCAGAGGTCAGGTCTTTCCTCATTCCTCAGCAAGCTTCCTGTCTTGTAGAATTTGGTTAGCTACAGAGTGGTTCCTGGTTCTATCCCTGGCTTAGGATCAAAGCCAACTCAGGCAACAGTGAACTTTGGTTAATGGTAAGATTCCAGCCTTGAGACACTCACTTTAAGGAGCTGAACCCCAGCAGCTTTTGACTTTGCCCTCCGTGGCCTGTTAACTTCTCAACACAGAGGCTTTTGCTTGTCTTTAAAAATACCCGAAGGTGTTCTGGGTAGCTTCTTGTGACTGCTCTGCCCTTGTAACTTTGTCAGCAAGTAATGCTTGAGTTGCCTTCTTCATCCCCATGCAGATTCTGAGGTGGGTAGCTCCTGTTCACTGTACTGGGGAGACGGTAGCAACAGCTGCTTTAGCGAGGTTCATGACAGTATTTCAGGAGAAGTTTGTTTTTCTGTTCAGGAGTGATATTTAGGCCCTGAAGATCTTTTTTTTTATTATTTTTTAAAATATCTTTATTGGAGTATAATTGCTTTACAGTGGTGTGTTAGTTTCTGCGTTATAACATGGCCCTGAAGATCTTGAGGGGTTTTGGCATCTGTGCTGAGCTGAAGAATCTGCCAGGCCCCAGGGGATGCAGCCTGCTGAGTTGGGCTCTAGAGTCAGACAGACCTGTGTGTGAGTCCTTGATTTCTCTATCTTTACAGATACGTTTCTTTATCTGTAAGATGGGGACAATAATGCTGATCTTCCCTACTTACTAGGGCTGTAATGAGGATTAAGTGAAATAATGTCCGTGAAGCCCAAAACACTTAGCATTCATAGCTTTGTTTATATTCCACAGATACTTATGGACTACCTGTTGTGGGCCATGCCCTGGGCTAGGTACTGGGACTGTAAGACAAATTTGGTCCTCGTCTTTCTGGGGCTTACCCAGTAGTAGGGGTTAAAGATGTTAAATAAATATACAAATTACATTATACGATCCCATTTGTGGTGGATGTTGTGAAGGAGAAGCGATGGAGTTATTACTGTTTATGTCAAGGGACCTGACTTTGTTTGGGAAGAGATGGTGGTTGGTAAAGGCTGCTCTGAGGAAGAAATATCAAGGGTGAGAAGGTGTTATCCTCAAAAGAACATTCCAGACGGGCCATGGAGAGAGAGTACACACAGGATTAGCATCTAGTCTAGTGATCTTTCTGGCAGAAAACCATCCTTGAAGAAGTACTTCTTGCCCACTCCATTCCCTGCCGACTGGCTCCAAGGTGGAGGACTGGGGGGTTCTGGGACTCTGCGGGGGCGTGACCTTTGCCTGCTATGTCCACAGGCATCCCCTGTGAGGGCGGACTGCGGTGCCTCTGCTGGAAGGTGGGTGTGCCTGGGTTGGAGCTTCTGCTCTTCTGAGAGTCCCTGGGTTCCTGCATGGGCTGCCCCCACCCCTGGCCCCTTCTTCCTGTTCTCTGTCTTTCCTTGCTTGTCCCAGGAAGCTCTTCTGGGAAGTTCTGTGTTTTCTGTTTCTCTTGGCGTCCCCTCCAGGATCTCCTTGGGGATGGAACACTTTGTAATGCCAGCGAAGCCCTCTGCTTCCTGGTCCAGACAGCTCAGTGGTAGTGATGCTTATTGGGACAAAAAAAGGCTGCGCTTTGCCTAAAGCCTTTCGCTGAGGTGGGAGCAGAACCCCGGTGTCCTGGTTTCCAACCCCTTTGAGCACAGAGTTTTATTATCGTTTGGAAGAGTCTGTGTGAGGAAATGCAGTAGAAAGGGCTGGTTCAAGATGAAGGTGGGGGAAGCCAGTGGGGAGAAAAGGGGAGGCTGCCCCCAGCCCATGCCTGTGTTCCTGGGTTTTATTTAGCCCATCTTGCTGTCTCCGGGGTTTCTCAGACGTTTTCTTTGAGGCCTCTCAGCCTCCATCTACTTCCAGGGTTGGGCTGGGGGGGTCGCCAGAGCTTTGCTCTTCTCTCTCTCTGCAGATTCTCTTGAACTACCTCCCCTTGGAGAGAGCGTCTTGGACCTCCATCCTGGCCAAGCAGAGGTGAGATGCTGACAAAGGCGGGTGATGGGAGGCCCTTTGTATCAGACAGAGCAGGTGGTGTGAGCCCGGCCCACTTCCTGTTGCTGCTGCTGCGCTCCGGGCTCCCTGGGTGAGACCTTTGGGGATCATCCCTCTCTCCTCTTCTCTCCTACAGGGAGCTGTATTCTCAGTTCCTGAGGGAAATGATCATCCAGCCTGGCATCGCCAAGGCCAACATGGGTGTATCCAGGGAGGATGTGACCTTTGAGGACCATGTGAGTAGGGGTCCGCAGTGGGGACCGAGGCTGCAGAGTGGGGAGAGGTGTGGGCTTTGGAATGGACTAGGTCCCTCATGCCAGAGGCCAGGTGCAGCTGCTCTTGGTCCCCTCTGGCCCTCCCAGTACCTCATTTCTGCATTTAGCTCCTCAGCCCCTGAAGGCTGTTGTCTCTCCCTGTTCTCCGCAGGCTCTGGGCCCAGTCGGGACTGTAAGCAATGACTGGGATCACAGGAGCGTGTGTGTGCAGCGCTGAGCCAGGTCCTCCACGTGCATTGTCTCCTTTCCTCCTCAGTCCCCTTCCTTGAGGAAGGTTCTGTGATAATTATAGTTGAAGGGAGTCAGAGCAGGGCCGGCGGGAGGATAAACTGCCTTTGTGTGGCCTGGAGGAAGCCTCGTTCCAGCCACAAATACCGAGCTCCTCCCTGGTGCTTTGCAGTCGGGAAGTGGAGATGGATTGGACCCAGGCCGATCCTCCAAGGACTGGAATTGGCAACTCAAAGTAGTAATGAGTTAGATTCGAAGAGACCTAATGATACAATATTCATTCATTCAGCAGGCAAGCGTTTAGTGAGCACCTGTTACATGCAGCATTCTAGAGCTACAGACAGGAAAGACAGAGTCCTTGCTGCGCAGGGAAGTACTCAGAGCGGACTACGGGGCTCGGCTGCCGGGTGTGGAGTGTGATCGTGCTTCGGGAGGCTGCACGAGGCCTGTGCTGCCCCCCAGCTAGCTCACAGGCTGTCTCAGCAACAGCTGCGTCTCTGCTGGGAATGCTGGTTCGGAGGCACTGCTCAGGCCCCCAGACTGGTATCTGTCCCTGGGCTTCTAGCCGGCCGAGGACAGAGCAGCTCATTTTCCCTGACAGCCACTCAACCCTAACCCCGACAGCCGATGGAACACGTACTTCAAGGACAACGAGGTGCTGCTGCAGATCGACAAAGATGTCCGGTGAGCAGGGCGCTGGGTGCTGGGAGCCGGCCCCTGGGGCTTCTGTGGGATTTCCAGTTCTTCTGCCCTGTCCCTTCCCAGCCCAGGCCCGCAGGGGCGTGTTTGAGGAACTGCTGGTGAGTTGTCCTGGTAGCTGCGTCCAGGCCCTAGTGGTAGCAGGCCTGGGGTGGGGCTGGCGGTGCGGTGAGTGCCCTGAGTGCCCGGCTCTCCTCTCTCCCTGCCTTAGTTTCAGTTGTAGCCCTGGCGTCTGTGGATTCATCTCTTCCTTCCTTCAGCAAATATTGAGGCCCCGCTACATGGCAGGCTCAATGGCAGGCTGGGCGTTGAACGCGGAATAGACAGACATGGCCCCTCTCCTTAAGGAACCTAGAAGCTGGCAGGGAGGACGGGAAGACGGATGTTCAACAAAACAGATCCGTGTCACTAAAGTTTGTGGAGAATGCTCTGAAGGCAGAGTTCAGGGTGCTTCAGGGCACCCTGAGGTCGGGAAGCCTCGCCTGAGGCGGCAGCTGAGATGGGAGGAGCGGGCACCTTGGGGCAGGAGGGAGGGGAGGGGAGGGCCCTGTGGTGCTGGGCAAGGAGCTGCTGTGGGAGGCCCTGCGAGCCTGCAGAGCTTGGCTGTCTGAGGAGCAGTGCGAAGGCCCGTGTGCCTGCGGCCACACTGGAGGCAAGCGGGGGTCGGACCATCACTCCATCCCAGGGGTGTGGGGCAGGCGCGCAGAGGTTTTAAGCACAGGAGCGACAGGGTCAGAAGTGTGTTTTTTTTAAACTGTGAGCTACGCTGTGTGCATGTGCATGCCGTTCCTCTTGGTAGAGAAGTGTGGAGACGCTGGCTGTGCTGTCCTGTTGGGTGGGCGAGTCTGGCAGCGGGTGACTCTTCCACAGGGCTGGGTGAGGAGCCGGCAGGCCTGTCTGCAGTGGACCCAGTGCTCAGAGCTTGGGTTCTGAGTCTGCCCGCCTGCTTTCAGTTCTGCCTTCGCCGTTTGTGTTTGCAGCCCCTCGCCACCTGGGGCTGCTCCTCTCCTGTGCGCATTGTGCCCGCAGTGGGACCCCAACCCTGGGCTGCTCAGCCAGGGGGCAGAACAGGCTCTTGCCTCCTTCCTTCTCAGTCTGGAGCCTCTGCTCACCAGGTGTTTAATAGCCCCATTTAAGTCAGGAACCACATCTTGAACCCAGTTCTGGGGAAACAGGTCCTTACCCTGGTAGTGATTGTAGCACGTTGTTCAGTGTTTATAGAGGGCAAGTTTGCAGTGTGCTCTGTATAAGATCTTTGGAAAATGTGCGTGTATGCAGTACATATATTTTAAAAACTTGATCACGATCTAGAGCCTGTCTCCCAACTTGCTTTTTTCTCTTGCTCTGTCTTGAGCATCTCCTATGTCAGCTGTGTAACATTCTGTTGTATAATGTGTAACTTAACGAAACCTCTTTTACCATTTTAAGCCACAATGCAGTTGATAACGTTTGTACATATGAGATATTGTTGACATGGAAAGACGTTTGTTTTAAGAGAAGAGTTAAGACCCTAAGGACACTTAAAAATACATATGCGTGTGTGTGTGTCTATTTGCAAATACACGTAAGATATATGGGTATGTATACATATACCATGACTGTATTGCTTTTGAAATAAAATGTTATTAATTAAAAAACACACACACACATACAAGAGGCTTTGGGGATGCTGGGGCATCTGGCAGCAGGGTGCTGGTGGGATGCCTAAAAATTCCACGCTGAGTAACAGTCCTCTCCTGTTCCGTCTTGACAGAAGGCTGTGCCCAGACATATCCTTCTTCCAGAGGGCCACCGAGTACCCCTGCCTCCTCATCCTGGATCCGCAGAATGAGTTCGAGACCCTTCGTAAGCGGGTGGAACAGACGACACTGAAATCCCAGACGGTGGCCCGGAACCGGAGCGGGGTCACAAATGTGAGAGGCAACCTGGAAGCCCCAGGGACGCCCCGTGATGGCCTTTTCCTTCCTGCTTCTCTTGGACTTGTGGCCACGGGCCATCAGAGCCCTGACCGTCTGCCCCGAGAGTTACCCAAAGCAGCCTTGGTCCTGCCCGGTCCCCCTCCAGGCTCTCTCTGAAAGTCAGGCATCAAAGGCTGGTGTAATGGGTGTGGGGGAGGGCCCTGCTGTGCAGTGAAGGAGCCACACTTCTGGTCTGTGGTGTAGACGGCGCTTGGAAAAGTAACTACCAGTGTGATGAGAAGGTGCGGTGGGAACAGTGATGGGGGGAGCCGACCTGGTCTGGGCATCAGGGAAGACTTCCCTGAGGAAGTGACATTTAAGCTGAGGCTCCAAGGATGAAGAGGAAAGAGACTTCCAGGTGGAGAGGATGGCATGTGTGGACGTCCTCAGGCCGGAGAGAGCTGGGTGTGTTCAAGGAAGGGAGTCCAGCATGAGGTGGGGCAGGGCGGGGTCGGGGGGTGGGTTGGGGGGGGAGGGCTGCTGGAGGATGCTGGAGAGATGAGTGGTGGTGAGGCCAGCGGGGCCTTTATCCTGGGGGCTGGGGACTCCTGCACCATTCTAAGAGCAGGGATGTGATTTAAGTCTGCCTTTATACAAGATTTGACTGGCGGGGGCAGGAATGGAGGTGGAGAGGCCGCCTGGGAGGCAGCTGAGGCGTCCAGGCAACGGGGGGTGGGGGTGGGGGTGGGGGCTGGGGTGGAGTGGGGAGGGGTGTGAGAGACCTAGGAGAAAAGAACGGTAGGTCTTGTGCTGGCCGGGTGATGCCGAGTGCTTGAACCTCGGTCTTCTAGCAAGTTCCTGTGGTTCTGAGAAGCTGCTTGTAGCTAAACAAATATGTTGTCTTGTTCCTCAATTCACACCTACTGCTTTGGCACCTGGAGCTTTGACTTGTTCCTCACAGTTTTTAGCTGTCTTCCAACAATGGAAAAATCCTCTGTAACCTCCAACAAGCTAAGCTCGTTTCCCCCAAGTGGAGTGACCGGTCAGGGCTTTGTGTTTCCAGGAGAGCAGCCGTTTTCCACCACAGGGGTGACGGGGCCATTCTGGCTGATCCCCGGGTTCCACGTGCTCACGACAGCTGGGTGTGTCAGGAGGTGCCACGTGCTTGGCTAAGTGGCCCCGTGGCCGGGTTGGTGGCCCTGCTGCTTGGCTGCTGTTCTAGCTGCCTGGCTAGATGGGGACCCGGCTTCTGTCATGCATTTTACTACAGTAATTGGTGGCTGAGAACTGATTTTAGGTTTGGACCTGGTCCTGGTGATAGAGAACCGGAGCGCAAGCTCCATTGCTAAACCTCTGGACCAGTGGCTGGGCAGTTTTGAGTTTAAGCGGACTGTTTGATCCTGGGCAACTAACACCAGCTCACCTTCCTGGGCCTCCGCCTCTTCTGTAAACTGGGTGTGATCATTTCCGCCCTGTCTGGCTTTTGAATTGCCCAGAGGGTGAAATGAGGTCATGGCTGTGCAGATTCTTGGAAAGCAGTGGGCACTCTCTGAGGCCTGGGCCTCGGGTTCTAGAGTGAGCTGGTCTGGGCTCACTTTAGTGCGAGACGTCTGATGAGTGCCCTAACATTTCTGAGCCTCAGTTTCCTCATCTTGAAAATGATGTTGAGAGAGTATTCTAGGCCGTTCAGGGCATTAAACAGGAAGGCTTGTGGAGCTCTGGGTAAACATTAGTGATGTGTGTGTCTGTGTGTGTGCACACGTACACGCATATGTATATGTGTATACACGTGTATATATAGTGGAAAAGGGAGTTTCCTGTTTCCAGGACCCTGGGCTTCCCGGACAGCTTCATACTCTGTCCCTGCGTGGGCGTGCCTGTGGCTCTCATACAGTTAACCCCAGGCACCTGAACCTTTACGAAGCTCCCAGGGGATCCTGATGTTGGGGACCTCGGCTCTATTGCATGAGTTTTCAGCAGGGATCATCTCTTCATTCATCTCCCAACTTTTTCTTATGAAAATTTTGAAACATTCAGAAAAGTTGAAGGAAGAGTACAATGCACACCTATATACTTTCCACCTAAATTCAACAGTTGTTGACCTTTGGCCATGTTTGTGTGTGTGTCATATATAGACAGACGTCCTGACCCTTTACCTCCAAGTACTTCAGCAGGCATCCCGTGAGAATGAGGACATCCTCCTTACCATTGTCTCGTCTACGGAGATTAACCATAATCCGTAATAAGACCTCACGTCCAGTCCAGGATCGGGTGTCCTCAGTCGTACTAAGAATATTTTGGTGGTTTTAAATCCAGACCAGCACCTCTTCAGTGTTTATGCATTGCATTAGGATGTTACGTTTCTTTAGTCTCTTCATCTGGAGCACGCCTCCACTCCCCCCTCCTCAACATTTGACTTTTTTGAAGAGTCTTAACCAGTTGTCTGTTTTTGATATATTTTTATATTTTTTTAAAGTTTTTTTTAATTGAAGTATAATTTACAATAAATGCACAAATCTTAGGTATACAACTAGATGGACTTTTTCTTATGTATACACCCGTGTAACTGCCAACCAGATCAAGACACGGAACGTCCCCATCATCCAGAAAGTTCCCTCATGCCCCTTCCTAGTCAGTACGCCTTCCCTCAGAGGTAAGCACCATCTGACCTGTATCACCATAAACGAGATTGCAGCCCAGCTGGCTTGTAGGGTGTCGCACATTCTGGATTTGTCCGCTTGTTCCCGGTGGTGTTGGACGCGTTCCTCTGTGCCCTGGGTTGCCCATGAGATGGAAGTTAGGTTTCGGCTCGTGGGTGAACATATCTGGTGAGAACATACTGTCGGTAGTGCCACCCACCTTAACGGGCTGCTCCTCTTCTCCCCCAGATGAGTTCCCCGCACAAGAACGCGGCGCCCTCATCCGTGAACGAGTATCAGGTGCTGCCCAACGGCTGTGAGGCCCACTGGGAGGTGGTGGAGCGGATTCTGTTCATCTACGCCAAGCTCAACCCTGGCATCGCTTACGTGCAGGGCATGAATGAGATCGTGGGGCCCCTGTACTACACGTTTGCCACCGACCCCAACAGCGAGTGGAAGGGTAGATAAACGGGCTCCAGGCTAATGGGCTTTATCGTATCTAGCTGTGCAGCTCACTTCCCTCTTTTGGGCCTTCATTTTCTGTCGGATAAGCGGGTTGGCCTGGATCATCTCAGATCTTTTCTGGCTTGAACTTTCTAGAATGTTAGATGTTTACTGACCTCTTGCTATCTGTAACTGAATTTCTGGTAGAGGAGATGAGCTGTATATACAGGAAGCTGAACGATAGAAAAGATTTAAGTAAGTCACGATATGAAAAAATGTCAGCAGAAGAGTATGCAATCAGTCGCTGAGCTGGTGTACAGCATTGTCAGGTGTGAGAAGAAAGAAGTGATGTCCTTAGTCAGGGGTGGAGAGTGGCCACGGACAGAGGAGGGGCGCAGCCTGACCAAGGTGGGGTGACTTGGTGAGGCTCAGAGGGGAGGGGGGTCTCGCGTAGCTGAGCGGTGGGGTGGGACACGGGAGGGTGCCAGTTCTCTCACGGCTGCCCTCACCCTGCCCATCTCTCCCAGAGCACGCTGAGGCGGACACCTTTTTCTGCTTCACCAACCTCATGGCTGAGATCCGGGACAACTTCATCAAGAGCCTTGACGACTCACAGTGTGGCATCACCTACAAGATGGAAAAGGTGTACTCCACCCTGAAGGATAAGGACATGGAGCTCTACCTGAAACTGGTGAGGACCCCCAGCGCCACACGGGCCAGGGCAGACAGAAAGGGGCAGAGGACGGCAGGCTCCTGAGCAGCCCAGGCCCAGGGTGAGGACTGGCTGGAGCCTGGGGCTTGGACGTGGCTGCTGCTGCCAGGGAGTGCTGAGCCGGGTGCCGAGGCGGGGCCGGGGGACCTGGGCAGCAGGTGGTGGGAGCCTAGCGGGCTGGGGGTGGGGGGGGTGGATGCGGTGCCCCGTGTGCCAGGCGCGGTGCGGGGCCTTTACTGTGTGCTGTTAGTCCTCTAAGAAAGGAAGTATGAACTTCATTTTTAAAAATTAGTGGAGTGGCATTCCATGTTTATTTCAGGAAACAGTTCAGTAAAAAGGACATTTACTTATAAACAAAACAAGTTTCATGAACAAGAAGATATATATATATATATATATATATATATATATATATATATATATATATAAACATATCTTTTTAAGCAAATACGGAATCACATCTTGCTGTTTTGTAACACGCTTTTTCGGTCAATAGTATTCGCTGTGGCTGACCAGAGGGCTCGTCTCCATTGGGAATAATTGCCTTGCAGGGCTGCCGTATGGAGTAAATAAGTGAGATATTTACCACGTTAAGCACAAGGCCAGACACGTAATGAGTGCCCAATAGTGGTTTCTCTGTCCATAAATCCAAAGTTATAATCTGTGTAGTGTATTTATTAATCTAAGGAGCTGATATAAAAGTTTGGGTATCTGGCTTCTCTCAGAAAAACATCAGACGATCTGACAGCGTTGGCTGGCAGCAAGCAGGAGCTGCCCTTGCACTGAGCGAGGCTCCCTAGGCAGCTCCGTGCCATCCCCGCCCCAGCGTGCCTGGCGCTTACGCCTGGCCTGCTGCTTATATGAATTCACGTCTAATAGGTTGCATGGTGTTCCGTGGCAACCAGCCAACACGGATTCTTGCACCCACCCTGCACCTCTGTCTCCCCAGCAAGAGCAGAATATCAAGCCCCAGTTCTTCGCCTTCCGCTGGCTGACGCTGCTGCTGTCCCAGGAGTTCTTGCTGCCTGATGTCATCCGGATCTGGGACTCCCTGTTTGCCGACAATAGCCGCTTTGATTTCCTCCTTCTGGTCTGCTGCGCCATGCTCATGTGAGTGTGGCCGCGAGCAGGGGGCGGGCAGGGCCTGCTCTTGAGAGGCTGGTGAGAGCTTCTGGGATCCTCAGGCGAGCATCAAACCAAACTTGCTGCGGGTGCGGTGGGGCGGCAGGAGCGGGAAGGGGCCCGGCGGGCCTGCACTCGGAGTGGCCCAGGGGCCCAGCGCTTTTGTTGCTTGTTTTTCTTAGACTGATCCGCGAGCACTTGCTGGAAGGGGACTTTACGGTAAACATGCGGCTCCTGCAGGTAATGGAGTTTGGAGGGGCAGGCTCAGTCTTCAGCCATGAGACAGACACTTAGCAGGCGGCCGCCCCATGCCAGCTGCTGTGATAGGCTGCGTCAGGATCAGGAGAGGGTAGCAGGGCTTAAGAGTCCAGACCCTGAGGCAGGTCTGTGTTTGGATCTGGGTTAAATCTGGCTTTGCCACTGACCTTGAGTGTGGTGTGGGCTTGAGTGAATGACTTGGCTTCTCTGAACCAAGCTGGTTCAGAGAAGCCAAGTCATTCACTCAAGGCTGCGACTTATTACCCAGTATGTGGTTATAATGCCCGTTGGTAATTGTGCTCAGACCGGGGGAAGGAAAGCGTGGGCCTTAGTGGTTAAGAACATGGGCTTGAGAGTCAGACGATTTGGGGTTCACATCTTTGTTCTCCCGTGCTAGTCATGTGACCTAAGCTAAGTGGCAACCTCTCTAGGCCATAATTTCTTTGCCAACGCCTGGCCTGGGGTTGGTTTTCAATAACTTCATTGACTAGATCTGTAAAACGGGCAGATTCACAGTAAGCCCTCATTGGGCTGTTGAGGTGACCCAGTGAGCTAGTACATGGACAGTGTCCGGCCCTATTCCAGGCTCATTGTCAGTGGAGGTCAGGGTTCGATGGCAGGAGTGAGGAGAGGTGAAGCAGGTGGTCCTTGTCCTAGGGAAGGGGCTGTGAGACCTTTTGGGTGGTGACTAGTTGGGTTGGTTAAGTTAACTGCTGCAGTGGGTGTAGTATAGCTCCATGCAAGGTTTGGGCAGACTGGGCCTACCCTGTGCTCCCTATCCCTTAGGCCTGGGGTCCAGCATGGTGACAGGTCTACTGGAGAGGGCTGGGGGCAGCAGAGGTGGTGAAGGGTGAGCTGAATTCTCAAGCATACTGTTGGCCTTTCCCCTGCCCAGGATTACCCCATCACAGACGTCTGCCAGATCCTACAGAAAGCCAAGGAACTCCAAGACTCCCAGTAGCCTGGCAGCAAGAGGCCCAGGTTTGGGAGAGAAGCCACCGCCGACCCCTGTGCCCTAGCTTCTGGGACGTGCAGGAGGCCGTGGGGTCCCAGCCAGCGGGGCCGCTGCAGGATCAGCCCACTCCAGGCCTCTCACCCTGGTCGCTCCCACCGGGGGCCGGCTGGGCCCTGCTCTTCCCAACCACCGAGCCCTGGCTCCTCCCCCCACTCCACCCCTTCAACCCTGGACCCTTGACCCAGGCTGCTGAGCAGGGCAGGAGTTTGTGAGGTGGTGTCCTGGGGCTGGGGCAGATGTGGGCCCTGCGGGCAGGCAGGGGCCCCTCCCTGCCTCTGCTCTGCTTCTCTCTTCCTGCTCTGTCTTCTGGGCGCTGGTCAGGGAGGTGCTTGGCAAATGAGCCAGAAACCACTTCTGGAGGTTGGTGCTTGGCCTTCTCCACAGGGAAGGTGACACCGTGAAGGAGCTAAGAGGCTGCCAGGCCCAGGTCTCACCCTCTGTCTCTTTCCCACAGAGTGTTTGTGTGTGTGTTTGTGTGTGTGTGTGTGTGTGTGTGTGTGTGTGTGTGTGTGTGTGTGTGTGTAGTTGTGGGTTGCTGTGTATGTCTTCTAATCCCCCTCCTGTGTGCTTCTCTTTCGTCTGTGTGTGTTTTCATGTGTATGGAGGGAGGTGACTCCCTCTTGGTCTTTGCTTCTTGTCTGTCTCTGCCTCCGTCTCCCTCTCTCTCCTTCCACCTCTTTCACTGAGGGTGTGTGGCTCTCACTCTGTCCGCCCCTCTCTCCGTTGGCTCGCTCTCTCCCCTCTCTTTGGGTTGCCTTATCCCCAGCCTCTCCCCCACCCTCCTCGCTATGCCCAAGAACCCTGGAGACAGAATGAAGAGTCTGGCTGAGCCAGGCTCCTGGAGGTCAGCCTTGACCTTCGCAGCCTGTTCCCATTTCCCAGGTCTAGGCTCCCAGGGCCCCCAGTCCACAGTGCCTCACTCGAGGGCCCTGAACCCTTGCCCCACCGCAGGATTCTTGGAAACCCAGAGTTGCTGAGAATTAATAGCCCATGAAGCTTTGAGCCTTACCCACCTGCCCAGGGAGGGAGGGGGGAGGAGAGGGAGAGCTGGGTCTTCCAGAGGTTCCCCCAAAGGTCCTTCTCTCCCGAAAGAAAAAGGACATTAAGGTTGGGATCCAGGTGCTTCTAAGGTGTAGTCGTTCCCATGGCTTCCAGGTGCCGGCCCAGGGCAGGCGAGTCCCATAAAGGGCGGTGGGATCAAAGGGAGTCTCTCTGGGCCAGGTGTGGCCAAGCTCAAAGGCCTGGGTCCTGTCAGGGCCAGGAGAGCCATGTCTCCCTCAGGCAGGGGAGCTGAAGGAGGTGCAGGCCCTTCTCCGGTCACCTGCCGGGCTGCTTCCAGGATGTGGGGCCCATGCCTACTGAGTAGGAGCAGCCGGCTCCTCCCAGGCTGGGCTGTGGGACTAGTGGGCCTATTCCGACCAAGGCCCTCCCTCCTTTTGTGAGGAGGCAGCTGGTTTGCATCTGGAAGGCTGGGTAACGTAGCACGTAGCACGGGTCCTCTTCATCTCCCCAGACTGGCCAGCAGGGACCCTCAGGCCCCCCGGAAACTTCCTTAGCCTGACAGCCAGGACTTGTGGCTATGGGCCAGGGACAGTTTTCCCAAGGAGGTGCCTTTCCAGGCTGTCCATTGGATGCTTCTAGGACTCCATGCACTTGCCTTTTTCCTCCTCCTCTCCCAGCACAGTATTTGGGAGATTTTTACTATTTATTCAGACTCCTGGTTATTTATTGCAGATTGGCAAGTGCTTGATTTGGGGATGAAGGGTAGGACTCCAATGGTGGAAACCAGCTGGAGTCATGGTCTTCCTGACCTTCCAAGGTCAGTCAACATCCTCTCCGCCTGCCTCTGGGACCTTCCTGGTTTTCCAGCAGGTCCTGCCTGGGAGGGCCCTGAGCTCTGTAATAGAACTGGGCCTAAGGGAGACAAGAGAGTTGGTATCCTTGCCGGCCTCCAAGACACCGGCATGGGGTAGAAACGCTGCTTCCCAGCAGCCTGGCTCACCCTCTTCCCAGAACTTGTCAGCTGGTGGTTCAGTCACAACTTGATCCCTTCACAGCCCTTCGCTTGGGCCACAGCCTGGGTCCCAGCAGACACTGCCCAGGACACCTGATGCATTGCCTCTTACCTGTCCCTCTACCTTCCCTCCTGGGACCATACTAGAATCACTGCGTCTCATTTGCCTCAGTGGCAGACCTGGGTCCAGTGCCCTCTCCTTGACCTTGTGATGAAGGTCAAAAGAGCACAGGGACCATGTCCAGGTTAGACTGAGCTCGCCAATGGGAGGACCTGCCCTTCTCCCTCCCCAGACTCTCAAGGGAGGTCCCCAGAGAGCTAGAGACCCCGAGGCTTCCTGCTTGGGAAGCTGCCCCCAGGACTTTGGACGCTTAGAGAATGGGCTGTATGAATTCAGCAGGTCTCATTCCAAGGGTCAGAATGTTAGTCTGCTTTTGTTTTTTCATCTGTTTCGTTCTTTGAATCAGTGCTGTTGATGACAAGTTGTCTTTAATAAATCATGTGTTCTTTGCAGTGGGCATTGGTTCTGTGAGGGGCTGAAACCTTCAGGACCTCTGAGCAGGAAAAATGAGCAAAGATGGAGTCAGGAAGCTCTTAGAATGGTCAAAGGAAAAGGTTAGGAAATTGTTGGAAGAGCCTATTCAACTCTTTAACAACTGCAATTTGCAGTTGTAGGGAGGAGAGAGTGTGCACTGGGGCAGAAGGTATTATTACATTATGATTTCATAGCAAGTTATTTTTTAGATTGAGAAAATTTTGAAATTCAACAAGTCGTTCACAGCCCACAATCTGGAGAAAATCACCGATAACATGTTGGTCTTCTCTTCGTTGATGTAATTACTATTATATAATTTTCATTTTCTTGATACGGAGTTTTGTGTATTGTCTCTCCCTTCACGTTAGGTGGTGAGCAAGTTGCTGTATGATTTAAAAATATTTTTATGGGCTTCCCTGGTGGCGCAGTGGTTGAGAGTCCGCCTGCCGATGCAGGGGACGTGTGTTCGTGTCCCGGTCCGGGAGGATTCCACGTGCCTCGGAGCGGCTGGGCCCGTGAGCCATGGCCGCTGGGCCTGTGCGTCCGGAACCTGTGCTCCGCAGCGGGAGAGGCCGCAACAGTGAGAGGCCCGCATACCGAAAAAAAAATATATATATTTTTTTATGGTCTAGATACTATTCTAATGTGCTAAAAATGTCCGGAACCAGTGCCTATTTCCGAATATTTTGCTTATTCCCCGGCCTCTATTATAAGTAATACGGTGGGGAATCCTTGCATTCCTGATTTATTTCCCCAGCTCAGTCCTCTAAGTGATTTAGAAGGTATGAACCTTTATAAAGCTTTTTTTTTTTTTGTCCGCTGGGGGCTTGCGGGATCTTGGCGGAGCGGGAGGATCCCTCGGTGGAGACCAAGGCGACCTGGCGGGGCGGAGCCGGTTCTGGGGGCAGCCAATCACAAACCGCGACGGCGATGCCACGCCCTCTCAGCGTCCAGTCTTAACAAGGGCAAAGGAAGGACCCCTGGAAGTTCAGTTGGGCCGGTGGTGACGCCTGGAAGGGCCCCGGGAGGTCCAGTTGGGCCGGTCCTGACGCCTACTGTTGGCTTGCTGAGTATAATATTAATACTTTGGAGCGCTCGGGAGTGGAAGGGACCCGCGTTCCGCTGTCTTACTCCTCCACTTGGCGCTATTCTCGCGGTGGGCCCCGCAGGCCTGTGCGGCCCCTTTCAGAGACTCCCGGGTCGGACGCGTGAGGTCGAGGCTTTCTTTCGTCTCCGCGGACCGCTCTCCATCCGCGCTCCGGCCACAATCCATGGCCAAGCAGTTGCTTCGGGGCGGCTTGACCCTGGCGCTGGGTGCAGGGCTGGGTGCAGCCGCCGAGGGCTGGCGGCGGCGGGCGGACGCACGGGCGGCGC
Source organism: Delphinus delphis (assembly GCF_949987515.2). Lineage (NCBI taxonomy): Eukaryota > Metazoa > Chordata > Mammalia > Artiodactyla > Delphinidae > Delphinus > Delphinus delphis. The sequence goes on along the minus strand of NC_082688.1, from coordinate 7,227,326 downwards.
CGGGGCTGCTGAGCCGGCTGCCCGTGCTGCCTGTGGCGGCGGCGGCCGGGCTTCCCGCCGTGCCCGGGGCTCCGACGGGCGGCAGCCCCGGCGAGCTGGCGAAGTACGGGCTGCCCGGGGTGGCGCAGCTCAAGAGCCGTGAGTCGTACATGCTGTGTTACGACCCGCGCACCCGCTGCGCGCTCTGGGTGGTCGAGCAGCTGCGGCCTGAGAATCTCCGCGGCGACGGCGACCGCCGCTCCTGCGACTTCCACGAGGACGACTCGGTGCATGCGTATCACCGCGCCACCAACGCCGACTACGGGGGCAGCGGCTTCGACCGCGGCCATCTGGCCGCCGCCGGCAACCACCGCTGGAGCCAGAAGGCCATGAACGACACCTTCTACCTGAGCAACATCGCGCCCCAGGTATCGCCTGCGACCCCTGCCCCGGCGGCGGAAGGCGAGGCCACCGCTCGCCTCTGAGCCTCGATTTGCTCCTCTGCAGATAGGAAAGCTACCGAGTGCGCGCCTTACGCCAGGCGCCTGGCTAAACACACCGCGCGCCGCAGGCGGAAGGGACGGAGCGGTGGGGCGCTGAGCACCCACTCTGCACTCTGATCTTAACCGAGGGCCCCCGGGCGCCTCCCTGATCTTCAGTTTCCTTGTCTGTAAAATGGGGATAAAACTGTTATTCACCTACCTCGTGCAGAGGCGCTGAGGAACTGAGGACACCATGCACGTAAAAGTACTGAGCACACTTTCTGGCCCATGACAAGCATTCAGTAAATACCGGCTATAATGAGGGAAGTGATTCTCGGAGAGACAAAGTGACTGGCGCAGTGTCACAGTGGGAGGAGACCCAGGCAGCCTGCCTAGAGAACCCTGAGCTTTCAGCCATTGTCCTACCCTGCCTTCCTTCCAGGAGTAAAAGGAAAGATAGCTGCATGCAGTGGCCGTTAGTAGCAGTCGCTGTGCGCCTGGACTAGCCGCCCTACCTCTAGCCCTGTTCCCACCAGGGCCTGACACCCACGTGGAGACGGATGTCAGGCTCTGAGTGAGGCTTGTGAGGTCCTAGCCTCTCTGACCTGACTGTGCTCACCCAGGAGCACAGTCCCCTACCCATCTGACTAGACGCCGTGCTGAGGACTGGAGAGCTCAAGTGGTGGAGTCAGGAGCAGATTCCTGACCTTCCCCGCTGAGCTCTGCATGCGGTTCAGACTAGGAAAAGGAAAGGAGAGATGGTTGGGAGAGCTGGTCTTCCCATGAGCCCCTGGGGGCAGTGGGCAGGCCTGTTTCTATCTGGGAGGTTTCCTCCGTTCCTTCATATGGCTCTTTGGAGCTGAGAAACAGCTCTGAGACCTGGGATGCTAGTTCTCCCGCTCTAACTGGACGAAAGTAGCACCTCCTTGAGCTCTATCCGGGCCCCACCCATGTGACTGTGTAGGCTAAGTGACTCTCCTTCCATGAACCCATTTCCTCCACCTGCTTGTTCCCACCCCCCACCCACGCTGGAACTTTCTGGCACCATGCCAGTGCCAGCCCCTCAGGGCCTGGGGCAGCCCTCTAACTGCAAGTGTTCCAGCCAGTCTCACTGAAGGCCACTTCTCCTGCCAGGTGCCCCACCTCAACCAGAATGCCTGGAACAACCTGGAACGGTACAGCCGCAGCCTGACCCGCACCTACCAAAATGTCTATGTCTGCACGGGGCCTCTCTTCCTGCCCAGGTAAGGCTAGAGCTGGGGGGCCTGGGCACACCAGCACCTCCCAGTCATCCCGTCCAGGCTCCCCCCAGGCTCTGTGTCAACACCGCCAGGTCCCCACTCATCTGGTTTCTTGGCGAATCTGTCCATTCCCTGTCTCGGGATCCCCAGTTCTACTCCACAGAGACCTTTGGGGTACCCACCTAGACATCTCCTCTGCCCGTGGGCACCAGGCCCTGAGTCTGCCCTGTTCCTCTCTCCTGTGTCATCTCTTTTCACATCCACCTGACTCTGTGTTCTGCGCGGGTAGAAACCCTTGCACTAGGCTCTCGCCTTCGGTCTCCCCTACTTGGAGCAGCCTTCCCCTATGCTTCCCCTGGAGCCAGGTTTGAACTCCATCTCTCTGACCCTGAGCCTTTACTCTTGTCCCTCTGCAGCCCGGCCTCCCAGGTAGAAGGGACTGAGCTCTTCGGAGCTTCCTTGGTGATTTTCTAGCCTGCTGAGCACTGGGATGAGTGAGGCTAGAGGTTGTGGCCACACAGCTGGCTCTGCCTGGGCTGGAATCCAGGCCCTGTCACCTCATTTCTTGGTGCAGTGGGCAAATGAACTCAACATCCTCTCCTGTAAAATGGGGATAATACCCATTAGCTACCACATGGTTGTTTAAGGCACAAAGCGGGATGGTGGATGTCACCGTAGTAAGGGCTCAGCACAGGCCTGCTGAGGCGCTGGCTGGGACACTGATGTACTTTGATTAGCAAGTGCCTCCTCTGGCCTGCTGAAATGGAGCGGACGCCGTGGAGGCTTAGCCTGAAGTCACCCATCCGGTGCTCCGGGCACCTGCTCTGCCCTAGGCCCTGTGCTGGTGCTGGGAATTCCGCTGCCACAGCCCTGCCCGTTTGGTGCCCACCCTCCACAGGGAGAGACAGACAGTAATCGAGGGTCCACGCGGATGAATGTGAATGAAGGCCTGCTTCTTTCTGCAGCGTTTATTGCCACCACCCACTCTACCTGACCCCGTGTTGGACATGAAGAAAGCAGGGGAAGAGTGACTCTACCCTGCAGGGAGCGCCCAGCCTCCTGGGGGAGCCAAGCAGGGCAAAGAAGCCTCACGCTGAGGGGTGGTCCTGCAGGTTGACACAAGCTGGAGGTCGGGTCAGGGAAGGCTCCCTGGAGGCGGTGGCCTTGGGTCTGACCAAGTCCCCCAGGAGCCCTAAAAGGCCATGTGTGCCTGGGTCTGCCCACAGGACCGAGGCTGATGGGAAGTCCTATGTGAAGTACCAGGTAATTGGCAAGAACCACGTGGCAGTGCCCACCCACTTCTTCAAAGTGCTGATCCTGGAGGCAGCAGACGGGCAGATCGAACTCCGCTCCTATGTGATGCCCAACGCGCCTGTGGATGAGGCGGTCCCGCTGGAGCGCTTCCTGGTGCCCATCGAGAGCATTGAGCGGGCCTCAGGGCTGCTCTTTGTGCCAAATATCCTGGCACGGACAGGCAGCCTTAAGGCCATCACTGCAGGCAGCAAGTAAGGGCAGCCCCAGCCAGACTGTGGGGTCGGGGGGACTGGGTCGAATTAAAGGTGTTCATTTTTGGAGACAAGTCTTTGGTGTGTCTGTCCCAGGTGACCCGTGGGAACCTCTGGCTTCACCACTGTTTCTGTGCCGTCTTGGGTCCGACAGAACCTTCAGCTGGGCCGGGCACCCGCGTGGGTGAGGCCAGGCTGCAGGGCAGCCAGGGAGATGAGGATGGCTTCCTGGAAGAGAAGCACAGCAACAGGCTGGGGCCTGGGAAGCTAGCAGGTGCCCCACTGCCCAGGACCCAGCCCCTTGGGGTATGCTGCCCTCAGCAGGGCCTGGGGTAGGGGGGGTTATGAAGCACAGGCCCAGCTTCATCCTGCAAATCTGTCACTGGCCAGGAAAGGGCCTCACCTCTCTGCTTCTAGGTATCCTCCTCTGTAAAATGGGGATGATCGTAATAGCTGCCTCCCAGGATCGGGGAGCGGGAGGGGCAGGTGACGGGCAGGGAGGGCCCTCTGTGTAGCTGTCGGAAGGGTGGGAGCAGGGATTCCTGCTTGGGAGGCTGTGGCTGGCAAGCGTGCGACACCTGGCCCTGGCAGGGCTCTCAGGGGCAGGTAGACTGAGGCTGTCCACCTGTTTGGTCACCACCCTTTGAGACCAGTGGAAGCAGTGGCACCTTCCCCCAGGAAGTGCCCACAGGTACAGCGTTCTGTGCTGCCCTCAGAAGTGGCTGCCCAGGTGGAAAGCTCTCAGAGCTGGTCGCATCCTGTCCCCCATGGGACAGAGGTGCCAGAGAGGAGGGCTGCCCTGCCCACCAGGGTCAGACACGGGGAAGTGGAACACGGAGCGTATAGCTAAGGGAACAGGCCTAGAGCAGGGATGGGTGGGGTCTCCTGGGTCAGCCAGGTGCTCCTGGAGCAGCTGGATGGGCACCAGCACCCAGGATTCCCAACTCCCAGCCCACTCTCAACTTGTCCCTGCTGCAGTTCTGCTGTGGTGAGAGCTAAAGGGGGCGAGGAGGCCTAGAGGAGGCTGGCTCAGGGCAGCCCTGGGCGGGGTGGGGGACGGGAAGAGGGTTGCAACGCCCCCCTTTGGACGGACCCCAAGGCTCCAGCCCCTGCTGGTGGTGAGCAGGCTGGGCCTGGAGGTCGGGGAGGCGGGCGGGCTCACCTCGGTGCGGATGGTGCGGCTGCCCTGCTTGGGGCAGGTGTTGACGTACCGATCGAAGAGGACACTGGGCTCAGCCACCTCCAGGTTGGGGTCAGCATCCACTCCAGCTTCCAGCCCTTGGAGGCCCCCAAACACCACGAGAGCGTGCCTGGCGCCCACAGGAGGGGGGTCACTGAGTGCAGCCCCCAGGGCTCTCAGCCCCCCATATGCGCAGGGGCCCGGTCCATACAGCTCTGCCCCCACCAGTCCCGTCCCCTGCTGCGTTCCTCCTCCCCTGGCTGGACCCACCTGAAGTTGGGAAGCTGGACGGAGGCCACGTCTGAGCCTCGCTCTGATGTCCCAATGGTCAGGTCATAGCCGTCCTGGAAGGGGGCCTCAGCAAACACAGCACCTGCGGGGGAGGCCAGCTCACTGGGGGCTCTGTACCCCACAGGCCACTGCCACTTGGCTGCGCGTACGTGTTGGGGGGCGTGGTTTAGGTAAGAGAGCCACAGCCAGGCCCCTCACTCTTGCTGGGAAGTCAGCGATGGAACAGGCAGAGACCGTGCGTGTACCAGCTTGGGGAGACAAAGCAGAGGGTGGGGAGGAAGGAGCTCCAAAAGCAAGTGGTGGACCGCTGACTCATCTGGCCCTTTTGCCCCCATTCCCGACCCCATGGCAGACATTATTAAAGATGCTTTTCCTCAGAAGGCCTTAAAAGCATTCCAGGCAGTGCACTCAAGGAGACCAAGGCCCAGAGAAGGAAAGGCACTTGCCCAAGTCACACGGCAAGTGAGTAGGGTTAGGACCCCGGCCTGACTTCTGGGTCAAGCAAGGCTCTCTGTGGCCTCCCAGAGAGAGAGGACGGATATTCACAGGAGGAAGCTCTGTCCTTACTGAGGCAGGAGGCCAGGCGGACCGTGTAGCCCCAGTAGAGACCAGCTTTGGTGCGAGGGTCCTGTGACGACACGACTTTTCCACGGTAGGTCTTGCTTTCTGGAGGGGAAGCAGACAGGCTGTGAAGACGGGGCGAGGGGACAAGGAAGTGGCTCCGAGCCCGCAGGCGGGCCAGGCTGGGGACGCTTTAGGGTACCTGGGAGCTGCTGCTGGTTCAGCCGCACCGTCACCCGGAGTCCAGGCTCCAAGTGCTTGTCGATCTTCACCTCCTGGGAAGAAGCCAGAAGAAACTGGTGCTATCTCCCGCAGGAGAGCGGGGGTCGCTGCTCTCCCAGACACAGGGGCACCTCAGGGGTCCAGGTCACCCTTCGAGCCCCGCTCCCCGGCACCTGGGCCAGACCTGCTCACAGAGACTATTGTTTTATTATTAATAAATTAATTAATTTTGGCTGCATTGGGTCTTCGTTGCTGTGCACGGGCTTTCTCTAGTTGCAGTGAGCCGGGGCTACTCTTCGTTGCGGTGCACGGGCTTCTCATTGCAGTGGCTTCTCTGGTTGCGGAGCACGGGCTCTAGGTGCACGGGCTTCAGTAGTTGTGGCTCTCGGGGGTCTAGAGCTCAGGCTCAGTAGTTGTGGCGCATGGGCTTAGTTGCTCCGCGGCATGTGGGATCTCCCGGAGCAGGGCTCGAACCCGTGTCCCCTGCATTGGCAGGTGGATTCTGAACCACTGCGCCACCAGGGAAGTCCAAGAGACCATTCTTGCAAAACGACTACTGCAAGACACTGGTCCAGGCCTGGCACAGAGTAGGAAGTATTTCATGAGTAGATTAAATCCCAGTTTCCTGCATTTTGGTGGCTATGCCACTTACTAGCTATAGCAGTTTGAGTGGTCACTTAACCCCTTTGAGCCTTAGTGTCCTAATCGTCAAACAGAAGATGTTCCATAAATAATACCTGTTGTTACACTGCACAGGGCCTGGCATGAAGTAAATGCTGACTACATGGGAGCCTGTGAGGAAGGACACTTGATGTTTGTGTTTTGTCCCAATTTTAGTTTTTTTTTTTTCCCCCCACCGCGCTGCACAGCTTGTGGAATCTCAGTTCCCTGACCAGGGATTGGACCCACGCCCTCGGCAGTGAAAGCATGGAGTCCTAATCACTGGATTATGATGGAATTCCCTTGTCCCACTTTTGAATTCAGGATGGGACACTTTCTCTTTTGCGGGTTTCACATACATTTCTCTCTTCATCTGGGTCTGGGTCATCCGGTTCTGTTTTTAGCCAGTTACCTCAGATCTGTTCTTTTTGAGGGGAGGGGATCCTCCTCTGTTTAAATGTTTCTGCCTCCTTCTCTAGGAGACTTAGGGTTAATAGGTGGCAAACGAATGCTCCGAGCCCCAGCTTGGCAGCGCTCCGGAACAGCCCCAGAGGCATCGTGAACTTGATTTTCCCGGGTTTTCTTTTGGTTTGTTTTTCGTATAAGGACTATCTTCTGTTGATTTGATTTTTCTAAAACAGTAAATTTTGCTCCTGGCTTTATCTGTTGAGCCCCATTTTAGGTATTTCTCTGGCCCAAATCTGCATCAATGGGGGACTGGCAGGCAGAGATGCCTGGGGCCAGGGCTCTCCACCCATGTGCCCTCCGTAGCCAGGGTGTGTCTGGGAAACGTGTCTCGACCCACCCTCCAATTCCTACCTTCTTCATGCCACAGTTGACAAAGGAGCCCTGGCCCGGCCGGGTGGGCCGGTCCACCACGATGCCCTCTCGGAACTCGGATTCCTCATCCTGACGCATGTGGTGAGGGCTGTCCAAGGGGTTCAGGAGCCCTGTGGTTGGGGAGGGCCAGGAAGATTCTGGGAGGTGCAGAGGCACACGGAGGGGTGGAAGGTAAGGCTGGGAGCCCTGGTTCAGGTTCCAGCTCTGCCACAGATCTGCTGCTTCTCACCAGCCACAGGCCTTGCCCTGCCTGGGCCTGCTTTCCCAACTGTCCCATGATTTCTCAGGGTCTGGGGGATGATCCATGGGAAAGGGGGGTCAGGCCCCCACGGCCTTACCTGCAAACTGTAGATCCTGATGCTTGGGGAAGAATGCTTTTCTTAGGTACCTAGGAAAGGACGCAGATCTCAGGGAGGCCACCTCCCATCCGACCTGCACCGTGACCACCCCTCCCACATGCTCTGGCAAGTCTGTCCTTCATGCCCTTACTGGGGACACTCCAGGTACTGCAGGATCCGGGCCAGCTGCACGCATGCCTGCCCCTTCTTGCCGACTCCCCTGAATTCCCCCTCCACGGTCCTGGAGAGAGAAAGATAGGGCTCAAGCCCACCGGGTTTCCTTCAAGAGCTCCTCCCCCCAGTATGACCTCTGCAGCGCCCCTGCTTTGCAACTCGACCCGCCAGGGTTACAGTGGGGGCATTCAGACGGGATTCTCAGCCCAGGCAAGTAGGCAGGGAAAAAAGGGAAGCCCAGCCAATCATGGCAGCCCCTCCCTTCTCCCTGAGCCCCGGGGCCCGCTGGATGGCCCCTCACTTGGCATCTTGGCCCTCTTCATCAAACACCACAATCTCATCCACGCAGAAGATGGTGCAGGCTCTAGCAATCTGGCCGGCCAGGTAGGTGCGAAGCTCGGGCGACTGGGCGTTGTCCAGGATGGAGCCCGGAAGGGCCACGCTCAGGGTGTAGTGCCGCCCTGGGCAGGACAGGGGTGTTCATGGTCAGCCAGAGAGGCCAGGGCCATCCCTCCCCTCCCTTGCTCTAATCCCAGGGCCCAGAGTTAGAGAATTTTCCGACTGTGAGGAGTTTTGAGCTAAGCAGCATAGATCCAACTCCCCTCTCTGGGCCTCAATCTCCCCAGGAAGAAAATGGAATCAGAGGTCTCCAGGACTCCCGTAAGAAGGGCATACCGCTGGGCCAGGCAAGGGAGCGGTTAGAAGAACTGACCTATATTCACATCCTCTGCCCCCTACCACCTCAGTTCCCCAGGCGTCAAATAGGGATGATAATGAGTTAATATTTATTCTTAGTGCCTTTTATATGTGCACAGTTAACCAATAACCCTAGGAAGTAGGTATACCATGATCCCGACTGAGAGGTGGGGAACCTTCAGCCCACAGAGGTCAAATATGTGACCCAAGGTCACACAAAAGGCAGGACAGCTGGCTTCAGAGGGACCACCACACTTTCCCTCCCAGAGTTGTCCAAAGGGAGCCACAGGAGATAAAGGGCTTTCCCGGTGTCAGACAGCTGACATGCTCAGTTGCTGTCCCCACTGCCACCATCATCACTGGTAACCACTGGGCTTACAGGGTACAATATGGCCCCCTGACCCTCCAGACCTTTGGGTCTGGCCGAGGAGGAAAGATACAACTTGTTAGGGTAGATCCAAATGTACGAACACAGAAGGACATCCAGGACACAATGTGGGATGAGAAAAAACAGCTCCAGAAGTGTGTGGATAAAGCAGTCTCAACTTTTGTAAAACTGTATCTATATACCTCCCTACCTATATATAAGTGGGTGTTAACATAGCTGGAGAAACGTTAACTGCAATGTTTGCTGGGATTTTTCCTTTCTTTATTGTTTTCTGTATTGTTTGGGGAGTTTTGTTTTGAGCATGTATTATTTAATGAGAAAAAAGAGACATTCTTATTATGAAATCAAAAATACTTAAATGAAAAGTGAAATTAAAGCACACAGTGATCAATAAAAAAGGAAAAAAATTAACTATCATTACAATGATGAGGTTCTAGAGGCATAAAGTGATGATATATGATGCTTACCCTCCACAGAATCGAAATCTACCTAAGTAGGAAGTTAGGACTCAGTTTTCTGGGTCCCTCCCGTTCTCTGAGCCTCATTTTCTCCATCAGGACAAGATGTCTGGACCCACTGGCCCCTAAGGGCCCTTCCAGCTATAACATTCTCTGCCCTACCGAGGACCCAGCTTGCTCACCCCGATCCTCCCTCTGGGCAGCTGCCTCCTCCTCCTGCTGTCGCTTTGCCTGTTCCTCCTGCACTCGCTGCCGCTCCAGTTTCTTCACCATCTTGAGATCCTTCCACTTCTTTTTCTCCTCTTTTTCTGGATAAGAGGACATCCCGATTGGTGGAGGGAAGAGGGACTTGGACGTGAGGAGGACTTGGAGCAGTCCAGGAGGTGATGTCCTCTCAGTAGGGGCAGCCTGGGCTCTCCAATGCTGCTGAGACAGCAGCCAAAGGAGCCTCCCAGGGCTTCTGGCCCTGTCTTCTCCATTTTGGGTACTGTGGGACCTAGAGGGGCCAAATCTGGTGGCTTTTCCCCAAGATTCAGCTGTGCACTGATGGAGTGGCCTCGGGGAGAGGTGAGCACAGACGCTCATCTCCCCATCTGAGCCCACCGCCCCGGTCCCTTACTTACTCTGTTGCTTCCATTTTCGCCACTCCACCCTCTGGCCATGTTCACCCTGGAGTAGGGGTGGGAGGAGATATAGGAGTGAGGCTGAATGGTCACACCCGAGAGGAGGTCCCAGTTGCTGCTCCACAGCTGTCCCCTCTCTTTAAATGGAGGTGGTGAGGAAACGAGGGAACCCTCCCCCCGCCCCCCACGCCACACTCCTGCTGCCCAGAGAAAGCGTCAGGAGGGCAGGGACCTGTCGTACCCCCAGTGCCTGAGACCACACCTGGCACACAGTAAGCATTCAATAAATTGTTTAATGAGTTCCCCCTGGAGAGAAGAGGAAACAGGTTCAGAGGGACAGGACCTGCCCACTGTCGCCCTGGTGTCAGAAGAGATACGCCACGAAAGGGCTCGGGATTCCGAGCCGGGTCCGGTCTTCTGAATCCGGGCCCCGGGCAATGAGTTACCCAACGCAGTCCCGGCTCTGACTCGAACCCCGGCTCCCACCTCCGGTTCTCATCTGGACAGGGGTGCTTGAGGCCATGAGCATGCGGCACCTCGGGGACTCGGGCCGCGGAGCAGCGACGAGCAGGGAGCCAGAGGTGCGGCCAGGCCCTGCCACGGGCCCCCAAGCGGCTCTTTCTCTTGCCTCCACCCCGCGCCCTGCCGCGGGATCCCACATCCCTCCACCTACCGGGCCGCAGGGCCTCTTCCTCCCGCGCTCCGCCATGTTAGTCGCACACCGTCGGCCCCGCCCAGCCAATCAGACTCACCCCTTCCGCCAACACCTCCTCCGAGCCGTCCAATCGGAGAGCCAATGGCGTGCGAGGGCGCGCCCTATGCTCCGGGCTGAGGGAGCGTGTGGGCCTGGGACTGGCTCCTGGGGGCGGGCTCCCGGGGGTGGGCGGGGCTCATCGCAGGCCTGGGTGTCCAAAGACGCACGGTATCCGGTTCTCTCCTGAACCCTTGGACGATAGGAGAGCTACCCTCTCTCCTCCCGTCGGGCGCGAAACTCAAAGCTCAGCTTGGTTTTACACATGGGGACCCTGAGGCACAGAGCTGGAGTGTGATTCAGAGCTGGCAATAATTTAATCCAATTATTTTATAGATTCGTTCATTTACTCTCTTTTAATTATCAGACTTTACTTTTTTAGAGCAGATTTAGGTTTACCGAAAATTGAACAGATAGTACAGAGTTCCCACATAACCCTCACTCAGTTTCTGTTGTTCACATGTGTTAATGTGTACATTTGTTATAGTTGATGAACCTATATTGATGCATTGTTCATAGTTTACATTAGGGTTCACTCTTTGTGTTGTACATTCTAACAGTTTTGACAAATGCATAATGTCATATATCTACCATTACAGTATCATACAAAATTGATTCACTGCCCTAAAAATCCTCTGTGCTCCACCTACCTCCCCCACCCCTCAAGCCCCTGGTAACCACGGGGACCCTGATCTTTTTTACTGTCCCTATAGTTTTGCCTTTTCCAGAATGTCATATAGTTGGAATCAGACAGTATGCAGCCTTTTCAGACTCCCTTCTTTCACTAAGCAACATGCATTTAAAGTTCCTCTAAAGTAGGAGATAGATGGGCCCCTGGGCTGGACAGCTGGGGTTTGTCAAGTGGAGTAACACTGAAGCTCTGTTCTCACCCAGATGCTCCAAGGTCAAAGCTAGTGGCAGAAGCTGAGCTCTACTGAAGTAAAGAGATAAAATAACCACTCCTGAGGTCAAGGAAAACTTCCTGTCTGGACATGCGCAGGAAGGCTCCTTGGGGGTCAAAAAGGGAGGGGACACCACCCCATAATAAGTGTGGACATATACACACAGGCCTCTGCGGTGGAATCCATCTTAGCAAAAAGTTGCACACGCAGCTTGGGGAGGGTCCTAGGACCAGTCATGTGTGAAAAAAGAAACGAGATAATTGGCCAAAGGTAAACAAAGACCAGGAAGAACTGTCCTATATAAGTGATTTAAATCGCCTCTTTACTCCACTCCTCCCCATTAGAAAGGATGCCCACACCCTTTCTCTCTGGGTGTGTATTTCTGCCCAGCTTCGACTTAAATAAACAAACTGTTTCTCTGTGTGCTCTCCCATAGTGCTGTGTCTCTAATAATAAACTTTGTACCTGTTTTTTACAGTTTTTGCCTCCTTGAAACATTCTTGCTCTCAAATGGGGGAAAGAGCCAGGGCCACTTTGCTTCTAGCCTCTAGCCCCTGGTGCTCTAGCGGCTAGGATTCCTGGTTTTCATCTGGGCTACGCAGGTTCAATTCCTGGGCAGGGAACTAAGACCTCACTGCTGTCTCTCCGAGATCACCTCCATATCTTCTAATGGTTTGATAACTCATTTCTTTTTCTTTTATAGTAGGTTGAAGATATAATTTTTAAAAATTTATTTATATTTATTCATTTATTTGGTTGCGCCAGGTCTTAGTTGCGGCTCGCCGGCTCCTTAGTTGTGTCATGCGAACTCTTAGTTGCTACATGCATGTGGGATCTAGTTCCCTGAGCAGGGATTGAATCCGCGCCCCCTGCACTGGGAGCGCGGAGTCTTAACCACTCCACCACCAGGGAAGTCCCCGATAGCTCATTTCTTTTTACTGCCAGATACTATTCGTTGTATGGCTATGCCACTGTGCGTCTATCCATTCACCTTTTGAAGGACATTTGGTTGCTTCCAGTATTTGGCAATTATGAATAAAACTGCTGCAAATATTCATGTGCAGGTTTTTGTGTGGACATGAATTTTCAGCTCATTTGGGTAAATAGCTGGAAGTCTGATTGCTGGATCCAACAGTAAGACTATGTTTAGCTTTGTAAGAAATTGCCAAACTGGGACTTCCCTGGTGGTCCAGTGGCTAAGACTCCGTGCTCCCAATGCAGGGGGCCCGGGTTCAATCCCTGCTCAGGGAACTAGATCCCACATGCTGCAACTAAGAGTTCGCATGCCGCAACTAAAAGATCCCACACGTGGCGACGAAGATCCTGTGTGCCGTGACTAACACCCGGCGCAGCCAAATAAATAAATAAATGAAAAAGAAATGGCCGAGCTGTCTTCCAAAGCGGTTATACCAGTTTGCATTCCTACCGGCAAGGAATGAGATACACTTTCTTTTTTAAATAATAGATTTGAGTCAGTATTCATTCAATCAACAAATATTTATCAAGCAGATCCTATTTTGAGGCTGGAACTCCCTGTGCTAACCGCCAGGGACACAATGGTAGGGAAAGCAGATACTGATCTGGAGTTTACAACCTAGTAGAGGAGAGATTCATTTCTAGTTCAGAGTGTGTGTTAACATTACAGGGCTTGTGTTTGTTTCACCATTCCCCGCTCTCCCGTATCTGAATGAAAGGCAAAGTCATTTCTGCATCTCGGGTTGGCTGAGGTTACTCAGTCTAAGATCTGGAAGCTCTGTAGAGCCACAGATTTGAGTTATGGGCAGATTCTGGATTGGTTCATGAGACATGAAACCTTTGGTCAGGGTGGTTCTATCCAAGAAATCTACGGGTTTACCCCATTGAGGACTTGCTTATCATCAGGCTATGTGTAGTATGGCAAAGGGGCTCCAACCCTGAGCCTCCGAGTTGTTATTTTGTTTCACAATCTTGACTTTGGAGCAGTGATAGTATCACAAAGTCATAGTTGGGAAAGGAAGAAGTGTCCTGGGACTTCCCTGGTGGTCCAGTGGTTAAGACTCTGCACTTCCAATGCAGGGGGTGCAGGTTGGATCCCTGGTCTGGGAACTGAGATCCCATGTGCCGCCTGGCCAAAAAATAAATAATTTTAAAAATTAAAAAAAAAAAAAAAAAGGAAAGTGTCCTGTCATAACACCAAGTATGTTCCAAACAGCAATTCTCACACCAAGTGGGTGTCCTACACTTCAATTAAATTCTGACAAGTTGGCACAGACCTCATAGGTTAAGGTATCAGTCCCACAAGACTGTCTCCCACTTCAGATGTCAGCAGCAAGTGGGGTCACCAGCCACCCCCACTTCTGCCTGGCCGACTACAAATTCCGGCATTTCCATGACCACCCCCCAGATTCAATAATTTGCTGAAACAATTCACAGCCCTCAGGAAAGTGCTATACTTACAATTAGAGTTTCATTAGAGAAGATAACAACCCAGGAGCAGCCAAATGGAAGAGGTACATAGACGAAGGTCTTGGGAGAGGGGGGTGCAGAGGTTCCATGCCCTCTCCGGATGGGCCACCCTACCAGCGCATCGATGTGTTCACCAGCCCAGAAGGTCCTTGAGCCTCAGTGATTCAGGGTTTTTATGTGGGATTTTATTACATATGCACGTCTGATTAAATCATTAGCCATGGGACTGAACTCAATGTCCAGTCCCTTTTCCCTCTCTGAGGTCTGGGTTTGAGGCTGAAAGTTCTGACCCTCTAATCACATGGTTGAAGGGGTTCATTTTGAATAACAAAAGACACTACTAACACTCATGAAATTACAAGGGTTTTAGGAGCTCTGTGCCAGGAACCAGGGACAAAGACCAACTGTATTTTATTATCCTATATGTTTCCATCAGCTCCCCAATTAAATATGTGATATGAGCAAAACCCATGAGCTTGCTATGCAAATGCAACTTCAAGACAATTCCCCAGCACCACCTTCCAAATGATTTCAGGAGTTGCGTTGCTTTCCAGTGGGAGGCCCACCCCTGGGATCAAATCTCATTTCTACCTTTTACCAGCTGGATGGCCTCAGGTAAGTCCCCTCACCTCCAAAGCGGTTTCCTCACCTGTAAAATGGAGGCAGTAACTCCTGTCTCAGAGGGTCCTTTAATGAGATGGTGCACATCCAAGTGCCCGGCATACAGGGGTGAGCAGTAAATGTTAGGGGAAACATTCCTTTCCCCTTCTGTCTAATTATGTAATCCCTGGCAATCCTGGCCTGGACTCTGATCCCTGTGGGGTGTGACTGTCCGAGTCTTCCCTGTGAGACACTCAACTGAGGCCCCCATCACACACACACACACACACACCACCACCACCACCACCACCACCACCACCACCACCACCAACGGTAACACATACCATCTGAGCCCCTAGGCCTGGTTTTACCATTAACTAACTGGGTGGCCTCAGACAAGGTCCAAGTCCCTGCCCTTCTTTGGGCCTCAAAACACATTTGTACAAAGAGAGTCTGGGATCTGAGGTTCAGGGAGGTGGGAGTTGCCTTCCATTCTGACTAAGCCCCCATCTGCAATCAGCACCAGGGTGTGAAGCAGAGAGAAGCAGCCAATAACAGTCTGAATAACTTAAAACTTTATTATGGGCAAAAGTACTGGCTTGAAGAGTCAAGCCTAAGGGCAACTTTCCAAAATCAAGCTTAGATAAGGAAAGGGAGGGATGCCTGAGGCCTGGCTGGGGCCAATGCAAGGCTGGGGCCAGTGCAAGGCTGGGGCCAGTGCTGAGACCCAAGGTCAGTACATTATTGAACTCTGCCCTCTGAGTCCCAGGTGAGTCTGGGGAGGCCAGAGGGGACCCAAGACCATATAGCCCAGCACAGGGAGGACCAGGGAGAGGCCCCGGTCAGGCCTCCTTCACCTCTGCAACAGGAACACAGCTATGCGCCATGGGGAAGTGCTCCTGACTGTCCCAAGACCAAAAGGGGGGCTCTTCCCTGAGGTTATTCTGTGTTACAGAGAAGAGATCCTCCAGTACCATCTACCCCCAACCTGGGAATGGCTGAAACCTGGACAAAGACAGAGCCCTGCAGAGTGTGCAGGGAGCAGGCAATGCAGGGCCCAGGGGGTGATGTCAGGGCCTGAGGTCATCCTTCCACTTCTGTAGCTTCTTGTCCATGGCCTGGAGCGTGGATTCATCCTGCACCAACACAGATTGGTCCTACCCCTCTCCCCACACCCGCAGGAGGCATGGGGAGGCTTGGGGAGGTCTTCCCTCCCCCAGGCCTGTCCTTTACCTTCATGAAACAGAAGCGGATATAGTGGTCAAAGAGCTTCTGATGTGGCACGCTGTAGAAGATGGAGACCGGGATGGCCATCAAGCCCTGTGGAGGAGGAAGCCCATGTCTCAGCGGCCCCACAGCCCAGCAGGCCTCTGGGGGGCTCCAGGGGGTCAGAGATGTTCCGTGATGAGACAGGAGAAGGAAAATTAGTTCAGTGCAGCACCTCCCAGTGCTGCATCAAGGTCAGAGGAAAAGCATCCCAAATCATCATTCCAAGCCAGGCAGGTCAGGGCAGAGCCATAGAATAAATAAGTCTTAGGGAATTCCCTGATGGTCCAGTGGTTAGGACTCTGCGCTTTCACTGCTGAGGGCGCGGGTTCAATCCCTGGTCGGGGAACTAAGATCCTGTAAACCATGTGGCATGGCCAAAACAAAAAAAACGCCACAAACAAGCAAAAAAAAGAAATAAGTCTTAGAGTCGTAGCTCTGAGCTGGATGGACCTCAGAGTTAATGGGCCAGCTCCTCACTGTACAGATGGGAAGACTGAAGCCCTGAGAGGGCAAGAATTCCTGCCAGCCCACAAGGCATATTTGAGCAAACTGAAAACAGGCTTCCCATTCCTTGAAGTGGATGCAACCCTGTGCCACGGCTCAAGGCAGAGGACTGGCTGGACTTTGGCGCATCAGCCCCCTGGTCAGGCACCCTTAGCAGTGCACAGCCTGTAAAACATACACAGCGGCCCTGGCAGAGGCCCAGCCCACCTTGTTCTTGATCATCCACTTGACAAAGCGTCTGTCGTAAGGCTCATCTGCAGCTCCAGGCAAGTTGGGCATCTTGCTCTCTGGGGGACAGAGGCCAGGCTGAGCCCTGAGCAGCCTCCAGGGCCCTGTACCTGGCCCAGCCCGGCCAGTCCCACTCACTGAATTCCGAGATGTCTGTGATGAGGAAGTAGCTGCCCTGGGGGATCACGGGCCTCAGGCCTACAGACTTCAGGCTCTGTATCATGTGGTCTCGGCAGCGCTGTATGGCCTGTGGGAGCTGCACAAAGTAGCTGCTGGGTTGGCCGAAGTGCAGTTGCTCCCGCTGAAAGCTCTGGGCTACTGCAGCCTGGGGAGGGCGGAGGGACAAGCAGGTCAGGTGTGACCTGACCTTGGAGCCAGCCCGAACTCCTTTCTTGCCCCCCCCCCTCCCCCCCCCCTCACCTGGGCCTGTGTGGGACAGTGGAAGATGGAGTTCTGGTGCACGGTGCGCAGGTGCTTCAGCAGACTCTCCGGGCCTAGGACCCAGCCCACCTGGACCAGCAACATAGGTAGGAGGTGAGGCTCTTCGGGGCCTGACCAAACCCCTTCTGGATTTCCAGGCCAGACTCGCCTACCAAGGATTGTAGAGGGGGGGTTCACCCCCGCCCTCGTTGACTCACCTTCCAGCCTGTGGCGCTAAAGGTCTTGCCAGCGCTGCCAATGGTCAGGGTGCGTTCCCACATGCCAGGGAGGGTGGCTGCCCAAGGCCAAAGAAAGCAGCTGCTGAGATGGGGGTGGGGGCAGGGGAGGGGTGGGGGCTGGACCCCAGCAGGCACTCAGGCTCTCAACGCTCCAGACTCCACCATGTGCTAAGCTACTCCCACGACTTATTTGAGCTCACCCTCATGACAACCCTGGGAGGCAGATGCCATGTGTTCCCCTGTCCTCAGAGAGGTGAAGTCACTGCCCCAGGTCACCTGACCTGTGGGGGTCTAGACTCCTCGGTCCTAATCAACAGGCCTGCGCTGACACCCAGACTGGGCTCAAGGCCCTGCCACAAATGTCCAGGGGAACGGGGGCACCCTGGCCGGCTCGGCTCACCGATGCTGACGTGCTGGCACCCGTCATAGACCAGCCACTGGTAGACCTCGTCGGTGATACACACCACGTCATGCTGCTGGCACAGGCTGGCCACCAGCTCCAGTTCTGCCCTGGAGAACACCTGCAGGGACCATCCCCAAACAGAGAGGCCTGCTTAGAGAGATGAACAGACAGGGCCAGAGCCGGTGCTGAGGGCTTTTCTGTCCCATCCTATCCCTGCAACAGTGACCCTGTGAAGTTGGTTGTGAGATAACAGAAAATACACACACATATATGTGTGTGTGTGTGTGTGTGTGTGTGTGTGTGTGTGTGTGTGTACATACATATATATGTATGTATATATGTATACACACACACACACACACACACACACACACACACACACACACACACACACACACACACACACACATATATATATCTGCCCCAATTCCTGGCACAGAACTCCTAAAACCCTTGTAAATTACTAAGTGGTAAGAGCACTAGAAACATCTTTTGTTCTAATATTTGCTCTTTGATCCTGACCTAGACACAGGGCTCTGGAAACTCTTGTAAATTCCTAAGTGATAAGAGCACTAGAAGTGGACTTCCCTGGTGGCGCAGTGGTTAAGAATCCGCCTGCCTTCAATCCCTGGTCTGGGCAGATCCCACATGCCACGGAGCAACTAAGCCTGTGCACCACAACTACTGAGCCTGTGCTCTAGGGCCCGTAAGCCACAACTACTGAGTCCCCGTGCCACAACTACTGAAGACCACACGCCTAGAACCTGTGCTCCACAACCACAACAAGAGAAGCCACCGTAATGAGAAGCCCGCGCATGGCAACAAAGAGTAGCCACTGCTCGCCGCAACTAGAGAAAGCCCGTGCACAGCAACGAAGATCCAACACAGCAATAAATAAATAAATAAATAAATTTATAACCAAAAAAAAAAAAAAGAATCCGCCTGCCAGTGTGGGGGACACAGGTTCGAGCCCTGGTCCGGGAAGATCCCACATGCCACAGAGCAACTAAGCCCGTGCGCCACAACTACTGAACCTAAGCTCTAGAGCCCGTGAGCCACAACTACTGAGCCCACATGCCACAACTACTGAAGCGCACATGCTCTAGGGCCCGCATGCCACAACTACGGAGCCCGAGTGCTGCAGCTACTGAAGCTCGCACACCTAGAGCCTGTGCTCCGCAACAAGAGAAGCCACCACAATGAGAAGCCCATGCACCGCAACAAAGAGTAGCCCCCACTCGCTGCAACTAGAGAAAGCCTGCACGCAACAACAAAGACCCACTGCAGCCAAAAATAAATAAATTAAAAAAAAAAAAGAGCACTAGAAGCATTTTTGTTCTAATGAGGCAACTCTAAGTGGGCTCTTGGATTGGGGCTGATCATCAGAAAGACGAAGCCATATTGGAAGTTTGGAATTTTCTCCAGAGAGGGCAGAGGGGCTGGAAATGGAGTTGATAATTGAAGCCTCCATAAAAATCCCAATAGGACAGGGTTCAGAGAGCTTGCAGGTGGGTGAGCACATCCAGGTACCAGGAGCTTGACACACCCCAGCTCCACAGGGACAGAAGCACCTGTGCTCGGGAACCTCCCAGACCTCGCCCTACATGTCTCTTCATCAGGTTGTTCATCTGTATCCTTTATCGTATCCTTTAATAAACTGGTAACTGTAAGTAGGTGTTTCCCTGAGTCCTGTGAGCCACTCTAGCAAATTAATTGAACCGAGGAGGGGGTTGTGGGCACCTCAGATTTACAACCATAGGTCAGCAGCACAGGTGACAACCTCGACTTGTGATTGGTGTCTGGAGTGGGGTGGGGGGCAGACTTGTGAGACTGAGCCCTTAACCTGTGGGATCTGACGCCATCTCCAGGTAGACAGTGTCAGAATTGAATTAAATTGAGTTGACTTGTGGGACACCCAGCTGGTCTCACATAATTACTTAGTGTGGGAAAAAAACCCACATATCTGGTGTCAGAAGCGTTTTGAGTGTGATAATGGTGTGACAGTAAAGGAGAGACACAGGTGGAAGCCTGGGTCTTCCTTCACATCAGTTCTGTCATGTTCCCATTTTCCAGACGAAAAACTGGAGAGGTGAAGTCACTGGCCCAGGTTCATGGGGAAGTCATGGAGATGTCCAGCCCGCTCCACCACCCGAGGCCTGATACCTTCCCTGGGGATCCCTGCCCCAGGCCCTGGGACCTCTGGGAGCTTCGGTCCTCAGAGCCCATCGCAGGTAGTCCTCCCACTTCACAGACAAAGAAACTGAGGCCCCATGGCAGCACAAGAGTAACAGAGCAGGGACGTGAGCCAATCTGGAGGGGTCCCCAGAGGAGGTCTCTCAGGTACCTTTCCCAGGGGGTTGTTGGGTGTGTTGAGGATAAGGGCTTTAGTGCGAGATGTGAACTTGCTGGCCAGCTCCGTGGGGTCCAGCTGCCAGTTGCTGCTGGAATCCAGTTCCCCATCCTGGTTGGGGCTCTGCAAGAGGAGGTGGGAGGGGGTGGCAATACTTACCCACATGACTTTCATCTCTAGAAAGTCAGCCTTCCTCCCCCCAGGCATCTCTCCCCACTGTCTCTCCTCTCGGGCTCTGGACACCCCTCTCCTCATCCTGGAGAAACTGCCCTCCTGCACTTCCTTCCTTCTTTCCCACCTCCCAGGGTTCAACCCAGCACACTCCTTGGACCCCTCTGCCCACCCACACCCCGACCAGCATCCTTACCAGCTTCAGGGACACAAACACAGGGCGACCCCCTGCCATCAATGTCATGGGCTCATAACAGTCAAAAAAAGGCTCGATGATGATGACCTGGTACAAGGATCAGATTGGCTGGGGTCGGCACCACCCTGACCCTTCACCCCCACCCAGCCCTGGCCTTGCCCACTCACCTCGTCTCCTTCGTCCACCAGGGCCTGGAAGGCTGTGAACAGGGCCCCATAGGCACCCACAGTCACCAGCACGTTCTTGAGCGGGTCTATGTCCTGTCCCAGCAACTTCCCGAAGAAACTGGCCAGGATCTTCGTCAGGGGTGGATAACCCTGCCGGGACAGCAGGGGTCAGCGGCCTGGTTCAGCCTGGGCCCACCCTCCCACTCAGATGCATCCAGGCAATTCTAGCATCTTCCAGCAGCAAGCCTTGGGGCAGAGTCAGTTCCTGTGGGGTGAGTTCTTTCATCTCCATCGCCAGCACATGCCATAAAGCCTGCTCTGTGCCAGGCCCAGCATCCAGGGCTGGGATCAGTGGGAAACCAGACAGAGTGTATGCCTTCGTGGAGCACAGTGCAACAGAGCCCTCAAAATAGCAGGAACTCCACACTTTAAACACCTCCCTCTAAGTTTAAGTAGTACTTTTGTGCCATCTAATCCTCTTGGCAGCCTTGCAAAAGAGGTATTATTTGATCCCCACCATTTGACTGGTAGAAAAACAGTGAGCCAGAGAAAGAAAATGACTTTCCCAAGGTCATGCCAGTTGAAGTGCAGGAATAGGACTTTATGTTGCAGCTTTGGAAGCACCCCACTTTGAGAGGAAGATTGGATCTGTACGCTTGTTTGTTGAGGACACTTATAAAACACTCCAGGCTGGGCTTCCCTGGTGGCACAGTGGTTGAGGGTCCGCCTGCCGATGCAGGGGACACGGGTTCATGCCCCGGTCCGGGAAGATCCCACATGCCGTGGAGTGGCTGGGCCCGTGAGCCATGGCTGTTGAGCCTGCGTGTCCGGAGCCTGTGCTTCGCAACGGGAGAGGCCACAACAGTGAGAGGCCCACATACCGCAAAAAAAAAAACCCAAACAAACAAACAAACAAAAAAAAACACTCCAGGCTAAGCCAAGGGACTGAAACCTAAGGTCTAGAACTTAACTAAATAATTCACTAAACCAGAATTGACTACATAAAAATGAAAAATTTCTGTACACCAAAATATCCCATGAGCAAAGTTAAAAGACAAAGAGAGGAACACTGCAACATAAGAGAAAGAAATAAGATATTTAATATGTAAAGAGCTCTTTCAAAGCAATAGGACAAAGATATACACCCAAATGAAAAAAACGAGGTCAGGCATGAAAGAAAAAGTCCTGAGGCCCAATATGTACATGAAAAGAATGAACATTCCTGCCAGCTCTGAGACCAGCCTGTTGGTGGGTATGTGAGTAAACCTTACTAGAGGGCAATCTGACAATATCCAGCACAGGCTGAAATGCTTACACCCTTTGATTCTCTAGTTTTAGTTCTTGGGATATATCTGAGAGATATATCCTGAGATATATATATATATATATATATATCTCAGATATATATCTGAGAGAAATGTTCACATATGTGTACAAAGGGATACACAAAGAGATATTCACTGTGGCATTGCTTAATAGTGAGATAACCAAACCAGATCATCAGTGTAGGGCTGGGTAAATAGATTACGGCACATCTAGGCAATCGGATACTATGCAGCCATCAAAAAGAATGAGGCTAATGGAGTACATATACACAATGGAATACTACTCAGCTATGAAAAAGAATGAAATAATGCCATTTGCAGCAACATGGATGCAACTAGAGGTTATCATACTAAGTGAAGTAAGTCACAAAGAGAAAGACAAATACCATATGATATCACTTATATGTGGAATATAAAATATGACACAAATGAACCTATCTATGAAACAGAAACAGAATCAGGGACATAGAGAACAGACTGGTGGTTGCCAAGGGGGAGGGGGATGGGAGGGGGTTGGATGGGGAGTTTGGGATTAGCAGATGCAAACTGGTATATATAGAATGGATAGACAACAAGGCCCTACTATATAGCACAGGGAACTATATTCAATATCTTATGATAAACCATAATGGAAAAGAATATGAAAAAGAATGTATGCCTGAGTCACTTTGTTGTACAGCAGTAATTAACACAACATTGTAATTCAACTATACTTCAATAAAAAATAAATTTAAAAAAAAGAATGAGGCTGTTTTGACATGGAAAGATGCCTATGTCATACTATTTAGTGAAATAAGTTATAGAACATTACTAGAGTATGAGTCCATTTGTGTTAAGAAACACAAATCTCACGTGTGGGCATGTGAATGTGTGTGTGTTTATACAAGCATTTTTAAAAGTTAAAAGTTCAGGGGACTTCCCTGGTGGTGCAGTGGTTGAGAGTCCGCCTACCAATGCAGGGGACACGGGTTTGGGCCCTGGTCTGGGAGGATCCCACATGCCGTGGAGCACCTGGGCTCGTGCACCACAACTACTGAACCTGTGCTCTAGAACCTGTGATCCACAACTACTGAGCTTGCGTGCCACTACTACTGAAGCCCACATGCCTAGAGCCCGTGCTCCGCAACAAGAGAGGCCGCCACAGTGAGAAGCCCGCGCATGGCAACGAGGAGTGGCCCCTGCTTGCAGCAACTAGAGAGGGCCCAGGTGCAGCAATGAAGACCCAACGCAGCCAAAAATAAAAATAAATTTATAAAAGTTCAAAAGTCTAAACACTCAGCAAAGTAGCAAACCATTAGCAGTGGTTATCTCTGGGTGGTGGCACTGGAGGGAACTTTCCCCCAGGGCGATGAGATGCACATCAAAGTTTAAGAAACTACTCCAAGGCGGCAAATATTTACTCTGTGGTTCTTCACAGAAAGACTTCGGATTTAGAGTCAAAACAATCAGCAGCTTGTCTTTCAGGGTTAAGCTTAGGTGTCACCTCCTTCAGA
Organism: Delphinus delphis; assembly: GCF_949987515.2. Classification (NCBI taxonomy): domain Eukaryota; kingdom Metazoa; phylum Chordata; class Mammalia; order Artiodactyla; family Delphinidae; genus Delphinus; species Delphinus delphis. The sequence goes on along the minus strand of NC_082688.1, from coordinate 7,204,225 downwards.
AAGCCCTCCCTGATCTCCCAGGTCTCATTCCCTCCTTCTTGCTCCCAAGTACCCCATTCTCCTCCATCACAGCATATCAGCTACCTTTGTCTTCTGCGATTGTTTTGGGTTTTGGTCTGCTTTTCCCACTAGGCAATGAGCTCCTGGCTCACGCTTTTTTACCTGTCTTTCCCCCAGACCATGAACTGTTCCAGGGACTGGAACAAAGGAGACAGTCAGTGAACACTGAACCATGGCCAGACTGAATTCCCGGGGCTCTGCCCCATGAACCCTGACACTCAGATGGGCCTGCTGCCCAAAAAGATCTGCTCTGTCCTCCCCCGGGACCTCCTCAGAGGTCCATGTCCAGGGACCCCTCCAGAGGGGCTGGTAGACTCACAAATGCCTTCGTGTACTGGTTGAGCATGAAGTCCCCACTGACGGCGTGCTGAAAGGCTTCCACGGCGAAGTCTGGGGGTGCGAAGTCTGGGAAGCCTTGGCCCAAGTTCACGACATCAGCCTCACTGGCCAGTTTGACAAACTCCACCCTGGGCAACAAATAGAGAGTGGGTACCAGCCCAACCCTCCACCCCGACCTGGACTTCCGCTTGCTTCCAGGGCAGGGTGAGCAAGGCGTTGGGTTCCTTCTAGAAAAACTGCATAATCAGCATCCACCCTGGTCCGGAGATCTGTTCGTGGTCATAACTGGTTCCATGCTGATCACATGTCTTAGCCCAGGGGCTTTCCAACTTTCCACCACGATCCATAGTAAGAAATCACTTTTACATCCCAAGCTCTGTAGAGCACAAACATGGACTCAACTTTCTCCTTCCGGTGTGATCCACTGCAGTATTTCCCATCCTATTCTACTCTAGTCAGTAGAAATACTTGTTGAGCGCCCCGAAATGGATTTCATGACCCGTTCATGTGTCTCTCAGCACCACACTTTGAAATGCTTGCTCACATCATCTCTGATAGTCTATGAGGCATGTTCTGCTCCTTGATCACAGGGGGGACGGAGAAGCTGGGGTTCGGGCGACTTGCCCAACGTCTCCCAGTTAGCACTGCCAGCCTTTGGTGTCTGAAGCACCAGTTCTGCGCTTGACGATTACCCTGGACAGACTGGGGCCTGCCATCTGCCGTCTCTGGCCCCTGACCACCTTTCTTCTGGCCCTGCCTAATGGCTACCTGTTCAGGGAAACTGGAAGCGAGGCTGAGAGGCTGAAGAGGCTGGTATGCAGTTCCAGGTTGGTTGGGGGCAGAGGGGTCAGGCTGGGTGGAGTTGAATTTGCATAACAATAAATATCATTATGTCTAAAATTGGTCATTTTCTCTCCAGAGCGCCACAGTGTCTCTGAAGACAGAGTTGCTGAAGCTCAGAGAGGCCAGTGACCTGCCCAGAGTCACACAGCCGCTAAGGCAGAGCTGAGATGCAAAATCAGGTGGTGGATGTTCCATGGTGGCTGGGACAGGGGAGCCAGGCTCCAATATCCTATGGAGACCAGCTGCCCTGTGGGTTGGGCCTCTAGGGTCCTGATCCTCAGGCCACCAACCTGGGGTCAGCAGGAACCTGGGACCTTTCATGGCCCTCATCCCTCCTGGCACTCCTCTGCTGTCCCGTGCATTCCTCCCAGGCCAGCTCCTGCTCTGCCCTGCCTTCGCATGAGACTTAGCCTCTCCTGGCCTCAGTCCTTCCTTCTGTACAATGGGTGTGACGGGTTCAAGAGTCTGCTGGGTCTGTGAGTCGGGAAAGATTCTTCCTGTCTCTCCCAGCCAGTCATTTCCTCCTTCGGAGTTAGACTTTACCTTATGTGAAAAATGGGCCACAAGCCTGCCCACCTGCCTCACAGAGAGGAGAGAGTGTGGCAGCCTGGGGAACAGGACCCTGGAGGCCCAACCTAGAGGGCAACCGGACCCTATAGGGCCTTTGGGCCTGGCTCCCCCATCCCAAACACCATGGAGCATCAGAGGAGAAGATGGAGGTGGAAGATTTTTGCAAAACACAAAGCGTTGTACAGCAGGGGAGTTTGAAAGAAAAAATGGTTCTCTTTTTGGTAAAAACAACAGCCAATGTTTTTTTTTTTTTTTTTAACGTATAGAGGTGGCTCAATGCCCTTGGCCAAAGGTAGAGCGGGCCAGGAGCAGGGGTTGGGGGGAAGCGGGAAGGTCATTAAATCTTTCTCATACACCTTCCAGTGCATCCACTGAATCACGGGTGACAAGGGGCACACATGCCTCTCATATTTAGAACAGGTCAATAAAGAAACGATGTCAACCTCTGTAAGCGCTGGTGAGGAGCTGCCCGTGTCTTACCTTCTTATATTCCTTAGCTTAGCTTGTTCTGTACTAGCCTGGAAAGCCCTCAGCCTGGTGCCTGGGTAATGCCTGGGTAATGGCCATCGCTCACATAGTATGTCACCTCATCCTCCCAGGCCCTTCAAGGGAAAGGGAATTACCTCCATTTCCCAGATGGGAAACTGAGGCTCAGAGCAGGCGAGTCACCGGCCCCAAATGCCACAGCCAAGCAGGGCGAGGCTGAGATCCGAACCTAAGCTGGCTGCTGGGGTTCTCACCTCTCAGGAGCTGTGGCTACAAATCTTCCCCCGTCCGAGTGCGCGGCCGTCCTGGGTACCACTGAGTTACTGCCAATCCAGAGACCGCCAGCCCTGCCCTGCCCTTGAGCCCAGGGGACCCCCACACCCCTCCCCAGCCCCGCCCAGCTCACCATGGGTTGTGGTCGATCCCATTCAGCCTTCGAGCCTGCAGCTGTTTGGTCATGACGAGCTGAAGACAGAACAAACGGAGGGTCAGTGGTGGAGGCCCAGCAGCCTGGGCCTGCCAGGGAGGCAGCTTCTCTGGGGCCACAGCCTTGGTGTCCACTCCTCCAGGCGGGAGGCGGAGAGCAGGGCTCCCAGACAAGACAGGGGGGCGGGGTCTCCCACCGCCCAGCTCAGCTCCTCCCACTCCAGCAGCCTGGACTCGCCCACCTGCCAGCCCAGGGTCCACGTGTCCTGGCACACAGCCTGGATTCCATCAAGCTAAAGTTTGACCCAGGAGGGGCTGGGGCCGAGGAGGAGGGGCAGGAGGAAGGGGGAGAGCAGAGCACGGGAAGGATCGTGGTGACAGTGACTACAGCAGCTTCTCGCTAAGCTCTTCCTTTGACTTCTCAGGACCACCTGGCTGGTCCCGTTTTACAGATAAGAAGATGGAGGAGGGAGAGCGGGGAGAGGGATGTGTTCAAGGTCATACAACAGATACACTCAGACCCAGGGCTGTTTGAGACGAGGCCACATTCTGACTCAGGCAAAGAGGACACTTGCTCGGTCCTAGGGGGCTCAGGGGACCTCCCCTCCCCTTCCCTATGTTCCTTCCAGGCCAGCTTCCCCCTCACCCGCAGGTGTGCAGACACTGGCCAGGCCTGAGAACCACCAAACTCAGGTCCTAAGCCCGCCTTGGCTGGGTGACATTGCACAGGTGCTTTAGCTCCCCTGGCCTCAGTCTCTCCATCAGTATAATAGGGGCATAGGCTCTGTGGTCCCTCCCAGCCTCCTGGTCCTGTGGCTTGGAGTCTCAGATGGCCGGCAGGTGGTGGGGCCACAGCTGTATCTAACAGTGAGCCCCCACTGTTCCTCATAGGCTTAGTCCCCACAGCACGTCTATCAGAGGGACCAGGATAATCCCCATGTAAAGATGAGGACACTGAAGCTCAAAGAGATTCAGGGACTTCCCCAAGGTTGGAGGAGGAGCTGGACAGGACCCTGGTCAGGGTGGTGGCAACAGCAGCGCTCCTAGTGTCTGGCCCCTGCCCTGGATAAGGGCATGGGGACCGTCTGTATACAGGCCAGGCTTTTCCATCACCTGGGAGTCTTGCTGATGGGAATGATTTGCAGAGAGCCCAGCATGGGGCTGACACCTAGTAGGTGCTTTGCTAACATTGGCAGCCCTGTCCCTGACACCTCTCACCAGGCCTGGCACTCAGAACATGTCAAAACAGTTAAAAATGAGAGCGTGATCCCTGCCAGGGAAAATCATGTTATCACCCAAATGTTAGTCAGCAGTGATTATCTTTAGTTGGTTAGTTGACAGATATTTTTCTTCTCTTCCTTATAATTTTCGTATTTTCCAAATTTTCTAAAATAAAGGTTTTATTTTTATGATTAAAAAATGTGGGAGAAAATTACATTTTAGAGGAATGTTTGTAAATATGATATACCAATATCAATAAAACAGGCTACAAAATAGCATGTACGGGATGATTATATTTTTTAAAATATACCCTAATATATATTTGTATGTATATATATATTTTTATGACCATATGTGAATAGAAAAAAATTTAGAAGGAAACATACCAAATGTTAAGAAAGGTTCTCTCTGAGTGGTGGAATTACAGGTGATTTAATCACAAGTGCACTCTTCTCTAAGTTGCTTGTATGGAGAGCACACCGTGTTTGACTGACTCTGATATGTGTATTGTTTGCACATTGCACTTTCAGATGTGTCTTAGAATCTATAGCACGAGTTTAACTGGCAATTTCCCCACTTACTAGTCCATAAAATAACAGTGCATCTTAATATTGATGGCATTATAGGTTCAATGATATAAGGAATTACGTTTGAATCGGGCACGCATCATACTTAAAAAAATAAAGTGAAGATGAGTCGGGGCAGTGGGGGTAGGTGGGTAGAGGTTGGAGTGAGGGAGTTTGCGGAGGGCTGGGGTGGGCGAAGGAGTAGAGGGGTGGAGGGGCACAGAGAGAGAGCAAAGGGGGTGGATGGAGTTGAATGAGTTCAGGAAGAAGATAAAAAAGGGGGGACTCTAGAAACTTGGGGTGCTCAATGGAGTGACCTTTGAGTATGTCACACACTACTTGGATAAGTGAGGAACCAGTGCCTGTTCTTGAGCTTATGCATAATGTATTTATTCAGCCAACATTTATGAAGCACCTACTGTGTACCAAACACTGGGCTGGGCACACGGGGTGATGGGGAGGCAGCAGCTCCAAGGAGACCATTCAGATGCATAGCTACAAGTTCTAGATTAGAAGCAAGGGCAAGGGAGAGGCCCACATCCAGGCTGCAGTCAGAGAAGGCCTCCTGAAAGAGGAGGCTCATGCACAGCTTTGAAGCCGGAACCAAGCCAGATCCCAGGACCCCTGGGGCACGCAAGCAGCAGAGCACGAGGGGCTAGAGCACTTACAGTCTGATGCAAACACCGGGCGAGCGAAGCTCCAGACTTCTTTCCCCGGAAGGGCCCCACCAGGTGCAAATAGATGGCCGCCGCATTCCTGAACATGCCTCCCAGAGCCATGGGGCACTGACGACGTCTCCTCCAAGGGCAGAGGAGAAGAGAGGAGAATGCCCTGGCCAGAAAATGGCTCCGAGCTCAGGATTTGGGTGCCCCCCCACACAGCTCTAATAACAACAACAACAGTAAGTGCTAATATTTATTGAGTAGTCCCTGTGTGCCAGGCATGGCAGCAAGTGCTTTGTTGCATGGCTATCCTTCAGTCCTTGAAACCCTGGGACCCCTTCCCCCCCAGCAACCAGAGTGACCCTTTCAAAATGTAAATCACCTCTAATTAAAAAAAGATCCAGGGACTTCCCTGGTGGCACACTGGTTAAGAATCCACCTGCTAATGCAGGGGACACGGGTTTGAGCCCTGGTCCGGGAAGATCCCGTGTGCCGCTGCAATGAGAAGCCCGCACACTGCCATGAAGAGTAGCCTCTGCTCGCCGCAACTAGAGAAAGCCCGCGTGCAGCAATGAAGACCCAACACAGCCAAATAAAAAAATCCAGGGACTTCCCTGGTGGTCCAGTGGTTGAGACTCTGCGCTCCCAATACAGAGTGTAAGAGTTTGATCCCTGGTTGGGGAACTAAGATGCTGCATACCACGTGGCAGCCAAAAAAAAAAAAAAAAAAAAATCCAATTGAAGATTATGGATGGCCCCTAACATTGCAGACAGAGTCAACCTTACACGTTCTGACTCTGGAAACACACATATCACCTGCAAATTATTGCTGTGCTAAAACCAAATCTAAAGCAGATCATGCCTCTGGATTACTAAAATACAAGGGACAGAAGAAAATGTTAAATTACACCACGGAGATGCAATTAACAAATTCAGACTGATGGAAACTCTATAGAACAAATGACCCTGTTTCTTCAACAAATAAAATGCAAGAGGAAAAAAAAGCCTGGGACTTCTCTGGTGGCACAGTGGTTAAGAATCCACCTGCCAATGCAGGGGACACGGGTTTGATCCTTGGTCTGGGAAGATCCCATATGCTGTGGAGCAATTAAGCCCATGCAGCGCAACTACTGAGCCTGCACTCTAGAGCCTGCGGGCCACAACTATTGAGCCCGAGTGCCACAACTACTGAAGCCCGTGCACCTAGAGCCCGTGCTCTGCAACAAGAGAAGCCACTGCAAGGAGAAACCCATGCACTGCAACAAAGAGTAGCCCCTGCTCACCACAACTAGAGAAAGCCCCTGCGCAGCAACAAAGACATAACGCAGCCAAAAAAAAAAAAAGCCTGGAGCGTTATAGATTAAAAGAAACTCAACAGACATAAATAAAAAAGTGAATGCCTTGGGGCTTCCCAGGTGGTGCAGTGGTTGAGCGTCCGCCTGCTGATGCAGGGGACACAGGTTCGTGCCCTGGTCCGGGAAGATCCCACATGTCACGGAGCGGCTGGGCCCATGAGCCACGGCCACTGAGCCTGCGCGTCCAGAGCCTGTGCTCCGCAATGGGAGAAGCCACAACAGTGAGAGGCCCGCGTACCGCAAAAAAAAAAAAAAAAAAAATTAGACATTTTTGTGTCTCAAAGGATACCGTTAAGAAAGTGAAAAGAAAACCCACAGTATGGGAGAAAATATCTGCAAACCATAAATCTGAATCTCTCCAGAGATATAAATGGCTAGTAAGCACATGAAAAGATGTTCAACATCATTAGTCATTAGGTAAATGCCACATTAAGATACCACTTCATATCCACTAGAATGGCTATAACAAATAAGACAGATAATGACAAGTGTTTCGAGGATGGTGAGAAATTGGAACCCTTGTATATTGCTTCTGGAAATGTAAAATGGTGCAGCTGCTGTGGAAAACCATCTAGAAGTTCCTCAAAATGTTAAACATAGAGTTACTATATGATCCAGCAATTCTGTTCCTAGGTATACACCCAAGAGAAATGAAAAAAAATATGTCCACATAAAATCCTGTACATGAATATTCATAAGCAGCATTACTCCTAAGAGTCAAAAAAGTGGAAACAAACCTAAATGTCCACCAACTGATGAACAAAATGTGGTAAATCCATATGATTTAACAATGTCATTTGACAATAAGAGGGAATGAAGCACTGAATCACGCTACAACATGGATGAACCTTGAAACGTTATGCTAAGTAAAAGGAGCCCATTACCAAAGGCCACAAATTGTTCCGATTCCATCGATATGCAACAGGCAAATCTAGAGAGACAGAGAGCAGATTAGTGTTTGCCTTGGGCTGGGAGTGGCATGGGAGGTGAGCGTGGGGAACGACTGCTAATGGGTACGGGTGTCTTTTATTTTTTTAAGATTTATTTATTTATTTATTTATGGCTGCGTCAGGTCTTAGATGCAGTGTGCGGGTTTTCTCTTCTCTAGTTGTGGCGCGCAGGCTCCAGGGCACATGGGCTCTGTTGTTGGCGGCATGTGGGCTCTAGTTGAGGCATGAGAGCTCGGTAGTTGTGGGGCGCAGGCTTAGTTGCCCCATGGCATGTGGGATCTTAGTTCCCTGACCAGGGATCGAACCCGCGTCCCCTGCATTGGAAGGCGGACTCTCTACCACTGGACCACCAGGGAAGTCCCGGTACGGGTGTCTTTTTGCTGTGATGAAAATGTTCTAAAATTAGATTGTGATCATGGTTTCACAAGTGTGAATATACAAAAAACCACTGAATGGTACACTTTAAGGTTGAATGGTACGTGTGTTATATTTCAATAAAGCTATTTTTTAAAATTTCCAAGGTTTAAAAAAAAGTCAGTGCCCTGGTAGTGGCCATGGGGATGTGTCTCTGCACTGCCAGGAGCCTAAGTGGCAGAGGGGACGGCTGTGCTCAGAAATCCATCCCCATCCTTAGCACAGAGGCCGTGCTTCCAAGGGCTGCTCCCAGCCAGTGCCCAAAGGACAGTGAGGCAAGCTGTTGCCGGGAGATGTGGCCCTCTCAAGGGCTCCCACTGGCTTTCCTGGAACTCTCTGAGAACTGCACTGCATCTGAGACTTTTCCTTCCTTCCTCCCTCCCTCCTTTTCTTCCTTCCTTCTTTCCTTCTCTCTCTCCTCCAAGGGGGTCAGAATACAGCCCTAAAAAAGAAGTGGGTGTCTGGGTGTGAGGGGGACTGTTCTAGATTAAAAGACTAAAGAGACACTACTCGGCCATAAAAAAGAACGAAATAATGCCATTTGCAGCAACATGGATGTAACCAGACATTATCATATTGCAATACAAGTGAAGTAAGTCAGAAAGAGAAAGACAAATACCATACGATGTCACTTATACGTGCAATCTAAAATATGGCACAAATGAACCTGCCTATGAAACAGAAACAGACTCACGGACATAGAAATCAGACTTGCGGTTGCCAAGGGGGAGGGGATAGGGAGAGGGATGGACTGGGAGTTTGGGATTGCTAGATGCAAACTATTACATTTAGGATGGATAAACAACAAGGTCCTACTGTATAGCAGAGGGAACTATATCCAATCTCCTGGGATAAACCATAATGGAAAGGAATATTAAAAAAAGAATGTATAGGGACTTCCCTGGTTGTCCAGTAAGGGAAAATGCACACCAGGGAACCATGGAGTGTCTCAGTGAAAGGGTCTTAGAACTTATTATAGGACCTATATGGGAAAAGAATCTAAAAAAGAGTGGATACATATGTATATGTATAACTGATTCACTTTGCTGCACAGCAGAAACTAACACAACATTGTAAGTCAACTGTATGCCAATAAAAATTTAAAACAAACAATTCGCTCCTCAAAAGAAAAAAAAAAGAACTAGTTTAGGATTTGGACTTTGGTGGGGTGATTTGGGTGAGGGCCCAAGGAGCGGGACTTTGCTCTGGATTGGTGCTTTCAGAAGCAGGGATAATTTTATGGTTGGAGATCTCAATAATTTTATTTATAGGGAGGGCAGGCTAGAGTGAGACTAGTTATCATTGGTAAGGAAGCTGCAGTCCCTCGGATTAGCCAGGAGAGGGGTGTGCTTCGTGTTGTGTGGCTTCAATAATATTTGGGTTTGTCTGTGTTTAGACATGATTATGGAGGAGTCTTGTTTTTTTTTTTTTTTTTTGGCACGCGGCCCCTCACTGTTGTGGCCTCTCCCACTGCGGAGCACAGGCTCCGGACGCGCAGGCTCAGCGGCCATGGCTCACAGGCCCAGCTGCTCCGCGGCATGCGGGATCCTCCTGGACCGGGGCACGAACCCGCGTCCCCTGCATTGGCAGGTGGACTCCCAACCACTGCGCCACCAGGGAAGCCCCAGGGGTCTTGTTTTTGTCTTGATTCCTCAAGGTCACAGAATGGCTTTGTCTGATGTCGATGTTCCGCGAGATTGTTCAGGTGCAACACAAGACCAAATCTGTAGGTGCCAGACAGCTCCTGGATTCCAGATTCTGCTTTTCTTTTTCTAAATCCTCATACTAAGAATAAAATCCAAAGTCTTTACCATGTACCATGAGGCCGTATTAAATCAGACGTGAGGCCTCCTGTGCCGGGGATATCCTGCCACTGTCCGTTTCGCTTGCTGTCCCCTAGCCACACTCACCATTCCTGTCTGTTAGTTGTTCTCCTTATTCACTCTCCTTATCCTATAGCAGCGCCAGCAAACGTTTTCTGCATTGGGCCAGTGCAAATATTTTAGGCTTGACAGGACAGACAGTCTGTTGCAGCTTCTCAAGTCTGCTGCTGTAGTGGGAAAGCAGTCTTAGACAACACGTACACACACAGGCGGCAGCGGTTTGCCCTGTGGCCTCACTTTTCCGATGGATCTAAGGAGAGGTGTTGATATTTCACTTTGCTCAGCTTTTTATTCATAAGGACAGAATAACTACTTCTAAGCTCCTTATGTGCAGGACTGGAAACCGGAAGTCCAATATAACCTACCTGTTCACACCATTTCATAACTATCAGTACAACGCTCGAATTTTATTAGAGAGGGGAAATAAAAGGAGAGTAATTTATAAACCAGTAATGGATATTTTAATATGTAAATGCTCAGGCTTGTCCACACTAGAAGATTCTAGGAAGTAGAGAGCTGTTGGCACCTGCTTATAAGAAATGTCTGGCCTAAACTAGGCAACTCCCTAGCCTAGTCCCTTCTAAACCCCTCCTAACCTAGCCTCTTCCTCTAAGGTCCTTCAAAGCATCTCAGAGCCCTGAAAACTAGCCATCTGTCCAAAGGTGGGGCAATTCCTCCTCTGTTCCTCACTCCATCCTCAGCTTCTGCCAAGCATGTTCTCTGGCCAGGCCCTGGCATAGCGCTGAGACTACAGTGTGGACCAGGCCTGGTGAGAGATGCCCACAAACACTGTCTCCTTCATTATCCAGCAAGTATTTCCTGACAAGTGCAAAAATGTGTGTTATGGCTCGAATTGTGTCCTCCAAAAGGATATGTCCAAGTCCTAACCTCTGGTACCTGTGAATATGGCCTTATTTGGAAATGAGATCTTTGAAGATGTAATCAATTTAAGACAAGGTCATACTGGATAAGAGCGGACCTTAATCCAATATAATTTGTGTCCTTATAAGAAGAGGAGAAGAGACACAGACATACAGGGAGAAGGTCATGTGAAGATGACGGCAGAGATTAGAGTAGAGCACCTACAAGTCAAGGAACACCAAGGGCTGCTGGCAGCACCGAAGCTAAGAGAAAAGCGTGGGCCAGATTCTCCTCTGGAGCCTTCAGAGAAAGCATGGCCCCAATGACACCTTGATTTTGGACTTCTGGTCTCCAGAACTGTGAGAGAATAAATTTCTGTTGTTTAAACCGCCCAGTTTGTGGTACTTTGCTGCGGACGACCAGGAAACATACAGTGGGACACTAGGGGGCGCTGGGGACACAGCCCCCCCCCCCCCCCCCCCCCGCCCCCGCCGCATGCAGGAGTTAGGGAGGGCTCCTTGGAGGATGTGGCCTTCCAGCTGAGTCCCAAAGGAGGGAAAAGGGTGCCAGGTGGTGCAAAGGCCCGTGGAACAGAACTGTGAGATTCCAGGAGCTGGGAAGTCAGTCCGGCCAGAGTTCACCCTCTAATTTCTCAGAATCGAGAGTACTCCCTGGAAACCGGAGGTACTCCCTGATCCCTGTGGATCCAGAACCAGAGCTTGGAGCAACAAAGGGCAGTGTGATTATTATCTGAGGAGGGGCATTCCACCATGTGTCATGCCAGGGGGTGGTTGTCGGCATGCTTCAGCTTCCCTCAGCCAGAGGACAAGAGGCCCATGGCTGGGTCTGAGCCCAGTGCTGGTTATAGTGGGCGCCTTGTGACCACTGCGTGTTCTAGGGGGACCAACCATCCTGCTTGCCTGGGATTGAGGTGTTTCTCGGGATGCAGAACTTTCAGTGCTAAAACCAGGACCATCCTGAGCAAACGGGGATGGGTGGTCCCCTCAGATCGGCCAAATGTAGGGCTGCTGCTCCCGTCCTGTGCCTGATGTCCTGCTGACTCCTCCAGATGGGCTTAATCCTATGGGACCCCCCCTTGACCATCTCCTGACCACTTGGTTCAAAATCTGTGGGTGCCTGGTAGGCTGATCCTCTCTCTGACACGGTCGCCCACATCACTCCATGTCTATCATTTCTGTCCTTTCTCCTAAGGTGGCTACACCTCCTCTGCCCTAAATCATGCTTTCATCATCTCACCGGATTACAGAGCTAGGAATAATATTAACACAACCAGCTCTAATTTGCTCACTTGGCACCAGGCACTGCAATAAAGACTGTACTCATGTCATTGGACCTTTTCAACAGTCCTGGAAAGCAGGTGCTATTTTCACCTCCATTAATAAGCAAGGAAATTCATAATAATGAAAAAATAATAACAAACACTCAAATGGAGCTCCTGAAGGTCGGGGGAGGGTCTGCATCCCTGGATACCCAGTAAATGGCAGAAACTCACATGGGAAAAGATCCCAGCTTGTGGCCCTTTCCTCTCCTCTGCCCCAATCTCAGCCCTTCACCCTCACTGCCAGCTCTCAGGAAAGGTGGTACCTTGGGGCTGGAGGTGGCCTGGGACACCTGGCTCCATGGAGGGAGAGGAGAGCCTGTGCAGGATGAGGATACGCTTAACCAGTCTCGCTGCCTCGGGGCTGGGGCTGGAAACCAGGTTGGGGCTTTCACTGCAGAGCACTGCCAGGGCAGGGGGCGGTGTGTGTGTCCGGGTGAGTCTGTGGGCACGGGAGTGAGCATTACACTGCACCCTCTGTGGGGCAGATTTGTCCTGCCAAACATTTGGTGCTCCCCTGGGATCAGGCACCAAGCAGACTCCTGAGGAGAGGACTAGAACACAGGCTTTGGGGTCACGCAGACCTTGGCTGTGTGACCCAGGGCAAATCACTTCTCCTCTCTGAATGTCAGTTTCCCTGTCTATAAAATAAATAAAAATAAGATAATTCATGGAGGGACTTCTCTGGTGGTCCAGCAGTTAAGACTCCATGCTCCCAATGCAGGGGACCCAGGTTCGATCCCTGGTTAGGGAACTAGATCTCGCATGCCGCAACTAAAGATCCCACATGCCACAACTAAAAGATCCCGCACGCCACAACGAAATCCCGTGTGCCACAATGAAGATCTGGCACAGCCAAATAAATGAAAATGAAATAAATAAATATTTAAAAAAGAGACAATTCATGGAAAGCACTTCACTTACTGCCTGGCACATAAAGGGTGACCGTAAATGACAGGTTTTTCTATGTTTGTTTTGGCCACACCACACAGCTTGCGGGATCCTAGTTTCCCAACCAGGGATCGAACCTGTGCCCCCTGCAGTGGAAGTGTGGATTCTTAACCTGGTTATTGGACCACCAGGGAAGCCCCAGTGACAGATATTAATAATAGAGTGGGCACTTTTTGGAGCTAGATGTGTGTGAATTCACACATGCTCACTGGTGGGGCTGACTTCTCCGTCAGATCTCCTCAGGAGGCTTAGTGCTGAGGGCCTGTGATAGTTTCAGGAGCCTATGAAAATGTTTTCATTTTAATTTATTTTAAAATAAGAAATAAAGAGAATATAATAACAATGAATTGTATAATAATGAATACAGCCTGGATGATATCTGTTATTTACACCAACATAGTTGTAAAATATAATTTTGTTTTTGTAAAATATAACTTTTATTATTTTTTTTTAATGGGGAAAGGGGTCCATGAAGTAAAAGTGAATAGGGTCCCTGAAAGTTTTAATGTGACTTTGAACATGGGTATATCTGTGTGTGGTTGTGATGTCATGTGCAAATAAAAGTGTTTGAGGGATGGGGGGGTGGGATGAACTGGGAGATTGGGACTGACATATATACACTACTATGTATAAAATAGATAACTAATGAGAACTTACTGTATAGCACAGGGAACCCTACTCAGTGCTCTGTGGTGACCTAAATGGGAAGGAAATCTAAAAAAGAGGGGATATATGTATACGTATAACTGATTCACTTTGCTGTACAGCGGAAACTAATACAACATTGTAAAGTAACTATGCTCCAATAAAAATCAATTTAAAAAAAAAGAGTGTTTGCCCTTGAGCACTTGTCCACATCTCTGTGTTTGTGAGCATGTGGGCGTCGTGGGGACAGTTTCCAGGAACTTGAAGGGGAGGGAGAAGCCACTGGGGGTCTGAACCGAGGGCAGGAAGGGCACAGGTGGCCACGTGGGCTGCCCTCACCAGCAACACTGCCTGATGTCAAGGCAGGAGGGGAAGTGGGTGCTTGTTGTTCCTGAAGCTGCCAGCAGGGGGCATGAAAAGCCAGCCCTGTCTAGACTTCCAGCTAGCTGGCCCTGGGGATCCACACATTAGGCCACAGGACAACTTTCGTGCCTCAAGAGGGGGCTGTGGCCTCACTTCATAGAAGAGGTCCACCGTGGGGAGCTTGCTGGTCCAGGCCCACCTCGAGGCAGGACTGCTGGCCTCCCAGTCCAGAGTTCTCCCACTGACTGGGCTGACCTAGAGACCTCCACAGGAACTCATTCATAAGCACCTGGGGGCTCTCACCGGGGACCCATTCAACTCATTCAAGGGCAGCCTTTCCCAGGCCACACCCATCTCCAACTCCCCATGTGCCTCATCTCTCATCTTCCAGGAGGCAGGTCTTCCCTGGACAACTCCTCTGTAGCCCTGAAGTCTATGCTAAGGGTAAGGACAATGGCCTTTTATTTACTGCACACTTTCTCTGTGCCAGGCTGCCTGCCGAGCACCTCACAGGGTCCATCACTTTATTTATTTATGAATTTTATTTTATTTATTTTTATTAGTCATTAGTCATCAATTTTATACATCAGTGTATACATGTCAATCCCAATCTCCCAATTCATCACACCACCATCCCCACCCCCCCGCGGCTTTCCCCGCTTAGTGTCCATACGTTTGTTCTCTACATCTGTGTCTCAATTTCTGCCCTGCAAACCGGTTCATCTATACCATTTTTCTAGGTTCCACATATATGCGTTAATATACGATATTTGTTTTTCTCTTTCTGACTTACTTCACTCTGTATGACAGTCTCTAGATCCATCCACGTCTCAACAAATGACCCAATTTCGTTGCTTTTTATGGCTGAGTGGTATTCCATTGTTATATATATCCATTCGTATATCCATTCGTTTGTCGATGGGCATTTAGGTTGCTTCCATGACCTGGCTATTGTAAATAGTGCTGCAATGAACACTGGGGTGCATGTGTCTTTTTGAATTATGGTTTCCTCTGGGTATATGCCCCGTAGTGGGATTGCTGGGTCGTATGGTAGTTCTATTTTTAGTTTTTTAAGGAACCTCCATACTGTTCTCCATAGTAGCTGTATCAATTTACATTCTCACCAACAGTGCAAGAGGGTTCCCTTTTCTCCACACAGGGTCCATCACTTTTAATTCCACCAGAAAGGTTCCATCAAGAGGCTAAGTCACACATCCAAGGCCACAGCTAGCATGTAGCAGAGCCGGAATTTGAACTCAGGACACTGACTTCAAAGCCTGTATTCACTGCCACTGTGGAGCAAGGGGAGGCTCTGAGCAGTGACATGACGGCCCCTTAGGCCACTGACTCCTACTTCCAGAAAGAGCCAAAGAAGCACAGACTGATAGGTGTTCAAGGGGAAATGAGAGAATTTGGTCCAGTCACTCACATTTTACGGATGGGGATACTGATGACCAGGGAGGGGAACTCACCAGCCCAGATTCCAGTAGGACCAGGTCACCTGGGTCACAGTCCTGGCATTTTTCTCATCCTAGCAGGCTGCTTAGGACATTATGCACATGGCCCAGAGGAAGCTGCTCAATAAACTTTTGTTGAATGAGAGAATTAATGTCTACTCTCCAACCAGACTGTGAGCTCCATTAGAACAAGGACTCTCCTCTGTTCATCTTTTTACTGTCAACATCTGGATCAGGGACTTAGGTGCACAACTTTTTATCGCTTCAGCAAATATTTATCGAACTTCTGTTATGTGCTATGCCCTAGGCTAGCCGCCAGGCACACAAGGGTGAATAGGATACCTTCCTTTCCTTCAAGGTGTGCACACAGAATGAAGGAGACAAACAAGTAACCAGACCATTCTAATATAGTGTGAGCCTTAATATGCAAAGGATTCTTATAAATCAATAACAAAAGCCCAACATCTCAATAGGAAAAAAAAAGTGTGCAAAAGATATAAATTCACACAAAAAAGAAAATAGCCAATAAACTTGAAAAGATGCTGAATCTTGTCATAATTAACAAAATGCAAACTAAAGTGAAACACTATTTTCTGCCTCTCAGGCAGAGAATAAGAAGATTAAGATCCACCAAGTGAACACTATGGTGCACTAAAAGTCATTGGTATAACTTTTGGAGGGCAACTTAATAATAGTGACTTATATTACTCTTTGACTTAACACTTCATCTTCTAGAAGTATCTTACAGGAATATTCATACATATACATAAAGAGGTATCCACCTGGATGATTTGTGCAGCATTGTGTGTGAGAGAGAAAAACTTGGAGACAATCTGATGTCCATCAGTTGGAGGCTGGTTCAATTTGTTATGATTTATCCATACAATGGAATATTGTGCAGCCATCAAAAGGAATGAGATCACCCCTAGCATTCTGACATGAAAAGATATTCAGGTTACATGAAAAATGCGTGTTGATTTCAAAACTTACTACAAAGCTACAGTAATCAAAACAGTGTGGTACTGGCATAAGGACAGAAATACAGACCAATGCAACAGAATTGAGAGCCCAGAAATAAGCCCAAACATCTATGGCCAATTGATTTTTGACAAGGATGCCAAGACCATTCAATGGGGGAAACATAACCTCTGCAACAAATGGTGGTAGGGGGACTTCCCTGGCAGTCCAGTGGTTAAGACTTCACATTCCAATACAGGAGGCATGGGTTCGATCCCTGGTCGGGGAGCTAAGATCCCACATGCCTCGTGGCCAAAAAACCAAACAGAAGCAAATTGTAACAAATTCAATAAAGAATTTAAAAATGGTAAACATCAAAAAAAAATCTTTAAAAAACAAAACAAAACAAATGGTGCTAGGACAACTGGATAGCCCCTCGCAAAAGAATAAAGTTGGACCTCTATCTCACTCCATCTACAAAAATTAACTCAAAATGAAACAATGACCTTGATCACATTCTTGATAGTGTCCTTTGATGCACAAAAGTTTTACATTTTTATGAAGTCCAAACATAGAATTACCTTATGACCCAGCAATTCCACTCCTAGGTATATACCGGAAAAAAATAAAAACATATGTCCACACAGAAACTTGTACATGAATGTTAATACCAGCGTTATTCATAATAGTCAAAACGTGGAAACAACCCAAATGTCCTTCAACAGAAGAATGGGTAAATTAGGGTATATTCATACAATGGAATATTATTTAACCTTAAAAAGGAACAACAGACATATTGATACATGGTACAATACAACTTGAATGAACCTCGAAAACATTATCCTAAGAAGTCAAGCACAAAAGGTCACCTATTGTATGATTACTTTTATAGGATATATCCAGAATAGGCAAATCTATAGAGTCAGAAAGCAGATTAGAAGTTACTAGGGCCTGGGAGGGGGAAATGTGGAGTGATTATTCAATGGGTGTTTTTCTGAGATAATGAAAACATTTTGAAACTAGAGGGAAGGGGTGGTTGCACAACACTGTGAATATACTAAATGCCACTGACCTGAACACTTTAAATGGTTAATTGTATGTTATGTGCATTTTACCTCAATTTTAAAAACGTATGGTAGGAAAAAAAGGCAGGTTGAAGACAATATACTCCATTTGCATTTTAAAATTATACAGATAGATACATATGTGGTGGTACATGCATACACATACACAGTCCTCACTTCCCACTGTACTGTGGGACTGTGAAAATGACCATGCAAGCTGAAATCATGCAAAGAGAACTTAATTATGGGAAAAATTATGATTGTTCTGTGACCTTTCAAAGTTGTTGTTGAAGCATTAAAAACTCTTGATGGTCTGTTACACATGTAGAGACAAATGAAAAAGTAGTAAAACTAGTAATAAATTTAATACTTATTAAATTACTAGTGTAATTTAAATTAAAAACATTGGAATTCAAGAGTTTTCTTTCTTTATCAAAATGTATCAAGGACGATCCAGCAATCCCACTTCTGGGTATACATCCAAAGGAAGCGAAAACCCTGTCTCAAAAGATACCTATACTCCCATGTTCATTGCAGCATTATTCATGAGAGTTAACATTTGGAAACAACCTAAGGGTCTGTTGATGGTTAGATGGATAAAGAAAGTGTGGTATTTATGTATATACAATGGAGTATTATTCAGTCTTTAAAAAGAAGGAAATCCTGCCATTTGTGATGACATGGATGAAACTGGAATACATTATGCTAAATGAAATAAGCCAGAAAGAAAAAAGACAAATACTGCATGGTATCACTTATACAGAAACAGAGTGTATAATAATGGTTGCCAGATGCTTCGGGATGGGGGAAAATAGGGAGGGGTTGATAAAAGGGTACAAACTTTCAGTTATAAGATGAATGAATCTGAGGATCTAACTGGTGACTATAGTAGATAATACTGTATTGTATAATTGAAATTTGCTGAGAGAGTAGATCTTCTCCCTAAAAAAAGGGTAACTATGTGAGGTAATGGATGTATCAATTAACTTGATTGTGGGAATCATTTCACAATGTATACATATATCAAATCATCACATTGTACATTTTAAATATATTACAGTTTTATCTGTCAATTATGCCTCAATAAATCTGGGGAAAATTATCAAGAGTAGTTTGAACAGTGCTTGCCTTCTTCCTGTAGTGTAACTTGAGATACAGAAAGAGCATCTTTTCTATGCATTGGTGAGTCATCATACTCCTTTCTAAGTTTAGATCAACTTAAAACATTTTATCCTTTGTACTTTCAATGTCATGAAATATATCTGGCAGTTCCTTTAATGTGATGTTTTTGCTGGCATCACTTCCTCAGGACAACTTCATCCTTTTTGTCAGAACCACTCCCATTCATATGTCGATAGGTGTACCTTCACCAAGTTTCCCTGGCTGCATACCTAGAGTTTCTGGAATAGCAAATAGCTGTGGTGTCAACATTCCCAGAGCCAGCTATTTTTTAAATCACTCCATTTATCTTCAGTTCAAATTGCCCTTTCAGTGTTATCACTCTGCATTTCTGTGCTGCACTTTCATGTGTGTTGGCCAATTCCCTCTTTTGCTGATACATTTTTATAAAATGTCACATGGGTTTATCACAGGGAGACGGGAGGCAACACAAGGACATGCTTTGCTGTCTGTGTAGGAACCGAATAACACGCATGGTGACCAATCAACAACAGGCTTTGAAAGAAGAGGTGTAACTGGTCACTGGCCATTATGCATCTGTCATTTCCACAGCGATTTGTGGATGGAAGAGCTAGCAGCAAAGTCCATACTTAATGCAATTACTCACAGTTAACATAACATGGCAACTGAAATCTGAACAGTGTTATTGAGGGACTGGTGTTGTTTAACTAAACCGTGGTATCTGAAACTCATACAAAGCAAGTACTGCCTGATTATATACTGTATATGTTTGTGCATGAATTATTAACAGTGGCTCTCCCTGGGACTGGCTTGGGGGGGTCTTATAAACTTCCATGCAGTTTTTGTTTTGTTTTGTTTTGTTTTTTTAATGAGGCTGCGAAGTTCTGGAATCAGACTGTGGACTGAAGTCATTTACTAGCTGTGTGACTTTTGGAGAATTACTAACCCTTTCTGAGAATCATTTTTGAAGTGAGAATAATGATAGTTCCTGCCCCATGGGTTGCAGTGAGAAGTCAATGAGATAACACGTGAAAACCACTTAGTCTGGTGCTGGGCAAGGAGTCAGTGTTCCACAAATGTCATCATTGTTATTGTTATTACTAAAATTTAGTCTGAGAAGTGCTGCAATGCAGGCAGCTCTCGGGAGGCCAACCCTGCCTGGAGAAGGGAGCAGAGATGCACCAGGTGACCTTTAGGACACCTTCCTGTGCAGCCTCCCAGGCATCTAAGGTCACAGGTTTCCTTGCTGCCAGGCAAGGGGCTGGCGCCCGGCGGTCAGTGCCCCGCCTAACACACGCCTCCATCAATCCGGGCAGCTATTGGCCACCTTCGCAGCCAGAAGGCACCACGACTAGTGAACAGCAGGTGGGTGACCCCTCGGAACACGCCTCAGCGACCAATACTCTGGCGGCTGATGTCAGCTACACCTCCCGCTGGGTACAGCCTGCGTTGAGACTGGATAAAGTCCAAAGCCTCCCTAGCCTGGCCTTTGGAGCTGGCCTGAATCCAGACTCTGCAGCTTCCATGTTCTCTCCTCTTCCAGACATACGAATCCTTTGCTCTTGAACAGACGTTGCCCATCTTTGCTCAAGCTGTGCCCTGCCTGACATGCCCTTTAATCTGATCCCCCTGGCAGGGCTGAACCCCAGCTCCGCCTCCTCTCTGAAGCCTTCTGGGTCAGCCTGGGCCTTCCTCTGAACTCAGAGCACCTACTATGCACCTGCCCCCCTGTGCTAAACTCTCATCTTCACAGCAGCCTATAGGAAGGCACCATCGTCCCTATTTTGTTCAAGAGGAGAATGAACAAAGCCTACTCAGCTGAGAGAGGCTGAGCCGGGATTCAAACCCTGGTTCGTCTATTTCCAAAGTCTAAACTTTTCCCCCCCAAATCCTTCTTTCAGGAGGTGGGTGCTGCTGCCTCTATCAGCTCAGGAGCACATCAGTCCCTGGGGACAGGAGCCACGTCTTTTCCAGCTTCCACCCTGCATGGCAGCTTGCAAGGACAGGCAAGGTGATTTTGTCTTTGCAGCCTAGCCCTACATCACCTAAGCCAATTCTGTGCAGTAAGCATATTTGGTTTTATTTATTTAAAAAAAAGTTTTTTCGGGCTTCCCTGGTGGCGCAGTGGTTGAGAGTCCACCTGCCGATGCAGGGGACACGGGTTCGTGCCCCGGTCCAGGAAGATCCCACATGCCGCGGAGCGGCTAGGCCTGTGAGCCATGGCTGCTGAGCCTGCATGTCCGGAGCCTGTGCTCCGCAACGGGAGAGGCCACAACAGTGAGAGGCCCGCGTACCGCAAAAAAAACCCACCAAAAAACAAAACAAAAAAAAACAAAAAAAATTTTTTTTTCAATTTTTTGGCTATGCGCGCGGCATGTAGGATCTTAGTTCCTGACCAGGGATTGAATCTGCGCCCCCTGCGGTGGAATGGTGGAGTCTTAACCACTGGATGGCCAGGGAAGTCCCAAGGATATTTGGTTTTAGTGTTTCTCAATAGCGGCACACTTGGTATTTGGGCTGAGTCAGTTCTTTACTGGGCAGATTTATACAGTGCCTAGAAGGATGTTTAGCACACCTGGGCTCAAAATGTCAGAAGCCCCCTCCCTCTCCAGTTACTGAGAAAACACAAACCATGGCACCTCTGGAGAAGAGGCCTGGGAGGGGGTACCATGCCCAGGCAAGACCAGTCTGTTACATGAAAAACCACAGAAGATGAAAGCTTGGATTTGGAACTTGGACTTGGATAAAACGGTCCCAGCTCCACTCCACTAGCTATAGGATCTTAGTCGTGCCATACCAGGGTCAGCTTCCTCATCTGTGCAGTGGGGACAATAATAATGCAATCACCCCCAGAAAGCATGTAGCACAGGTCCTAGCCTACTTAACCTGTCAATGACAATAAGCTAGTAACATTTAAACCTATAAGACTTTCCATAAGGGCTTCCCTGGTGGCGCAGTGGTTAAGAATCTGCCTGCCAATGCAGGGGACACGGGTTCGAGCCCTGTTCAGGGAAGATCCCACATGCCACAGAGCACCTAAGCTTGTGTGCCACAACTACTGAGCCTGCGCTCTTGTGCCCGAGAGCCACAACTACTGAGCCCGCGTGCCACAACTACTGAGCCTGTGTGCCACAACTACTGAAGCCCACGCATCTAGAGCCCGTGCTCCACAACAAAAGAAGCCACAGCAATGAGAAGCCCGCGCACCGCAAGGAAGAGTAGCTCCTGCTCGCTGCAACTAGAGAAAGCCCGCGCGCAGCAATGGAGACCCGATACAGCCAAAAATAAATAAATAAAATAAATTTATTTTTAAAAAAAAGGAATGCAAGAAACAAAAGAAGCAAAACAAACAAAAAAAAGACTTTCCATAAAAATTAGTTAACCAAAGAGGACAACAAAATCTCTTGCAGATAATGAATCCTGATTTTTCTGTTTGTTTGTTTTGGATCTAAAAACACAGAGTCCCTACAAGACGAGTGTTTGGTGAAAGCTTGTCAAGTCAACAGTTCTGCCCCAAGGGAGGTGACAGCCTATCTGGGGAGCCCCAACAAGTACACTGACTTAGACACAGTTCCCCTTAGCTTTGGAATTGGCAAGAGAGAGAAATGGCTTCTGGAGCCCAGACTGCAGGTTCTGGGCCAGAGGGGTTGGCGGGTGGGGATCCTAAGTTAGATACACAGTAGCAAAGCCACTCCTTTTTCCTCCTGGCACAGGATCCAGATCCAGAATCGGAATCTCACTCTTTAGGGCAGTTTTACACATGCAAGAAAAAACAATATATGTATATATATTTAGTGCCTGGCAGGAAGATTAGAGAGCGTCGTATCAGTTTTACAGATGGAGAAACTCTCAGAGTGGAGAAATGACTTACCCAAAGTGAAAGTCTTAGAAAAGCACAGAAGGACCCCAGCTGTGAATCCAAAGCTTGTATCACTGTCCAAGAATGAGGAAGTGAGATGAGGGTTTGGGAAATATTTCAGGGAGATGGCAGTGCCATCTGAGAGTGGGATGTGGCCCCAGGTCTGTTAGGGTAGGAGCGACGGTAATTCCTCGCTTGCTGCAGGTGGAGTGACTTTGGACTGCTGGCTACAGAAGCGGGGGGGCATGCCCAGCTAGATGTCCCAGCACACAGGCAACCTGATAACCCCAGCGGGCACAGATGGCCAGGGAGACAGGAGGGACATTCCTGTGCTGACACACCTTTGTTCACATGGGCAGAGTTTCTACGTCAGCAAGTGGGCTGCCACTCTGGGGGCCGAATGAATGGGGGGAGGGGGCACCAGTGTGAAGGACTTCCTCACTGCTAACTCTCCTGTGTTCCTTTGTTGCCTCCATCTGGATTATGAAATTAGGGAGTCCTACCCTTTGGGGATGCAGAAGGTTAAGTGTGGCCTGGAGGGTGGGAAGCCACAGATGTTGCCATGAGGAGACATTCTCTAGGAGGAAAGAGCAATTCAGGCAGAAGCCATCTGATCATTTCTAACCTGCATAGTCTCTGATCATGTCAGTTATCTTCAGGCATGAGGACGTCTCTGCTCCAGTCTCCAGCTTCATCATTTCTCCTCCCAGATATCTTATGTATCTTTCAGTCACAGATTAAAAGTTACCTCCTTTGAGAAGCCCTCTGTGACTCCACCCGGGCTGGACTAGGTGCTACCTCCTCTGTGCTCCCAAGGCCTAAGCTTCTGCTCACCCACCACAGTGCTCATCACAGGTGCTAACTGCTGGGTTGTCTGTTGCCCTGAGCAGACTCCAAGGACAGGAACTGTGTGTCTGTCCTGTTCGACATCAGCTCCACAGCCTCTGGCAGCTCAACTAGCCCATCTGAGACATCTCAAAGAATTAGTGCTGGGGCTTCCCTGGTGGCGCAGTGGTTGAGAGTCCGCCTGCCGATGCAGGGGACATAGGTTCATGTCCCTGTCCGGGAAGATCCCACATGCCGCGGAGCGGCTGGGCCCATGAGCCACGGCCGCTGAGCCTGCGCGTCCGGAGCCTGTGCTCCGCAACGGGAAGGGCCACAACAGTGAGAGGCCCGCATACCGCAAAAAGAAAAAAAAAAAAGAATTAGTGCTGATGACCCCAGGAGGCTGAGGGAGAGACCAAGGAGCTCAACAACCTCTCCAGAAGTGGGGGAGTGAAGACTTGTGGGGACCCCCTTTGGGCAACTTTTTTTAAATTGAAGTACAGTTGATTTACAATGTTGTGATGGACAACTTTCTCAACTTCTCTGTACTTCACCTACTGACCTGTAAAATGGAGCTAGTCTGCCTGTAAAGCACAAAGTAGGACACGAGGGAGCACTCAGTGTCAGTGACTGTAGTTAGCTCTACAGGAGGGGGCATGGAGGCTCAGGGAAGTACATGCCAGGTCCAGAGTCTCAAGGCTGGAAAGGGTTCTGGCCTCCAATGTGTGCCTCTCTTCATTTTGCACTGCTGGTTGTCTCCTGTCTGTTCCACTTGCTCAGTCCATAAACAGCCAATAAATAGCTGCTGGATGCCTGCTGGGTGCCAGGTCCCAAGCTGAGTGTTGCATGGTTGATAACAAAAAAGCTTTTCAGGAGGGGGCGGGATGAGGAAGAATGGTGGGCATTAGCATAAAATCCTCCCTGGCTCAAATTCCGGCTTTTCCACTTCCTGGCTATGAGATATTACTAAGGTCCCTAATCTCTGAGACTGTTTCCTCCTCTAATAATGGGGAAATACAAGACCTCCCAGCAGGAGAGCTGAAACCAGGCACTGGTCAGCTTGATAAATGGGAGCCAGTTATTATCTGCAGCATCCCACTTTATTTTTAACCAACCTGTTCGCTTGCTAGTAAATTCTTCCCCCTTGTCCGGGCACCCACGACCCCGGTTCTCCTGTCGGAGGCCACCACTGTTAACAACTCGTGCATCTCACCAGCCGGCTGGTGCACACACCGGCAGACACCCATGCCCCCACACGCGTTCTTTCACACAAACGGTAGCACCAATCAGCGCTGTCCTTTTCGCCCCTTCCCTTTTCCATCTACGGTATCTTGGAAGTGGTCCCATATTAGTGCATATTGAACATTTTTCTTTTTAGCGGCTGCATAGTATTCCGTTGTACGGATTCTCTTTTGGCGTGCTTGCCGTTACTATTATAAATATGGGAACTCCGAGAACTTAGGATCCCTAGAGCTGTCGAGCTGGAGTCCGGCACCCGGTTCCAGCCCCGGCTCTGCCCAGAATTCTCCCAGTCGCCTTGGGTTCCCTCTCCCCACCGGTACCGGTACCGTACGATCGTGGGGGTGGGGGTGGGGCGGGGGATGGGGGTGCAGAGAGGACCAGCCTGGCGGGTCCCAGCGTCCGAGTGCGGGTCGGAGAGTAGCGCGCGCAACAGCTCCCGTCTGGTTCAACCTTTCAGCGTAGCCACTCCGCTATAACAGAAGCACCAAACGCAACGAGTAGTCTGGCACAATCGACCTTGTAACCGGTTTCCAGGCCCTCCCGCCTCGGCACCTGACCCCGGGGCAGTAACGCTCCGGCACCAGCTACTCACCCCTGCCTCGGCCGCTTCACCCTTTGTCCCCAGGCGCCGAAGTTTACAGCCGTCCCTGTCGTTTTAAGGGGGCCGAGCCCGGGCTCCGCTACTTCCGCCCCAAAGCAACATGGTGCCTGCAGGGAGAGGGTGCAGGCGTGAAGAGAGCTCCCCTCAAAAAGATGGCAACGCCCTGGTGGCCCCGTTCGCGCCCGAAGGTGACGTCACTTCCGGGGCGGAGGAGGCTGAGTGGTGCAGTGAGGGACAAACAAAAGGAGGCGCCGGAGGGGCGCAGCGGCTGGCGGCGGGACAGAGCGGCAGGGGCTCGGGGCTGCCGGCTGGGCGGCCGCGCGCGGCGGGCCCAGGTGAGTGGGTGGGGTGGGGAAGGGGGTGCGAGCTGTCACCTCTCGAAATCCAGTCCTGTACGTCCCCGGCCAGCTGTCTGGCCCCGGGCACCCTGGGTAGCTTGGGCTCTGCCCGCCAGGGCCGGCTCCCTCGGGGCCTCCCGCGGCAGCTCAGTTCGGCCTACCTCCGGGTTCCCCATCCCCCGGGTCACCGGGCCCCCCCCCCGCCTCTCTCTGGTGCCGCGGCGCGCGAGCCCCCTCCCAGGCACCCCAGTGCCTCCCTGCGCTCTACATAACCGGGAGTTTCCGCCTCGGCTCCCCAGGTCCCCTTGTCATCTCCTGGGTTCCCCCAGATCCTCACCCCTCCACACACACACGCCCCCCTTACTAGAGGTTCCACCTCTGGGTTTTCTCCTTGGCAGTTTTTTTTTCTGTTTTCAAAGGTTCCGCTTGCTCTCTTCTCCTGCGTTCCTGGCCCCCTCCTCTTCCCTTACACCCCTCCCTCCTCTTGACTGGGCTGGAACTGTGCCCTGACTTGGGGGCAGATCCCTGGCTATGCTTGTGGGGCCTGGCTGGGCTAGGGTTGCTGGGAAGCCCAGTCCAGGGTCTGAGGCTCCGGACCCTGCCGGTGTCCTGTGCATCCAGATGGGCCTGAGAGCCAGGTCTGATGAGGTCTGGGCTGGAGACCCAGCAAAGTTGGCTGCCCAGCTGAAGCAGCATAAACGCTGGTTCTTGAGGTTCATGATGATTCTGCTTCTTTTGTTGACTGCTTCTTTCCCCTGGTCTGGACTGGACTGAACCAAGATTGGGCTGGTTCTTAGCTGATGCCTGTGCTGCCTTTTTTGGAAAGGAGGAGAGATGGTTGGGGGGTGGCTGGCAACCTCCTCCTGGTGGGGACTTGGCTGGAAGGGTGGGGCCGCCCCTTGGTGACCATGCTCCCCGGAGGGCTCTTCTGCTGCCCCACCCCCGGAAGCCTTTTGAGGATGAGGTGTGAGGATGAGGAGGGAGAGAGCTTGGTGCGGGAAAGGGACTTTGGGCCTAAATTGTGGAGGAAGGATTTGGGGGAGCTGAAAGGCTCCCAGGGGCCTCTCCCACCTTTTCCATTAGGAGTACCTTTTACCCCTGACGAACTGTATCCTGCCCTTTGAGCAGACAGAGTGGCAGACAGACAGACTGGAGGCAGGAGGAGGAGGTCTGATATTGGTGATCCCTCCTGTGGAGGGGATGGGGGAGTGAGAGCTTCGTTCAGAGGGACTGGGCAGTGCCCATGGCTCAGTCACACTGGCATTGCCTTCGTGAAGGTCAAGTTTTCCTCTGGCTCAGGAGGGGAGGCAAGGACAGATGACAGTGCTGGAGGACTGGCTTTTGGAGAGGTGCTGGGGCATGAATGACTGGGCCCTGCCTCCCTGTCTTCCCAGTTTTAGAGATTCTTTGGGGTTAGCTCTAATGCCCCTCTGCCTTCTGGGGGCTGTGAGGCACAGCACAGGAGCCCAAGAAATATTTGTGACTTCCTCCTGGAACTCAACCAAATACTCCATCCCTTGGGCACATCCGCTAGGAAGCTGTTTCCTCTGCAAACTTCGAATGGCCTTTCTGGGTAGTGGAAGCTCCTGAGGATTGCCCCAGTAGGTCAGAACTCAGGGAGCTGGCTTGGCCTGGACCTCGCCTGCAGGAGTTGGAGCGAAGGGATCGGCCTGGTTCCTGACTCTCCTGAGAGTGGAGGTGATTCTGGGTTTTCACAGACTTTCACGGGGAGTCAGATGGGTTGGATGTGGGGCCCTGGAGCCCAGCACACCATCTCTCCATCCCTTGACTCATTCATTCATTCATTCAACCATCCTTTGGTAAGTGCCTGGTCTGGGCCAGGAATGGTGCTACGAGAACACAGTCCCTGGCTACAGTCTGGGAGGAAAGGCAGACAGGAATACATTGATACAGTGGCCAGCATAATACTAGAAATATTACAGAGGCAACCCAGAGGAAAGAGGCATCAGCTGTGGGTGAATGTGTAGGGGGTGGTCAGCGTGTGTTTCCTGGAAGAGGAAGGGTTAGAAGAATCAGTGCCAGTGAGTCCAGAGGCCTGAGTTCTGGGCCTGTCTCTGTCATGGGCAAGTGACTGGCTTTCCCAGCCTCCGTGGGTATCCCTCTCTTTGCCGAGGAGGGGAGGGGTTGGGGTAGAGACTGGCTCCCATGGCTTCTGTGCCTTTACAGACGCAGGTGCTTCGCTGTCTAGCTGCCATCACTCTGTGTGGGATTGCCAGGTTACTGACTGTCTCCCTGTGAGGCTGGAGACCATCTTCTGCTTCTTTCCTCCTAGCACAGTGCCTAGCATTGAGTAGGTGTGATAAATGTTCAGTGGTGTAAACAGCTGAAAGGCTCCACGATCCCTTTGTCTGTGTAACCACGCCTCCTCGTCCCCCTTCCTGCTAACTCCTCCTTGTCCTTTGGCCTCCCTTGATGGCTGGGTCACACTCCCAGCGCCTGGCTGGCTTAAATACTCCCCCTACCCTGCTGTAGCCTGACCACACTTCTCTCCCCGCCCTCCTAACTTGTCTTGTTCCCTCCTGTGAACAGTTCTGAGCAGAGTGCCTGGCATGTAGTAGATGCTCACTAAACAGTTC
Source organism: Delphinus delphis (assembly GCF_949987515.2). NCBI lineage: Eukaryota > Metazoa > Chordata > Mammalia > Artiodactyla > Delphinidae > Delphinus > Delphinus delphis. The sequence continues at coordinate 7,176,211 of NC_082688.1, read as the reverse complement.
TTGACTATAGATGACGGTTGGGTTGTTTTTTTTTTTTTCTTTTTTGCGGTACGCGGGCCTCTCACTGTTGTGGCCTCTCCCGTTGCGGAGCAGAGACTCCGGATGCGCAGGCTCAGCGGCCATGGCTCACGGGCCCAGCCGCTCCGCGGCATGTGGGATCTTCCCGAACCGGGGCACGAACCCGTGTCCCCTGCATCAGCAGGCGGACTCTCAACCACTGCGCCATCAGGGAAGCCCAATGGTTGGGTTTTGTGTTTGAGTCGAACTCATGTGTCTGGGTTGAGGGTGTGTCTCTGCCTGGATCCAGCTCACCCTTCTGTAGCTCACCTCTCGCCACTTCCCGCCTCCAGTCCTAGATCCAGCCAGGACACTCAGCAGGCTCTAGATGTCGTGTTCTCTCCCCTCCAGGCAAATGTGCTGGTCCTTCTCCCTGGAATGCTCTCTCTCCAACTCCCACTCTTCCCCAGCAGTCAGCTCAGGCAGCACCCTCTCTGGGGAGCCTTCCCTGACCCTACTAGTCAAGGTCTAGTGCTTCTTCCATGTCCCCATAGGGCCCGGGCTCCCCCCAGCAGAGCCCCGGGCTCTCAAGAGCCAGTTGTAATTGTTGCCTTGGCATATCCCCCGCAGACCATCTGATTCTCTGTCATCACCCCAGAGCCCAGCCCAGGCCCTGCACCGAGCAGGGGCTCCGAAACTGTCGGCAGCACAGCAGGTAACGCTGATAGTCACACACGTCCCTGCTGACTGTAGCTCTTGCTTCCTTGTAGGGAGGCAGCTTCCATGGAGCAAAAGGAATGCCAGGACCCTGCCCAGACAGACGTGGGCCAGCCTCAGCACCGACAGCCAACTCGCAGATAGCAGAGCCTTCCGCAGGGTAAGGACTGGGCCCCCACCCTCCAGGCCAGCCGAGCAGGTGCCTGGAGGGCAAAGGGTGGTGTCTCTGTCCCTGCAGCCCTTTGCTCTTCTCGCTGGAAGGCCTGGGCTTCTAGGGCAGAGATGTCAGGAAACAGAATTCTTCCTCCTTCTCCTGACTCAGTGGCCAGCTGAGTAGTACGTGGCTGCCATACTCAGGCTGGCGTGAACTTGTATGGCGAACCCCTGGCTTTTGTCACTCTGGGTGGTGGTTCATGCTGTCTCATGACCACGTTTCCTGAGGTGTGTTCTGTGGAACACCAGTGTCTTTGGTCACAGTGGTCAGGTGACTCCGGGAACAATATCTTGTCGTAGTCTGTGCTGCAGGACTTCTCAGAGCCTTGAAGGATGTCTCAGAGCTCACTGAGAGCATGGCGAGTCTCTGAGAGGGAGCTAGCAAGTCGTGTTTCCCCACACTTATTTGATCACGTGGACGTCTCTGGGGACGGGGGTTCCTCGTCCTGTGCTTTGGAAAACAGTTTCCAAAGGCAGGAGCGTGCACTGGTTAGGACCCAGACTTTGTAGTCAGACCTGGGTTTGAGTCCCAGCTGTCACATGCTCGACAAGTGATTGTGGGCCAGTCACTGTACCTCTCTGAGCCTCAGTTTCCTCATCTATGGAAAGAGGATAATATTAGCACCTTGCCTCCCTTTAGGGTATTTTGAAGATTAAATATGTTGATATAGGGAAGGTAGCACAGGGTGTCTTAGAACGTGTTCCCTAATCATAGCAGGTGTATGTATAAGCTGCTTAATAATTTGTAAAACAAACCTTATCAGTGATCTCTTTGGTCATTTGCGGAAGCTCAGGGAGTGGCCTTGATCCCCCGTTTACAGACGTGGAAACTGAGGCTCAGGGAGGAAGCAACTTGCCCAAACTCATCGGGAAGAAGGCAGGGATGTGGGACCTGAGCCAGGTCCTGGAATCCTGGGCTGGGGTCCTTTGTTCTGTGTCCGAGGGCTCCCTGCCTCCACCTCTCCCATCTAGGCTTTTTTTTTTTGGCGGCTGCATTGGGTCTTCGTTGATGCGTGTGGGCTTTCTCTAGTTGTGGCGAGCGGGGGCTACTCTTCGTTGCAGTGTGGGGGCTTCTCATTGCGGTGGCTTCTCTTGTTGTGGAGCATGGCCTCTAGGCGCACGGGCTTCAGCAGTTGTGGTGCGTGGGCTCAGTAGTTGTGGCTTGCGGGCTCTAGAGCGCAGGCTCAGTAGTTGTGGTGCACAGGCTTAGTTGCTCCGCGGCATGTGGGATCTTCCCAGACCAGGGATCAAACCCGTGTCCCCTGCATTGGCAGGTGGATTCTTAGCCACTGCACCACCAGGGAAGTCCCTATAATGTCTTGGTTTTAATGTCATGTAGAAAGTGAGAGTCTCCCTTGATCTCTATCTCCAGAGATTTGAGTGAGGAGGGGTAGGTTCTCCCACATGTATTTTTACCATTTGCTTATTTTCCTAAAACCAAGTCCTGTTAGAGCTGCTGGTTTGCACCTAGCTCTCGTTTCATTTAATGGTCCGCCCTGGACGTCTTTCCCAGGCGAGGGTAGAGCTGTGGGTGAGTCCCGTCAGAAGAGGGCGGTGGGAAGTGCCTGATGTGTGATTTTGTTGACTATCCTGTTTACTGGGACAAGGTCAGCAAACCCCAGCCCTGCCCTGTAGGAGTTTCCTGTTGGTTTTGAGGAACTCTTACCTCCCCCCGCAAGAAGGGAAGACTGAGCCGAGGTCTCTGGCCAGTGATGAGCAGGAAGCAGCAGGTCCTACTTATCTGAGGTCAGACTTCCTCCTCTGTGCCAGGGAGGAATGGCATGGGCCAGCCTGAGAGGTTTTAGCCTCCAGGTTTTGGCCCTCCTCTGTCTGCCTGAGGCAGGGGCTGCTGTGTTGCGTTGGCCTGAGCCTGGCCCTGAGTCCTTTCACCTGACTGTCCTGGTGGACAGCCCGATCTTGGTCCCCCTGGACGCTCCTCTCAGGTTTTAGCCGTGAGGGTGGACAGGTGAGGCGACGGGGTTGGGGGCGGGGGGGGGGGCTGCCCTGGGACCTGGGTCTAGAGATGCTCTGCTGGGGCGTAGACACCTCAGGCCGGGTTTCGGCAGGAGGAACCCCCGGCCTGGCAGCCTGGCTCGGCAGGGACCGCCCTGGGGGTGAGGTCTGTGCAGAGACGCGTCCCTCGGCCGGCGGCGTTCAGCTCTCCGTCGGGACCCTCTCCCTCTCCCCTGTTTCTTTCTCCCAGTCTTTCCTGGAGTCGTTTTCCTTCTGGCACAGGCCACTTCGGGCCGCTTCCTGTGGGAGCCCGGGAGCTGGCCTCTCGGTGGACGATGCTCTGCTCGCCCTCCTTCCAGCAGCAGAGCCTTCACGTCCACGGTGGCCGCGGTCCGAGCCCAGGCGGCGCGCCGGTCACTGTGAAGTTTGCCATCTTACCCACCACCGTCTCCTGGGTGAGGTTGTGTCACTTTTACAGGCGAGGAGACCAGGGCTCGAGGCATGAGGGCTCCCGCCCAAAGTCGTACAGTTCAGGTGGCAGAGCCGGGATGTGAACCCGGGTCTGTTTGCCTTGGCAGCCTGTGCTCTTTCTACCCCACCTTCCGTTTGCCTCTTTCTCTAGGTTCTCGGGCTTCGGGGTGCTTCAGAGTCTCCCGAGAGCTTGTTCAAAATGCTGGTTCCCCTGGACCCATCACCGCAGCCCTGCAGAGTCCAAGTTGGGGGGTGGGCCTAGGAACCTGCACTTTGAAGACACTCTGCAGGCCGTCGTGAGGCTGGGGGTCTTCCGACTGTGCCGGCCAACACTGACCAGCGCGACTCTGTCGGCGCCGGTCCCCACCAGCTGCCGCCAGAAGGGTCGCCCTCGGTGTAGAAGCGGGGCTGGGCTCCCTCAGGCCCTGGATATCCGTGTGTATGTGCAAGCGGATGAGGTTTCTAGAACAGCTCTTACACCCAGCCACAAACATCTCCCTGTGCGCTTTCCCGACGCGTTTCTACTGCATCTCACATCTCGTAAAAAGTTCTTTGTTTAACTGTCTCTTGAGGACGTAAAACCTCAAAATTAAATAGACACTGCGCGACAGCCTCATGCCAGGAGCCATGTTCCACTGGAGTAAAAGTGGCTGTAAAATTCCATGGCTCTCACATGGCACCTGGGCACCCTCAGAGGCGCCACTGCCAACCTCATGCCCCCGGCAGAGTTGACCTGTTGGCAAACGTGCTGACCGGGTGGGGCGGCATAGGAATCCTTCTGTCACATCTCCCGGCTGGTGGCCTGGGTCGGGATCCCTGGGGGCAGCCCCCCACCAGCCCAGAGAGCCAGGCGACAGACGGCTTACCCTCGGCCAGGCCCCCTTGGTCCCAATCCCCTTGGATCTCAGCAGATGAGTCTGCGGCCTCCCGTGGGCGCTCCTGCCCACTTTTCGTGCGCTGTCCAGGAAAGCGGCGCTGGTGTTCAAAGCAGATCGAGGCCTGTCTTCAAGGCCCTTCTGCCCGCCATGGGCCCAGACCCAGCACCTGGCTTCCAGGCTCAAACCCAGAGCTGGGCTCCCCCACCAAAGTTTCCTGAGTATGGCCTGCTAGAGTTCCCTGCAGAGACCTTGATTCCATGTACCCCTCCGGAAATGGGGGTCTTGTCCCAGGAAGCATTTCCAGGGTTCTCTGGGTGCCCAGGTAGATCCAGGAGACCTGCTGGCCTTTGAGACAGGTGGGCACAATGGAAAGGCAGACCTGGGTGATCTTCCCCACCATCTTCTTCTAGCTGTGTGGCCTTGGGCAGGTCAGTTAACCTCTCTGGGCCTCAGATTTCACACCCCTAAAGGGACTGATACCATCCCATGATGGTAACAGCAGCTGACGTTACAGAGGCTTACTGCGTGGCAGGCCCTGAGCCAAAAGCTTTCTATGGACCGCCTCATTCAGTCCTCACCACCGCCCTACCAGGAATAGACTCAGTGGCCACTTCATGGATGAGGAAACCAGAGCCCTGGGAGGGAAGTGACTTTCCCAAGGTCACATGCTGGTGAAGTGGGGAGCCGCCGTACCTGTGTTTCTGGAAATTGGGGGCCGAGGCCCAGGAAGTACCAGGCGCAGTGCTGGCACATAGTCCACGTCAGTGACCCGGAGCTCATGTCAGTAACACGTCAGCCTGGTGGGGTGAGGGGACGGCCTGAGCCTCAGGCCTGGGCTGTTGCCTGTGAGTGCTTGGCTCGGGGAGCCATGGCCGCAAGCCCCAGGTGGGTGTCCTTCACCTGTCACCCTCCCCCCCCACCAGGCCACCTGTACCCTTGCAAGTTTGCATGAGAAGCATGAGGACCAACCTGTTTGGGAGGCCCAGCCCACATGGAGAGGAGTTTGGAACGGAAACTTGTTCCCTCCCCCGTCCCACCCTGGGCGTCTCCCCTCTGGGAAAGTGAGGGTGTGCCCTTCTACGCAGGGTGCAGGGAGCCAGGTGGTGCCCCAAGCCTGCACTCTCCCCGGCTGGGTGTGGGGACCTCCAGGGCAGTGCCCGTGCTGGGGCGGGTGCGGGCCGTGTGCACCAGAGCGGGCCCTCTCCTCCCCTCCTGCTCTGGGAGCAGAAGAGGCCCCAGGGTGCTGACCGAGGAGCAGATTCACAGGCCCAGAGCACTCCCAGGACAAGACCTGTGACCCAGTGTCTTCCTCCAGCCTCTTGGGTGTGGCCCTTCCCCCTTCCCTGGGAGAGCCTTGGAGGGACAGCCTCCCCAAGGTAGGAGGAGGGGCGAGAGGAGGGGTGAGGGGTGCAAGCCTCCTGCCTCCCCTCCCTCCCGCCTGGGAAGTTTTCCCAGCCTCTCTATTTGGGCTATAACAAAAGGCTCTCTGTGCCCTGTTTACCCACAGCCTAGCCTGCCTGCCGCGGCTCAGGTGTGAAAGCCGAATCTCTGCAGGCCAGCATGGGGGTGGAGCATGCTTGGGTGGTCGCCCAAGGGGGCAGCTGTCATTTCTTTGACTTCTTTCCCCATCTGTGAGAAGCTTCAGGAGGAAATCAACAATGTGGACTAGGCTGGACACCTAAGGGGTGGTTCTGCAAACCGCTCACCAGCTCTCTGTCTCTGTCCTGTCCTGGGGTCCTGAGCCTGGGCTCCAGAAGTTCAAGGCCATTGAGTGTGGTCTCTGAGTCCTGGGAGGTCCTGGGGGCCTTGGGGAAGCTTGGAGGTATTTGTGCTTGTGGCTCAGCGCTCTCCTGGGTGTCCCCCACTAAATTCTGGGTGGGTTTCTGCAATGGCATGTGGGTTGGGATAAGTATAGTGCACCTCCCTCTGTGCCAGGCCTTGGGTTGTCCCATAATATATGCATTATGTTATTTTTAATTCTCACAATAAGCCTCCGAGGTACTGTAATATTCCCATTTTACAGGTGAAGAAACTGTGGCTTAGAGAAGAAAAGTCATTTGTCCCAGGGTCTGAGCTCACCCACCCTGAGGTGTTGCTTCCCTGCGCCCTGTCGAAGTGTGTGTGTTACCTGGGTAGGGCAGGCAGGGGCAAGCTAACCTTTTCCTTACATGATAGATGGCAGGTACTTCTTGTAAACTCTTACAATATTTAGAAACGACTTGGTGAGGGAGGTCTTTTGTTTTTTTGCCAAGTATTTTTTTCTTCTCACAAAAGTAGCAAATTTAAGTACCACATACTGGAATCATGAAGTATTTGTTGTTTTGTGACATTTTATATTGTTTTATCATGCATGATATATCATTATATGCTGGTCAACATCTTTTATTATTACTTAATATCCCTTGGACATCTTTTGGGTCACTGTATACAGATCTGTGAGGTAGGTAGCACTGTTCTTATTTTAAAGTTGCAAAAATGGAGGCTTGGGCTAAATAATTTGCCTGGCGTCATGGAATTACTTCATGCTTGAGTTGGATTTGAAGCCATGTCTCCCCAGTTCTGAAGCTATTGCTCTTCACACTCCCCGAGATCTGCCTGCCACCACGGGGAGGAGAGGGGCTCTCTGGGTTGCCCTAGTTCTGCTGCAGGAAGCTGGTCCCGCTTCTCTGCACCTGCGTGTGCTGCACAGTGGGAAGGGTCTAGCTGCATCCTACACACTTCTGCATCTCCCTGGGGCAGGGCAGGACTGGGCAGGGGTGATGCTGCATCCTTCAGTGTCCTCAAAGGCCGCAGGTGCCTCTGCGCCAGCCAGGAGCAGGCCAGTTGGAAGGAGGACCTGAATCTGCTGCCCTGGCGATCATCTAGTAGAGGCTGCCCCCAGCTGAGCCCAGCAGGTGTGCGGACCAGAGAGAGGAGCAGCCAGGAGTAGAAACAGTTGCTTTTGTTCCGGTAAACTTTGTAGGAAATAGTTTAAGCACACATGAACGTTATAAAACTAGAGCAGATATCTTTGTACCCAGGGCTCAGCTTTGTTCGACTTTCATGTTTGGCAATAATTGCTTTAGAGACACACACACACACACGCACACGCACACGCACACGCGCACACACACACACACACACACACACACCCCTTCTCTCTCTCCCTGTCTCAAATCATCTCAGGCACAATATAAGCCTCTTCCCCAATCCCATTTTCTTCCCTCTCTAGAATCTTGGTTTTGGGGCTCTCCATGCATGTGTTTATTTATTTTTGGCTGTGTTGGGTCCTCGTTGCTGCGCATGGGCTTTCTCTAGTTGCGGTGAGCGGGGGCTTCTCATTGCGGTGGCTTCTCTGGTTGCGGAGCACGGGCTCTAGGCGCGAGGGCTTCAGTAGTTGTGACACACAGGCTCAGCAGTTGTGGCTCGCAGGCTCTGGAACGCAGGCTCAGTAGTTGTGGCACGTGGGCTTAGTTGCTCTGTGACATGTGGGATCTTCCCGGACCGAAGCTCGAACCCGTGTCCCCTGCATTGGCAGGCGGATTCTTAACCACTGCGCCACCAGGGAAGCCCCCGTGCATGTGTTTATACCTTCACTACACTTGGATATGTACATTACAGAAAACCTTATATAAGGTATGTATTATTCTATAGCTTGTTTTGGGGTCTGTCCATGTTGGTACGTGTAGCTGAAGTTCACTAACTTTACTGCTTTAGCATTTCACCAGATGCTTAGAGCAATTTATACTTTCTCCTGTTGATGGACACCTAGGTTGTTGATGTTTTGCTATTAGGAACAGCTCCGGAGTGACCATTCTTGTCTATGGCTTCATGCGTATGTGTAAAGTGACTCTCTAAGATCTTTACCTAGGAGCGAAATTGCTCCCTTAGAGGATGCATACATACATTCTATCTCCTCATTTAAGAATTCAACATTTTTGCCAATCGCAAGGGAGCGAAATGGCATGTGACTGTCTTAATTTGCATTCCCCTATTAGTAATGAGATTAAGAATTGTTTCATCCATGAATTTCCTTTTGTATTTTTCTCCCATAAATTGTCTAGCCGTACGTTTTGCCATTTTTTGCCTGTTGGATTGTCTTTTTCGTATATTTGTAGCAGTTCTATATTTGTTCTGGATACTAATCCTTTGGTAGTTATACCTATTGCAAATATCTCCTCCAGGTCTGTGGGTTCTTTTCATTTGTTTATTGTTATGTCCTTTGATGTGCATGCATTTTAACTTTAATGTGATCAATAGATCAATCTCTTCCTGTAAGGATTTGTATTCTTTGTGATAAGAAATCCTTCCCTGTCTTAAAGCCATCGAGATGGTCTCTTAGATTTTTCTTTAAACACTTTCAAGTTTTACTTTAGGTCTTTAACTCATTGGAATTTATTTTCCTGTAAGGAGGTAGATGGGGCTATGCTTTTTTCATGTGAGTAACTAAGCCAGCTCCTTTCATGGACACCCATTTTTTCCCCCGAACCTGCATAGACACTGTCATGTCTAAGTTTCCAGAAATTTCGGGGTCTGTTTCTAGGCTCGCTCTTTCAACCCTCTGGTCCATCCATCCATCCCTGTATCAGCACCACACTGGCTGCATTCCTAGAGCTTTATAGGAAGTCTCCTCCCACGTTATTCTTCCGAATTGTTTTAGCTATTCTTGATCCTTTGGAATCTTGATTTTTTTAAATCTTTTTTCTTAATTACCTGAGTAAACATATGCTTATAACAGAAAATAGAGGTAAGTTTGGGGTGAAAAAAAGATTATAAACAGCAGGCTAATCTCACCGCCAATATTTTTCGAATATACGTCTAAGTTACTGCAGGAGGCTTCTTAACTCTGTCACAGTTTTGTTACCTACTTTTTGCATTTAACATATTTTGTCATGTCATCAAGTGTTTTGCTCTAACATGTTTTCATTATTTCATAGTATTCCATCATCTGATCATTTAATAGGTATTGACCAATCACCCAGTAACAGGCATCTAGATTGTTTCCAATTTTCCTGGGGTATAAATAACACCGTGATGAACGTTCCTGTGACTAAACCTTTGTCCTAGAGTCTTTCCCTGACAATTGCCAACCTCCCTCCTACTTCCTCTCCCCCCTGGCTCAGCCCAGTTCAGCAAACCTTTACCCTACCTTCGGTATTCCGGGCTCTGCACAGAGACTGGGATGGATCTGGAGTGGTCCCCATCCTGTAGGGCTCCCAGTCTACCCCCATCCCCACCCCTTGGTGGTCTCTTGCCCATGAGCTTTACCTGGTACAGCCAGGGTGAACCCCACCTCACTGGTGGGTGTCAAGCCCTGACCTCCAGGAGGGCACAGTCTGTAGCTTTAAACAATGCATCTGTTCTGGAAGAAGGAGGGTTAGCTGGGCTGGAGCTCAGGGGACAGCAGGGCATGGGGCCTTTTTGTCTTTCTCAGCCACCTCGCTTTCAACCCTTTAATCTTTGCCCTCTATTCAGGATCCTCTGCAAATTCTCCATCTCTTGGGGCAGAGATCTGATCTGACCCGACTCCCCATCACCCTCCCGAGATTGCCCTCTGAGAGCCACAAAAGAACACCTGAACTCTCCACCTGAGAGCTTATTTTTTTCTTTCTTTTCTTCTAGACTGTATTTATTTTAAATTCTGTACTACTTTTCAATCACAAAGGTAAGGCATGCTGGTAAAAAATTCCAGTTTCCTTTCATCCTGCCTCCTATTCCCACTCTAAGAGGGAGCCGTTCCCCGAGTTGGTCAGGGTTTATCAGCATGGGATTGTATTTATTTATTATTCTGGCTCTCGCTTTTTTCCAAAATGGCATTACATACAGAGCTCCTTTATTCTGCTGAAAAGGCCCTGTTGTATTCTAGAGGCTTCTTTAAGGGACCAGGATCTACTTTCTGCCCGCCTCCTTTGTGCCTGGCCCCACCTAACTCTGCCCCTTTGCCAGGTGTCAGGGCAGGCGTCTTGGGTGCTTTTTCTCCTTCCATTTCCTTCCTTCGTGCTCAGGTTCTGCGCTCTTTTCATCTACCCATCGACTGCCTGTTGAAGTCAGGATTGCTGTCGGGGGCCAGGTCTGCATCTGTCTTAGCCTCATTCCACAGATGGGGGAACTAAGGCTTAGAGAGGTGAAGTCATCTGCCCAGCGTCACTCCATTGCTGAGTGGCAGAGCGCAGGCTGGCCCGGCTGGCCCCCTCCCTCCAAGCTCCTATCACCGTTCTTCCTTGCTCTCCACCTGCCTGAGATCCCCCCCACAGGCTGCCGGGGAAACCTCCCTCTTGTGACTTCCTGATAGTCCTGAGAGCTTGGCAGGGCACCTGTTACCACGTGCATTTTGTGGATGGGGAACCGAGTCTTGGCTGCTGGAGGTGCCTCTCCCTCCCTGCTGGCTGTAGGCAGGTACTGCCAGGCCCAGGGAGTGTCTGTAGTGGTGCCAGTGGGAAGGGAGGTGTCAGGTGGGCGGAGGCCTGGATCACGTGCCCCTTGGTACCCTGACCACCTTATACAAAATGTGGGCACATCCATGACAGATTCTCTGTTCCCTTCCTGACGGGGAAACGGAGGCCCCAGGAGAGAAGCTGTTGCACACCTCTGCTAGGGGCCGTCCTGGCTGCGGAGGACCGGAGGCCTCAGTGCAGGGAAGGGATGAATGCACTGCCTACAGGAAACTTCCTGAAAAGGGAACTCTCCGTAACTAGGAAAACAGGCCCCTTTTCCCTTACGGTGCTTTCCTGACCACCCCCAGGTGTGCCCTGGGGCAGCTGTCAGCTGGGATCTGCTCCATCTGAGTGGCTTCCTGGAAGCGCTCCACCCCAGAACTGGGTTTGAAGGTGGCCTCTAATCCCTGACAGGCAGTGTGAAGTTGGGCATGTGACTTCTCTCCCCAAGCTTCAGTTTCCATATCTATAAAATGGGCATGAGGAATATTATTCAGCCTAGAAAAGGAAGGAAATTCTGGCACCTGCTAAGACATAGATGAACCTTGAGGACATTACATTAAGTGAGAGAAGCCAGTCACAAAAAGACAAATATTGTATAATTCTACTTGTATGAGATACCTAGAGTGGTCAAATTCATAGAGATAGAAAGGAAAATGGTGGTTGCCAGGGGCTGGGGAGGTGGGAATGGGGAGTCGTGTTCACTGGGGACAGAGTTTCAGTTTTGCAAGGTGAAAAGAATTCTGGAGATGGATGGTTGGCGATGGTTGCGCAACAAAGTGAATGTACTTAATGCCCCTGAACTGTTACGGTTAAAACACTCAAAATGGTTAAAATTGTAAATTTTATGTTTTGTGTATTTTACCACAATAAAACTGTTGTGAGAAAAAAAGAAAGGGTGCCAAAACAGTGTGCACCTCTTGGGCTCCTGAGGATTCTGGGCTGGGCCATCATTCTCAGAAGGAGCTGTTCCCCCCAGGGCCCTCAGGGGTGGTCAGGAACTGGGAGGGGACCCAAAGCTGCCTCAGCCTCCTCCCTTGCCCCGCCCATCTGAAGCTGTGGCCCCACCCACCACCCAGGCCCCGCCCTTCCCCGCCCCACTTCTTCCCCATCCCTCCTCAGGCGCTCTCTTGATACCGTTACTGAGCACCTGCTGTGTGCGGTAGACCCTTGTCCTCCAGCAGCATCTGGAGGAAAGGTTGAAGATTGATGACACCAGTGCAGACTGCCTGCTGCCCTACTCTGTCCTAAGTGCTTTAGAAGCATGGAGTCCCCTGGGCTCTTCCGGGCAGCCCTGCGGGGAATCTGCCCCTGGCATTTGTGAAGAACCTGAGGCTGAGAGCCAGGGAGGACCCTGCCCGAGGCCAAGGCAGCAGCAGAGCCCTGGCCTGCACACAGGTCACATGCTTTCGGCTGCTGGCTGCCCCCTGTCACCTCCACTCCAGAGGGGCTGCCCCGACCACCTGGCCGTCTCCTCTTGGGGCCAGTCGTGGGGAAGGCGTGGTCCCTGGCACCCTGGGGACTAAAGCCTGGGCTTTGGCACCTGCACCTTCTTTCCAGATTTCCCCGAAATTTCCAGATTTCCCCTTCTTTCCAGATTTCGCCATCAGAGAGGGGCAGTGACTTGTCCAGAGCCCCACAGTGAGTTGGTGGCAGAGGTGAGGCAGAAACACGATGCAGCTAAAGGGTGACCCCTCCCAGACAGGTCCCCCACACGAGGCCGGGCCTGCCCTTCTAAGCTGTGTGACCTGGGCCCCTGGCTCTGAACCTCTGAGGCCTCCTCGGCACAGTGGAACGGGCGCCGGCCTGGGCTGAGGAGACACCAGCAGCCTCGGGGCCAGCACAGGACCGTCCCCTGCACGAAGCCCTTCTCAGCAGGGAGGTGGCATCCATCTCTCCTGCCATAGCCATGGCTGCCCCCTGCCCTGACTCGAGTCTCGTTATTTGGACACTCCTTTGTCTCTCCCACCCCTCCCCACACGCTCACACTGGCCCGAGAGCCCCCTGGGGCAGGGGCGTTTCATTGGTCACATTTACTACCCATAGAGGAACGGGCCAGGGGCTGAACGGAGAGCTTAGAGCGTGCTTCGAGACAGGTGTTTGGGGGCCGGGGGGGGGGTGGGGGTGGGAGGAGCCAGACACGCTCGGTGGATGGGACTGTCTCCTACCTCTTGGAGCCTCAAGTCCCTCACCTGTGACGGAGCTGTGGACAGTTCCCACCTCAGACCCAGAAGGAGTTAGGAAGGCGACATAAGCAAAGCCCCAGGACAGCAGGGGCCCGGAGACAGCTCCTCACCGGGAGAGGCTGAGTGTTCTCCAGTACGTGACACACCCACCCCCCCGAAACAGTGAGGTTGCAACCACATCCTGCCTGGTCATCAGCCCCCACCCCCAGCGTCTGGCATCCTGCCCTGGCAGTCTCGTCCTGGACTCTCCGGGGCAGGCTGTTGCACATCCTTGGGTCCTCCGTCCTGGCCCCTCCTACCTTCCGGCCCCCAGTCTTTGGGCGCCTGCCTGGATGTGGACTCGGGGAGCCAGGAAGGGAGGGAGGAGTGTCGGGGTGTCTTTCAGCTGGGGGCCGGCTGCGTGATTCAGCAGGCCCTCCCCTGGACGGCTGCTTGCCCAGGAGTGTGGGTGGTGTGAGGGGCCAGCTGGTCATTAGAGGGCCCGGGCCTTCCTGTGGGGCAGGCTCTCACCCTGGCCTGTGAGTCCCGGCCTCACCAGGAGGGCTGACCCCCTGGGCTGGAGCCGCCGGCTCAGGGAAGGTGGTGGTGGTGTCTGCTGGCCTTGCGGTGACCTGAGCTCTGGGAACCCCGCGGGGGCAGGGAAGCTGAACTCCTGGGCTCTATCTCTTGGCCCTGCCCTGCGTGGGGCCTTGGGCAGGTGGATGGCGAGACTGTGCAGTGGTGAGGATCTGAGTGGGGAGGTGGAGGGACAGGCCTGAGTTGGATCTCGGCTCTGGCCCTGAGTAGTAGAGTGACGTTGGGCAGGTGACTCTCCCCTGAGCCTCAGTCATCCCATCTGTGAAATGGGACCAAAGATAGACCCTACATCTGGATGTCAAAGGGACCCCACGAGGAGGATTCCATGGTAAGGACCAGCCCGGTGCCTGGCACATGTTCTCTGTTGAGCACCTCTATTCCCTCAAGGGGTCTAGGTTTGCTTTCCTCCTGTCCTCCCCCATCCCGGCGTGCCCGAGGAAGATGAGATGGGAAGCATCTGGTGTTTGCAGGGAGGCCCTGTTTTATGAAGTGTTCATTACTTACTATTGTCACTATTAATATTATGAATAATCAAAATAATGTGGCCCCGTCCCATAACCTGGGCACCCTTGTGCCTCTCCCAACAGAAACAGACCCATTTGTCAAAACACAGGTATTTAGGGACCTTCCCAGCAGCCCAGTGTTTAGGAATCTGGGCTTCCACTGCAGGGGGCATGGGTCTGATCCCTGGACAGGGAACTAAGATCCCGCATACTGCGCGGCACAGCCACAAAAAAAAAAAGTGAGTTCATACTCAGCCCCCTCTTCTGCATTTGGCTTTTCTCACACTTTGAATAAATCTCTTCGGACCACTGGCGCAGCTTCGTGGCAGCTGGTTCCGAGTGAGCTGGAAGTTTTCAACTAGCCCCTCTGGTTCTGATCATTAGCAGGATGGGGTCTAGACAGGAATTCAGGAATGCTCCTGCTGAAACGTGGGGGTCCCTGTGAGGCTGCTTTCGCAGTCTGTCAGCGTGACCTGGATCTCAGTGCTCAGCCTTCCTGTCTATGGAATGGGGAGGCTGCCTGCCTTCCCTCTGGTGGTTTCCCAGCCACTTGGTGAACATATGGTTTCTGGACAGATGCCGATCCGTGGGCTGGCCCATGAGTGTTGCCCAGCTAGTGTGACTCACAGCTAGACTTGAGGTAGAATTTTGGACAGTGGGTCCACTGTCTCCTGCCTCTGATCCCTGGGTTTCAGAAAGCCAGGCCACCCTGTAGTAACCCCCTCCCATGGGTCCCTTTCAGGTTGAACCATGATTCCGGTGACAGAGCTCCGCTACTTTGCGGACACGCAGCCAGCGTACCGGATCCTGAAGCCGTGGTGGGACGTGTTCACCGACTACATCTCCATCGTCATGCTGATGATCGCAGTTTTTGGCGGCACGCTGCAGGTCACCCAGGACAAGATGATCTGCCTGCCGTGTAAGTGGGTCACCAAGGACTCCTGCAACGACTCGTTCCGGGGCTGGGTGGCCCCCGGCCCAGAGCCCCGCTACCCCAACTCCACCATCTTGCCGACCCCCGACACTGGCCCCACGGGCATCAAGTATGACCTGGACCGGCACCAGTACAACTATGTGGACGCTGTGTGCTACGAGAACCGCCTGCACTGGTTCGCCAAGTACTTCCCCTACCTGGTGCTTCTGCACACACTCATCTTCCTGGCCTGCAGCAACTTCTGGTTCAAGTTCCCTCGCACCAGCTCGAAGCTGGAGCATTTTGTGTCCATCCTGCTCAAGTGCTTCGACTCGCCCTGGACCACGCGAGCCCTGTCGGAGACGGTGGTGGAGGAGAGCGACCCCAAGCCGGCCTTCAGCAAGATGAACGGCTCCATGGACAAGAAGTCGTCGACGGTCAGCGAGGACGTGGAGGCCACCGTGCCCATGCTGCAGCGAACCAAGTCTCGGATCGAGCAGGGCATCGTGGACCGCTCGGAGACGGGCGTGCTGGACAAGAAGGAGGGGGAGCAGGCCAAGGCGCTGTTCGAGAAGGTGAAGAAGTTCCGGACCCACGTGGAGGAGGGGGACATCGTGTACCGTCTCTACATGCGGCAGACCATCATCAAGGTGATCAAATTCATCCTCATCATCTGCTACACTGTCTACTACGTGCACAACATCAAGTTCGACGTGGACTGCACCGTGGACATCGAGAGCCTGACGGGCTACCGCACGTACCGGTGCGCCCACCCGCTGGCCACGCTCTTCAAGATCCTGGCGTCCTTCTACATCAGCCTGGTCATCTTCTATGGCCTCATCTGCATGTACACGCTCTGGTGGATGCTCCGGCGCTCCCTCAAGAAGTACTCGTTCGAGTCCATCCGCGAGGAGAGCAGCTACAGCGACATCCCCGATGTCAAGAACGACTTCGCCTTCATGCTGCACCTCATCGACCAGTACGACCCGCTCTACTCCAAGCGCTTTGCCGTCTTCCTGTCGGAGGTGAGTGAGAACAAGCTGCGGCAGCTGAACCTCAACAACGAGTGGACGCTGGACAAACTGCGGCAGCGGCTCACCAAGAACGCGCAGGACAAGCTGGAGCTGCACCTGTTCATGCTCAGCGGCATCCCCGACACCGTGTTCGACCTGGTGGAGCTGGAGGTACTGAAGCTGGAGCTGATCCCCGACGTGACCATCCCGCCCAGCATCGCGCAGCTCACGGGCCTCAAGGAGCTGTGGCTGTACCACACGGCCGCCAAGATCGAGGCGCCCGCCCTGGCCTTCCTGCGCGAGAACCTGCGGGCGCTGCACATCAAGTTCACGGACATCAAGGAGATCCCGCTGTGGATCTACAGCCTGAAGACGCTGGAGGAGCTGCATCTGACAGGCAACCTGAGCGCGGAGAACAACCGCTACATCGTCATCGACGGGCTGCGCGAGCTCAAGCGGCTCAAGGTGCTGCGGCTCAAGAGCAACCTGAGCAAGCTGCCACAGGTGGTCACGGACGTGGGCGTGCACCTGCAGAAGCTGTCCATCAACAACGAGGGCACCAAGCTCATCGTGCTCAACAGCCTCAAGAAGATGGCCAACCTGACGGAGCTGGAGCTGATCCGCTGCGACCTGGAGCGGATCCCCCACTCCATCTTCAGCCTCCACAACCTGCAGGAGATCGACCTCAAGGACAACAACCTCAAGACCATCGAGGAGATCATCAGCTTCCAGCACCTGCACCGCCTCACCTGCCTTAAGCTGTGGTACAACCACATCGCCTACATCCCCATCCAGATCGGCAACCTCACCAACCTCGAGCGCCTCTACCTGAACCGCAACAAGATCGAGAAGATCCCCACGCAGCTCTTCTACTGCCGCAAGCTGCGCTACCTGGACCTCAGCCACAACAACCTGACCTTCCTTCCGGCTGACATCGGCCTCCTGCAGAACCTGCAGAACCTGGCCGTCACGGCCAACCGGGTGAGTGGCTCGTGGCGGGGGTGCTCCTGGGTGTGGAGTCTTCAGCTGTGGTTCCCAGGACCCCCTGGGAGGAGCTGGTTGAAAATACAGATCCCCAGGCCCTGGACCAGACCTGCTGAATCAGAATCTGTGGGCTTGGGAGGCCGTCTCTGCCGCAGAACGTGGCAGAGGTCACCTGCCAGGAGGGATGGTGTGGTCAGGCGGGGCCTGTCCCCGAGGTGGCCTTGGGCAGGTTCCTCGAAGGCAGTGATGTGCACGGGCAGGAGGTCCACGGCCTGCCCTGCTCTCTCAGAGCTCGGTCGTGGGAGGTGGGACTTAGCCTGGAGCTTGCAGTGTCTTTCTCAGCTTGTCCTGGACCAGATTTGGAGCCCAGGTTGGGCCCACCAGGGACAGAAACTTTGTGGGTGACTGGTGCAACTCCCAGCGCCACTCACACCCTTTCCCCTCTGTGTTTTGAGGGTGGCAGAGGGCAGAGTTGAGCTTAGCTGGGGCTGGTTTGTTACCACTTGCCTTTCTGGAGAGGAAATTGTGTGAACCGTTGTGGGCCCGTGGTACTGGAGGCCACGCCCGGGAGACGATCGAGACCTCTGGCGGCTCCCGTGCACCAGCCCCTTGCCTGTCTGGAAAACCCCCCACCCAAGGGCCCCTCCATGGAAGCAGGCAGGTGAGGGTTGAGGGCAAGTGGTCCTGTGGCCTTGTGGCCTGGCCTCTGCCGTGGAAACAAAGGCCCAGCTGCTGGGGGGACCTCTCCCTGCCCTGCCCACCTCTTCTGGGGCCCTGCAGGGAGGTTGATATTGGAAAGAATGTCTTCCCGGTTTGTTCCTACTCTGAGTGGAAACCCTCTTGCAGTGAAGAGGGTGGTATCAGGGTGGACACTCCCGCAGCGAGGCTAGGGGTGATGGAAGCCCGTGGCCGGGGGCTGGGATGCTGAGGGAGAGCCAATCCAGCCAGCACCTCTGCGCCTCTGTTGCCGGCAGCAGCATGAAGCCGCCCCGTGGGCTTATGGAGCTCCTGCTCTGTGTCCACCCTGCGCTGGGCACCCTGCTCCCGGCACCCTGTGAGTCCTCCTGGCAGGAGCTCTCTCCAGCAGCCTGGAGGCAGGCAGCCCCTGAAATGTCCCGTTCTAGGAAAGGACGTGCCTTCTCCAACATCACCCAGGTTGGAGGGTCCAGGCACTCCAGACCTCTGACCACCAGAACCCCTCCCGTCTCCCCTAAGCCTCTCTCCCTGTAAACCACAGAGATTTTGACAAATCCTTTCTCCCTCCCTCAAATTATACCTGTGTGCATGTGTGAGAATGTACAGGGGTGAAGGTCAGATCCCAGGCTGCTTCACTCTGGAGAATCCGCCTCCAGGGCCTGGGACAGGCCCACCGGTCAGGAAAATTGGCCTCCCGGGGAGAAGCCCCATTTGGGGAGCATAGGACAAACACACACCTCCTTTAGCATGTTGAGGGGGACCAAGCGGCCCCCCCCAGAGCACAGTGCGGGGCCAGATTGCCCCTGGATTCGGGGCTGCCTTGGGCATCCCAAGGACCCCTCGTGGTGCCCATTCTGTCCCGGGAGCTGTGTGGGCACCAGGTCTTGATGGGTCTTACCAGCCAGTGGAGGGTGGAGGGTACAATTCCTGACCTGTCCCCACCCCCAGCTCCTCACCCCACGCATGGCTGCCAGGTCATGCCTGTTGGCTGAGGTCACCCCTCAGGAAGAGCTGGGGGCAGGCACGCTGTCGCTGTCCCGAGGAAGGAGACCCTCTGACACCCAGTTCAGCACAGTGCTTAATCATGTCCTGTCCCCACCCACTGGAATGCTAGAGGCCTTTGTAGGGAAAAAAGTTCGCTTGGGCCAGTCCTAGTCAGGCTCCTCCTTTTAGGCAGGAGCCCCCCTCCCTTCCTCCCTCTGGGCCTGACGGTTCCTTGTGAGCCACCCCGGGCTATGGGCCTCGTGTGAGTGGACAGGCAGGGGCGAGTGTGCCCCGGCTCAGGCCCTCGGCCTCTGTTTTCTTAGGTTTAAACTCATGTTAACGAATACCTCGATAAGTGGGCGTCCACTTGTTTGGTTATTCATTGGTTCATTGATTTGGGGAATGTTTTTTTGAGCGCTCCTAGTGTGGAGCAGGGAGCTGGGGGCCTAGGAACAAACAAGCGGCTGCCCATCCTGAGCTCACCTCTCTCAGGGAAAGACAGGCAACCAGCATTTAGCTCAGTGGACGAGACTAGGCTGGGGCACAGCGGAGTGGCCTCAACCCGGACTTACCCCAGGGCAGGTGGGCCTCCTGGAGCAGGGGGCCCTGCAGGACAAGGAGTTAGCCAGGTGAAGAGGAAAGCGAGAGTCTAGGAGGCTCTGTCCACAGAGAGCTGAGAGCCCAGGGGGAGGAGCCGTGAGCTGAGCCCCTGGAATTTGGACTTACCCCTGAGGCCAGGGCTTGAGGAGCGTCCTGTTCTTCCCACTTGGTTTCAGATAATCTGTCTCACGTCCCTTCCCTCGACCCTCTGACAACAAGGACCTTGGCTCTTTCGTCCAGTGCCTGACGAGCAAAACGTTCACCGAATTCCCGTTGACCGAGCGACGAGGGGATATGCCGCCTTGGAATTTAGAGAGCTCGCTCCTGCTGCCACTCGAGGGTATTGGGGGTGGGGCAAGGTGAGAGGTCGAGAGCTGATAGAAAGCCCGTGGGCAGCTATCAGGCGGGGGCGAGGCCTGGACTGGCAAGGGCTGCCAGGGATGGCGAGACGGACGGATGTGGGGGAGACTTCGGGGGTGGAATCCACAGGACATGGGCGGGATTGGATGTGGGGAGAGAGAGGTCTGACGTGACTCGAGGTTTCTCTGCCTGGGTAGCTGGAGGGTCATTGAGGCCAGGTGTGGGACAAGGCACAGGTTTTCAGAGAGTAGAGCGTAGGTCCCATATTGGGACATCCAACGGACCAGGTTGAGTCAGCCTGAAGCCCAAGGAGTCGTCCCCCCAGGCTCCTGGGTGAAGATGGGTCCTCGATGAGGTCACGGGGGGGAAGGATGGAGGGAAGGGGAGTCTGGCTCGAGCCTTTGGGATTGACGGTGACGAGCCGGGCCAGGCAGGAGCGGGTGGGCACGCAGCCCACGGGGAGTCAGGTGAAAGGAGAACAGATGCATGTCCGGTGGATTAGGAGTGACCGCTGGTGGCTCTGGCCAGGGAGTTTCCAGGGTGGGCAGCGGCAGAAGCCAGATCACGGCGGGCCAAGGAGAGAGACGGCGTCTTTCCGAACGGTTTGTTGGGAAGCCTGGAGAGGCTCCTGGGAGGGTTGTCTCTTTTGCAAAGACCAGGTGGACTTGAGGGGGAGCCAGTGCTGATGGGGGAGCCGCTGAGACCCCTGAGGAGGTGGGAGAGGGAGGGATTGGGGTGACGGGAAACGACTTCACACCTTCAGCGCACGATTACACCTCACGAGGGACAGGAGTGGCCCGGGTTGGGCACTGAGCCACCGAAGGCACCTTCTTTTCTCTCCACGCGCCTGGAAAGAGCTCGCTGATGGGCTGGGGGGTGCTCCGGGGAGGGGACGTGTCAGGGGGAGGGCTCCGATGTGAGCCCCAGCTCTGCCACCTGCTGGTCCAGCCTCTCCCGCTCCCTGGCCACTGTCTGTGTCACCAGAGGAGGCCAGTGTTGGGCGCAGTGGGGTCTCTGGGATGCTCTGGCCCGTCCGTCCTGCCGGAGCCCACTTCCCATCTGCCCTCTCACCTTCATGTCCCTGCTGACCTGGAAGCCACCTCTGCCCCATACCTGACCACTGGGCCACGTTGAAGCCCCAGGTCAGGAGTCCCCTTTAAAACAGTCACAGTGTCCCTCATGGCATGGCCTCTGCCTTCTCAGCGGGAAAATGGGGACAGTGACAGAGCAAGCTCCCCGTCACCCTCACATGGGCTCGGGCCCAAGTCCCTTGGCTCCTGCCCTGCTGGAAGGGTCCCTCCTGCCCACCATATCTGAAGGAGGTGGTTGTAGGAAAATAGGCTCAGTCAGAGCTCGTGTTTGTAGCTGATTGCTCACAGGAGGGTGGGGAGGAAGCTGGCTTTTATGGGGTTCTTCCCGTGTGGCAGGAGACACGGCAGGTCCCCACCCAGGCTGCACCATCAACAGTGTGGACATTTAAGAGCACGGACTGTTGAGCCAGGTTCGAATCTTGGCTCCACCACTCTCCAGCTATGAACCTCTAGGCAGGCTGGCTCCTTCAGGGCCTCAGTTTTCCCATCTGTAAAATGGAAAGAGTGTTTACAAAGTACTTACAGGTAGTTCCGAGGGTTCAGTGAGTTAATAGCATCAGCGCTCAGAGCGAACCTGCCCTGTAGTAAGTGGCATGTGGGTGTTGCCCATTATTCAAATTCTGCAAAATCAGAAGGAGGGGGCTCTGAATGGCCAACACTGGGTTCCCCGCACCCACCATCAGCCTGTGACTTGACAGGTAAGGAAACTGAGGCCCAGGAAGGGGAAGTGATTGGTGAGCTCTCCCCAGTTCTCAGCAACAATTAAGGGTGTGGAATTTTCTCAGCAGGCTGCTCCGCTTTCATAAATTGCTCTTAAACCAGGCAGGACCAACAGCCTGGCTCCTGGTGAGCCCTGGGCGGTGGAGGACGGGGTGTGATTGGGAGTAGCTGGCTACTGTGATTTGCTTCTGGGGTGCTAGGCGCTGGGAGACAGCGGGGAGCACAGCACACCCAGCCCTGCCCTCTCAGAGCCCCCTGTCTGGGGGCGACAGGAGACCAAGCAGTTTGACCATGGAAGGGATCAGTGCTGTCCGGGGGACGTTGGGTGCCATAGGTTACCAGGAGGTCAGGGAGGCTTCCTGGAGGAAGTGACTGCAGAGCTGAGACCTAAAGAACAGGGGAAAGTTAGCCAGACTTGGGCCCAAATTGTGCTGGTCCCTGGGGTCTGGGGTAGCTGAAATGGGCATCAGAGAAGGTGCTGGTACCCAGGGCAGGGAAGCCCAGAGGCCCAGGTCCGAGGTGCGCCTGCCTCACTTCGCCCTCTGCTCCTTCCCTGTAGATCGAGGCGCTGCCCCCGGAGCTCTTCCAGTGCCGGAAGCTGCGGGCCCTGCACCTGGGCAACAACGTCCTGCAGTCACTGCCCTCACGGGTGGGCGAGCTGACCAGCCTGACCCAGATCGAGCTGCGGGGCAACCGGCTGGAGTGCCTGCCCGTGGAGCTGGGCGAGTGTCCCCTGCTCAAGCGCAGTGGCCTGGTGGTGGAGGAGGACCTGTTCAACACTCTGCCTCCCGAGGTGAAGGAGCGGCTCTGGAGGGCTGACAAGGAGCAGGCCTGAGCCACCACGGGCACTGAGCACGGGCCGCCCAGAACAGCCAGCAGCGGGGCCTCCAGGGAGGCTTCAGGCCCAGGAGCCCAGGAGACTCTGACTGACGACCAGCCCAGCCTCTCAGTGGGGGCGGGGCAGGAGCTGGGCCACAGGACCGCCCCTGAGGGGCTGGCCCCTTTCTCCTCAAGACTCACGCCCCCGCGGGGCAGGCGCCTGAGGGGGAGATCAGAGACCTGTAGTCCATCTCTGAGCACAGTATTTGGACAATCAGGGCCTCCTCCCTGGAGGCCATCTCTGCCCCAGAGGCTGAGCCGACACCAGAGGTCCAGGGACACCTACTTAGTTCTTGGTATTTATTTTCTCCGCCTCCCACCCCCTCCCTCCAGATAACTTATACATTCCCAAGAAAGTTCAGTTCCGATGGGGGGTGTCTGAGGAAGGGTGGGCTGCGTTTCCCTTTTCCTTTTTTTGGTGGTTTCAAAACCATTTAGGGCCCACCCAGCCTTGAGCCGAGCGGTCCAGGGTGAACCAGCTGTGGGACGGTCACCCCAGAGGTGCCAGGCTGGGCTCTGGTGGCACGGCCCGTGGGAAAGCAGGCCACCAGGCGGAGAGGCCAGGCCTGGGGTTTGCCGCAGCAGTTTAGATTTTTTTTAAGTAAAAAAATAAAAATAAAAAAAAAATTTTTTTAAGCTCTAAAAATTGATGGTTTGGGTATTAAAAAGAAAAAACTAAAAAAAAAACACAAAAAAACAAAGGACACTAAAGGCCAGTGAGTTGGGGTCTCAGGGTGGGACAGCAGTTCCCCTTGAGGAGAGCAGCAAGACACTGAATTGTGTTTCCTCCCCCCGGGGTGCAGGCTGCAGGATGTCTTCCGAATCTGCTGTGACCTTGGTCCAGGAGTCTGTAGTTCCTCTCCCCGCCTGGGGCGGGGATTGTTGTGTCTTGTTTTTGGTGTCTTGTTTTCTTTCTCCTCCATGTATCTTGGCAGGCTCTCATTTCTGTGACTGTTGGCCGAAGAGAATGTTCCGGAGCTTCCAAGAAGGGAGGGGACTCGGGTTGGCTAATCCCCGGATGAACGGTGCTCCATCCCCCCCCATCCCTTGTCGCGGTGTTAAGGAGCCCAGAGGAGCCCCCTCACCCGGACTCTGTTTTCCCACCTCACGCTCACGAGTTTGCCCAGTGCTACTACTGGCCTCAGCCGCTGACGTCAGTCCTGTCACCACCTGGTCCTTCACAACGGACACTTGGAGGCGGGGCCACGGGTGAGGAGGTTGCCGCCGGGGAGGGCGGGCTATCCAGGTTCTGGTTCCAGTTTCTGTCCCAGGCGCCTGGCACGTGCAGCCCACTCAGCGCCTGGCGGCGGGAAGCCAGCTCACTTTAGATCAGTCACCGGGGTTCCCGCTTTAGAAGGGTCCCCACCTTAGATCGATCACTTGGACATTAAGGCACGTTTTAGCGTCTCGTCTTAATGATTATGTCCACTCGTCCATTTGTGTTTTCTGCGTCGTGTCATTGGATGTAATCCTCAGAAATAACGCACACTAGCCTCTGACAACCATGAAGCAATCTGTTACACGTGGGTCTGAACTTGTAGACTCGGTTCAAATATCAAATAAATCTATAACAGAAAGTAGCCTCTGGAGGTCTCCATGTCACGGGGGGACCCTTCCCTCAGCTGTCTGAGGCCCGCTCAGCCCCGTGGACTGGTTTGTGGAGTGACCATTTATCGGGCACCTAGAAGATAATGAACTCTGCTCCTCTGCCTGCCCCGTGATCCCGGAAGCTCCTCGGAGGCAGCTACAGGACATGAGCTGGACGCAGCCCCTGTTCCACATCCAGTGTGGGCCCCACCAGGATCCCACAGCCAGCACGTTCTCTGCTGCCTGAGGCCTAAGGTTCGGGCCCTCCCGAGCTTTGATGGGAGGGAGGGAAGGGTGCTGGAATGGGAGCCAGTAGTCTCGGGTCCTTTTCCCAGCTCAGTCATCCCCTTTGTCAAACTGGGCAAGCCCCTTTCCTCCCGTGCCCTCCACATCCCCAGCTGTGCAGTGGGCACGTCCACTCTGCTCCCATCCGTCCCTTGTAATTCCAACAGCCAGTCTCCAGGGCTCTGCAGAGGCAGTACTGAGAGTCACCGTGGGCAGGCCTGACCCAGCTTCTAGCCCCTTTGGGCTGGAGGTGCTGAAGGTGTTGGGGTCAAGGGCAGAGGCTGGGGGAGATGGGCAGAGTTGTCTTCAGATTCTAGCTCTGCCATTCATTAGATGTGGACCCTCGGTTTCCTCATTTATAAAATCAGGATTGTTCTGGGGCTTACTCAGCTTTGTGATAATTTGGCTGGTAGGTGGAGTTTTTAGCAGAGGGCCTGGCTCCTGGAAATCAATAAATGATCTATCTTCCTCCTGGCCCAGCAAGGCTTGTGCTGGGCCAATGTGGGCCCCGGGGCAGGGGTCTTCTGGTGAAGAAGAAAGGTCATTGTGGGGGGCTTCCCTGGTGGCGCAGTGGTTGAGATTCCGCCTGCCGATGCAGGGGACGCGGGTTCGTGCCCCGGTCTGGGAAGATCCCACATGCCGCGGAGCGGCTGGGCCCGTGAGCCATGGCCGCTGAGCCTGTGTGTCCAGAGCCTGTCCGCAACGGGAGAGGCCACAACAGTGAGAGGCCCGCATACCGCAAAAAAAAAAGGCCATTGTGTCAGACCTTGGCCTTAACAATGAGTCCTTACCTGCTGCTTGGGCACCTCCTCTGGGACACACCAGAGTCTGTCCTTCCTCCCTACATGGGACTTTGACCCCCCAGGTGACCTCAGGAGTGAGTCAAGAGTCCCTCTCTCTTCTGCCTCTGTCGTGGGATTTTTGACTGGGAGGCCAAGCAGCTGGGCTGGGCAACCCCCTAGAACACCCTCCTTTATCTCGAGAGTAGAGGTCTTCCTCTCCTGTCTGGTCTGGTACCTCCCCACCATGCCCGCTGCCCTGCCTCAGGCTTAGGGTGGCCCAAGCACCGGATCTGGAGCTGGTTAGCTTTTGGAAAAAAACAGCAATGTGGAAACACCACCCACCCACTTCCCAAAGCCTGAGTGGAATGAATGAACAAGTCGTGGGAGGCCCAGCCATCCCCCCGCCTCCCCCCAACTCAGGGCTCTTCACTCCATTTAAAACTACACTGGTGGCCTTTTCTCTGATGATAACAGCAGTTTGGAAAACTTAGGGAAGTTCAAAAAGTAAAGTAAAAATACCCTCACATTCCACCGAGAACAGCTCCTGCTAACGTACGGTGAACAGCCAGTGGGCACTTTCCAAGTGCCCGGGAGGTACTTCTGTTATCCCCAAAGCACAGATGGGGCAAGTAAGGCCCGGGTGTGGATGTAAGCCTTGGATGGGGGTTCCCCGAGGAGTTAGTTGCTAGCCCAGCACTACTGGACCCTCACTGTGTTCCTGGCACATGGCAGGTGTCTCTCTGGATCTGTTGGGAAGGGGCCAGGACATCTGGGATCGCTCCCTGCCTTGAGTATTGGCTGTATTTCCCCAAAGGGTTCTGTCTTCCACCTGTCTTCCTCACCCGGCCTGTCCCCTGGGAACCTCTTCACCCTCCAGCCTCAGGAGCCTGCCAGGTCTCTTCCCTCCCCTGGCTCTCTGCTCTTGGGAAGCAGGGACCAAGCAGCTATACTCCCAGTGCGGTGGCGCAGAAAACACGACTTGACTTAGGGCCAAGGCTCCTGAGGGCTGAGCAGTGTCCCCACGCTCGCTCCTGAGACACTCTGTCCCTTCGCCATTCAGAAAGCATCATTTCAGGGAAGGCCAGTGGCTGGGTTTCAGAAGCCGCAGCCAGAACAGCCCCGTCAGCTGCTGAGCAGGGCTGGTTGGAAGGGTGGGTGTTCTGACCGCGGCCTCCGCTGTGCCAGCCGGCCTCAGGCACCAGCATCTTGGGCCTGGGGGTGGGGAACAGGAACCATGGCTTCCCTTGCCCTCATTTTGAAGACCCAGGCTCCCGCTCTAGCCCCTTCCCCTTTCTAAGATCCCCCCTTATTTTCTCTCTTCCTCTGAGCTGCAGACAGATCTGTAATCCCTTCAGGACCTAGAGAGTCCCAGGGGATCGGAGCTTGGGGGGCAGGGGCGGGGGCCCAGGCAATCCTCTGAAGCCCTCTTCCACCTTTGGAATGCAGAGCTCAGAGTCTGTCTGATGTGTGTGCCCCCAGACCCACCTTGCATCCCATCCCACCCAGATGCTGCTGCTGGTGGCCTGGGCACTTTCTAACCCTGCCTCGACCCAGGGGCAGATATGGGTTGGAGGTTACAGTTAGTTGTGGCACCTGGGCAGGGACTCGGGTGTCCTCCTGCCTGCCCAGACACTCCTAGGACACAACTTCTGGGCACCTCGGAAACAGCCAGCCGGGAGTGGTTTCTGGAAAGAAACTGCAAGGAGGCAGTTAAAGATCTTGTAGGGGATCAGAAATGGCTAATCCTGGATTAGCTGGGGGGATGGACCCAGGGTGTGGGGCAGAGACAAGGGCCCCACCCAAGGACAGAAGTGAGAGGGGGTGGGGTGGGGTGGGTGTGTGGGGGGCCGGGAATGGGTTTTCTCTGGATGGGGGGCGGGGAGGAGCTGAAGGCCAGGATTCGGTTTTCTCTGGGCAGGGAAGGGTTAAATCCTCCTGGGCCTCCCAGGCTCTGGCCACTCTCCCCTCCTGACCTTTCTCTTCTCCAGCCTCAGGCACAGCCGCAGAGCCACCCGTGCGCCCTGCCTCGTCCTCATGGCCTACCTGAGCCCCTCACAGCTCCAGAAGGTAGGGCCCTGCTGGGTGGGTACCCCGAGGGTCAGGTAAATGTGGGGGGCCCCTCCGGACTTGGAGTAGTCCCGGGGAACTCGACCCACCCCCTTACGTTTTTCAGAAGAGGAAACTGAATCCCAGAGTGGTCGGTTCACAGCCATGACCCCTAACTTCTGCATACACAGCCAGGGGCCATTCAGGCCAACGCACCGCGGTTGGGGTGGCAATGTTTGCGTGAAGAAACCAGAAGAAAACAGGATCCTGTGAACTGGGGGCGGGGGCGGGGGTCTGGGAAGAGGCGGGGCCGACGAGGGGCGGACCCACCCGCCCCACCCTACCCACAACCCACCTCTAGCGCGGGGCGGGTGGCCGGGCAACCACCCGGTGGGCGCGTTCAGACCCGAAAAGGCTAACCCGTGGGAATCAGAGCGACGGAGACTTTTAAAAAACATGACCCTTGTTGTTTGTTCCTGGTGGCAAGAGGAAAATGCAAAAAAATACAGGAAAGCTCAAAAAAGAAAATTTAAACCCACCTATGGATTCCTATGCTGAGACAATATTTTGGCATACAGCCCTTGAATCTCTAAAAGTTTCAGGGGACTTCCCTGGCGGTCCAGTGGTTAGGACTACGCGCTTCCACTGCAGAGGGCACGGGTTCAATCCCTGGTTGGGGAACTTAGATTCCACAAGCTGCGCTGGGGGGCCAAATACATAAAATAAAAGGTCCATCACAATACACAAAAGCTGTCGCCGATTGCTTGCCTGCTTGCTGTATGTTTCATAAAGGAGGCACTACTGTG
This sequence comes from Delphinus delphis, assembly GCF_949987515.2. Taxonomy (NCBI): domain Eukaryota; kingdom Metazoa; phylum Chordata; class Mammalia; order Artiodactyla; family Delphinidae; genus Delphinus; species Delphinus delphis. The sequence goes on along the minus strand of NC_082688.1, from coordinate 7,148,558 downwards.
CTCCCCATCTGATAGCCTGAGAGTCAGAGAGGGGAAAGCACTTGCCCAGGTTCTCACAAATTAGGATACTAATGTGTAGTTGGCTTTTTTTTTTTTAAACTCACAATATGTGTGGAACACATTCCCATGCCAATAAATATTTTTCTATCAGCTGTGTTGTACTTCAGGTAGATAAACCGTACTTTGTGTGATAAGTTCACCTGTGTGCTGGTTTGTTTGATATCCATCTCCTTCCCTAGACTAAGTTCTGAGAGGCAAGCATCGTGGCTGGCTTGCGCATGACTGAATCTCCAGCTCCTAAAACCATGTCTGGTGCACGGTACATGCTCAGCCAGTATTAGCCGAATAAATGAATGAGGTTGTATTCCCTGGAAGGTTAGGGCGGGGACACCTCCCCTTCCGCTTCCCCTTCCTTCATTCAAGCAGCCAACACTGATTGCTCTTCACTGGGCGCTAGACACCATCGCCAGGGAGGGGGGCAGAGCAATGAACAGGATGCTTTGTCCTGCCTCCACACGGCTCATGGTTTGGGGAAGGGTCAAATCAGTTCTTGTCAAGAGCGTTTGAGGGCAGGGAGAAAGAAGCCTGAGTCTCCTTCCTGCCTGCAGTTTCAGGAGGATGGATTCCTGGTGCTGGAAGGATTCTGGTCTGCCGACGAGTGTGTGGCCATGCAACGGAGGATTGGCGAGATAGTGGCTGAGATGGATGTCCCTCTCCACTGTCGCACGGAATTCTCCACCCAGGAGGAGGAGCAGCTGAGAGCCCAGGTAGGTGCCTGGAGCAGGTAAGAATGAGATTTGGTCTTTGATGGGTGGCTCAGTCCCCAGCCAGCGCAGCAGCCTGGAAAGGTTAGGACCCCAAGGCCCATGGGCTCATGCTGGTAACGAATCAGGCCCCAAGCTTTCTGTGGGACGGGCTCCAGGCTAAGTGTCTTATATGCATATTTCCTTCACTCCCTACTACAAATTTATGAGGTCAGCATTATTGCCCCCATTAGACAGGTGGGGTAAATGAGGCTCAGCTCACTTGCCCCAAACTACACAATTAGTAACTGATAGGGTCAGAATTTGAACCCAGATCTGCCTGATACCAAGTGCATGCTGTCACTGCTCTGCTGTACTTTCTTAGAAGTTTTCCTGCCACAAAGGACCTCTTTGTGGCCAGCAACCCATCATGAGCCAAGTGATTCTGGTGGGCCCACCTGGGTAAGTCATCCCCCAGTGAGACAAGGAACTGCTTGTTTCCCCCAGTGACCTACTAGGACTCAGTACAGCTTGAGATGGGTAAGTTGAGGCCCAGGGTTTCTCCCACACAGTTCTCTTAACCCTTCATAGGCTGAATTTATGAGCCTGCCTGCGGCTGGGCCCCCAAGCCAAAGCTGTGGTCCAGGCTCAGTAATGGGGCTCACGCTTACTCATGGCAAGGAGCTTCTGCCATCTGGTGGGCATAAAGGGAATTACAATGACTAGAAGGCTTGCAACCCAGAGAATAGGGACTCCAGAAAGAAAAAGGGTTACAGAATGACACTTTCCTCCAAACAGTCGGTTTCATTTGGCTGCACTGGTATTCAGTAAACCCTCAATATTCACTACTGATACTGTGAAATACTTTGAAATGGGTTTTTAAAAAATTAATTAATTTTTGGCTGCGTTGGGTCTTCGTTGCAGCGAGCAGGCTCTCTCTAGTTGCGGTGAGCAGGGACTACTCTTCGTTGAGGTGCACAGGCTTCTCATTGCGGTGGCTTCTCTTGTTGCGGAGCATGGGCTCTAGGCACGCGGGCTTCAGTAGTTGTGGCTCGCGGGCTCTAGAGCGCAGGCTCAGTAGTTGTGGCTCACGGGCTTAGTTGCTCCGCGGCATTTGGGATCTTCCTGGACCAGGGCTCGAACCCGTGTCCCCTGCATTGGCAGGCAGATTCTTAACCACTGCACCACCAGGGAAATCCCTAAAAAAGAAAAAAATATTGGCGGTGTCCTGTCTAGTAGTGCTCCGTTCCAGCTTACCAGCACCTTTCATTGTTTTTGAGTTATTATACAACTCTGTAAGTTACACAGAACTGATAATAGCTCACATGATACTCGTCCATAGAAATGGGTATGAACTGGGCCGGGCAGGATGCAGTTATTGCCCTTGTGGATAGATTCAGTTTTGCATTGATTTGTAAATTCATTTCAGCGTTTCTTATTGCCTATATTTGTGTGTTTCTCGGAATTCTCCTTTCAACATGTTTCTGGTTCCCTTGTGAATTACTGAGTTAAGTAAGAATCTTTGACACGCGTGTAGCGTCACCGTCTTTATTGTTATTATCAGTTATGCTTCCCAGACTTGTTTCCCTGCTAGTGCAGAGGAGTTAAGAATGTTGAATAAAAACTTTTAGTTTTCAGTGGGAAGGGCGTGGAAAGGGCCAGACAGGTCACTGAGTTGAGCCACGCAAGGCACTGTGACAGCAGATGTGTGCAGTTGAGGGAGTGCTGGGGCCGTGCCACATGGGAACCCAGGTAGGGGCATCGGTGACACTCAAACTGTACTTACGTCACCATGAAGGAAGATATATATGGTGATCATAGGTGGCTAAAGCCACAAGGAAAGCATGGGACATCTCCCTGGAGCATCATTTTCTTCTTTTTTTAAAGTTAACTATTTATTTATTTATGTGTTTGGCTGCATCGGGTCTTAGTTGTGGCACTCGAGCTCTAGAGCATGCGGGCTTAGTTGCCCTGCAGCATGTGGGATCTTAGTTCCCCAACCAGGGATCGAGCCCGCGTCCCCTGCACTGGAAGGTGGATTCTCAACCACTGGACCACCAGGGAAGTCCCTGGAGCATCATTTTCATATGCTGCTAAGAAATTTAAAACATGATATTAAAATTAACAAGAACGGAGTTCCCTGGTGGCCTAGTGGTTAGGATTCGGCACTGTCATTGCTGCGGCCCGGGTTTGATCCCTGGTCGGGGAACTGAGATCCCAGAAGCCACAGGGTGTGGTCAAAGAAAAAAAAAAATCAATAAAATTAACAAGGAGAGGTTATTAAGATAAAAGAACAGGATTAGTAATAGCTTATGTTTATCGAGCATTTAGCCATGTCCTTGCTGGGTGTTTTCTATTTAGCAGCAGTAGTAATAATAATAATAAAGGCAGATATTCACATGACACCACATTCCAAGGACTGTTCTTATATGCCTTATATATACTGATTCATAATCCCTACAACACCCTATGAGATAGGTGCCATTAATAGCCTCTATATTTTATGGGGAAACTAAGCCTGGAGAGGTTCAGTAATGTGGTTGTGATTACAGTCAGTTAGTGGCAGAGCTGGGATTTGAACCCAAGTATTCTAGCTCCAGGGTCTGTGTTCTCAACTTCTATAAGATTCAGCCTCTACCTGAACCTGAAGCCTCCAACAGTCCAGGGAGGTCAGTTCTATTATTATTCCCCTTTTACAGATGAGGAAACTGAGGCTTTGAGAGGTAAAACAAGTGGCCCAAGGCTCTCTGGGAACCAGGCGTGTTTGATCTAGTACCTGTGTTTCATGTCATTATGGAGTCTGAGTCATGTGATTTATTTAGAGGTTTCTAAGAAATTCCAAGCTTGTAGCTTCCGGCTGTGCTTCCAGGTCCTTGGGGTTTCTCAGAGGCGTCTGCAGCTCTGTGAGGTGGGAAGCATCTGAATCCTCTTCCTTCTCTGCCAGGCCCACCTGGGACCCCCTGATGCTCTCTCAGCCCCTCTGTTGTCCCCTCTCCACAGGGCAGCACAGACTATTTCTTGAGCAGCGGCGACAAGATTCGGTTCTTCTTTGAGAAAGGCGTCTTTGATGAGAAAGGTTTGGAACTGGGGCCCTAGAGGCGGGGGTGGCTGGACTCCAGTCCTTCCAGCTTGACCTGTCCCTTGTGCCACAGGAAATTTCCTGGTCCCTCCGGAGAAATCCATCAACAAAATTGGCCATGGTAAGCAGGGGCTGGAGAGAAACTGAGGTCTGAAGAGTTTGGGGGCCATCCCCCAAAGCACACGTTAAGGTAGTAGCCCAACAAATGGCATTTCTGGGTGCAGGGTCCTTCTTGGGCCCTGCTCTCCTGCATCTTATGATGCTAATCACATGACACTGCCACTGTATCACTGGGAAGAGGGGTCCGTTTGAGCCCACCCCCCGTGCAGATGGGTGTGTGCAGGCTCAACTCTCTACTGCCGGGCCTGCGTATGATTCAGGCCCCAGGCATGTGGGGATTCTGGGTCCCATTGCTCCCTGAAGGCTTCTTAAGGAACACCAAACATGTTGACAAGGTCTGTTCCAAGACCCCTAAACCAAGCTAGGAAACCCTCTTTTTTTTTTTTCCAGGATTGTGCATTATAGTTATTTTGTAGGGAGTTCCCTGGCGGTCCAATGGTTAAGACTCCGTGCTCTCACTGCCGAGGGCCTGAGTTCGATCCCTGGTCAGGAAACTAAAATCCCACAAGGCGCGTGATGTGGCAAGAAAAACAAAAACAAAAACAACCCTTATAATTTATCTTGTAGGCTGATTTTTAAACATGAAGTTATATCATGGTAGCTTTGCTTTTTTTTACAAATTGTGGTAAAATACGTATAATAGAAAATTTACCATCGTAACCATTTTGAAGTGTACAATTCAGTGGCATTAAATACGTTCAACCCTCACTTTTTGTAATAACAACAGTAGTGAATAATGAGAAGAGGGACTGTTCTGTGCCTGGTCCTGGGCTGTGCTCGCGCACGCGTTAGCCCATGGAGTCCTATGGCAGCCCAGGAGGCAGGGCTGATCCCATTGTACACAGGAGGAAACTAAGGCTTAAAGGAGAGAAATCGGTGCTCGGAGTCCGACAGAGCAAGCGGCAGTACCAAAATTGCTACCAAGTGATGGGTCCCTTGGAGTCCTTGGTCCTCTGAAGGGCGGCCAGTCAGGGCTAGAAGGTCAAGAATAAGGTCATAGGTCAGGTGAAGGCATCTGTGGGGCCCATTTCTCAGTTATAAGCAAGCAGAAAGCTTAATGCACAGAAAATAGGTGAGAATATCAAAGTGAGGCCTGACCCTGGGTGCCCAGGCCTAGGCGTGGGAGGGATGCATGGGGACTGGGGACTGGCTCTTCAGCCCACCTCTGTCCCGCAGCTCTGCACGCCCATGACCCTGTCTTCAAGTGTGTCACACACTCCCCCAAGGTGCAGGTGAGCAGAGGTGTCAGTGAGGGTGGGCCGGTGGGCCATATGTGAGTGTGGGCAGGCTGGCCATGTGACCTCTGCCCCCTTCCAGGCTTTGGCCAGAAGTCTGGGCCTCCGGATGCCCGTGGTGGTGCAGAGCATGTATATCTTTAAGGTGAGCTCCTCGTCCTCCCCAGGCCTCCATTTACCCTCTGTAAAATGGGCACAGTGCTCATACCAAGCCCTTCCTTACAAGGGCCACAAGCTGCCTCCCCGAGGAAGTATTATTAAGTTGGCGGGAGAACGTGAAAACCGGGTCTCCTCTGGTTAGGCCGTCTGGCACTTAGTTGGGGCTCAGTTAGGGTGCCGTGGAAGGAAAGGGGATCCCGGGGCTGCCTCCCCCCTTTGTTGGCTATTGAAATACTCTGCTCCCAGCTTTCAAGGCCCAGCCCAGTGCCACCTCCTCCAGGAAGCCTTCCAACGCCCTTGAGAAGAGAGGACACATCTCTGATCCTGGAGCCCAGAGGCTTAATCGCTGGCCTGGGCCCCAGCCTCTCCCACTGCCCCTCACTTCTGCTTTGTGTTCTCGTTAGGGACGTGTGTGCTCAGACTGGGAGCTCCCTGCCAGACAGGGTGGCTTTTCTCTTTGCAGCCCTCCTGGGCCTGGCACATAGTAGGTGCTCGATAGCTGGGTGCTGACGTGGAAGCCTTGCAGATAAACACCTGTGGCGGGGGGGAAGAGCATCCTACTCGGAGGACTCAGGGCAGCCCCTGCCCCTCCCCGCTCTCCCTGGCCTCACCCGGCCCCTCCTCTCTCCTGCAGCAACCTCACTTGGGCGGCGAAGGTGAGCCAAGAGCAGGCTGGGGGCCAGCAAAGGCCCCGGCGGGAGATCTGGGACTTTAGTGGTTGTCAGGTCTCCAGAGGGAGGGAAGGCGCCTGCCAAGACGTCCATAGACAAGAGCCTGGGCCAGCGGAGGAGAAGCCATCTTCTGCTGCTTCCTGAAAGACTGGATGCCGGGGGGGTGGGGTGGGGTGGGAGGGTGGAGGGGGGTGTCCTGGAGCCCTTGACCCAGTGGTTCCCGAACCTGGCAGCGACTCCTTGCTGGTTAAAAATACAGATTCCTGGGCCCCTTTCCCTGAGATCTTGAGTCAGGAGGGTGGCAAGGTCCTGGGAATCTGTATTTTACCAAGTTCCCTGGAGGACTGATTCAGCATAGAAACTGCCGATCTGACTACAAAGCCCCTGGATACCCAGATACCCTTTCCAGCCTCCCTCATGGGTGATGATCCACTTCTCTCAAATACCTCCAGTGACACAGGGCTCACCACCCGTACAGGCAGCTCTTCCTTTCCTGACATGAGCTCAAGTCATTCCCCTTGTGAGGCCCCCTCCTCCCCACCATCCAGCCTGAGGACAGTCTCCTGAAGGGATGGCCATCCTCTCCCTGAGCCTTCTCTGCTCAGTCCAGCACCCCCAGCTCCTTCAGCCATTACTCCTCCAAATGTTTTGGGGCCCCCACCATTAGGACACCTTCATCTGGACACGGTCTGGATTGTCAAAGTCTGACTTAAACTTTGGTGCTCAGAAAGCACACAGTTCCCCAGGAAGGGCTGCGGCGAGACTAGCACCCTCTTGTCGTTACAGACTGAGGTCCTCTGTTCAGCGGTTCTCCATCCTGCCTGGGCCCCAGCATCACGCAGGGCATGTTTACAATGTGGATGCTGGGTCCGTTTCCTGCTTCACACCCAACTTCCAAGTCTTAGCCACTGGTGGCTTACACTGGACCATCTGGTGGCTGGAGGTGCTCTCGCTGGTTAAGGACAGCGGCTTGAGTTACCTGGCTGGAATTAAACGATAGCAGCTGCTTTTCAGGCAGCGACTACAACGTCAGGCCGTGTACTAAGCACTTTTCCTACACTGTCTCAGAATCCTCCAGCAACCTCGTGAGGTTAGGTTATCGTTGGGGCTGCTTTATGGTTTAGGAAATTGAAGCTTGAGAGGTGAAACCTCCTGCCCAGAGTCTCCAGGCCAGGAAGCGATGAGATTCTAACTACTCATGGGAAGGCTGGGCCTGGAGGGCCCTGGGAGGACCACAGAGAGAGTAGAAACGAGGCCAAGGTGGGGTGAGGCCAGGTGCCTGATGCCCAGGCGGGCCTGCTGCAGTCTCCCCTCACCAGGACGCCTCCTTCCTGTATACGGAGCCTCTGGGCCGGGTGCTGGGCGTGTGGATTGCTCTGGAAGATGCCACGCTGGAGAATGGCTGCCTCTGGTTCATCCCTGGCTCCCACACAGGTGAGGCCACCTGCCTCTCCCTGCCCACTCATCCCCACCCCCCACAGGGGAGGGACCCCGAATAAAGAGAGGCTAAAGTCCCCACCTTGGCCCGCAGGTGGAGTGTCGAGAAGGATGGTCCGGGCCCCTGCTGGCTCGGCGCCTGGCACCAGCTTCCTTGGGACCGAGCCAGCCCGGGATAACAGCCTCTTTGTGCCCACACCGGTGCGGAGAGGTAGGGGGTGTGCAGAGGGGCCCGGAGGCCATGCCTGGGGGTCTGTGCTTGCTCTGACCAGCCAGCTCACCTGAGGGCTGGGAAGTCACCGCATGAGGGAAGGTAGGGCTGGGTGGGCACTGGGAGGTCTGAAAGCTGTGTGGTTGACAGCAGGGTCTCCCAGATCAGGCTGGAATCCAGACCCTGCTACTTCCCGGCTGTCTCCATGAGCAAATGACTGAACCTCTCTGAGCCTCAGTTTCCCCAAACATAAAGTAGGGAAGCCAGTGAGATGTCATATGTAAGATGGTGCACCACAAGTGCTCACAAATCCTGGCTGTCAGCACACCCTTCCTTTTAGAAAAGGGAAACTGAGCCCCAACTCTGCATTCCCGGCTGAGGCCCCAGCTGGCTGGCATGGGACAGAGAGCTTCTGCCTGGTTCTGCAGATGCCGTGGAGGTGGATGCCCTTGCTGAGGCTTGCCGAGGGCACGGGCCACAGCGGAAGGGACTCGACCCCAGGGGAACCCATGTCCAATAGCACAGCCTCCGATGCTGGGGCAGACTCCAGGCCCCTGAGCGTCTGGGGATGGGAATGGGGATGAATAGCCCACGACACCGCTTCAGGGAGGGGCCGCCCACCATGTCCCTTCCTGCCTCGAGTGCGCTTTTGACTCGCTGTGTCCCTGCCAGGGGCCCTCGTCCTAATCCACGGAGAAGTGGTGCACAAAAGTGAGCAGAATTTCTCCGACTGCTCACGCCAGGCCTATACTTTCCACCTCATGGAGGCTGCTGGCACGGTCTGGAGCCCAGATAACTGGTAGGTGGCAGGGTGTGTGTGGGCCCCAGACAGCTCCCGAAGAGGTCCTGGAGGCTGGGAGCAGTGCTACTAGCACCTCGAGGTCCTCTCCCCATCCTCTGCAGGCTCCAGCCGACAGCTGAGCTGCCCTTTCCCCCACTGTACACCTAAAGGCCCTCTGAGGGCAGGGACGCCACCCCCTCTCGGGAGAAGCTGTGGGCCACCAACGCCAGCGCCTCAACCCACCGCCCAGCTGCAACGGGGAATTCGCATCTCTCCTCCAGGGCTTTCCTTCTGCTGGTGTCTGTGCAGACAGGCAGGCAGGAGCAGAAGGCTGGGCTGGGTGCCTTCCCCGAGATCTGTCTCTGTCTGTCCCGACCCCAACACAACCTCCCCCTAGAGGCAGCCTCACGGCCATGAAAGGATTCTGGCTGCTTCTCTGCCGGCTTCTCACTCGTCGTCTCCCCTCTCACATGGAACTCTTGGTCATTACGGTGGGAGACACTGAATAAAAAACATTTCCAAATGCAGCATCTTGATTCTTCTTTCCCAAGCAGCCTTCCTCTCAAGATGGGAACCCTGCTGAAAATCATCGCAGGTAGCCCAGCCCTGCCCGGTGAGGTATGCACGGTGTTAATAACAGTGACATTTAGTGGGCATTCACGGTGCCAAGAGCTTTCTGTGCTTTATCACTGGCTCCTCACCCCTTTCAGGTAGGTGCTGTTTACAGATGAGGGAGCTGACACATGGGAAAGTTAAGTGACCTGCCCAAGTCCCACGGCTGTTCAGGCGTTTGGCGAGGTCAGCCGGATCCGGAGCCTGTGCTTCTAACCTCTGTGCTCCCAGTTCTCCTTTCCTGGGGAGGGAAAAGACCAGAGCCTGGAATCTAGTCTGAGATTCTGGTTCTGGCTCTGTGACCAACTCGATTTCCGGCCTCAGGCCAGGCCCTTCTCTCTGGGCCCATTTGGCCACCAGCACCATCAAGGGGCTGGACGAGGGCCTCCACAGGTCACTCCTGTTTGGACATGCTTGGCAGGCACCCAGAGCTGCAGGAACAACTACCAAATCTGAAACCTGCCTGGCGGGGGTCTGCTCAGAGGTTGCAAACTGGGGGCCACCAGCCGATTTCACAACGCAGAATTGTTTTGTCTGGGCCTCGGCATTTTAAAACAAACGAACAAAAAACCCACAACATTTTAAAATTGGGAGATTTCACGTAACAATTGAGGTTTCCAAGCTTCTCTGAATGAGCAGGTCAACAGCCCGGGGGCCTGTGGTCTAGCCTACGTACCACTGGCTGGAGCTGCCTTCTTACAGGCACACGTGCTCTCCGCTTCCCTTCCCTGTCCTCCTTCATTGCATTACCTGCCTGGCCTCAGCGGCCTTATGATTTTATGACCTTGACTTCCAACCCCCACTCTGTATGGGAACAAACCACCCAGGGAGTCAGTGGGGCAAGCCAGCACTCATGTACACTACACCCTAACATGGTGTTGCTTCCTTCAGCGAGCAGTCGCGGGGAGCCTGAGCCAAGGGAAGGGTTTGTTAAGGCTCCTTTGAGCCCAAAACCAATGTCGTAATACTCTCCGAGGGAAAGGGCTTGGCAGTGATGCTCAGGCAGAAGCAAGCTCCCAGAGCTGGGCTCCTGGCTTCGGGCCTTGGTGGGCCCAAGTTCTCACCTCTTCCTGCCTAGGCCCCTCCCTGTCAGGCTGGTGGCAAGTGGGGAGAACCCGGTCCAGCCTTGAGAAACCTGCTGTGCTCTCTTCTCACTGATGGGAAACGTTCATCCGTTCAGCGAAGGTCTGCCGAGTTCCTGCTATGTGCCAGGCTGTGCTGGCACTGGGGGATGCGGTGGGGAACCAGGGAGAGCTGGACTCTGCCCTCACAGAGAGCAAGGCTGGGGCGTGCACTGCCCCCTCCCCCCGCCCCAGAAGAGCGATCCTGAACTCTCAGTAAACTTCACCAGACCCTGCCTCTAATTTCTCGCCAAGAGAAGAGACCAACACAGGTGTGGACGTCACTGGAGGGTGAGAGGTCTCAGGAGGGACCCCCTGACAAGGACCCTGTGCTGTCCAGCCTGTCCTTCATCAGCACCACTCGGCCAGGCAGCAGAGGCCTTGAGGCAGGGTGGGGTTGGCTGAAACAGGTAGTCGGCCCAGGATGGATCCTCTTCCTCCAGCCCTTCAAGGGATGCAACAAACAGATCCCATCTCTCCCCTTCAGCTCTTCCTAGCCCAAATGGGAGAAACCACATGCACTTGGCTATTTTCCTCTCGCAGTCTCCTCTGAATGAAGCCAGGGGAGTAGGGTCACTCTGGTCTCCAAGTACAACCCACATATCCCTTTGGTTTGCCTGGCTTTTTGCTGAGATGAGGACTGGCCTTGGGTAACAATGACACTTTCCCTCACTTACGTGACATTTCCGCACTTAAGTGCAGGCTCTGGGCTGGTCACCTCACACACGTCACTTCGCCAGAACCTCACGACAACCCGTGAGGTGCAGGCTCTTATTATTCCCATCTTGCAGACGTGAGAATTGAGGCCCAGGGTGATTAAGCAACTCACACCGTTAAGAAGTGGTTCAGCCAAGGATTCCGACCAGATGAGTCTGACACCAGAACCTGAAGTGTTAACCACTCTGCCCTATGGCCTCGTGTCCACTCCGGCCCCCCCGAGGACTGCAAGGTGAGGGGGGGCCCTATGGCGCACTCAAGCTCTTTGAGCTGTTGCACCATCGGTTAAGCCTTTTTGCTTTTTAAAATATCAGGAAAACTAAACCCGGGAGTGCTTTGATTTTTATTTTAAATCTCAATCAACTGAAAAATTAAATCTGCTTCTCCCCTCCTGGCTCTTCAAGCCCAAGTAGCTGGCTGCCGTGGGGACCATTTGTCTTCCCCATGTCCCTGTTTCCTTCATCGCTGCTGCACAGCACCTAGGCCATCAGCAATATCAGGAGGTAGAGAGGCAAAAGGAGATTGTCTATCTGCGTAGTGTATGCTTCTAGGAGGGACACGGTGCTGATGGACCCCAAAATCCAAGCATAACTGTAGTTTAAGTCCACTCCACTGTCGAAGATTAAGATCAGAGCTACAGAAATGATCTGGGCAAATATAGATGTCATGGTCCCCTCAAAAGTCTTTTTAGTTCCAGGCCAGCGGATCTCCCCCATGGTGCTGCCGAATATGGAGGCCACAGTGTCGCCCACACCGACGGCCAGGACTCCTGCATAGGGGACTAGGGCCCTGGCTCCCCCTAGGCTACCCTTCTGTGTGCAGGGTCTGGGGACTAACCAAATGGGAAGAGACATGCCTAGGAGCAGGTAGATGTGGGTCAGGATGAGCGGTCCACTGTCTCGTTCGTCCAGGAAGAGGGACAGGAGGCTTCGCAGAGTGTGGCCCAGGGGCTTGATGCGGAAGTAGCGCACATACTCTAGGAAGACGAAGACCGCCAGACATACGGTGGCGGCCACGTAGAGCAGTGGCCGGTCCAAGATGATACCTGGGATGTAGGTGGCTACCACAATGAAGTGGAAATACTTCCGAGCAATGGTGGGGGCCTGGTGCTTCTTGGACTCGGAAGATGACCGCTTGGCATTCTGGTATAGCACCACCAGGCAGGCTAAGGTGGCCAGCAGAGACCAGTAGGCTAGGAGGTAGACTCGGGTCTCTGTCTGGAAGAGGAATTGAAAAAGCCACAGCAGGGGGTTCCTGCGGATGAGCCGGTGCAGCCAGGGCAGGACCACGCCGAGGCCCAGTACACAGGTCATGAGGTGGAAGAAGATGGAAGAGGCCCAGGTGCCTGAGTCCATGAAAACAAAGAGGGTGCTGAAGAAGATGCCCATGAGCACCATCCCTACCACCACGACCAGCAGGAAGAAGTCCAAGGGGTCCCCCTGGCTTTCCACCACAGTCAGAGAGCGCTTGATGAGCTGGTTGAGCACGAAGCTGATGCCACCCAGTACCAGCAGAGCCTCTCCAGGGGTGAAGCAGCGGGGCAGCAGATACAGCAGGATCATGTTGAGGTAGACAAAGATCAACAGGACCTCCAGGACCTCGATCACCTCGCCTACACTCAGCGAGTGCTTCAGGATATAAATGATGACACCTCCAGCCAAGCCCGAGATGACACAGGTGTTGGTGGGCACTGGGCGAGTGATGCCCAGTGCCAGTACCGATGAGAAGAGGGCCACTGCCATGCCGGTGGCCGCCACCACAATTCCAAACCGCTCGAAGTATGGGTTCCCCGCAGCCTGGCAGCGCTCCTTCATAACCAGCCCGAGCAAAGGCATGACCACCGCGGCGGGCAGTAGGCCACTGTTTGCGGACATTCGAAACTGGAAGACAGCGCTTCCCTGCTGTAGCAGCCGGTCCCACTTGTACTGGACGTAGAAGGCCTGCACCGCGAGGGCCACGGCGCACCACGAGTATCGATCCCACACGGCCGCGTGGATGCTCAGCACCACTACGAACACCACTGCCGCCTCTGCCAGCACCGAACCGCTCAGCGGGGCCCCAGGCTCAGGGGCCGGGGAAGCGCACGCTCGGGTCATGTCTTTAGACCTGAGACTCCGGGTAAACTGGGGTGACTAGGAACGCCCTGGACTCTGGGCCCTTTAATCCCCGCCAGGCAGAGAGCGGTAGCTTCGCCCAGCCAGCACCTTCTCAATCCGTTCTCCAGCTGCGAGAAGGGAAGCTCTACTGTAGGCCACTCTCTGACGCCTGGGAGCTGGCGTTGGGCTACCCTCCACCGCCTCACACCTACGGCGTAGACGTCGACCCTCGGCCGCCTCCCTCACAGCCTCGGCCGCCCTAGCCCGGAGTTCCTCACCTCTCTGGGAATCGCCATGTTGCCCCGCCCCGGCGTCACGTGACGAAAAGCCCCGTCCACGCCCTGGAGGCGAGTGATCACGTGGGCGTGGCGTCTGGGGGCGGGGTTGGAGCGCGCGCGCGCGCGAAGATGGCGGCGGCCGCCGGCGATCCGTGTGTGAGGTGCGGAGCGGGCCGAGTCGGCGGGCGTGACTGTGAGGCGCGGGGTCGAAGCCGAGCGGAAGCGGGGCGGGAATTGGGGGCTAGATGTGGCAGCAGTGGCTGGGCGAAGGCCGGCTAGGTGGACGGGCTCCAGGACGGGAGGCGGTTACAGCCAAACGGTCCCCGCGCGCGGGGGTCTGAGGTGACTTCTCCAAGAGGGGGGCCGGTGCCTCACCACTTCCCTGGACTTGGCCTCCTGTCTCCCTACCCGGTCCCTTTCCCTTCCTCCCCTCTCCCCTCGGCGAGTCCCTCGGCGCCCCCTCCCCCCCACCTCGCTTCCTGTGCGGCGTGACGCTCCCTCGAGGCGAGACTCGGCGCTTCGCGGTCGCCCGGGGGAGCCCCTACCCGGGCCCCGCTGCAGCCTCCTGTGCCCGGCCCGGCGGCGCTCCCCAGGTTACCTCCTGTGCTCTCGTTGGGATGTCTGTTTCGGGCGTCGCCGAGCCACCTCCTGGCCGTTTCAGCCCTCTTTCGTCGCTCAGCCTTTCATTCATCCCATCCGTCTAGTCGTTTTCTCATGCATCGATTCCGTCAGCGGACATCCCAGGCGCTGTACTGGGTTTTGGGGACGGGGAAGAGAAAATATTAAAAAAGAAAGAGACAGTTCTTGCTAGCGTACAGGCGCACTAGCGCCAGACACCGGCGACGCGCTTTCTTTTATCCGTGTTATCTTCTTGAACTCCCACAACTCCGGGAGGCACCCTGTAATTTACAGATGACTCACAAACCCAGCTCCGAACGGGCTGCGTGTCCGACTCCGAAGCTTTAACCGGATCGCCACACTTCCATCTCTCACTTAGCAGCCTGAAGTGTTTTTTCTTTCCAGCCTCCCGCCTAACCGTCCCTGTCACTTCTCGCTCCCTGTGCCGGCAGTGGTTCCCCACTTTTTTGTCTTGATCACTGCTGTAGCCTCAACACCCAGAAGAGCATGTAACAGGCTCTCGGTAAATGTTTATTCCGTTTGCCATTTCCTTCATCTCTCCGCTCTAGTGAGGTTTTCTTCTTTGGAATTTCCATGGAACTGTCCGAACCTTGTGAGGACCTTTTTTGCTTTTTCTTCCTCTGCTGTTTCGTGTCAGCTCTTCTGTCGGGCAGCATTGTGGTCGCTGTGCTCTCCTTTTCTTAGGCTTATCTTACAGCCATTGTGGAGCTTGGGTGAAGTTTAGCTCCTGCAGGGCAAGGCGCGTTCTTAATGAAAGAGGGCAAGGGAAGGAAAGCTGTTAGTTTGCCTGAAAGATGCTCTCTTCATCCTGGAGAACCTACCAAACTCATACCTGAAGGTGGAAGAAATGACACTAGGATTTCTAGGCACTGCTTTGCTCATAGCTTGTTTTAGGAGCGATCTTTTTTTCTTTTCTTTTTTTTCCCCTTTCCTTTCTATTTGTGTTGGAAGGCATGCTATAATGATTGGGATTATACTGAACAGCAGCCTTCTGTTTGAAATGCCTAGAGGTCTGAACTAAGAAGAAACTTAAATTCTATTCCTGGTGCCTGCTGATTTGCAGATGACCACAGACAGGCCACCTTACCATATGAGTCTGTTTCTCCAAATGAGAATCGTTTTCAGAGCAGTATTGAGGTGGCTGTGAAGCATGTATGTTAATATGAGTTGGCACTAATCAAAAATGCAATAATACTCTCAAATCACTCAGGGTTTTGGAAGGATCACTGAGGGTTTGACGGGAAGTCAGTTTGAATTTTGGCATTTTGGCGTATCTGTTGTGTTCTTCCGTTAATGTGTGCTTAAAAAACAAACAGGGCTTCTCTGGTGGCGCAGTGGTTGAGAGTCCGCCTGCCGATGCAGGGGACGCGGGTTCGTGCCCCGGTCCGGGAAGATCCCACATGCCGCGGAGCGGCTGGACCCGTGAGCCATGGCCGCTGAGCCTGCGCGTCCGGAGCCTGTGCTCCGCAACGGGAGAGGCCACAACAGTGAGAGGCCCGCGTACCTCAAAATAAACAAAAACCCCGTGGTTTGAAAAGCTTGCTGCTTAGCTTAAACCCCAGTTCATGCAAGAGAGGTGTGCCTCATCTGTGGAGTCAGAGCATCCATGAGCATTCATTATTTCCGTGTG